>NC_059344.1:64610755-65838255 GCF_019703515.2 Myxocyprinus asiaticus
GACATTATGCCCCTTTGTCTCAGAGTTCGAGTGGAAGTTACAGTATATGCACACAGATGCACACATTAAACATTATTGTGAGGTGTTGTTTTTATTGACGGCTCTTTATCTAGTCACCATTATGCACGAGAGAGAAGATTATCCTAATGTAAAGATCCTTCTCTTTCTGTGGGCCTGAAGTCAGTATTCGGATTTGCCTTATAAAACTCTTTTCCAAACACACAATTGTACAAACATGTTGTTCTGCATTCATATACAGACATGTAGAGTAGGTCTATACCCAGTGTGTGTGTGTGTGTGTGTGTGTGTGTGTGTGTGTTTGTCACCATTACGTTTCCGTCAGCCGTCTGAAAAGAGGACAGGGGGTCAGTGTCAGTGACCCGATCCAAAGACTGTCTTCCTTTTAAACACAAAACATTATTTATAAAACCCAGATGCACTCAGATGTGTCACTATATTTGACTCACACATGCCCACTCCATAGGAAATAAAAATCACAAAATGAAATTGCTCAAAGTTCCTCGTAGACAGCAGTGAGATTAAATGGAGATCAAATGGAAACATTTTGTTTTCTCCAGAAAAACAAGACCTCAATAATCTCACACGTGTCTCCTCAACAAGTTTCAGAGGAGATCTTAAAAATGTCTCAAACTGTTCTCAGATTGGCCAAGATATAGCACAATATAATCACACAACTCTTCAAAATGCAGATTTATTTAGCAACGTTTCGTCTGGTATTTTGGTAAATAAACAAATCTGCATTTTGAAGAGTTATATGTTTATGTGTGTGTGTGTGTGTGTGTGTGTGTGTTCTTTATTGATGTGCCTTGACATGCAACAACATTTAAGATGCATTTACTTAAGGTCAATTAATTAATTTATTTTTCAAACAGATTTGCCAAGATATCAAAGTCTGTGATGATAAATTGAAAGAGATTTCAATATGAACTCTCATAAAACTCTCAAAATGAATTTCTCATACATTTCTCCCAAAGCCAAAATATCAGAGCTATGCCATGTCAATTTTATAGCTCTACACTGTAAAGAAATGTCCGTAATTTTAACAGCAAAAGACTGTAAAAATGCTACAGTAAAAAACCCTTAATTGGTAAACATGTAGTTACCTTAATATATACGGTACAAAATTGTAATATATTTAAAAAGACAATACAAGTAGTTTTAAGGAGAACATTTTGTAAAAATGACATTTTTTAGATGTAAGAAGTTTACGAATATTAACTAAAATATACAGTAAAAAAATATATATATTTTAAAAGACAATACAGTAGTTTTTACAATAAAATGTTGTAAAAAATTTAATTTTTTTGATGTAAAAAGTTTGATTTTCCTGTATAATTAATGGTAAAAATGTGCATTATGTTTAACAAGAGAGTACATGTACTTTTTACAGTAAATTATTGTTAAAATTATGAATAATAATAAATAAATAACATACAGTAAAAAACAATAATCGGGCATTCCCATAATTCCCTGCATGACCCATCATATTTCATTATATTTTATGGGAATAGTTGTTTCTTCTTATTTTTAATATCAGTTATGTACTTTGGGTGTTCTGTGTTATATCTGATGTAGTTTAGTTCATGTTTACTGCATTATTTAATTTCACATTTGATGGTGTTTAGTGTCTCTACATGTTTATTGGTCATTGCTCCAGGAAGAGCCACTATTGATGAACTTCATGTCATCATGTGTTCGTCTGTCATTTTTACAGTAATTAACAATACCTTATAAAGTAAAGAGCAGATTATTACAGTTTCAGAAGGTTAATATCAAGTTTATATTTTAATAATATAAACGACGATAATGCACCGTAAAATATACAGGCATCAAAATTACATCCTGTAAAGCCAGAAACATGGTTACCGTTTTTTTTGTTGTTTTTTTTACAGTGAATTTCTGGCAACCACAGCTGCCAGTTTTTTACCGTAAATTTAACAGGATTTTTTTTTTACAGTGTACCAAATAATGAATACATTCAGGTTTCTGAAAACCCCTGATGCCATTACAGAACCTTAATTTTAAGTTCCACAAATAACCTGTTTTCTCTGTTTATGAAGAAGATTGTCTATACTGGTGACCCGGTGAACACTGAAACCAAACTAAATGGCAACATCAATTACTTGTTTTAATCTCTAAAGAAGCATATAGCAACTCATGAACACTATACAGCCAAAAATGGTTCTTTATAAGAAAAGGGATGTTTATTTTTTTCTTTTCTGAATCTAAGTGACTGGGTGTTGCTTCAACACTGTAGACTTCTAGAAAGTTAAGTCTTGTCAAGTATGTTTTTTTGTTTGTTTGTTTGTTTGTTTGTTTTTTGTCTCCTAACAATTTCAAACCATGCATGCATCACAGGAGAATTGTGCAAAAAAAAAATTCCCTTTCTTTTTTTCTCAAAGTCATGAAAATTCCCACCACAGTGTAATTTCCAGCACATCTCAGATTCTGTTTTGTGTTTATACAGTTCTGTGGTGGAAATGATCTTGATGGAAATGATATTTTTTAACAGTTTTGACATAAAATGTCTGACTCCTTTGTCTTGTTATGCCTAATATAATAGCTAACATTTTATGTATTCTAAATACACAAAATTAAATAATTTTTTCATGCATTATTTGACAAAATTACAGCTTGACTGGAAATGACTCCCAATAAAAATATTCTGCTCACATGTGATATTTCTCTTGATTTTTCTTTGTTTTCCTCAAACATCACTTGTCTCATATTTCATCTCAAGCATGCTCTTCACTGACACTTTTGTCCACTTGGTTAACAAGTACATTAAATTTTGAACAAACTTTATTAGGGGCAACACTGTTTGGTGATGTGGAAATGACGCCACAACTGTGGGACTGTAAGTTTGGGAAAAATTGATAGAAATAATTTTCAAACAATTATAATAAATGGTCAATGTTTATTTCACTCTTTGTTTAGATTATTGTAGTTTTAAAAATGTAATAATATGTATTTTTATAATGGATTTTTTTTTTTTACAGTTTAAAGGAATATTCCGGGTTCAATACAAGTTCAACTCAATCGAGAGTTTAACCACAAAAATGTGGAGAAAAAAAACATTTTACCACAAAAATGTATTTAGACTCGCCCCTCATTTTCTTTAAAAAAAAAAAGGAAAAATCTGTTTTGACCATTAAAATACTCACTGTTTTAAAAGTGTAGTTACAAGACATAAACAACATTCATGTTAACATGATTTTAGTGTGATAAAATCACTTACTAACATTTTCTGTGTAAAGTTAAAGCCAATTTTACAACTTCATTGCTGTGATGATGTCAACAAACCCTAAAACCCTAAAATGACTCTAAAAATGACGATTTAAACAACCTTATAGCTCAAATAATACATGACTTTTAACAGAAGAATTAATGTAAGTGCTTTTATAAAATTATAAGCTTCACATTTCTGTCTTTAAACCCTCCAAACATTGGCCCCATTCACTTCCATTGTAAGTGCCCCACTGTAACATCGATTTTTATTATTTTTAATTTTTGTGGTAATCAACATTATGCCACAAATGCGGTCGATTGAGCTTAACTTGTATTGAACCCGGAACATTCCTTTAATATTGAAATTGGATCTGGTACAAAGTTCAAACAAAACTGTACATAAAAGTTATTTAAGAAGTATCATTAATAAACAATGAAGCCCTATAAGTTTCCAATTCATTTTTAATGAGACCTTCATATAACAAAAAGGAAAAACTGAAAAATCTGTTACTTTTAATAAACTTCAACCCCTGGGACATGAAACTGCCTGAAGTTGAAGAAACACCCAAATGCAAAGAGCTTTTCAAGAACCTTTATATTTACGTGTGTATTGTATTATAGCATGTTATCAGTCATCAGTGGACTTTTTCCCATACCTTTTTGTTACTCTATCCCAACCCTCGAATGGGGCAGGACGTAACAATGTCAACAATTGTCTCATCTTTTTATTTTATTTTTTTCAATACTTTTAGGATAAATATCTGAGACAAAATTGATCCTTAAACATAATTGAGAACTCAATAAAACTGTCACACCAAAATGAATTGCAGTTGTTTTAGTAAGACAAAGCTTGAAGCCATCACAGTTCTTATTTTCAGACTTTTTATGTTTGTGTGTGTGTGTGTGTGTGTTCGCTCACGCTCTTGCTAACGTTAATGATGGTCTTTGTTTAGTGAGAGTTCATCAAGACTATGATCATATTTAAGTCATCGGAGCCAACAGAGCTGTCTTAAACAGAAGGAAGTGTTTTCACTGCGGCCTGAACGCACACACACACTTTAACAAACGCACAATAGGTGGTGGAGGTCAGCGGTAGATACAATACAGTGATTAGAAGTGAACGCTTGAGAAGGTTGCAGTGGTTTGTCCATTGAGACTTCGATTCAAACGGGAAATCAATGATTTGTGCAAAACAATAAAAACAGCGTGATCCTTTGAGACCTTTATTTTCCAAAAATGCAAAAAATACAAAATGATACAGAAAGTCGCAGGGTATTACTGTACATTTAATTTTATGATAACAATATTTACAGTGCTTCTCAATGCTTACGATTCTTATTAAACAACTTTTTAAAAGGGTTCAAATCGGCACTACCCATTTTACTTCTGTCATGTGAAGTATTTCTTAATGAAAATGTCAAGTCCTGATATCAACAATTAGATTATACCTAGTAAAAATGCTAATTTTGATATCTGCAATTTGGTTTTCACTAGTGGCAATTTTAATTTCAGATATCTATGTTATTGTAACAAGTCTTTTATGATATCTTTAATTACTCTTCAATGTATTAAAATCCGAAATCCATTTCTAGATATCTGAAATACCAAATCTAACATGTTTAAATAAACTTACAGATTTTAGTTATAATTCTGTATCAAGAATGGACATTTGCACTAGTAACAATGTAATTATTGATATTTAAAAAATATATAATTTTTACTAGTAAGAAGAACAGCTGATTTGTGTATTTGGAATTTGAACTAGTAAGAAATTAATTATACATATCTGTTATTGCATTTGAAACAGGAGTGAATGATAGATCATTTTGAAATTCTACTGGTGAAAATGCAGTTACAGATATCAAAAATATGTCTTTTACTAGTTACATGTCCATTTTTGACATCGAGAATGGGTATTTTCAAGAGTAATGGCGTCATTGTTTTTTTATCAAGAACTTTTTTACTAGTGAGAAATGTAAGCGCAGCGTAGTTCTAGCGGGAAGACTAGCAGCTGTACACCATCGCACCATTAGCTAGGTAACTCCTAGCCAATCACATGTAAGCCAATGTCACAATCTATCACATTTCTGTTTCAGTGTGCTAACACGGCAACCTCCACCACCCCACCACCACCAGTTGAGTCCCGTCCTGCATGGGGGTAGGCTCCTCGCCCCTGCCTCCTATCTCCGGCAGGATATGATGGTTCCGAGTACAACACTCGTTACCGCCAGACGGGGCTTACGCCAAAGAGAGACATTACATTTCTGTTTCATATTCAGCAAATAAATGTCATCTTGAATTTCACTCAAGTCTGCGAGTCTTCCTGATAGAACTTAATTACAAATATAAAAAATTAGCATTTTCACCAGCAGTAATGCCACTGCAGATATTGTGAATTTGCATCTTAACATGTGGAAACTGTATTATTATAGATATCTATAATTCATATCCTGCAAGTGATTAACTGTTGAAAGGGCTTGCAATAGAGCAAGTTATTTCATTTTGATGAACATACCGTGCACTAATGAATCCCGTAAAATAAGACCAGGACAATGTATTAAAGGGTTAGTTCACCCAAAAATGAAAATTCTCTCATCATTTACTCATCCTCATGCCATCCCACGTGTATATGACTTTCTTTCTTCTGCTGAACACAAATTAAGATTTTTAGAAGAATATTTCAGCTCTGTAGGTCCATACAATACAAGTGAATGGATGCCAAAATTTTGAAGCACCAAAAAAATCACATGAGTCAGTATAAAAGTAATCCATAAGACTCCAGTTGTTAAATCAATTAATTCAGAAACAGATCACTTTCAAATTCTTCTTCTTGTGTTTTGGTTAGATTAGGTCACATTCTTCACATATATCGCCCCCTACTGGACAGAGGGAAGAATTTCTAGCAAAAAAGGACTTAAATGTTGATCTGTTTCTCACTCACATCTATCATATCACTTCTGAAGACATGGATTTATCTACTGGAGTCTTATGGATTACTTTTATGCAGCCTTTGTGTGCTTTGTGGAACGTCAATATTTTGGCACCCATTCACTTGCATTGTATGGACCTACAGAGCTGAGATATTCTTCTAAATATCATAATTTGTGTTCATCGGAAGAAAGAAAGTCATACACACCTGGGATGGCATGAGGGTGAGTAAATGATGAGAGAACCCTTGAAAAAAGTGAATGTGGTCAGTAGGTTTTGAATTCATGACACAAATAATTGAAAACCTTTAAAATTTCAAATAATTTTGCTCTGTGAGTTTTGATGGTGCATACAGTTCAGGGTAGACAGTAATCGATTACCATGAGGACACAAGTGAGTCTAGTGTTATCAATCTGTTCAGGAATTATTGTAGCCACAGTAGTAGACGGCAGTGCTGGCATCAGACAGTACAGATGAGATTAGGTCGGGCCCTTGTAAGGGTACATGTGGGACCCCATATGAGAGGTATTGCTCAAACTCACTGCTGTCCACCTCATCCACCATTTCTCCAGGACCTCGACTCTGTGTTGCCACAGGAGCCTGAGTATGCGGATCAGCAGGGTTGTGTGTATGCGTGCGACCGGCGACAGGAAGTGACAGTTCCTCATAAGAATGCTTCAATTGAGAGTTGGCACCATAAAAGACACCTGTACTGGAAGGGCAGCTCAAGTACGCGGTGGTTTGATGAGAAGGAGGGGAAAGATTTCTGTTGAAGAGGGCGAGAGAGACCGAGTTAGGATGAGTACAAGTATTCTGACCAGTCTGCGGGTTGGCGCTCACATTACTCAGTTGTTGTGCGTTGTTCGTCAGATTTAGTTGTGTATTGCTGGGATTGGTGTGCTGCGTGTGCATGTTGACGTTGGAGTGAGGGATGCATTGAGAACGAGTGCTCACTTGAGGGTGCGTGTTGGTGTGTGTGTGTTCCTGAAGCTGGTACTCTTGGTGATGATGATAGCTGTATGCTGACTGATGGTGTTCGTCTTGGAGATGGGTGAAGAATTCGGTCGCTCCGGCATCCATCGAAGAGGGGTCGGGTGTAGGCAAACTGTAGGGTTCAAACAAACCCTGGGTCTCACAGTACGGAGGCAGTCCGGCTTGCGGCAGTCCAGAATAACCCATACCGTCCATCCCCAAAGGGATCTGCGTGTCTGCCCCAGGCAGCAGGAAGCCAGGGTCCAGTCGTTTGTTTCGTTTCACCTGTTTGCGACGCCGTGGCCGGTACTTGTAGTTTGGGTGGTCCTGCATGTGTTTCACTCGCAGACGTTCAGCCTCCTCCACGAATGGACGTTTGTCCACCATTGGTAAAGCTTTCCATTGCTTACCTATAACTCATAAGAAGGGGATATGGTCGATGGTTATTTTTTTACATAGCAGCCTGATTATTTGCATCTGGATGATAGAAATTTAATCTTTGAGTCCATGTTGGTTTCACAAATTTTCAAAAAATATTTTTAGCATTTTCTACAAAAGAATTGATTTAATGGCTTTAAAAAATGTCATTAGGTGTAACCTTCAAGTAAAAGTAATTCATATACTTTACTTGCACCTTAAATACATGAGAGTGTACAAAACTTTACATTAATTAACTAAGTAAATATTCAAGGTAAATATATATATATATATATATATTATGGATTTTTGACTCAAGAATACAAGTAAGTTTTCTCAGGGTTACACTACATGACCTGAACAAAATGAGCTTTTTCATAAAAATGTCAAAATATTGATATTTAATGATATGACTAAATATATTTATTTTAAACTTCACACAGTCAAGACAGACTAAAGGGGTCCTCTCTGTTTTTATGCTGTTTCTTTTTTTAATGTCACATGACAGCAAAATTGCTATCTGCTTGTTGTTTACACCACATGATTTTTTTTCTTTTTTTAAGTCTCACTGTTTATTTATTAAAATAACAATAAAAAAAAAATGATTATGCACTACTCATGCCAATAATTCTTTTTTTTTTCAAGAATTTCAGCTTTAACAGTTACACCACATGACATTTTTTATACATTAAGTCCCAGAAAAAATGATCAAAATGTCTTTGAACTCAGTAACTGAAATCATGTTCATAACAGTAGAGAATTGCATTTGTAATTTATTTTTGAATAATTGAATAATTAAAAAAAAACAAACAAACAAAAAAAAAAAAAAAAAAAAACATGTGTCATTAATACAGTATCATTGACCCATCTATCAGTACAGTATCACTAAGTTTTGTGTACTTCACTTTTAAACCCTGATTTATACCTTCACCATGCACACAGACCTGAGTAAATAAAATAAAAAATCCATAATGGAAATCTCTAATTAATACTAATCAAGATACACTTTTTGATAATAGCTAAAAATGTTAAAAGAACAAAAAAAATACTATATTATTAATTTTATGCATTAATAAATATATTGTGTATATCAAATATATTGTGATGCTAAAAAAATACTGTAATCTACATATGCTTCATTCGATAATGCTTTATCAGACAAAAATGATCAGATCAGTCTGATAAACGCCAAACAAATACTGTATGATCATCCTGCATTTTCATTAAATAATGAATAAATAATGAAAACATGGCAATGTTATAAATGCACATTACACATCTAAAAGTCAGCTGTGTTGTGTGGTTTACTGTCAAATTCACTTAACGTAACATAAACGTTAATGTAACTTCAGCAAACTCATCAAACACAATCACATCATTTACAGTTAAAAAAGTATTATTATGTTTTTATTTTATTTTTTATTTTAGTGTTTCAGTTAAACCTGTGCATACCAAAAAAACTTAAAAAGATGTTGAAACTTTTGTTAAGGTTTGCAAAACGGTTCAAGGAATATTCTGGGTTCAATATACAATTTAAGCTCAATCGACAGCATTTGTTCATAATGTTGATTACCACTATATATATATATATATATATATATATATATATATATATATATATATATATATATATATATATATATATATATATATATTGGACTAATCCGTCCTTTTCTTAAAAAATAAATAAATAAATAAACTCGAGATTACAGTGAGGCGCTTACAATGGAAGTCAATGGGGCCAATTTTTGGAGCGTTTAATGGCAGAAATGTGAAGCTCTAATTTTATAAAATTTATAAAAAATTTATAAAAGTTCTAATTTTATATATATATATATATATATATATATATATATATATATATATATATATATATATATATTTTTTTTTTTTTTTTTTTTTTCTGAACTAATCTGTCCTTTTCTTTAAAAATAAATAAATAAATAAACTCGAGATTACAGTGAGGCGTTTACAATCGAAGTTAATGGGGCCAATTTTTTGGAGCGTTTAATGGCAGAAATGTGAAGCTCTAATTTTATAAAAGCACTTACATTAATTCTTCTGTTAAAACTCATGCATTAATTGAGCCGTAAAGTTGTTTAAATCCTCATTTTAGGGTTTTAGTTTTTACGGCATTACGTTGTCATGGCAACAAAGTTGTAAAATTGGATTTAACTCTGCACAGTAAAAGTTAGTAAGTGATTTTATCACCCTAAAATCATGTTTACACGCATATTGTATATGTCTCTGGGCTATACTTTTGAAACAGTGAGTATTTTAATGTTTATGAATTGGTTCCCATTCACCTCCGAGTCGAAATGAATTTTTGTGGTAATCAACATCATGCCACAAAAGCTGTCGATTGAGCTCAACTCGCACTGAACAAGTTCCATTTGCTTTCACAAATGGAAAAAGTTGTGCTGCCTCTCACTTTGCACATGCGTGCTGAATGGTATTTATATGAAGTGAATCTACTTTGATATCGCCTCTCATGGGACGATGACAACCCCGACATGTCATGCCAAGTATGCGTCTTGGCACAAGTCTTTTTAATACGGGTGTTTGATGATGACACCATGTGTAGTTTTGATGCTGCGGCATGTCCCCTACATAATGAGACAATCTACCAGTTTCTGCAAAGACATGCAACTATAAATGAATCCAAACAGGTTTTACTCTTTCAGAAGTGCTGTGATCACTAAGGTCAGTTTTGTTCTGCAAAGTAAGAACTGCAATATGAAAACTTCCAATCAGTCTAAATAAAGTGCGCAAAATGTAGACAACTATAGCCATAATATCATTCATTTGATTTGAATGACCAAGTTATTCATTAGCCTATATTAAAGCTTTTGCTTTAATGAATCTTTTTAATTCATTCATTAAAAATCGTTGCATAAGGCGCAAATTTAAGAGACAAAACAAAAAGCAATAAACAGCCTTAACGAAAGAGGAAAAACGATATGTATATGAAAGATCTTTAGTTATTCTACTCACCGAGCATTTTACTGAGCTCCGCGTTGTGCAGGTCGGGGTTTTGCTGCGCCAACCTCTTGCGCTCATCTTTTGCCCACACCATGAATGCGTTCATCGGCCGTCGGATGCGCGGCTCGCTTTTGCCGCGCCTGGGACCCACAGCAGCAGGACACGTCTCGCTCTTCAGTTTGGAGTCAGCAAGCGGGCTGAGCGGGTCCGCCCACGCGCACTGGCTCACGCCGGGCATCATGACTGAGCTGGTGCCGCGGGTCTGGCTCGGGTCGTCACTGGCGTAGCCCGCATCGGGACTGCTCATCTCCCACACGCACCCGGCGCGTATCCTTGACGATCACCCAAATACACTCTTTTGTAACCTCTGGGTGGACTCTGCCTTCTCCTCCTGCCCTGCTTATTTTTCCTTTGCTGAGTGCATACAGTAAATTGAACATACAGTAAGGTCAGATTTGCACAGCACGAGTCCAGCCAGTTTTAAACGCAGCAGCGACCAATCACGACATGGGTGGGAGTGTCCTGCTGTGAAAGGTGTGAAAGGATCCATGTTCAGAACAGCTTGCCCCCTGGGATCAAGTTTGCCCTTTCTGGCTCCTCAAGAGTCAGGACAAGCAGGGGCGTAGATTCCGGGGGGATGGGGTGGAGGTGGAGGGGGGTGTACTTGCTTCTTTTGATTATTCCCCCACAATTTACACCCCTGACTAAAGTGCTTGAGCTTACAAAGTCTTTCTAGCAGGTCAGTTCACTGTCGGCCATCTTTGGAATGCTCTGGTCCAGTCATGCCAGTGAGCTCCTATCTACTTGAATGAGGAAACACCAACATCTCAAAAACGGTTGGTCAAGATTAAGATCGAAGAACATATTTGAAATCAGAAATAAAATTGAACAATATTGGAATCATAAATTGTCCTTCTGTACCTCATATTACGATAAAAAACGCAATTTTCCTGGCTTGTATAGCTAATGCGCATGTGTGTTCTAGAGCTGATTGACAGGTGATGTCTGTATCTAAAAGGTGATTGGCTCTTTTAAGTGTAAGGTGGGACTTCCTTTTTACATCCATGGACCATTGGGCGCTCAGAGCTTCTTGGCTGAGCTTTCCAATTTCTCCCATTCATTTAAATGGAAGTGGCCCGTCTCTGCTAAATAGTCTCTGCTGTGTATTGCCATGATATATATCACTTCTGTCTGCATGAAAAGTAGTAAAAAATACTTGTAATCTAACTTTTGTGGCCACTCAAAAGTTTGGAAACCCTAATGACTAGTGACCTAGGACTATTTGTAAAAAAAACAAATTTCTAAATGACCCCCGTTCATTTGTCTTGAATAAAATGCCCATTTTAATTTGGCATGCATGCACAGGCTCTCAGAAAAACACATCACAGGTCTATAATTTAAAGTATTTTAATTTGAATAGATTTGCCACAAGTATAAACTTTTTCCAAAAATATTGTCCATTACTGAGTCTTAAAAAATACTCAGCTGTAAAGCTTGCAGGTCCTCGAAAAATATGGGCAAAGTTTAACCGTTATTTTAAAGTCATGTGTATCAGTGACACTGGTTCACTAAAACTTTAAGTATTAATCTTAACATTTGCCACACAGATAAGGTAAATACAGTGCTTGCTTTAGGATTAATATCCTGTCAGTAGATATACTTAAATTTGCAAACAATAGTAAGGATTGTCACACGGTGATAATGGCATGGCAAGTGCGTGTGAAAAGCAAGGTGTGAAGTTTATCATGTTTCATTGCATGTGTGACGGTGGCCAGCTTGTATGTGCTGTGCAGTGTGTGTAAACCTCACTCCCCTGGCCTCAAGAGGCGCACTAGCGACTGACACTAGAGGCTGTATCCTTTAGCCTCCTCGTTAGTGCGCCCACCTTCCATGCCGGAGACGCTGTGTTCGAATCCTGCTCAGAGTGGGTCGAGTAGGACCGGTTACAGTGGTGCCGTGACCTGGATGGGAGTGAGGTTTAGAGGGGTGAGTTTAATGGTGGCCAGCTGGTACGTGCTGTGCAGTGTGTAAACCTCACTCCCCTGGCCTCAAGAGGTGCACTGACATTATGGGCTGTAGCCTTTAGCCTCCTTGTTAGCGTGCCTGCCTCCCATGCCAGAGATGCCGGTTCAAATCCTACTCAGAGTGGGTCAAGTAGAACCGGTTACAGTGGTGCCGTGACCCGGATGGGAGTAAGGTTTAGAGGGGTGAGTTTAATGGTGGCCAGCTGGTACATGCTGTGCAGTGTGTGTAAACATCTCTCCCCTGGCCTCAAGAGGTGCACTAGCGACTGACGTTAGAGGCTGTATCCTTTAGCCTCCTCGTTAGCACGCATGCCTCCCATGCTGGAGATGTTAGTTCGAATCCCTCTCGGAGCAGGTCGAGCAGGACCGGTTACACATACAGTATATTAAGTGGAGTGTACTTGCAATTTCTCAGTCAATCTTAAGTGTATCTTGTGTAGTCAACGAATAGGCTACAAGGAATTGGCTGTAATGTAACAGGTGTGTAACATGATGTTAGGCTGCTTGTTACTTATGTAAGTGTTTCTAGCCTAAAGAAGTAGGCCAAGTTCAAGTATTGTCATCACTTAGTCATGCCCATGTTGTTTCAACACTGTATTTATTTTTTTATTTTTTTATTTTGTGAAACACAAAACAGATCTTAAGCAGAATGCCAGCGCTTCTGTTTCACATACAAGAAATGTGGATGATGATTTTACTGCCAAGCTCCAAAAAAGACAAAAAAGTACCATAAAAGTATTATTACAAAAGTCCACATAACCCGTGCGCTTCATTAGAAGTCTTATAAAACTGAAACAGACCACAATTTAAGTCGTTGATCACTCATGTCCCCCTCTGCTATGGCTCTCAAATCTTATTTGCTGTCACGTTTTTCAAACTTGCTGTGGTGCAATTGGTCACATGGCATGCAAGAACCAATGACGTTTGGTATCATAAGCTATGTTTCCATCGAAGCTGCTAATTTAATTTAGATGAAAATCCGTAATATCGCACAAACAATGTGCGAATAAAGCCGCATTTCATCCCATATATTCAAGAGAACAAAATCGTCACTTCCAGAGAAACTGTAGCCACTGTGACTCTTTTATTAATAAAATACTTGCGGTTTAGAGCACTCAGACAAAACACTGTAAAGAACTTTGTCTCATGTCCAGGAGCGACATGGGAGCACTTGTGTGTGTGCTTTTCTCCTTCTTTTCGTCTTTGCCGTGCGGGTCTATAAGATTTTTTTCAAAAGTGTCAATAAACCTGCTCTTCGTCACAATTTAAGTTTGTATTTGATTTATTTGCTCTGCAAACTCTTTGCAGGCTGTGAATTTTCTAGACACCATTATTCAGGATGACCAGAGCAACATTTCAGTTGCGATGATTGGTCTGTTGGTTAGTCCAGATATGAACAAGTTATTAGGTCACATGACATTTTTGATTCGCATCTTGTGCAACATGATCACACAGGAAGTCGGCATGCTGTTTCTGAATGTTCCGGTACCCTAGGATCGGCGACAATATGCCAACTCACTTACATGCGATATTTCCCACCACATGCGTCATATTTACATTCTTACGTGACTCAACCAGCAGTGCATTGCAGGAAGTAATCGCGTTTGCTTAATTAGTGACGAGCATGATTCGGAGGTTGCACTTTTCCCTCTAGGATAAAATTTTTACTCCACTATTGATTAGGTTTAGGTTTGGGTTTGCGTTCCTCTTCACTGTATAACATCCTGTACAGCTGAAAGGAACTCACTTCACAACTAGCTTTTGGCGAACTCTCCTGAACATACTGTAAATGGAGCTCACACATGCTTATATGCCCTACAACACTCACTGCTTTGGCCATTGGGGGCAGTGTTTTAAATTTTTGTAAGCATATACCGATTTTTGCTGAAGAAAAGTCGACCTGCTCTTTCCGATTTCAATGTGAGGACAGGCTGTCTTGTATTCCTGGTAAATTCAAAAGGAGTTTATTCGGTAAATGTGTTTCCATTAGAGGTAGACCGATATATCGGTTTTACCAATTTATTGGTGACGATAGTTGCTTTATGGAACTATCATTATTGGCAAAAATCTATGCTGATAGTTGACGATAGTTTTTCATAATTGTGTCATTTCAAAATAAGATTCCGGGCTTGTTCATACTTAAAAGTCCTGCGTTATACACCAAATCTTAAATTTTCTAGTTATTAGTGGGATTTTGGTTAAACAATATACTGCATCTGGGATTTTATTCATTTTTGACATTCTATAAATCGATTTTTTAAGAACTATCGGCCGATTAATTGGTTATCAGCTTTTCCCATCACCTTAGTTATCGGTATCGGCAAAATCCACAATCAGTCAACCTCTAGTTATGGCAAAATCCACTGTCGGTCGACCTCTAGTTTCCATCATAGTTTATACGCATTTCTTCTTATCGAACAAAACATTTATCCATGTATACGTTTTTTATGCACATTTAGGAGATTTTATTCACATCTTAGTGTTTCCATCCAGCAGTTTTTGTGCAATATCCCAAAATGCACATAAAAATATATATAACTTCAAACCTGGCATTAATTTTTTGTAATTGAGCGAGGAACATATTCATTCAATTACATCTTTAATTTTAGTCTGATTCTCCCAATAAAATATTGTATGGCTTCATAAGACTTGGAATATAGTGCACGAGTTGTATGGACTACTTTTATGATACTTTAATGTCTTTTTTTTGGAGCTGGGGAGTATATATCCACTTTTGTTGGAAAAGAGCAGCTAATTTAGTGTTTCATGGAAGAAAGAAAAAGGGTCGAAGCAATATGAAAGTGAGTTAAGTGAGTAAATGATTACAAAATGTTACATTTTTGATGAACTATTCCTTTAATTACAGTAGCCTACATGCAGCTAATACGTGGCATTTAACCCTATACAGATATCTGGTACATGGCAATATATGTAAAACACTTATGCTCATATATGGTTTATACTTATATAAAAAAGTCATACTTGTACACATATGGAACATGTATTTCAAAATACTACAAAAATGTTAGTTTCCATATGTAATATTAATTTCCCTAAATTGTAATGGAATTTGAATATGTACATACATGCTCAAATACATGAACTATAATATGTTCATATAGCCATATCTGATTTCTGTGTGGGATTTTAGTTTACGTAATGTAAAATGTTATGGGTGAAATATTGCATATAAAATGTACATGTTTTGAGAACCTGCTCATGTGCAGTGTTACGGGAGCAATTGGGAACTATACCAAAACCACATCCTGTTTTCTGCTGACCTTAATATGAATTTGTTAATCTTTACACTGTCTGTATGGCAATAGATGTGTTCCTATCAAAAAGGCCATTCTCTTTCTCTTTTATCAATATAGCTTATAAAAGTGTCAGAGCAGTATATTTGAGAGGGGAAACAAAGTTCAGATTCATCAACTCACCCCTCCTCATCTTACACACGCATGCACCACCCTGCATGTATTGTCCCCGTGTTGGGGCACAGAGGTAATGCTCTCCTTACTGGCACTGTAATACTGTCATCATCTATTTTACTACTGAAGAACCAATGGACTGAATTTGTGCGTGTGTGTGTGTAAGTGAGGAGTGCGAACACATATACAGCTTCCGTCTGAGTCATGTAAAGTCCCCCGGCACTCAGGAGCCAATACTATTGTGTAATTCCCAAGCAAGGCTCGCCTGGCGACAGTACATGTGTATATTCACTGTGTGTGGATCTGTCTGTGTGGGAGAGGGTGTGTGTTTGTGTGTCTCAAGGCGGACAGTGTGTGCTCCTACGCCAAGGACAGGAAGCAGTTTGTGGGGGACAGGAAATGCAGGCTGAAGCAGTAGCCTAGATAAGAGCAAGAGACCTCTCCCACACACACACACGCACACACACACACACACACGCACACCTCACCCTATTCCAGACTCCCCTAGGCCTTACTGGTGCCGCAAGTACATGTTAACACCCTACAGGTTATAAATGCTTTAAATGACTTGGTAGACCTTAAAAGTGCAATCAGAGAAAGAGTCATTGACAAATGAGAAATATTTATAAACCTTTTGTTCTTCCCACAAAGTAGAAAAAACACTTAAATTGAAGGAGGGACTCAGGGGCCAGTTGCACCAGCCATGCGTAAGTTACAACTGGAACAGACCCCGTCTTACTCACTTCCTGTTCCGGTTGCTGCCGGCACGCTGCACAAGTCTATGTTTGCAGCTTGCTAGCCTGCTTAGCATAGCTTATTATTATACGTTCATCATTTTATCCTTTGCCATATTACCGCATGCTTCATTTTTTTTCCGCTTTTCTACTGTTTCAACTGCGTGTATTTTACTGCGCGTACCGTTTCTCTCTCTTTTTTATTTCCGCTTGTCTGCATCTCACATCTTGACTGCATGCATTTGTTTTCTCCTATGTGTTTTACACAGATTATTGCATCAATCTCAAACATCTGCTGATCAGGAACCACATTGAACCACATCAATCTCAAACCCTCGCCGCTCAAGAACAACCATAACAACAACAACATCAACAAACAAGTGCGGTAACTCATGGCATCCACTCATGTTATTTCTTCCTGCATTGCATGCAACATGTTTATGATAGCTTTTTCCATCAGCAGTGAGGGATTTACATGTGATAAATGTAAGGAATTAATCAGGCTGACGGAAAAGGTTAATGAATTAGAGATACGCATCCGAATGCTAGTGGAGGTCAGTGAGTAAGTAAAGCCGGTAGATACTGTTTCGGATATGGGTAGTACAGCGAGCAACACACAGATTTTGGTTCCAGCTGTAGAGCCCCAGCAGCTGGGCATTTGGGTGACGTTTCAGCAGCATACTCGCTCAGCAAAGCGACACCACTCTCCCATTCTTGTTAGGGATTCCAATTGATTCTCCCCACTCAGTGATGACCCACTGAGGATCATGTTGAAAGATCCTTAGTAATAGGTGATTCTATTGTAAGGAACGTGGAAATAGAGATTCGGCCACTATTGTTAAATGCATTTCGGGGGCTCGGGCATCTGACATCAGATCAAATTTACAAGTGCTGGCTAATGCTAAATGTAGATTTTCTAAAATTGTTATTCATGTCAGCACTAACGATGTCCAGCTTCGCCAGTCGGAGATCACTAAACGTAATGTTAAAGAGGTGTGTGAACTTGTAAAAACTATGTCAGACACTGATATATCCTCTGGCCCCCTCCCTAGTAGATTAGTAGATTAGTGTCACTGAACGGCTGGATGTCTAAATGGTGTCCGGAGAATAGCATAGCATTTATAGTCAATTGGAAGAGTTTTTGGAGTAGACCTGACTTGCTAAAGAGAGACGGACTCCATCCCTCCAGGGAATATGCTGCTCTCCTCTCTAGTAATTTGGCTCATAGTCTTAATAGTGATAGTATTTGACTAACTGGGGCCCAGGTCAGGAAGCAGACAAACTGTTTAATCCGAACATCTGCTAGCTGCCTTGATACATCACACAGGTGACATAAACTACATAGAGACTGTATTAACTAGATATCATATAGAGACTGTGTCTGTTTCCCGAACTACCAAACACAAACCCTTCAATAAATCATTTAGAAAAAATGTGATTAAGATAAAAATGAAGATAAATATCATATAAAGGTAGGGCTACTATACATTAGTTCTCTTTCAACCAAAGCACTAATTGTAAATTAAATTATTACAGATCATAATTTGGATGCACTCTGTTTGGCTGCAACCTGGCTTAAATTGGATGAATATATTACTTTAAATGAATCTACTCCCCCAGGTTATTGTTATAAACATGAGCCTCATCTGAAGGGTCGAGGAGGAGGTGTTGCTACAATTTACAGTGAAGTTTTTGGTGTTACTCAGAGGACAGGATATAAGTTTAAGTCTTTAGAACTAATAATGCTTAATGTTATAAATAAAACATCTCTGACATCTTTTGCCCTTGCTACAGTATATAGATCACCCAGGCCATATTCTGATTTCCTTGGTGAATTAGCACATTTTCTATCAGATCTAGTAGTTACTGTAGATAGAGCTGTAATTGTTGGTGACTTCAACATTCACATAGATAATGAAAATGACACATTGGGATGAGCATTTATCGATATTCTCAACTCTATTGCAGTCCAACAAAACGTGACAGGACCAATTCATCACCATAATCCTACGCTAGATTTAATTCTGTCATATGGAGTTGATGTTGATACTATAGAAATTCTACAGCAAAGAGATGACATCTCAGATCATTACCTCGTCTCTTGTTTGCTGCGATCAGCTAATGTCACTCAATCTACACCGTGTTATCGTTCAGGTAGAACTATTCTTCTGACCACTAAAGATAGCTTCACTAATAATCTTCCAGAATTGTCATATTCAGTAAGCCAAAAAGTCTAGAAGAACTTGATGTAATAACAGAAACTATAAATACAGTCTTCTCTAGCACTCTTGATAGTGTCGGCCCCCTTCGATTAAAGAAAATTAAAGAAAAAAGCCCCGCACTACGGTACAATGATCAATCTCATGCTCTAAAGAGAGCAGCTCAGAAAATGGAGCGCAAGTGGAAGAATACAAAATTAGAGGCATTTTGCGGTGCATGGAAGAATAGTGTCTGTAGCTACAGACAGGTGATAAAAGCTGGCAGATCAGCATATTTTAGCAATCTCATAGAAAATAACCAAAACAGTCATAGGTGTTTATTCAGTACTGTGGCTAATTTGGTTAGGAATAAAGCCTCGACTGAACCAGATATTCTGTCGCAGCACAATAGTAATGACTTCATGAATTTCTTTACTGATAAAATAGAAATCATTAGAAATAAAATTGGAATTATGCAATCAACTGTCACAGCACCTCAGAAAACAGTGTCTCATAATTTTCCTCACAAGCAACTTTAATCCTTCGCTGTCATAGGTCATGAAGAACTAACAAAACTTATCAAAACATCAAAAGCCACAAAATGTATGTTAGATCCAATACCAACTAAGCTCTTAAAAGAGGTATTCCAGTCTTAGATTACAGTCTCAGAACCTCTTCTTTTTAAAAAAAAATGTTTTATCCCCATTTCTCCCAATTTGTAATGCCCAATTCCCACTACTCAGTAGGTCCTCATGGTGGTGTGGTTACTCACCTCAATCCGGGTGGCAGAGGACAAGTCTCTGCATGTGGAGGCTCATGCTACTCTCCGCGATCCACGTGCAACTTACCACATGCCCCATTGAGAGCAAGAACCACTAATCACGACCACGATGAGGTTACCCCACGTGACTCTACCCTCCCTAGCAACCAGGCCAATTTGGTTGCTTAGGAGACTGGGCTGGAGTCACTCAGCACACCCTGGATTTGAACTCGTGACTGCAGGGGTGGTAGTCAGCCTCAATGCTCGCTGAGCTACCCAGACTCCCTCAGAACCTCTTCTTAATATTATTAACTCCTCGCTATCCTTAGGACATGTCCCAAGAAACTTTAAAATGGCAGTTATCAAACCACTTATTAAGAAGCCACAGCTTGATCCTGGTGAATTGTCTAATTATAGACGCATTTCAAATCTCCCATTTATGTCGAAAATACTAGAAAAGGTAGTGTCCTCCCAACTATGTTCATTTCTACAGAGAAATGGTATATATGAACAATTTCAGTCAGGATTCAGGCCCCATCACAGTACAGCGACTGCTCTTATCAGTTACATATGGCTTAATCTTATCATCTGATCATGGCTGCATTTCTCTGCTAGTGCTTTTAGATCTTAGTGCTGCTTTCGACACCATAGATCACAATATTCTCTTTAATAGGCTGGAGAATTATGTTGGCATTAGTGGACTTGCATTAGCATGGTTCAAGTCCTATTTATCAGACCGCTACCACTTTTTATGTGTAAACGAGGAATTGTCAAATCAAACAAAAGTTAAGTATGGAGTGCCACAGGGATCAGTGTTAGGTCCTCTGCTTTTCTCCTTATATGTGCTTCCCCTGGGAGATATTATCAGGAATTGTGGAATAAGTTTCCACTGTTATGCTGACGATACCCAACTTTATTTTTTTTCTAAACCTGACGAAATTTCACAATTCTTCAAATTAGCAGAATGTATCAGTGAAATCAAAGATTGGATGGCCAGAAATTTCCTTCTACTCAATTACGACAAAACAGGTACTAATTATTGGACCAAAAACCTCTAAAAATAAGCCGCTAAAATATAATTTGACTCTCGATGGATGTGGTTACGTCATCTTCTACAGCGAAGAACTTAGGTGTTATATTTGATACCAATCTGTCCTTTGAAAATAAAATTTCCAATGTTTGTAGAACAGCATTCTTCCACCTCAGAAATATGGCTAAGTTAAGACACATGCTTTCTGTTGCTGATGATGAAAAACTAATTCATGACTTCATGACCTCAAGACTAGATTATTGTAATGCATTACTGGGAGGATGTACTGCAAGTTCAATAAATAAACTTCAATTGGTTCAAAATGCAGCTGCCAGAGTGCTAACTAGAACCAGCAAATATGATCATAGTAGCCCAATTTTATCGTTGTTTCATTGGCTATCTGTTAAATTTCATATTAATTTTTAAATTCTGTTAACTACATACAAAGCTTTGAATGGTCTAGCTCCACAGTACTTAAGTGACCTTCTACCATGCTATATTCCATCACGTTCATTAAGATCACAAAATTCTGCCCTGTTAATAGTTCCTAGAATATTAATATCCACAAAAGGAGGTAGATCCTTTTCCTATTTGGCTCCAAAACTATAGAATAGTCTCCCTAACACTGTTTGGGATGCAGACACACTCACTCAGTTTAAGTCTTGACTAAAGACTCATCTATTTAGCCAGGCATAAACCTAATTTATCCATCAACTCACAATTAGGCTGCTTTAGTTAGGTCTGCTGGAACCAGAAACATTTCCCATAATCTCTAACTCTGCAATAAATTGAATGGTATCTATGCTAATATTATTCTATTTGTTTCCCTGTCTCAACCTTGGGATTCATATCCCAAGGTTACAAGAGCCAGCCAGATCCAGCTCCATTCCTGCTTGGTGTCGGACTCCACTGCTACGTGTCGCTGAGTGATGACGACAAATTACTGCCAGTGCTGGCCAGATATAATTTCAGTCTTTTACGATGAACTTCAGAGGATGATCTGATGCCAACTCCAACTGTAAGACATCGGATACTTCATATGCCACTGCCTGAACCTTGGATTTAGGATGGACCCCACAGAACCTCACCGTAATAACAGTTAAACTGCGATGCACCTCATTGATCTCTGCCTGCATCAACTTTGTTTATTGATGGACTACACTCTTGAAATGGAATACATAGACTTTCAATTATTTGCCAACAAAAGCCTTCATCAGCCAACTAACAAAGGACAATGCATCAATGTGAACTTCTGCAGTTAATCCAGGATGGACTTCAAAGACATTAGTCATTAATTTTACAGTTCATACAAAATCTTTGTTTAAACACTGGCCCTTAATACTTACTTAATTTACAAATTGTAAACCATGACTTGCACTGCACACAAATAACTAATATTGGCATTATACTCATGATGTTAGCCAGAGGGGGACTGGCCCCCACAGTGAGCCTGGATTCTCCTAAGGTTATTTTTCTCCATTAACCAACATCTTATGGAGTTTTGTGTTCCTTGCCACAGTCGCTTTCAGCTTGCTCACTGAGGGTCTAAATACAATTATTATTTAACTATTTAATTATTTATTTTTATACACAATTTACAATTACACAATGATGACTCTAAGTCTTTATAGATATTACAGTTTCATTTTCTGTTAAAGCATGATTTTCTGTAAAGCTGCTTTGAAACGATATGTGTTGTGAAAACGCTATACAAATAAAAATGACATGACAACCAAGACTAGTTACAGTAAATGGGGGGGCTAAGTTACAGTTTATGCAAAACTGACTATTTTAGCGTTGCACCATTAAACTTGTAACACTATGTATAAACTACATATTTTCGGAATCCTCTGAAAATATCTTAGCATCAAACCGATTTGAATGGTGTACGATCAGACTGATCTCACAGTGAAGTCGTGAAGGTTGGCTTTTCTTTAGCTAAAATTGGTCTGTGCTTACTGAAATACGAAACACTGCCCCCAGTGGCCAAATCGGTAAGTGTTGCTGGGCGTATCGGCATCGATCCCAAGCCTAGTCTGAATGCATGTAAGCATAGCTAGAGTTGACTAACTTATATACGAGTCTGATCTCATGGAAAATATGTGACTGTGGCAACATTTTTGCAAAATGATTTTACGTAGTTCCTTACACATATCGCAGCAGCTCTGAGGTGAAATGTCCACTGTGTGGTGCAAAAAGCGAGTTAAATGTTCTCCCTAGCAGAATTTCATCACGCTCGAACAAGCCTTTAAATGTAGTTTATGTTATGCAAACATTAAAATGTATCACCTTACAAGTCATGCACTAGTAAAAATGTTTAGATGTCGTAAGGTAGCATTGTGTGAGAAACAGGGCGAAAAGTATGTGTATTTATATTGATTATCTATCATGCATTAGTAGCGCCTCTAGTGTTTGTTTCACCAAAAAACCGCAGGAAAACGTACAACATGTAAAAAGCCATGTAAAAATTATTTTGCAAAAATGTTAGTATAGTAACATGATTCTACCCTAGTCCACCCTTTGTTTTCAACAATGGCATTATGCTTAAAATAGAACACTTCTGAATTCTTGATTGATTGATAGTCCTGGTTAGTAATGCAGAAATATTTCCTAGTGAAAATCAAAGAGCTTTGAAAGTCTGCCCATTTGACCCTTTTTTTGACCCTGCCAAAATGTGTCCACATACACATGCATATGCAAACACATACTATGCTGGTTGACACTGATTACTGCAATAGTTAATAATTTTTATGATCATTTGTGTAAAGACAGGAGAATAATGTACATCCTGTAAAACCCAGTCAAAATGATGAGTGAGACAGAGAGAGACGGTGTAATATATGCACAGAAGGAGCTAGAAACGGAGAGAGAAAAGTGAGAGTGATATATTGTGTTTTAACTGCCCCATTGTTCTCCTGCATGCAGATATGATGACCTGTGAGCTCCGACCTGAGTTTGGCTTCGGTGAAAAAATGTCCAAGTCAGATATTTGAGGTTGCCGCGCACACACAGACTCAAACACAGAAATATCAAAGCGTGAATATTGATTGTGACTTTATTGAGTGAACTGCTTTGATTCACAGATAGACGCGTTTGAATAAGAGTTAATCATCATCGGTTGGTGTGTGTACACCTCTGTGTGAATCGATCTCTCACACGTCTGTGTGTGTCATATGTGGCATTTGACCAGTCGGGGTGCTAACAAATAAAAAGTACATTTACACACACATCAACCAGACACACACACGCTGTCATGTCAATCAATATTAAAGGGATATTTGGGGTTAAACTCTATTGAATGCGTCTGTAGCATCCGACACTGTCTCGTGAAAAGTTGTAATAATAGTATGAGATGGGAATTTCTTTTTAAATCATACAAATTGGTTTTTAATCCCATACCAAAAAATCTTATTAAGATTTTTCTTAAATTTAACCCCTTACCCAAGCCCTAAGGCTAACCATGATTTTAATAGGAAAATTACTTTTAACACAATGGAAGAAAGGAAACATTGGGGTTTGGAACAAGATGCGGGAAGTGTTTTACAGTATATGGAAATACAGTACATCAGTCATTTGTATTGCATAAATAAATATGGAATAACTAACCAGATTTGTTTACTGATGTTTCCTTTCTTTAATTAAAGTGTTGGATAGGAGGCTAGCTACAATTCAGTGCCTGTATTGTATCGATTTAAAATTCTGTTTGTTGATTGGTTGTTCTCTACTGGAGTTAAAGACGTACATTTTTGTGTGAGCTAAGTCGTACAATGTCTCACGATTTTGTTTTCGATGAGTTGTCATGAGTCATACTGTATTGATTACAGTACTAGGTTCATTTGTGTTTGTGGTTTTTCATTCATGGCATGTCTGTCCACACGTTTATTTGTCTGTTTGCTTTGGAATGAGTCAAAATGATTTTCTGTGGTAATAAACCTTGAAGTAAACGTAAAAGGCGTTCGCAACTTATTTCACTTCCACAATGCGACATCAGTGAAACATAAGTGATAAGTGATACAGCGCACAAGTCAAATGGACTACTTTTATGATGCTTTCATGCCATTTTTTGGAGCTTGAAAGACACGATCACTATGAACTGTTGCTATATGGAAAAGACGTGTGTAAAGATTCTTCAAAAGTGATCCTTTTGTGTTCCATGGGAAAAACGATAACAGCGTACAGGTGAACTATTCTTTCATTTAACCCGAAATATTCCTTTAAGAAACTTCATCCCAGACAGAATAAAAATTGTGCAACGTATGTTAATGTTATGTCTTTACATCACAGCTTAGATGATCTCTCCCCATGTATTTCTCACTTTCACACATAGCAAACCATTTCTCTCATCATGCACCTCCCTTATTTTTGTATCGGTTTATAACTCGCCCTTCCAGCTGTAGTTTTACAGAGGAAACACATTGTGTGTGTGAGATTCTAATTGAATTCATTCATTAATATGATCCCAGAACAAAGCAACGTGTCCTTAAATTGTTGTGTACTTTAAAATGACATTTTTATTTTTAGGAAAAAGTCAATAAAATTGGTAACACTTTACAATAATGTAATGTTATTACACAGCTCTCTGGATTACTCGATTCTGATTGGTCAGTGGCACCATCTAGTGGTCAGATATTGCTCTGTAACAACCGCACCTCCACGTATCAGACCGCTCATCCACATACTGCGAGCCGTCTTTCCTGCTTCTTGGATCACTGTGTAAGGTTCCATTTGTTAACATTAACTAACAATAAATACTTTTACAGCATTTATTAATCATGATTGATGTTAATTTCAACATATACTAATACGTTTTTAAAATCAAAAATTGTTTTTGTTATGTAAGGGATTATATACAGTCAGCCGGTTGTTATCGCGCAATAAACCCTGACAGGGTGATCAGGACACCAACGCGAAGCCTGAAGGGGTTTATTTTGCAATAACAACCACCTGACTATGCATTATCCCGCTTATTACATGGCTATTAACCAACTAAATAAATACATGGCCATAAAATATTGATTTGCATTGAAATTATGAAATTTGAAAAGAAGGAAATTCAGTCCTCCAGTTTGCTTCGGAATTCTGTTGGTGTTTATTCTGTGAAAATGACCGTCTGACTTCTTAATATTCAGCCTATTACAAGACTACATGCCAAATAAATAAATAAATGCCCATGAAACATTGATTTGAGTTGAAATTATTTTATTAGCTTACTTGTAGAGATTGCACAGTGATCCGAGAAGCAGGAAAGACAGCTCACAGTATGCGGATGAGCGGTCTGATACGTGGAGGTGCGGTTGTTACAGAGCAATATTTGACAGCTAGATGGCGCCACTGACCAACCAGAATCGAGTATTCCAGAGAGCCGTTAAATAACATTAGTTAATGCACTATGAACTGACGTGAACTAACGATAAACAGTTGCATTTTTATTAACTAAAGTTTAACAAAGATTATCAAATGCTGTATTAAAATATATTGTTCATTGTTTGTTTTTAATACCTAATGCATTTACTAATGGTAACGAATGTAACTTTACTGTAAAGTGTTACCAGCAATTAAATGTATTTATGAGTTTCCAAACAAATTTTATTTTAGTTGTTTGTTGTTGTTGTTGTTGTTGTTTTTATTTAGCTCACTTCTGAGGCCAAATTAGGTCCCACTATAGCTGAGTACACACACACACACACACACACACACACAGATAATGAGAAGTGATTTCACACTGTCGCCCTTGTACTAACTTCCAACGACAGTGTCAGCTGACCTACTTCCCTCTTCTGATCCCTGCATAGATAGAGAGCCTGTCACTCAAAACACACACACACACACACACTGAAGATCCTCTTACTGTATGTGTGATATATTTTAGAATATCTACAGACTATTACAGTTTCTGTATCCTGATACACAGCAGTTTATTTTTGTCCACAGTAGAGGACATAAGCCTTTTGCTAATATTTCTGAGACCATGTCACTCTTCTAAAAGTATAATTCAAACAAAAATTAAAATTCTGTCATTTACTCACACAAATGTTGTTCCAAACCTGAATGACTGTCTTCCATGGAGCACAAAAGGAGATGTTAGACAGGATGTTACAGCCTCAGTCACCATTTACTTTCATTGGATGGAGAAAAAAACAAATGCACGGAAAGTAAATGGTGAGCTACTGCATCATTCAGTCATTCACGTCTGTTGCACATAAGGTGCAGATCAAGTTAGCCACTGAAGTTTATTAGTATGCTCATTTATGTAATGAGCAATCTAACAGTAATGCACGCTTTAGATAGCGCCACACACAACATATTTATTGATAAATTATGATAAAACTCCTTTAATAACTGGCCTTCACTGTATGACTAGACATTAATATATTTTTAAACTAAATTTTTAAGCTACTAAAGTTATCCAGCAAAGAGCAGTGAGTGTTTTTTGACGTTTTATTGTTATTGACTCAATCAACAGCATTTGTGGCATAATATTGATTACCACAAAAATAATTTTTGAATTGCCCCACTTTTTCTTTAAAAAAGCAAAAATGGAAGTTACATTGAGGCACTTACAGTGGAAGTCAATTTGGAGGGTTTAAAGGCAGAAATGTGAAGCTTATAATTCTATAAAAGAACTTACATTCATTCTTCTGTTAAAACTCATGTATTACTTGAGCTTTAAAGTTGTTTAAATTGTCATTTTTTCAGTCATTTTAGAGTTTTAGTGTTTGTTGACATTACATCATCATGGCAGCTACATTATAAAATTGGCTATAACTTTACACAGAAAAGTTTAGTAAGTGATTTTATCACAATAAAATCATGATTACATGCATATTGTTTATGTCTTGTTGCTAAACTTTTGAAACAGTGAGTATTTTAATGTTCAAAAATTGGTGCCTTCCTGTAACCTCGATTTTTGCTTTTTGAGGGACGAGTCAAAATAAATGTCAACATTATGTCACAAATGCTGTTTTTTGAGCTTAACTGGTATTGAACCCGGAACATTCCTTTAATAATCTGATATTTTGATGCAAATCCCGTATTTTTGGTCCCGCTGTTTACATTCACTGTGGACATGATTGTGTTTTCCATTAATACCTCATTATCATGGAAAATGAAAGTGTATTTGACTGTTTAGGCGCGTATTTGCATTACCGCATCTCCGAGAGCGCTCTCAAAGCACTGGTGCACACAGGAGTCCAAATGAGGAAATAAAAATTGATCTTTAAGATTCTGGTAGTTTCTTCCTCTACTCGATTTTCCTTATGGCCTGTTAACAAGATCAACCCGTAGTTGTCTTGCGATTGACTGGTCGATTGACGAAATGAGCACACCTGGCATAGAGTAGACTAAAAGATGGAGATCTACCCTTAAGTAAATGCTAGTATGTAGGCTCTAGATGTATTTATGTATGAAGGTTCTGGCTCAGCACCATCCCAAAAAGACCTTCTACACACGGCAAAGCTTTATCAGATGGCCTTGTGGCCCTTCAATAACACAGGCACTATCAGCTGAGCACAGACTGTATCTGGCATCCCTGCCCTTCAACAACAATAAATACACCGACTGGGTCATGCGTTCAACCTCAGACTTTCTCGAGACATTCCCTGGACCTTTTGGAGATTGGGATGGTTCACCCAAAACTGAAAATGTGGTCATTATTTACACCATGAGGTTTTATCATTTTTGAAATATCCCTAAGTGTGGCTTAAATGAAAAAAAAAAAAATGTTTTTGGGGCTACTGTATGTGATTGACTTGCATATGCGTTCTTCTCAAATGTGTCTAATTTGCAGCATATGACGAGAAATGTCTATATACTGTAAATGAAGATAATATGAAAGATACTGCAGTACTTCTGCTCTGGTTAGATGAGTTAAAGGGAAGCTGTGGCTCTTGAGGAAGTGCTCTGGGCTCTAACAGTATAACACACTTGAGCATGAATGGACACATACAGATTGTGTATAGCTGTGTTGCTCTCTGTCCCTGGATTTCTATATTTTGAGGTTTTAATCTGGGTTTGAGTTAATCTCTTGGTTAACAACCCTGTCCGCGCACTGCACTTTTCTACCTCTGACACACAAATTACAGGTAAATAAAGCTCACTGAGAAAGCCTCTACTCAAATTAATTTTCCAGGCTTTTCGTGCTCTGTTTGGCACCGTCATATAGGTCAAATAACTGTGAGAGGTTTTTTATAATGCAGTGTCCTTTTCAATATGGCAATGTAATATTGCTGAGTAATAGATTCATTTAGAGTCAGTCTGTCAGTCCCACGGTTTTTACTTATCAACCATGTTTTGTGAATTTATTGTCCAAAATGTTAAATCTGTCATGCTATTTTTTTTAAAATGACAGCTGATAATGACAGCTTGTTGCTCAGTTCGTCTTTTAATAATATTAAACTAATAAACATATAGTGTCCCCCCCACTATATTAAACTAATATACACATTGAATATTCATGAGCTCTGCTTGTCTTTTGAAAGTCTCACATTCCAGCCTTTCACATAAACATTGACATATTCAGCGGACAGATTCCCAATGTCCATTTTCATTTTATTCTAGACAGTAAACAAGCAGTGACATAAAGTTGTTTTTACCCACTTTAATAGATATTTTGGAAGCTTTGTTGCATATAATGCTGCATTACAGAAATAAACAACTTTTCTTTGAGAGGTCGCAGGGAGTTATATTCAGCTTATTTAATTCATGCGTGACAAACTGTATTATTTGCACGTGACTTGGAGTGGTAAGTAATTTTACCGCTGTTAATTCAAATTGGCAGAACAGAACAAAAGAACAAATTTGAAAATAATCTTCATGTTCTCTCAAATAAGTCTCTCCCTCCCTCCCTCTCTTTCTCTGTCTGTCTTTCTCTTTGTGTGTGAGATAATGTTGTTTATTCTCAAAAAAAAAAAATGGTATTTTAGCCTATTTTTAAGATTTACGCATTCAATTTCATACCAAACTGAATTGTGTTATGTTTAACAAAATTAAATTAATAAAACTTAAAATAGTACGTTTTTTTTTTTTATTGTATTGTATTAAAGATTACTCAATTCAATTTCATGGAATTTTCTTATGAAATGTAAATGTGTAAATCTTAACATTATTTTTTATTTTTATTTTTCATGTAATTAAACATGACCATGATCTGTGGTTCCTAATTTTACAGAGACTCAAATACACTGTAAAAGGAAACATTGAGGGTGGAGTAAAGACTATTTTATTTCCAGGATAAGAGTTTAACACAAAGCCATTTACATTGTATGTAAATCACGCATACACACACTCGCCCTCTCATTTAAGCCTCAGGTCAGTTGGAGTATAAAAATACCAGCGAGATCAAAGAAACATATACTGACACACACACAAACACACACACACACACACACAAGTGGGACAGAGGAAGGGGATGGATGTTTGGGCTGTGTAAATGTTCATAATCACATTTTTAAGCAGCCAAATATGTACATTTATGACGCAAATCACTAATAGCAATTTTCAATTTGCTACTTATCATATTGCAATGAAAGTTATTCAGTTATTTGGTTTGACAACTTTGCTTAACCAAATGTTCATTTTCCACATGTAAAAGAACAACATTTTTCACGGTCTGTAACCCAACAGTGTCCGCCCACTTTTTCAGCAGTGCTGGTTGCAGAAGTGTTTTCCCATTTATTTATATTTTCATAAGGATTTCATAGAATCCTTAATAAAATAGTTCTAAGCCATGCCCCGAGGTGAAACACAACTTTACAAACTTTTTTGAGGCAAAAATGTATTTGAAAATCTGACAAAAAGACAGGTACAAGACTGTACTTAACATCTTTCATGAGGGAATGAACTACAAGACCATTAAGCACTGCAAATGATGTAATCGAATTAAAAACTATGAAAAAAAAAAAAAAATAACATTATTGATTTAAAGTTGCTGATTATAAGTATAGAGAACTGATATATTTAAAGCGTAATGCGAAATATTCAGATTTACATAAATATATAATTCGTTTAAAAGTGTAGTAGTAAGACCGAGTCGACTGAGTCATTCACAGTGCATCTTGGGAGTGGACGGTCGCAACAGAACACTTTTGGCGGGCAATTCTCTGATTGGTGGGTTTTCCCCCTGAGGATCATGGGTAGTGTAGTTTCCCCTTAGGTTTTCTGCTATTAAAAACAATTCTTAATGAATAAGGTTAAAATAACAAAAGCATTCACCATTAATTAAAAACCTTGGAGCTCTGTCTTGAAAGGTTTATCAGTTATTGTTAAAGGGATAGTTCACCCAAAAATGAAAATTCTCTCATTATTTGTATGACTTTTTTTCTTCAACAGAACACAAACAAAGATTTTTAAAAGAATATCTCAGCTCTGTAGGTTCATACAATGCAAGTGAATGGTGATCAGACCTTTGTAGCTCCAAAAATTACATAAAGTCAGCATAAAAGTAATCCATACGACTCCAGTGGTTAAATCCATGTCTTCAGAAGCGGAAACAAATACAAATTTTACCCTAAATCTCTACTTTCACTTTTACATCTGAAGGTCACACGTGGTGCCAGTTTAGTTTCACTTTCACATCTGAAAGTGAAATTTAAAGTGGCGATTTATAGTAAAAAAAGGACTTAAATTTTGTTCTGTTTCTCACCCACACCTATCATATCACTTCAGAAGACATGGATTTATACGCTGGAGTCGTATAGATTACTTTTATGCTGACTTTATGTGATTTTTGGAGCTAAAAAGTTCTGGTCACCATTCACTTGCATTGTATGGAACTACAGAGCTGAGATATTTGTCTAAAAATTGTTGTTTGTGTTCTGCTGAAAAAAGAAAGTCATACTTTTTTTTCCCTTTTAATGTTTTTTTTTTATTAACAAAGTTCGGGAAGAGCAAGTTAATTTAATCCGACCAATCACAGCATTGACAACAACGCAGCATTGAGAGTTTCCGGCATCCCACCACCTCCCCATCTCCTCCTATCTATTCCATCAATACTAATCCAGTCCAGGCGGCATTCGAGCTCAGGCCAAGTCTCGAGTCTCGAGCCCTCTGCCATGGATAGCAAGCCACATACTGTGTGTTTATGCTATCCTCATTGCAGGATTACATTAACTTGCGAGCTACTGAAACCTGTCTATTCTTCATCTCTTCCTCTCTTTTTTTAATTGATGACCTGCCAGTTCATCCAAATTGTGACTCTGCTCGCGACTTCCTGTCTCATTTCCTTTTTCCAACATCTGCTAAATTCTTTCATGTATTCTGAATGTTCCACTAACACCCCTCCACCTCTATAACGTCATTTTAAACTCTTCTGAAACATTCTTGACATTTTTTCCTGCTGGAGAACTCAGGGTTAATTATGTTCCCAACAACCCATCCAAATGGACTAGTGATTAAAATGCATGGAATTTGGATTTCAAAATATCTAAGGAATGCGAGATGCAAGAAAATATTTCCAGAGGCTTGCCTGGTAAACTGATGATAGTTCAGAATCAATATTACACATTCCAGATTCATTGAACAGCATTTATTTATTAATTTTTTTTTTTTCATAAATGGGTGTGTCCCAGGGGTTGAATTTTTGAATAATGAACAGATTTCAATTTTTTTTCTACATAGTTTATTTTGGGTACTTTTTTCTTTCCTCAAGCAGTTTGGGTAATTTTTATCCCATTTTCTCCCCAATTTGGAATGCCCAATTCCCACTACTTAGTTGGTCCTCGTGGTGGCGTGGTTACTCACCTCAATCCGGGTGGCGGAGGACAAGTCTCAGTTGCCTCCGCTTCTGAGATCATCAATCCCCGAATCTTATCACGTAACGCGTTGTGCATGACACCACGGAGACTCAACGCATATGGAGACTCATGCTACTCTCCGTGATCCACGCACAATTACCACACGCCCCACTGAGAGCGAGAACCACTAATCGTGACCACGAGGAGGTTACCCCTTATGACTCTACCCTCCCTAGCAACTGGGCCAATTTGGTTGCTTAGGAGACCTGACTGGAGTCACTCAGCACACCCTGGATTCGAACTCACGACTCCAGGGGTGGTAGTCAGTGTCAGTACTCGCTGAGCTACCCAGGCCCTGTGGGTACTTTTTAAATGTATTTTTTTATACAGATTTCACTGTTTAGCCTTTTCCATTATAAATCCATATTTATAAAATATACAGATTACATGTTTAAAAATATGATAATCTAAACAAGGAGTAAAATGAACATAAACCATTTCAATATTTATTATGTGAAAATTATTTCTATCAATTTTTCAAAAATTACGACTCTTACGTCCCGGCGTAATTTCCACCACACTAAGTTTTTTCGAAAGTTAGTGTACTTGATAACAAGTCGACAAAAATGTCAGTGAAGAGCATGCTTGAGATGAAATATGAGACAAGTGATGTTTGAAGAAAACAAAGAAAATTCAAGGTAGATATCACTTCTGAGCAGAATATTTTTATTGAGCATCATTTCCAGTCCAGCTGTAATTTTGCAGAATTATTAAGTGTGACAGTATTATTTAATTGTGTGCATTTAGGATACATAAAATGTTAGCTATGAAATTAGCCTTAGCAATGGCCAATTTTTTTCCCCAAAAACCTTAAAAATGTATTTTCCATCACCATCATTTCCACCACAGACTTCTATTACACGCAATACAGAATTTGAGATGTGCTGGAAATTTGCATGACTTTCAGAAAAAAAAAATGATCTCATAAATCTCCATAAATCTCATAAATCTCCAGTGATGCATGTGCATACAGTACACTGTTGGATAAGTAGACACATTTTTAAAAACTAGTGAGAGTGTGAAAACTTTTTAATGGGACTTCACTTTCTAGAAGTCCACAGTGTTAAAAGTGCCTGAAGTTGAAAAAACACGTGCATTTTTAGCTAAACCACATCTCTTCCAAACATGTTGCACTTTCTTTCTCAATTTATAAGTGACTTTTCTTATTCTTTACAGATCTGTGATCATTCAAAAAGGGAATGCTTATCTGTTCATAGGGTATGTTTCCTAACATTCAGTTTTACAGCAAGAAACCCTGCATATTCTTTGGTTGGTAGCCATCTAGAAATCCAGAAATAAATATTATTTCTCTCTTTGGTGCACCAAGATAATAAACATTTAGAAAATGTGTTTAAATTCATGTCATATACAGATGACTTGAGATTTGATTTGCGAAATATTTTACTGCTGATTCTCTATGGTAAGCAGATGCAAAAACATGAGAAGAGTTGAGACGGTCCACGTACTGCATTCATTCCAGACACATTGATCAGTTGCTGGGCATTTTGGGCTTTTAGTGGCTGGCTTTGTTGATTGAAAGTGTGCTTGAAGCAACAAATATCTGCTCCACCTTACAGAACTAACAGATTAAGTCTTGTCCAATGGATTACTCCTAAAGTTACATACAGGTTTTTTTTTTTTTTACTTTTTTGCATTTGGGAGACATGAAGTCTGACATGAAGTCTGTCATCTTTGAACATAATACTATTTCAGAAATTATATATCTGTTTGTACATACAAAATTGTCCCCTAAAGTATAGCTGAATAATACAGGAATTTCCAATTGTGAGTTATCTTTATATAAAAGCAATAAAATCTATGATATGTCCCCAGTTAGATAGTTAAACGTGCGTGTATGTGAGTAATTAGGAACCATACATGTGTTATGTCTAGACATTTTATTTATAACTTGTTAAATGTGAACTGTTATACAAATATAAAAAAAATTATTAACTTGAAGTAAACAATGACATGACCTTTCTGCGTGCATGTCAGCAACTAAAACATTACTTATCATAAATAAAGAGATTTCTTTCTATACAGTCGTTTATTCACAGTCTCACAGTAAGAATTATTCGTTGCTAGCAGCAAAAAAACCTTAAATGTTTCCAGTCTGTGGTTAAACCATTGCAGTCTCTGGACGGAGGTAGTAAAGGACAACTAGTTTGCGGTCACTCTTTGTTGTGGTCTGGCAGCGCTGGATTGAGGTACTGGTCGAATTCACTGCGGTCAAGCTGATCCAGCATGTCTGATCTCACCTGTTCTAGATAGAACTCCAGAGAAGGTCCGCCCAAACAAAGTACACATGTGCACACCTCCGTTCCCCGCCAATCATGGGGCTCCACCCCATTCTGCTGCATGGCATGCTGTGAAAATGAGTATGCAGCCAGGGGTAGATGTACTGAAGATGAATTCTGAGGATGTAATGATGCACTGCTGGGGAACATTGCATCTCCATTTGATGATGGTGCTCCATGGTGGAATGATGAAGAGTAGTTTTGTAATGCAAAGCCACTGTGTGGGAGATTATAGGAGTTTATTCGGTCGTATGAGTGCTGATGATTGTATGGATGCTGTGGGACTTGGCTTTGGAACATGTAGCTGGGGTGAAAGGAGCTATTTGGAGAAGTGGTGGTGTCTCTTGGAGGTGTCTTGCTACGCTTGTTGCACTTTCGCCGACGGGGCCTGTATTTGTAGTTGGGGTAGTCGATGGTGTGCTGGATTCGTAGTCTTTCCGCTTCTTGCATGTAGGGACGCTTCTCTGCCAGAGACATGGACTTCCATGTCTTACCTATGACAATAAATAAATAAATAAAAGTGTTTTAGTTTATATATTATTTAAGATTACGGCTAAAGGGCATTCCCAGACGTACATCTCCGAGATGTCTATTTTAGATCTTTTCATCTGGAAAGCATCGCATTCTGATTACCATCTGCTAAACATCTTAAAAAGATCAGATTTACAAACATTCAAAATCATAAACGTCTCAAAGACATCTGCTGAACGTCTTATTGACATCTGAGAGAAAACGTCTTATAGACGTATTGCAGATGAGCAAACTACGTTAAAAATACATCTTCCAGATGGAAACACACACGTCAGATAGACGTCTAGGTGATGTTCTTGTGCTATCAGGGTTGTTAGACACCACATGTTGCAGAATGACTACCCTGATAGCACACATACATCACCTAGACGTCTATTTAATGTGTGTTTACATCTGGAAGATGTATTTTTAACATAGTTTGCTCATCTGCAATACGTCTATAAGACGTTTTCTCTCAGATGTCAATAAGACTTTCAGTAGATGTCTTTGAGACGTTTATAATTTTGAATGTTTGTAAATCTGATCTTTTTAAGATGTTTAGCAGATGTTAATCAGAATGCGATGCTTTCCAGATGAAACGCTCTTAAACAGACTTCTCGGACGGGGATGTATGTGTGCCATCTTGGTATGTATACAACCCAGATAGCACACGTACTGTATGTCTCCGAGATGTCTGTTTTAGATCTTTTCATCTGGAAAGCATCACAATCTAAATAGCATCTGCTAAACATCTTAAAAAGATCAGATTTACAAACAGTCTAATAAAAGTCTCAAAAACATCTGCTGAATGTCTTATTGACATCTGAGAGAAAACGTCTTATAGACGTATTGCAGATGAGCAAACGACCTAAAAAAAATACATCTTCGAGATGGAAACATACACGTCAAATAGACGTCTGGGTGATTAATGTGTGCTATCAGGGAATGTAGCGCAACCTCGAGCGTTTAACGCTTTCGTAAAAGTTACTACAAATTTGGAATTTTTTAAAGTAAATTCATTAAGTGTGATGCTTCCGCTAAAAGATATAGTTCCTGACATCACAGATCGTTAATATGCATAAAAAATAAATAAATTAACGATTCGGGCAGCGATATGGCGAACAGGTGTTTCGCGTCATAGCGAAATATATCGTGTTTTTGTTTGTTTTTTTAGTGCGGCTGGGGCGCTGCATTGACCAATAAGCATCCAGGAATAAAATCAGGCTCTTTGGTTTTTGATACAGAATATAGAAGTTAAAGCGCCCTAATATTACATTGCGCACTTTACAAAGTTGCTTATTGTAAAACAATATGCAATCTTTACATACAAACGATAGGCCTACCAAATAAACATTACAGTCCCGACTGACTTCAGTTAAAAAGTGTCGTAGGCTACTCACCGAGGATTTTACTGAGGTCAGTGTTCTCCAGGTCGGGGTTCAGCTGCGCAAGGCGTCTGCGCTCCTCCTTGGTCCAAATGATGAACGCGTTTAGAGGGCGTCTCACTCGAGTTTCCGCAGCCGATTTCGCTTCCGGGCTTGAACAGCTGGATTCAGAGCCTAACGACACCGGGCTTGATGGACCCGACGCGGGGCAATGAGCCGCCCTGCGCGTCTCATTCAGCTGAGGTGGCGCGTAATGGCACTGTTGACCCTCGAGCATCATTGTTGTGGGGCCCATTTCGAGTTCGGGGAGCATCTGGTCGAGATACATGTTGTGATGCCTCCTGATTCTCTGAGGAATTCGTCCTGGTCATCCCCAGAGATCAAGTGGGGCTTTAAAAGAACCGCGGACCAATGGGCGCGCTGAGGAGTGGATTAAAGGTGTGAAGCGCAAGAAGTTTCACCTCAGAGATAACGCTGATGTCCTTGTAGCGAACGAAATGTGTAGATGGCATAGGACAAATTGAATAACGTTGTTAGTTAAAACAAAAGACTGGCTGAAGAAATCAGTGGTATCGAAACGATACATGCAATATAAGCTAAAACATAATTAAATATCCCATGTCCAAAAGTCCAAAGGGGATGCTAATGGAACTTCTAGTTTATTTTTATTTTATTTGGAACCAATCCTAATGGATTCTGAACATCAAATTCTGAAAATTATATAGATATAATATTTTCAGCATTTGTATTGGATCAACACATTTTAAGAATCCTCTTAAATATTTATCTAGAATTATTTTAAGAGATATTCTTGTTTGATCCTGATCAAAAATTAAGATAAAAAAATATATATTTATATTAAATTAAATTTATATATATAATTAAAATAATTATATGTAAATAATTATATACTGTATATATATATATATATATATATATATATATATATATATATATATATATACTACTGTATATACTGTATCTATATGTGTGTGTGTGTGTATATATATATACTGTATATACTGTATATACTGTATCTGTGTGTGTGTGTATATATATATATACTGTATATACTGTATCTATGTGTGTGTGTGTATATATATACTGTATATACTGTATATACTGTATCTATATGTGTGTGTGTGTATATATATATACACACACACACACACACACACACATACAGTATATACAGTATCTATATGTGTGTGTGTGTGTATATATATATATATACACACACACACATACAGTATATATCCAATTATAATAAAAATAATTCTATATTCTATATTCTATAATCATTTATCTAGAAATATTTTAATAGGATTCTTGTTTGATCCGGATCCAAAATAATTTCCCCTAAATGTTTCGTCTTTGTTTTGACTTGTATATAGTAGCCTCAATGACCCTTCAACTGGGCTGGCTGGATAAGAGGTCATGCTCCGCGTAGACTACAATGGCAGCTCTCAACAGGTCACCGCCTACAAACTAATAAATGAGACAGGATGCACTTGCAATGGCATGAATAAGTCATAAATCATTAAGAATGGCATTATTAATAAGAAAGACTCAAGCAATGAAAATAATAATAAAGATAATTTATTGGGAATAAAATCAAATAAATGCAATACATAGTCAGAAAATCACAAAGGAGTTTGCATAGAATTCCCATTTATATTTCTATGGTTTTAAAAGGGTCCAATCTGAATCCTCAAAGTTTCCTATATTTGTTATTATTTTGTTCGTAGAGTGGATATTTCGTAATCTTAATCATAACCATATTGTGGAATAATGTCTTGATACTGGCCAGTTAAAGGAAATCACCTGTGAAGCTATATGAGTTTTAGAATTCTAAACGATCTTCTAAAATTCCTTGTGATGTCATATTGAGGTGTTCTACTAGTTTTTATTCTTATTTATACAAACTTACTAAATTCGCATGCTTATAGGCTATAGAAGCAGAAGAACTTAGGTGCTCGCAAAATGCAAGACACCGAGACAGAACTGTCAATCTGTAATGGGCAACATTAAAAATGCATAGTGGCCGACACGTTGCCTACAGACAACAGAGGCTAGAGATTTTGCCCTGGGGCAAGTCTGATGCACCTGTTGCCCTTGTGTTGTGAGAGACTCGGGCAGTCAGTCAGCTATGGCAGCCATAATAGAATCATGAAAAGCTTTGACACCTTGATTAAACACAGACTCGTCTGATCAGAATTAGCCGCTCAGTTAATTCAATGACTGCAGTGATCAAGGTTTAGATTTTATCTTATGGTCTGGCCCATGTCTACCCGACGAGCAGCGAAACCTGTGGCCTGCCCTTTGACAGAGGCAAGAGAGGGGCGTTCATTAATCGATAAGATTTAGGTATAATGCATGTTAGACAGTCTAATGATACTGAGGATAATCGAATTGAAGTCGAGCGTTTTGTTTTATCATTCGGCTCACGAGACCCGAGTGATTGAGTATTCGCTAATTGGAGACTAATTCGATCTCCCGATGATTATGATGAAATGTCGTTGAACTTTAACAGTGTTGAAACCAACTTCGAACTAAATGCCTCATCACATCCAATAAATAAATAAATAAATAAATAAGCCGCCACCGTAAAAACGCACACATATGCTATTTTTAGGCTTTCATAATTCCGGTAATTTATCGGATTGGAATCGCGATCAATTACAAAGCGATTAAAATTTATATTGAAACGCAAATACGCGACATAGGCCTGTTTTATTTTATCGTTTGATTTGTTTACTCAATCAAAACGCGGGGTTTTAGTAGTCGCATCAACCCTAAACGCAACGCGCGATTTTGCGATAATTTCGATATTCGATTAAACTACGACGCGATATTAAAAATGAAACGATTAATAAGAAAAAAAGTCAAAAGTAACCGAATGCATCTAAAATTAAACTAATAGGCCTACCTTAGATGTCAAAATGGGAATACACGTTATAGGATGCAGACTTTACATTTGAATGGCGCGAGATGACTAAACCAATAAACATGCGTCTTTTGTGCAGTAATGTATGTTTACACCAATAAATGATTCCTTTTTTTTTTTTTTTTTCCTTCTGAAAACTTTGGTTGTTCACACTCGATTTAGATTTACGGCTGGAATCCACATCCGAGCACAAAAGCGCTTGTGTTGGGCCGCGCGCTGTATTTAAGAGTGTTAATGGGTTTAGTTAATTAGTTGGAGCGACTCAGCGTGAATACAATAATGTTAGTTTCGGTCGACGTTTTCTAAAATGGGAAATGTTTAAGAGATATTGGTTAAAATGGGAAAATAAAGAGCACTAGAACACTGGGCCGCTGCATCCATTTAGGCTAATTCCTCCCTATCAAATACACTTTTAAGGGCGTTTATTAGTGTTTTTGTAATGCTTTTTATATAGTCTGCTTGTATGCAGGTGTGTGATACATATGTGATCCAAGTAGGCCTATTATGTACAATATGTCAATCCTGACTACCTCTCTAAATGCCTGTGTGTTGGTTCATATCTTTGGGAATGTGATAATCCTAGGCTTCATTGTACGTAATTCAATTGACTTTGTGCTGTGTGAATGGGGATTGTCCTGAGCACAATGTTCCATTGTATCAGTCAGGCAGTCATATATGAGACTGAGCAGTTCAGGGCCAGAATGAACAAGAAACTCTGGAGAATCCACAGCTACTCTTGTCTGGAATTGCTGAAACCTCTGGAACTGCCAGGACCTACCAGTTGGACATTATGGATCAAACTATAGAGCGTTCCTGGATTTGATCTGACATTAAGCCTTAATACCTTCTTGGATCCAAGTGCAAATTTGGATGAGGACTGTGATGTATGTATTCTATTTTCACCACTTAGATGCCACATAGAGATGGACAGATAATGAGATGAGAGAAAGGGTGTGATAAATTTGCTATACCATTGTAAATGTTAAAATATTGCAAAATGAATAGCATGATAGAAAACCTGACAGCAGTTTTTTTTTCCTAGAGCTGTATCTTTGCTGAACACACAAGAACATAGGTGGCACTGCTCTCCCTAATATCATGAGCCATTTTTAGTGTATATCTGTACATCTGCATTTGCACTCTCTGTCCATACATACATACAGTACATATTGTATATATGTTACTCACTGTTGTACACCTCGGCTTTTCTCTCTTTATCTATTCGCACATATTTGTATTCACATTGTATTACATGTCTTATAAGCAAGTTTGTCTTAATGTATGTCCTTTGTCTTTGACTGCCAAGTCAAATTCCTTTTAAGAGTAATCTTACCTGGCTAATGAAAATCTATTCTATTCTAGTCTATGTGAGCTGAAGTAATGAGTTTGCTTCAAAAGTCTCTCCGAGATACCATCCGCGGTGCTTCATGTGTGATTACAGCAACTTCCATACAGTGCTGTCTAAGGGAGCATTAAATAGCCATTGTCTGCATACTAGTATTGCACTGGCTCAGCAGGTAGTGGAATCAGATTGGCAAACATGCCATTCTATTCGCCCAATCTCTCTCTCTCCATCTCTAGCATTCTCTGTCAGTCTCTCAGATGGCAAAGTAAGAACATACAGGCGCACACAAGTGTGAATGTATTGCCCCACGCCCCCTCCTCAAACAGAAGTCTGGTCAGTAAAACACACACACTCACGCAGGCATACAGTGGATTACAAGACCCCTGCAGGGGCTCCATCCTTACAAAGCCCTCATTAGTGTTCCACAATGACACCCCACCTCTAAAAGAAGATAACACAAATAACACACAACTCAACAGAGTCTTTACACTTTATTGGGAAACACACTTCATGTTCAAAGCAAAAATAAAGATGGCACTCATATACCATCCTTCCTTGCATCCAGTCTGATTTATAACCCAGCAAGGGTTAAAACCCCATGCTTCAGAGCTCTTCCCCAGTTTTGGCAACATTCAGGGAGGCTGAGTTCATCTTTGAAGTGTATATGCATGTGTGAGAGAGACAGGACGATTATAATTCACTAGCATTCAGTGGTAATGCTCGATTGTATTCTGTGGTAAATATGTGATAAGACTATGGTTATCAGCACTGGCCATTGTTCACCTCTCAGCTAACTGTGATCAACTACTGTATGTCACAGCAGGTAACTGCACTGTATTCAGTCTTTTCTTTTCTCTGTCATTTGTTTTAAGCTCGCTTTTTCTTCTTCTTTTTGTTCTTTATAATATAAAATACTTTCAGCTGAAAGCTGCACTCTGTAAGTATAATTGTGATTAAAAAGTTAAGCACTTTTTAATCACAATTAGTCTGTTTATATCAAAAGGTTGACCAAGTCTGATTTCAGCCCTGATTTCCTTGCCTAAAATCAGGCCAATGAAGTTTACAATCACAGACACAACAGACTAATAATAAACGTATGTGGTATATTCATATGAGGTAACCCAGGGACTTCTCAGCCCTTAGTGACCGTAACCTTGAGTCCCTTATAAAAGTCTATTATAAGACTTTTAGAGAGAATACAGGCCTTTCTTATATTTAAAATGTATCTGCTTCCAGATTGGCCCTACAACCTATAAAGACATATGTAAACTTTAATTATGTTGGATTGACAAAGCCAACATACAGTACTGTTATTTTACACGCTTGCTTTAGGTCTTTTTTTTTTTTTTTTTTAAATCCCTAAACCAGGATCAAAATGATCAATCGTAACACCTCCTTTCAAGCTACATCCACCAAACTTGGCACAGACCTTCAGACTGTTCTCAATTAGCGTGCCTTGTCTGTTCTAACTGATCTGAGTTTTCCCATAACGGACCATGAAAAATCATAAAAACCCCATAGACCAGTGGTTCCCAATCCTGTTCCTATCTATCTATCTATCTATCTATCTATCTATCTATCTATCTATCTATCTATCTATCTATCTGTCTGTCTGTCTGTACATACAGTACATACAGTACATGCATAGACAGACATGCCATGGTCTGACTTTTGGTAATGTTAAACCTTAGAACTTCAAACTTTCAAAACTGTTTTACACTTTCTGAAAAGGCTTTGTCAAGCAAACATGAAACATCAAAGTTCATCTTTACAAACTTTACATACATCTAGTCTACAGATATAACTTTCTATTTTCAACATATCTCAATCTGTTTTTCACTAGCGAACAATCAAACACAAACTCTTAAAATTAAAGGTTCTTCAATTGTTCTATTAAGCAACTTCAGCAAAGAACCATATTCTTAAGAACCATTTTTGCTGTATATAGGCCCTTTCCCACCACAGGAACTAAATCCCGTTTTAGGTACTTTCCACAGAACTACTACTTTTCGTCACTTTCGCACATGAGGAACTATAATTCCCTTTAGCCGCTTAGAGGGACTTTAGAGGGACTTTTTAGCTCCTACTCGGGGGTAGTTACTTCTTTGGGAGAAGAGAGACTGTGGAAGATGTTCCAACCTGTGACTGGTCAGGTTTGGGATTTGGGTTGAAAGATGTGCTTGAAGCAACAAAAAGCTGCTCCTCCTTACAGAACTAACAGATTAGGTCTTGTCCAACAAATAACTCCTCAAGTTGCATACTGTTTTTGCCTGGTTTGTTACATTTTTGGTGTTTTTTAGGAAGAAAATAGAAAAGCGTTAGAGGGTTGAAATCGCTTCAAAACTTGCTTTTGGCGCCCCCTCTGCTGACATTACACTCGGAAAATGGAGCTCACGCGAGCACATCCACCAAACCACACTTACCACTTTGGCCACTTTGTAACCTGAAGACACAGTTAGTGTAAAACCCTCCAACAAAAGTGTACCTCTGATCCTGGCATTCTCCATCAGTGTTGTTGATTTTGTTGTTGCTATTGAATCGCGCATGCAAACAACGTCAGAAGAAAAATGGTTGACACAAGATCACGTCACTACGGGGGTTATTTTTGTGTGTGAGAATGCAAGAGGGAAAAGTCTCCTTGTGTGTGCTGTTCCACTTAAGAGTTCTCATCTAGGAAGCTACTAAGGGGAAAGTACCATGACTGTGTGTGGGAAAGTGGCATATGGTTTTTGAGCTGTTGTTTTTTTTTTATTATTATTAAAATGTTTGGTCACAAGAACCTATAATGAAACATTTGGACCCACTTTATATTAGATGGCCTTAACTACTATGTACTAACATTAAATACATACAAGACTATGCATTTACTGTATAACTACATGTTCTGCAAAATTCCAACATTTGTTGCTATTGAAGTTGAGGTACGGGTAGGTTTAGGAGTAAGGGTAGGGTTAGGGTTAGGATTAGGGGTTAGAGTTAGGTTTTGGGGTAAGGGTTGGGTTAGGGCTAGGGGTAAAGTTAACAGTGTAACTGCAAATGTAATTAAATGCAAGTACTTTAAATGTAATTACAATGCAACAACATGTATGTACATAATAAGTACATTGTATCAAATGGTTAAGTACATAGTAGTTAAGGCCACCTAATATAAAGTGGGTCCAAATGTTTCATTATAGGTTCTTGTGCATTCTTGTGCATAATGGTGCATTCAGTAGTTTGGATCCAATTTAAAAATTTTTACACATTAATGAATGAATTGTGTTTTTGTGAAGTTTGATCCGAATGGTGTTCACTCACATGAGATGAAGACTGTATTCATAATAGTTTTCTATAAAAAGTGTTTTATTCTACATGGTGCGGGTCACCCCCTTCAATGTGTTTCGCCATGTTGAAATCACATGACCCGCGGTGTTTCACTAAACGTCGAAGAAGAAGTCTCCTATGTAGATACTCTTGGTTATGCTTAGAACATTGTTGTTTGGTGATGTGAAGAGCGAAAAGAATCAGAATGAGCGTTATTGCCAAGTATGCTTACAAACACAAGGAATTTGTCATGGTGACAGGACACAATGGAACATACATATTTATCGTGCTTTAGCAGAGAAGACAACAGGAGATCCAGTAGCTGTACTGCTGAAGAAGCAAAAAAAAGGTCTGAAGCAACTTGCTTCAAGCAAGAAGACAGAAAGACCAGCAAAAAACTTGAGAAAACATCAGTAATGGTTAGGCATCTATGTCTTAATTCGTTTAGAGCGAAGTAGCTTGGTACAGCGATTGTTCTGGATTTTGTGTAAACCATGACGTTGGTTTGCTTGGAAACAAAATGAGTTCTTCAAATACAGCATTCATGGACATGCTTAATTTGATCATCAAAAACAATTCTAATCTTTCCTTTACCATGACATTTTGTTTCGCTAGATAATTGAGGTTTATTTCACGCTAAGCAGTTCTCTTATAAAGGTAATAACTGTCTTTAGAAATAACGTGAAATGTAGACTGTGGGAGTCTGTTCGCTTAAATTCGGACATTTGTTTTTAGGCAAAGCAATTATATTATAGGAGTAATTAATAACTTTAGAAATTACCTCAAACTCCGACATTTTCCAGATGCAAATGATATTACAGAGCTGGCGGGGGCAGCAGAGATGATCATGCTGATCCACGATTGATAGATGGCAGTATAGCGTCTAACACCACTGTTGTATTGGTACTTAAAGTACATGAAGAAGAGCAATGCTAAACCTAGCTAGAGAACTACTGAATGCCCCTTTAAAATTAACACATTGGTTTCTTCAAAACATCAGTACAAAGATGGATTCCTAAAAAAAACTAGAGAGTTAAAAGTTCTTTGTAGAACTTTAAAGAAATATTCCAGGTTCAATACAACTTAAGCTCAGTCAACAGCATTTGTGGCTTAATATTGATTACCTAAAAAAAATATTTTAAATTTATAGGGGAAAGAAAAGAAGAAGCAAAAATCGCTGTAATAGTATGGCACTTACAATGGAAGTTAATGGGGCCTTGAACACTAAAATACACATTATTTCAAAAGTATAGCAACAGAATGTAAACATTATACATTATCAAAGTAACCCTAGCCCTAAACATGAATTTGGTGTGATAAAAGCGCTTACTAACCTTATTTGTGTACTTATATCCAATATTATAACTTTGTTGTCATGACAACGAAACACTGTAATCCCAGAATTGGAAATAACTTTACACAGATCCGGTAAGTATGTGATTTTATTGCACTAAAATCATGTTAACATGTTTAATGATTACATCATGTGCTATGGCCTACTTTTGAAACTATGACTATTTTAGCGTGTTGAAAGTGCTTTACCGTAACAGTATTTTAATATTATTATTATTATTAATGAGGGATGAGTCGAATTTATTTGTTGTGGCGATCAATACTCTGACACAAATGCTGTTGATTAATCTTAACTTGTATTAAACCTGGAATTTTCTATTAAATTAAATGGCATCTGACTAAAAAACCCTTTTTATATTTTAGTTCATAAACAAGCAGCCAATGTTGAGATTTAAAGCTGAAAGTAAGAGAAACATATGTACACTTACTTGTACTTTCCTTTTTCACACACACACACACACAAACACACACACACACACACACACACACACACACACACAAACTTGTTTTTATATCATTGTGGGGACTCTCCATAGACTTCCATGCATTTTATAGATTTTATACAGATCTAACGATAATTTCTATCCCCTAACCTTAACCCTACCCCTAATCCTAACCCTCACAGAAACCTTTTTGCATTTTTACATTTTCAAAAAAACATCGTTTAGTATGTTTAATAAGCCATTTCCCTCGTGGGGACCGCTGGCTGGGCCACACAAGGTAGGTAATCTCAGGTTTACTATCCTTATGGGGACATTTGGTCCACACAATGTAGTATAAACACACACACACACACACACACACACACACACTTTGAGTCAGCCTAATATCGAGCGCAACACATTCAAAAGTGCTCTCTGCTGCTTTGAAGATAAGCCCTGGTGTTTGCTCATAAACACTGATTGTGAGCTCGCTTTCCTGAGGTTTTGATTTATTTAGAAAATATCGCTGAAAGGATTCGGGGGGGCTTTTCCTGTACCGTTCTGGCCATATAAATATCTCCTCGCAGTAGGTTTATTATTGGCGACAGGAACACACTCCAGAGACCCACCCGTTCACAAGAAAATATTGAGTACAAAATTTAGCCTATGGGGAATACCCATTTACCTTGCACTTGAATTATTTCATTATGTTTCCTTGGTCAAAGGGAACATATTGGGGAATTTAAATAGTTGTTATTAAGAATTCATAAAGGTTTTAGCTCATTTGTAGTATTATTTATATTGTTTTGTTGCAAATAGTTGTTCTGAGTGATGTCATGGTGATCTGTGTCCCCTTTAGTCAAGTTGGACCCTGTTAGCACAATAAGTTTTCCTTACGCATTAGCAACTGAATTTCAGGCGTCTATGCATTTCTGTGGAGAAACAACTTTATTTAATGATTGACCTAGAATCATTGATATTCTTCATTATTTAAGCTGTGCTTTTGTATGACCTAAATTTTAGCCCATTCAATTAAAATGATTAAGTAGTAACAATAACATTTAAATAGCAAGTCAGATATTATTTAGCAGAGACGGGCCACTTCTATTGAAATTAATGGGAGAAATTGGACCGCTCAGCCAAGGAGCTCTGAGCACCCAACGGTACTCAACGGGATGTAGAAAGGAAGTCCCGCCTTACAGGTACAACAGCCAATCACCTTTTAGATGCAGACATCGCCTGTCAATCAACTCTAGAACGTGCATGCGCATTATACAAGCTGGGAAAATGTTGTTTTTTTAGCATAATATGAGGTAAAGAATCACAATTTATGATACCAGTGTTGTCAGATTTTATTGCTGATATTGAAATGTGTTCTTTGATCTTAATCTTGACCAACCGTTTTTGAGATTTTGGTGTTTCCTCATTCAAGTAGATAGGAGCGGCACTGGCATGACTGGACGAGAGCGTTCCAAAGATGGCCGACAGTGGACTGACATGCTAGAAAGACTTTGGTTATGTCTACTTGCATCTAGTTATCTTAACTTTATAGTTACGTTTACTCTATGATCGCCAAGTGAACTTAATTACACAAGTTTTAGAGATGTCATTGCTCATTTCAGCTGAGGGAACGAGTTTACTCAATCAACTGAGTAGAGTCAACTTATTAGGGTTTTCAGTGTAGTTAAGTTAGTAAATTGCAAGCTAGTTCTGACTAAGATTATTTAATTAATTTTTGCAATGACCAGGGGTTAAATTGGGCCGGAACGGTCCATAACGGTGTTCCAGTACTTCGATTCCAAAAAGAAGAAAAAAATGCTTGTTTGTCAATCCATCCAGGGGCGTAGATTCCGGGGGGGATGGGTGGAAGGTAACCCCCCCCCCCCCCCCCCCACCTCATTATTTATACCTTGATCAGTGGAAACTTGTAATGCCTCACACTGCAACCCCCCCAATGTTCAAGCCAAATCTACACCACTGAATCCATCCCATTTATTATATTCTCCGGTGCGTTTTTTGTTTGATCCCTTTGACACATTCCATCTCTATTTAGCTAGTGTACTTATTATAATTCAAGCTCATTATACTTTGCTATAGTCAGTTGTGGATGCTGGTAGAGGCAGCATATTCGAGAGCGGCACCAGACTGTGCGCTCCCACATAGTGTTATTCCTCTTCTGTACCGCACCGTGGACCAATCTCTGATTCATAGAAATCACGTAATATGGAATCAACTGCTCACCCGTTTCTTAGATCCACTGATATGCAGTAGCGATTTGCTTAGTTTTGTTAAAAAGCTGAATATCCGAAGGGGTTTTGAATCAGGAATCAATCACATCCAAAGCGACATCAGATCGAAATATCAGGCCTACAACTTGAGAACAAAAGACCACTCGACCAACTCGCTGTAAAAGGTTTCACTGTTATTTGTATATTGATGTGTACTCCATTTTTGTTGATTCAGCATTTATTTTTATTTTGTGTGGGGTTTTTTCTTCTTTTGAATTCTTTTTTTTTTCTCTAGCAAATATACAGTTGGACAGGGGCGTAGCAGTCATTTTAAAAGTGGGGGGCACACACAACTGTCAGTAGGTGGCTCGCACAGACCCAACACTTACAGTGCAGTATTAATATATTACAGTATATATTAATAAGTGTGATATACAGATTATATTAATATATATTTGTAGTATTTTAAAGATTAAATGATTGCAAATGAATTGCAAAAAAACAAACAATTCTTGTTTATCTTGTGGAGCACTTGCTTCTGTTTCACACATGACAATAAAGACTGAGCACAAGCTGGTCCTGAATAAATTATTTAATCAATTACAATAATGACAGTCGTGCATGTGCACAATTTTATGTTTTTACTCTGTGCTTGTGCATTGCGGTATTTAAACTTATCCAAGTGGCTCGAGTGTTTTGACTCTGTCACAAAAAGTGACCATTTCTGGTGGTGCCAGAAGGTGTTGATAAATGAGTGTCTTGTGTGAAATGAGTTAGTCACTGAATCAACGATCAAAAGAACATTTTAATCCTTTAAAATGTGTATGTCCACAGACCTACAAAGAGACTTTAGTAGCGGTTTTAAGCATTATAAGAACAAAGCAAATCTATAATTTCCCTACAGCATGACTTTTATCAAAAGACAACAATAATAGTCTTATAATAATTATAATGAGTTTCAATAACGTTTGTATGTTTTCACGTATAAAAAAGCGTCTACATCTCTATTCACTTCAGTAAAATGCATAATTGTTCTAAGAACACAGCAGATCTATCTTTTATCCTACAGTTTGTCGACTGCACACCAGCATAGAGGTTAAAAAACAGGAGCTGATATTAAAAATAGCTTTACATATTTAACACAGATCTAGTAATCTGCTTAAATTGGCAAAAAGAACCAATCAAACTTTTACCTCATGAACATAATGTGAAAAGCATAACTTAATGAAGACTCAAGCACTGATATAAACTCCACTTACAATGTGTGCTTAAAAGAAGGATTGTCTTTTGTTTAGTTTTTTCTGCGGTGCATTTCACGTAATGCTGCCAATCAAGAACGATATGCCGATAAATAACTCTCGTTTGTGTGTTCCTCATCTCTAGATTATTAATTTAGATCAACATCAATGCCGACAGACATGGATAAATGTCTGTCTGACTGACGGCCTATTACGTAAGGGTTGTTTGCGACATAACTTGATTTTAGAGTTCCCCCACCACTGAAATCCCAATTTAACCCCTGGCAATGACTGTTAACAAACTGGTGTCGAGGTGATGTACAACAGGTGTAGTTTGTCACATTAACCATGGACATGTTCCACTATAAGTCTGACAACCACGAAGTGTCCTTTATACCTTTTTTTCTCTTCTTTTTGAATAGTATCGTTTGCTTTATCATTTCAAACTGAACAAATATATTTGGTCAAACGTTTTGCTTGAAAAGTGTGCTTGGGCTATCTTTCAGTATATATAATTGACACATTATGTGAGATTTGGTTATCTAGTGCAATGGCATTCAGACTTCTAAGTGTGCATTATGTAACTTGTGGGGGCTATTAGCTCAAACTGGTTTCCAACCGAACTAAACGGAGCTTGATGGATATTCAATTCTTTTTAAAAATAAATTGATTTTACAAAAAGGAAAAAACTAATTTGCTTACTTAGAGTAACAATGTCAGTGCATTTATTACATTCCTCTTTAAAAGAAAATAAATCTCAGCATCTGATAGGGCAAAGAAAGTGACATGGACGAGAGATGGGAAAGCTATTGGTGGTAGTAGTTGGTTGGGTTACTCACACTCACATAGACCATGTGCTTCCTTCGATAATGTCAGCAGCGGCTGAGTCTTTATGACAATACAGCAGGGTGCTATATTTAGTCACCATCGAGTACATTTTAAAAAGCAATAAATAAAAGAACAAATGTTACTTTAAGATTAGGAGATAATGAGTCTGATAAAATGCAACTTTTCGTTTAGCACATTTATTTGTCTTTCAAACAATTTTCAAGGCAATGTGCTTTATTTTTGGGAAATAGTGCAATTAAATCAATATAAAGAGACGTATAATGTTTTTTGTTTTGTTTTGTTGATATTCCTAAAAATGAGGCCATAGGAAAACGTCAAGCAGTTAAGCTACTTTACCCGCGTTTTTCCAATATCAATAAAATATTGATAGAGAAAAAAAAATGCATTACGATAAGTTTGTAGGCCTACGATATGTACAACATACTCTCATGGCGAAATCGTCAGGATTCGTACGACTTTTCTAAATTGGGCTAATTTGGATGATGTTGTGCGACTGCTCTCGTTTGAATTCCTACGACTTTCACTACAGCCGGTGACGTCGCTGGACATCGTTTCCATCTAATACGCGACAGTTACTTGCTTCTGTCACACACAACAGCTTCCTATCATGTTTACACACTCTACTGATTGGTTAAGTTTATATAAGGTGTTTGGGTAAGGGCATAATATTAAGTATGTCCTTAACGTCTCATGCATGAAACTCGCGCTTACTTCCGCATTAGACATCGGGAATTTGCACGTGATGAAATCGTACGACTTTATGCGAACAACATCGTGTGTGACCATACGAAATAGCCAACTCGTAAATTATGAACGAATTTTCATACGACGCGATTTGTTTACATATTCGGTTTTTATTTAATTACTTCAGAATGGAATTTCATGAATGTGTTGAATTTATATATGGTGTGTAAATGACCTGGAAAATATTCATGTTTCTGAAAGCCTCCTTTAGTGACATAAACTCGGCGGCCACTGTGCGTTTCAGACGGGCTGCTTTCGCCGGTGGGAATTCATGAAGTAACTCGTGTACGTATATTTGTGCTGTGCGGGATCGTGCACCACTCGGGCCCGGATACAGCTGTCAATGAGTAATAACCTCGTTCACAGGCTCCTGCCTTGTTCTTTCACTACTCAAACACACTGACACAGCTGGTTCCTGTTTGCTATTGTGTTCTCATTTTTCCCGCTCACCTGCTACAAGGGGAATTCACTTTAGGTCTGTCTTTAAAACATTCATAATGCTATATAATACACATCATTTTGCCATAATATTGATTACCACAAAATGTATTTGGACTCGTCCCTCCTTTTCTTAAAAAAAAATAAATAAATAAAAAAAGAGGTAAAAATCTGGGTCACAGTGAGGCACTTACAACACTGTAAACCCTAATGCTCAAAATAACTTATTGTTTTGAGTAGGGTAAAATTAAATCATACAAATTAGTTCAAATAAATTAACCTTGATGAGTATTTAGGACTTTCTCTTTATTTTGAGTTCACGAAACCTACACCTTTTAAGTAACCTGAATTGTTTAATGTTTTGAGTTTAATGAACTTGTCTCTTTAAATTTACAGGAACTTAAATTTAACTGAAACTGGAAAGAGGATTTTTATTTCCCAGCATGCTTTACATGGCACTCGACAGGGAGAGTAAATGTTAAAATTATGTGTTATAGTGTATCTTTGTGCAAGATGAATGTAAAGGGAGATACTTGTTGGTGTTCAATGTTTTGTTGTGTTGTTTAGAAGAGTTTCTGTCATGTTAAAGTTTTTGGGGGGGTTACCATTACGGTGAATAGCGAAGCTTGAGATTAGCTTGAAGACAGGTACAGTATTAGATCATTCTACAGTATATTAATATGCTTGTTGAGCAATTGCTATGCTAATCAAAGCATGGTTTATCCAAGTAGCATGCATTTAGCATGCTAACATTCACTGTAGCTTGTTCTAGCTAGTACGAACTAGTTAGGTTTCCTTTACTTGACATGATAAAGTTGAGCCTACACGATGATTTTAAGTTCAGCCAAAGAGTTAAATTTTAAGTTAAGTATCATTAAAATGCATGAGTTTATAGTTACTCAATATTTCAAGTTATGTAAAAAATCAACACGCATGAGTAGTATAAAATCTGACAGTTCTGCTTACTTAAACTTGTAATTTATTAACTTAAAAAAAATGTATGTATCTTCAGATTTTTTGAGTTCTGCTAATTCAGGTTTACAATGGAAGTGAATGCGCCATTCCATAAACGTTAAAATACCGTTTCAAAAGTATAGCCACAAGACGTAAACAATATGTGTTAACATGATTTTAGTGAAATCACTTACTAACATTTTCTGTGTAAAGTTATATCCAATTTGACAATTTAGTTGACACAACCCCTAAAAACAACTGTGAAAATGATGATTTAAACAACTTTACAGCTCAAATAATACATGACTTTTAACAGAAGAATTAATGTAGGTGCATTTATAAATTTATAAGCTTCACTTTTCTGCCTTTAAACCCTCCAAAAATTGGCCCATTCACTTCCACTGTACGTGCCTCATTGTAACCATGATTTTTTCTATTTATCTTAAAAAAAAAAAAAAAGGACGGACGAGTACAAATAAATCTTTGTGGTAATCAACATTATGCAGCACATGCTGTCAATTTAGCATAATTTATTGAACCCGTTATATTCCTTGTGCCTTCATTTCATTTGGTGTGGTTATAATTATTCAAGATAGCATACTACTGATGGTGTATTATATGCAGGGTTGGGAGGGTTACTTTTGAAATGTATTCCACTACAGATTACAGAATACATGCTGTAAAATGTAATTTGTAACATATTCCGTTAGATTACTCAAGGTCAGTAACGTATTCTAAATACTTTGGATTACTTCTTCAGCACTGGTAGATTTTGTCACTTGTTTTGACTATAAAAACTCTGTCAGTACAGTAAGACAAAATACACATGTTTAAAATACATTCTCTGAAAAACCTAAATATCTTATGCGGTGTTGTTTCTAAAACAAGATAAATCAAACTGATCTTGTTTTAAGGATTTTTAGATATTTTTACAGGAAAACAATACAAAAATTATTATCAAGAATACAATTTTTGCCCTAATATCAAAGGTCTTACTAGAAAAAAAAAATTATGATCTAACGTGAATTTTCTTGATAAAAAAAAATTTGATCGTGTCTGGTAACGTGCATGTAAAATGGCTAGAAATAGCATTTTAGCTTAGCGTAAAGCTGACAGTTTACACAAGGTTTATTTCTATTTCTTCTGCTCCAAACTTACTTCAAACTTACTTCTCTGTCTGCTCGTATGAATGTAACACATCATAAGAAAGTGTTTCACCGCTGTTCAAATGCACTTTGGATCGCATCATTTATATGTATAAATGTTTTCCATCTGAAAGGACTAAATATTAAATGAAACAAATGACAATAAAATGCAAAGTAATCTCTTCAGTAATCAAAATACTTTTTGAATGTAACTGTATTCTGATTACCAATGATTTAAATTGTAACTGTAGTGGAATACAGTTACTTATATTTTGTATTTTGTATTATACATGTATTCCGTTACTCCCCAACCTTGATTATATGGCATTATGAATGCATAAACAATTACTTTATCCACAATATTCTCAGCGAGTCCACTGTATTTTGCAAGGTGGGCGGAATTTCCGGTTAGCTAGTGGAAGTGCGATTGTTTGCCGTTTTGTGTGTAACTTGTCACTAATTGCTTGCATGTCATGCGGATAGATTCTTGCTTCTTAAATGTTGTAAAATGGTTTTAAAATTTCCCGGACAATGTGTGCAATTAATGGTTATCCTAATAATTAAGCAAAACTCAAGTTTTATCTAAAACAGCAACGTTATGATCAGAAACCACTCGCAAAGGGCTCCAGTCCCAGATGCTGCTTCTTCCATCGGCTGCCTACAGAAGGATTGAATTAGAAACATCTGTTTGAAAAAGCTTGGAATAATTTGTTTGTGTGCTCTTTTCACTTTATTTAGAAGTCAACAGCAGGGATTACTTATATTATCTACCGTCCAGAAACGGAGTCAATGAATTACATATAAATGATAGCATTATTGTACTAACAGGTGTGTGAACATGTGCATGAAGTTCATTAGACATCTAGAAAGTTTGTTCATTTCTATTTAGCATCTTTTTTTGTGAATGCTTCACGTTTTGAAATGGCATTATTACTGAATATAAAAAGGAACAGTGTTTTACCTGAACTGTCTGTGAGTAGTGACGGTGTTTTCGACTGATTTAATGCTGTGATGCTAAATGGATAAATTCTACAGTAGAAGACCATAATTATTATATGAGACATGTACAGTAGTGAGATGTTTTAGCACGTTTTAAATTAATTGTATTATGATTTTCCTCTTTTCTGCATTTTTCCTGCCTGCAATTCACTTTCTTTTGAGTGTCTTTGCAGAATGTGCATGTCTTCCCTTAAGGGGAAAAGGTGATTTGGAAAACAGTGTGGACATTAATTCAGTATCAATTACATTTATTTGTACAGCTAGTGCTTTTAATAATAAATACTGTTTTATAGTTGCTTTACAGAGAACATTGAACTTTTGTGTACAAAGTTTATAATGTATGTCCAAATAAATATGTTGATTTGTATTGCATGTAGTTCTTTTTGTATGGTACAGTTTATTGTGTGGTTGCTAATACATTGTTATTTCCTACACAAGAACAATACATTCAATCTATCAACAGGATCAGTTGTTCAGTCAGCACTAAAACATTTCATGCAGTTTATAGCATTTATATACAGAGATTATGTAAACTAACAATTATAAAGCTAGATTGAGTTTACTACACATTCATCTCCCGCAAAATAATTGTATTTTATCTGAAAAACGGCAGCATGACAGTATTATCATCCTGTAATCCTGAGTCCTGTAATACACGTGCATCCTGCTGTCTAGACCTCCCCTGTCTGCAGTAAGTACATAATCTTGTTACAACAAACTCTTCAGGTTCTGACTAGACTCAGTATATGCTTTAAAATAAACATAATTATCTACAGTTCTCAAAACATGTCCAACTTTACAGCTGTGAAGGTGCTAATAAGCTACATAGCTTTTCAGGTTAGTCTGCTCAGGTTCTTCCATCGATGGATAAAGACTCAACAAAATAACTTAAATGCTTCTATTTGCATATTTGGCCGTAACCCTGAAACCCATAATCATTATCAGATAGGTGGGGAAGAACAATATCGCCTTGCTGTAATTATGTGATCATTTGTTCTCAAGTTTCTGCCATTTTTAATGCTGCTAGCACGCAAGATAATGATTGTTTTCGCTTAACCGGAAGTTCCGCCCACATCGCGTCATGGGACTCAAGAATATTGGGGATAGGCATTAGCCTAAATGTCTGAGAAAAAATGAAAATGCAGTATTCAAAATGTAATGTAAAGGTGCTGTAAGGTGTTTTTTATGACATGGCAAGCAGAAAATTTCCCTATTTATTGAAAGATATCAATGGGTGCAATTTAATAAATATCACACCTGTTTCTGTGACAGCGCTAGCTCTGTAAATGGCGGGGAAAAAAGCCCGCGGACAGTCAGTTTGACGGTTGTCAAGACGCTACTTTGCTACCTTTTCTTTATGCTACGTGCATTTCTAGAACGAGAATTTCTAGACCATTTTAAAATACTAGAGGCTAAAAAGCCTTTGGTTAAAATCGCTTACAGCACCTTTCAACCTAGAAATAATCACAAATTGAATGCAACGATTTTTGTAAAAAAGAAATGTTATGACTTCAATGAAGCAATGTATAAGATTCTTAGTCACTACTCAAATCAATGCAAATTTGTGACATTAACTCTTTAGTATAAAAGTTCAGATTTTCTTGCTTCCATTGAAGCACACAAGATGCTGTTAAAAAGCAGTATATTTTTCAATTCAACTTTTAAATAAAACTGTATTCAATTAGAAAATGCAGATGCATTTTCACTAGAGCTCTCAGACTTTTGGAACCCACTGTATGTATAGACTTCATACAAAGTGTTACTGGTATGGCAAATCTTCCTTTAAATTATGGTTCACTCATTAACACGTTTTCATTGGCAAGGCTGTGATTCATCCTTCATATAGTGTTCTTAGATTTCTTTTGCGTGCATTCTGGGTTTAAATCAATAATAAGTATGGAATGTGGTATGGAATTTTATTATAGAAAAAGAATTTAAACAAGTATTTCACTCTATATACATTGTTCTTACATCCAGAGACAACACATTGTGAGTAATGAAGCATTATGAGCCATAATACTGCAAGACTTTATCATCTTTAGGTTTGAGGATCTTCATGTCAGCCATATTAACCACCCACCCAGGTGACAACCCAAAAAAGATCTGACGAGGATCCTTTCTTTGTGCCAGCATTTCAAACAGCACATCTGTTGTGATGTCAGGTAAGCTGTATCCGTACTTCTTAGCAAGAGCTAGCCGTGCAGCTTGAATCTTATCACGGTCTGCGAGGTAGCCGCGGTTATTGGCGTCTGTGTAGTATGGGAGAAGGTCTTCACCAGGAAGGAGGCGTTTGGGAATGGGTTGCCCAGATATGAAGAAAGGGACTGGTTTGATGAGGACCTCTAAAATGACACACACACAAAAACTTACGAATGCAACTTATATTACAGTATTCATTACCAAGATGTAGGAGGAGCTCAGTACACTCTGTAAATGAAATGACTGTGTATAGTGTGTATATTTATCAAGGGGTCAAGGTTTGGCTGGTTAGCATGGCCCAGTTAACTCTGTTGGTAGATGCCTTAACTACAACATCTGGGCCCAAAAAGCATCTTTCTCCTTTCATGACCAATCAAAATTAATCATGTATTCAGACTAAATAAAGTATTTTGCAAGCAATATTTAAATTGTAAAATAATTCATTATATTATAATTAACGTTTTGCAAGTGCCAGGTTTTTTGGAAGGCTCTTCAAAGCGTGAAATGGACTTTTATGTATGTAAGGATGCAAGTATACTGACGGAGACTGCGTGGATCATAGTAGCTGGTTGTGATCACACCCCCATTTCGTTCAACAGCAGCAATGGCTTTCTCTGATGCAACCTGAACCTCCAGGTTAACTTTGGCACAAAACATATCAGCACCCTGAAACAAACAGACACACAGACAGTACATAACAAGCATAACTTGAAAAAAACAAATATTATAATAATTTCACTTGGAGTCAATTGTGCTTTGCTGCTGCCCCCTTCTGGACAGTCAGATTTCCTACATACTTTCATTAAGAACAACAGAGATGGTCACAAGCAGTGTTAATTTTCTTTTTTTTTCTTGTAGGTACATTTTTGTCTTTGACGAAAATGTCTCTTAAATTTAGTAAATATTTCATCATGTCATATCCATCAATTTTAGTCATTTTTACTCTGACTTAAAAGTTACTCTGTTGTGAATTCCTCACGTTAAGGCAGTTTGCGTTGGTGAACCTTTGTCAGTCAACACCATTCGCTGGTGCATCCACAGATGCAAGTTAATGGGATAGTTCACCCAAAAATGAAAATTCTCTCACCATTTACTCACCTACATGCCATCCCAGATGTGCATGACTTTATTTCTTCAGCAGGACACAAATGAAGATTTTTAGAAGAATACCTCAGCTCTGTAGGTCCATACAATGTAAGTGATTTGTGATCAGACCTTTGTACCTCCACAAATCACATAAAGGAAACATAAAAGTAATCCATACGACCCCAGTGTTTAAATCCATATCTTCAGAAGCAATATAATAGGCGAGTGTGAGAAACTTAACACATTTTAAGTCCTTTTTTTACTCTAAATCTCCACTTTAACTTTCAGATGTGAAAGTAAAAACTAAAACAGGCACAACATGTGACTTTCAGATGTAAAAGTGAAAGTGGAGATTTAGAGTAAAAAAAGGACTTACATTTTGATCTGTTTCTCACCCACACCTATCAAATCACTTCTGAAGACATGGATTTAACCGCTGCAGTCTTATGGATTACTTCAATATGTGATTTTTGGAGGTACAAAGGTCTGATCACCATTCACTTTCACTGTGTGGACCTACACAGCTGATATGTTCTGCTAAAAATCTTTGTGTTCTGCAGAAGAAAGAAATTCATACACATCTGGGATGGCATGAAGGTGAGTAAATGACAACTTTGTCAACAAACATTCCCGTCAGGTATCAAAGACATATACGCACCTCATCAATGAGCTGGATGCCATAGTCTCGTTTCAGAGGCTGGACCGTGACTCCTCTGCTGTTGACGAGCTGGGTCAGATCGATGGGCTGCGTGGGGTCAACACGCCCCAAATCTATGAGGTACTGCAGTCTGCGCAAGGAGAGTGGGGGATACTGGGGTCTACGACTGGAGGGAAATCGCACAAACACACATTCACATTAGTGTTGCTATGATAATAACAGGATGTATGGTCAAAGGTCAGAGATATATATTTAGCACCCTATACCATGACAGCTGTAAACCATTACCTGTGATTAGCGTTGTAGCCATATTTTGGGATGATCAGATAGAACGGTGTCTGTCCACCCTCAAAGCCCAGTCGGGGTCGATTTCCGCGCTGTCGTTCACCTTTATGTCCCCGTCCACTTCTGTTGCCGCCATGCATGCCTCGACCTCTGTGCTTCTCCTGTGAAGTGAGAACACATCCACGATGATCCATTCTACATGTTTCAAAAATAGTTGTGCTTTCCAGCAAAAACCACCTACATTCCTCCTCTCCTGTGCTCACCTAAATGCTACTTGGAAATATTCCATCTCAAACTAAACCTTAACCCTTGTGCGACCTTCAGGACATTTTTCTCTTTTTCATTTTTTTTTTCGATCATTTTAGCCGTGTTAATGCCAACAGCATAAATTTAGCCAAAGGTGTGTATTCTGGGGGGAATTTTGATATTTCAACCACAGTTCCTATAATACATCTATAATACACAAAATATTTACACTCAGGACCTTAATGACAAAAATGTCCCCATTGAAACCCATTAAAATGACAATACTTGATCCCAGTGTCATTAAAGCATAAAATCATGAATTACAGGTGCATCTCAATAAATTAGAATGTCGTGGAAAAGTTCATTTATTTCAGTAATTCAACTCAAATTGTGAAACACGTGTATTAAATAAATTCAGTGCACACAGACTGAAGTAGTTTAAGTCTTTGGTTCTTTTAATTGTGATGATTTTGGCTCACATTTAACAAAAACCCACCAATTCACTATCTCAAAAAATTAGAATATGGTGACATGCCAATCAGCTAATCAACTCAAAACACCTGCAAAGGTTTCCTGAGCCTTCAAAATGGTCTCTCAGTTTGGTTCACTAGGCTACACAATCATGGGCAAGACTGCTGATCTGACAGTTGTCCAGAAGACAATCATTGACACCCTTCACAAGGAGGGTAAGCCACAAACATTCATTGCCAAAGAAGCTGGCTGTTCACAGAGTGCTGTATCCAAGCATGTTAACAGAAAGTTGAGTGGAAGGAAAAAGTGTGGAAGAAAAAGATGCACAACCAACCGAGAGAACCGCAGCCTTATGAGGATTGTCAAGCAAAATCGATTCAAGAATTTGGGTGAACTTCACAAGGAATGGACTGAGGCTGGGGTCAAGGCATCAAGAGCCACCACACACAGACATGTCAAGGAATTTGGCTACAGTTGTCGTATTCCTCTTGTTAAGCCACTCCTGAACCACAGACAACGTCAGAGGCGTCTTACCTGGGCTAAGGAGAAGAAGAACTGGACTGTTGCCCAGTGGTCCAAAGTCCTCTTTTCAGATGAGAGCAAGTTTTGTATTTCATTTGGAAACCAAGGTCCTAGAGTCTGGAGGAAAGGTGGAGAAGCTCATAGCCCAAGTTGCTTGAAGTCCAGTGTTAAGTTTCCACAGTCTGTGATGATTTGGGGTGCAATGTCATCTGCTGGTGTTGGTCCATTGTGTTTTTTGAAAACCAAAGTCACTGCACCCGTTTACCAAGAAATTTTGGAGCACTTCATGCTTCCTTCTGCTGACCAGCTTTTTAAAGATGCTGATTTCATTTTCCAGCAGGATTTGGCACCTGCCCACACTGCCAAAAGCACCAAAAGTTGGTAAAATGACCATGGTCTTGGTGTGCTTGACTGGCCAGCAAACTCACCAGACCTGAACCCCATAGAGAATCTATGGGGTATTGTCAAGAGGAAAATGAGAAACAAGAGACCAAAAAATGCAGATGAGCTGAAGGCCACTGTCAAAGAAACCTGGGCTTCCATACCACCTCAGCAGTGCCACAAACTGATCACCTCCATGCCACGCCGAATTGAGGCAGTAATTAAAGCAAAATGAGCCCCTACCAAGTATTGAGTACATATACAGTAAATTAACATACTTTCCAGAAGGCCAACAATTCACTAAAAATGTTTCTTTTTTATTGGTCTTATGATGTATTCTAATTTTTTGAGATAGTGAATTGGTGGGTTTTTGTTAAATGTGAGCCAAAATCATCACAATTAAAAGAACCAAAGACTTAAACTACTTCAGTCTGTGTGCATTGAATTTATTTAATACACGAGTTTCACAATTTGAGTTGAATTACTGAAATAAATGAACTTTTCCACGACATTCTAATTTATTGAGATGCACCTGTATTATACTTTCATTCCAGAGCCCTGGCTTCAAAATTTACATTTTTAATATTTTCCACCAGGTGGCGCCATTTTTCTCATGTTTAGCCTATGGAGCAAATACATTCTTTTTACCTATTTTCTGTTTGCTGTATTATAGCACTGCAGGCCAACTGAATAAATGATGCAGCTAAAATTGTGTGGGTGTGTTGTTTTGGATGTCAGAGTGTGTTTTGTATGTGTGTATTGAGAAGTGTGTGTGTGCGTGTGTGTGTAAAAAAAAACAACAGTGGCATTATGTAAACAAACTGGCATTTAAAGGGTTAAAATCCTGAAAATGAATGAATATTTGGTAGTTATGATCAGGACTGATGTTGGTTAAAAAATCAGTGAAAGTGGAAAATAATATTAATATATGATATTTTTATGGCAGTTTTTTGATGCGGACATCTTTGTCTTCGAAGGTCCTGTTTTTTTTTTTTTTTATCTGACACTGCACAAGAAATAATAATGCATCAAAATCAATGTTGTTGCTAATCATTGACATATCCCAGACTGTGATAATCAAAAATAAATAAATAAATAAATAAATACAAAATAAAAAAATCCCCTTAGCATTTAGTATATGAAAAATTACTAATTTGTGTGTGTGTGTTGTTTTTCTTTTTTTTTTCATAAAAAACAACAGTGGTATTATGTAAACAAACTGGCATTTAAAGGGTTAAAATCCTGAAAATGAATATTTGGTAGTTATAATAAGGGCTGATGTTGGTTAAAAATATTAACTCACTGAAAGTGGAAAATAATATTAATATATAATATTATTACGGCAGTTTTTTGACGCGGACATTTTTGTCCTCTAAGGACCTCTGAGTAACTTTTTTAAATTGGCGCACAAATGTTAACTTTATTTGGGATACTTGATTTATTAAGTAATAAGAACTTACTTAAAAATGGGGGAATTCTTATATTACCACAGTAAGTAGGAACAGAAAGATAATTAACTGTATACAGGGATGCATGTGTATCTTATGTGACATATATGCAAACATATAACATCCTACATGTTTTGCTTACATGCATTATGTAATTGATAACGCTGGAGTTGTTCGGTGTATTCAAATATTTTTACAGAAACTGGTAAAACAGAAATATTTGCTGGCAGGCTAAACCGCTAACTAGCAGCATTATTACTATGAGCTGCTCGCAGGAGAGTTATAACTTACATCTTTCTTTGCACCCGGGTTTGGCCGAAGATTGGCGAGTGTTATGCGAGGTAGGTTCTTTACAATGTTGACGGTTTTTCCTCCGGTTGTCTTGCTCACAGACATCGCAGAGCCTTAGACATGCTAGTCAAGGGCAGAAGACGTGAGGAGACCCACGTGTCACACTGAACCGGAACCGGAATCTGCACGTGCGAGGAAAATAAAACGATAACGTTACATATTTTAATACACTCATATGCGGTTCTTAAACATCTGTTTATGAGACGTTACAAAATATATATGAGTATAATAAAAGAGAATTATAAGGATATAATAAATAGCCATATAATTCCCCCTTTAAAAAAATAAAAATTATTAATATTTTATTTAAATTGCCATAGGAAACATATAATACCATAGTTTTATTACTGTTATTTTTATTATATTTTTATATAATATATAATTTATTTAGTAACTAATTGTAGCAACTATAAGGGCAGTGCTGGGTAAGTTAATCTAAAAAGTCATTAATTACTAACTACTAATTACATCTTCTACAGTGTGACTGGATTACTGTACTAATTACTCTGTCTGAAAAGTAACTGCATTACTTATTACTAATTACTTTCTAAAACCCTTATAAACCTCGACCAGATGAAAAATACAAGGATATACATGAAGCAGTTATTTTAATTCATTCAAAAAAATCATATAAAATCAAATACATTATTCATGAACCAGCCAAAGAATTTAAAGGGGCAGCGTTAAATTAGAAAACATATATTTTAACATTAGACGTTACATTTCGATTTTAAATTCACTATTGTTTTATATAGAATTGTTCTGTAGTCTATACAGTATTTAACACAATTACATCAGAAGTAACTGTAATTAAATTACTGAAAAATTAAGAGTAATCCCTTACTTTTCTTTTTTCAATGGAAAAGTAATTTAATTACAGTAATTTATTGCTTAGTAATGCATTACACCCAACACTGTATAAGGGTAACGTTTAATTTCACCGTTTTCATTGTATGCATATAGGCAAACCAAAGGAATATTCCGGTTAAGCGCAATCAACACGATTTGGGGCATAATGTTGATTACCACAAAAACTCATTTCGAGTCGCCCCGTCTTTGCTTTGAAAGAAAAAGAAGCAAAAATCGATTTTACCGTGAGGCACTTACAATGGAAGTCAATGGGGCCAATGTTTGGAGGGTTTAAAAGACAGAAATGTGAAGCTTATAATTTTATAAAAGCACTTTCATGAATTCTTCTGTAAATACTCATGTATTATTTGAGCTGTAAAGTCATTTAAATTGTATTTTAATGGTCATTTGAGGGTTTTAGGGTTTACGCTGCTACGTCATCATGGTAACAATGTTGTAAAATTGGATATAACTACACCAAAAATAAGTTAGTATGCAATTTTATCACACTTAAATCATGTTAACACAGGTAACACTTTTAAACAGTGAGAATTTAAACTTTTAAGGATCGGTCCCTTTCACTTCCATTGCCTCACTGTGATGCAGATTTTTGCTTTTTTTTAAAGAAAAGGAATTACATTTTTGTGGTATTAATATTACGCTATATATGTCGTCGATTGAGATTAACTTGTATTGAACCCATAATAATAAGTCATGTGTTGTGTTGGTGGTCCGATAAAAATAATTTGAGATAATTAAGATAATACAATTGTAATACTTGTGAGAACAGTGCACTGCATCAAAGTCTTTATAGCAAGTCAGTCCACTGGCGGCAATATTTAGAACGCTCTCAGGAGACTATTTCCAGTCATGACAGTGCAGCTCCTATCTACTTGAATGGGCAAACACCGAAATCTCAAAAACAGTTGGTCAAGATTATGATCAAAGGACATATTGAAATATCAGCAATAAAACCTGACAAAACTGGAATCATACATTGTGATTCTTTACCTCATATTATGCTAAAAATCGCCATTTTCCCGGCTTGTATAGCTAATGCGCATGCGGGTTCTAAAGTTGACTGACAGGTTATATCTGTAGCTAAAAGGTGATTGGCTGTTGTAACTTGTAAGGCGGGACTTCCTTTCTACATCCGTTGACCGTTGGGCGCTCAGAGCACCTTGGTTCAATAGATTGAGCGTTCCAATTTCTAGTAGTGGGCGGGACTTCCTGTGTCAATGCCTTGTCGTTTGTGGCGGTTGTTAGCCTTTAATACTGTTCCAGGATCAGCCGTTCGGGTACCGAGTCCACCTTTGTAAAGCATGAGACAAGACAATAAGCTGACCTGAAGCCTACTATAGTGTTGATACGGGTCATAAACCGAAACTGTCAGGAGTCCATTCCATGTTTATTGATCTCACTCAGCCCAGTGACAAAGTGTCGCTCGATGATTCAGTGTTTGATCTCTGTTGCTGTTTTACGTTTTCCAGCGACGCAAAATTACAAGCGTTGTAGACAGCTGTTGACATTGAATCTGTGCCTTTGGTGACACCACGGTAGCTAACAGTTTGAGCTTTCCCTCGCTGAATGCAAAACTCTAGGTCCTTTTATGTGCGGTAATAACATGTCAGCGCCGCTGCCAGCGATAGTGCCCGCCGCGCGTAAAGCAACGGCTGCGGTAAGTGATCCGATCAACACTCTGTTGAGATTTTGGGTACTCATTTTGCGTTCAAACGGTTCTGTTGCATGCTATAGATTGCAAGCAGAGTACTTGTATGTTGCCATCAATAAGGGTGCGTTCACTCAGGATGCGTACATTCGTCTCGCGCCACGAGCGTGGCGGTTTTGAGAAAACAACAACAAAAGCGATTGTTCGCACTTGACCCTACTTTCACCCGAGAACACCTTGGTTTCACCATACTTGCGCTTGTGGAGTCAGAAAATATCATTTAGCCTAACCACTATCATGTATATGCCATTATAATGGATGCTACGCCCTTGAATGTAGTATTTAAAATGAAAACAAGTATGACAGATAAAAATAGACCATGACGGAAATTTTACAACTCGGTCGGTCAAAGTGACGGATAAATATGTTTTCTAGCGCAACCTCTGGGCGAGCCTATGGGCCCAGAGCTACCTTAAAGCACCCCTGCATACAAGAGTAATTTGCTTATGCAAATGAATGGTGAAATCGAAAAATATCTATGTAAATAAGATCTAAAAAACATAAAATACAAAAGAAGTGCATAATTTTATTTTTTATTTTACTTCAGGGAGGAAGAAATGTTATACCTTTACCATTATGTAAAAAAACAAAAAAGTTATATCTGTTCAGTGTCCGGTCAAAAATGACCACGAACAGCCAAGTAAGCAGCCCTACTTGATCAGAATAGGAGGTTGTTGTTGTTTTTTGTCTTGTCAAGTTACAAACAGCTCAGCTTTTTAAAACATGTTCAATTTCATTTGATTGTGCTCCGTCTTGTGTTTGATTGCAAGATCGTATTTTGAGAGTGAACGCCCCCTAATGAAGTCAAGACTTATAAGTTTATAATTCTTTCTCTCTCCAGGTGATCTTTCTCCATGGCCTGGGAGACACAGGGTAAATATGTCCTGATTTTGTGGTGTGATTTGAATGAATAAACCTCATGAAAAGTCAATATGTAGTTTCTTCCAACTTTTTTACCCTACGTTTCTTCAGGCATGGATGGGCCGAAGCTATGGCGGGGATCAGGACCCCTCATGTCAAGTACATTTGCCCTCATGCGTAAGTACTGAAAATATTTCTATTAATTGCGTTTTGTATAAAGCACTATTGGTGTATCTGTCTCTCTTATTGACCACGTTTACCTGCACATCATTTTACAATTATGGTTCATATTCTGGTTCAATGGATAGTTTACCCGAAAATGAAAGCACTGTCATCATTCACTCACCCTTATGCAGAATGCGCCACAAAATGGTGCGGAAGGGGGCAGCGATATGCAGAAAAGGACAGCAACCCCCCCCCCCGGTCAACAACTTAAGGATAGCAACAACTTTTGGGCCAGTTTCTATGTAAAATCCCGGGCTGAATTTTCTTCCCAGTCCACCCCTGGACACTAAGGATGCACCAGTGTATCGGCTGACGATATTTATTGGCCAATTATTGATCAAGTTATAACCATCGGTAAATCAGTTTTAAGCATGAAAGCGCTGATATGAAATACCGATGGTTAATTTATAATTATCATCACACTTTGTTAAAACTGTGAATTCAAATGCACAATCCAGAAATAATGATAGCCCCAGAATGTAGAAGGGTTAGCACTCCTAAGAACATGTTATAATTAATTTTTAATCATTCTCATTCTCACATTAATGAGGAAAAACAGACGTGATCGTTGTGAAAGCGGCACTTATCTATACATGATGAGGTAAAACAATCTAAAACATTTTAAAACCAGCAAACTTTGACTTCTAAAACATTGGTATGGTATCCATTAAGACTGCACGATTGATTGAATTAAGATTGAAATCGCAATATGGGCAGCAATCAGCTCTTCAGTCAGCGCTTCAATCACCATTGTGTGAGCAAGCGGCGCCCTCTAGCGGTTTGGACGCCATTATCCATTATACAACAATTGGACTTGATCATTTTGTTCCTTTGGTTAATGTGTTCAACAGTTCCAATCCATGTTCAATGGAAATTATTTATTGTTAGAACAATAAAAAGCTTTTATACCTCTTTGTACATTTTGATGTAATGACAAAATAAGGTAAGTGGCAAAATATCAGTATTGGCCAATCGTTTTTTTGTTAAATCGGTATTCGAATCGGGAAAATATTTTCATATCGGTGCATTCCTAGTTGACAATCTTTCCCATATAATGAAAGGGAATAGGGATCAAGACTTACAGTATGATGTCATTGATGTAAAGAAAAAACAAATTTTTTTGACCTGTGTGCTGTATGGAAGAAGACAGCAGAAGGGAAGATTTTCAGTGAATAACGGCCTACATTTCAGTGTGTTCCTCACACAGTTATTGTGTGTCTTCAGAACACTTGGAGTATAATGCAGAACTCATATGGACTACTTCTGTGATACTTTCATGGTGTCATTTTGAAGCTTGACAGCTGAAGCCCTCATTCACTCAGTCATTATATCAGTGGGTCTGATAGAGTTCACATACACACTCAAAAAAATATTTTAAGATTTATGCTTTTCAATTTCATAATCTTTAATATCTTAAAAATAGGCTATATATATATATATATTTATATATATATATAATTTTTTTTTTTTTTTAATTTGTATTTTTTTTGTGCATTAAGCATACATTAGTGGAATATGACTGCATGGTCCATTAACTTTGTTCCCTCTCTTTGTTTTTCTTTTTCTCTGTCGCTGACCATAAAAGACCAGTCATGCCCGTCACCCTCAACATGAACATGGCAATGCCATCCTGGTGAGACACAGATTGTCTTTTTTAAATGTTTGCTAACTACAAAATATTATTTCACCCAACTATTTATCCCTGGTCCTTAGGTTTGACATAATTGGACTCCGTCCAGACGCAGAGGAGGATGAATCAGGAATTAAAAAAGCTGCTGAAAGCAGTTAAGTATCATATAAACTGTTTTAAGAAGTCAGTAACAAAATCCTAAATCAGCCATACAATGTGTGAAATGCACTGAAATAGAAAATGCAGCCAATACGGATAGCCAATAATAGTTCAAATAGAAAGTAAAAATGTACATATTTTCATTCTTCCACAGTCAAAGCACTGATTGATCAAGAGGTTAAGAACGGCATTCCGTCTCATAGGATTGTTCTGGGAGGATTCTCTCAGGTAAGGCAAAAGTCTTTTTTCTCTCTCTTTAACTTTTGAATGAAAATTCTAAAAAGTGCTTTTTCCCTTTCTGTAATGCCCTGTCACTTCTGTGATACGTTACACTGACTAATTAACAAGGCCAGTATATATTTGATACATTTAAATAAATGTTTCTGATCATGTTCCAAAAAATTTGAGCATTTTTCTTTATGAATTTAATTCTGACTTTTGGACAACAAACGCCCAATTGTCTTCTTTCAGTAGAGGCCAAAATTATGGCTGTAATACAAAGGAGTGATGAACTGCAGTCATTTAATATTGACTGTTTGTATGTATTTAAAGGGTGGTGCGCTCTCTCTCTACACCGCTTTAACTACTCATCAGAAGTTGGCAGGTGTGGTCGCGCTCAGCTGTTGGTTACCACTCAGGAATACCCTCTCACAGGTGGGTTTATAGCATGGGTAAGATGATGTTGGGAAAATAATTTCACTTATCAAGAGCATAGAAAACAGTTTCACATAATCCACTTTGATACACATACCTGGTCTTAATGTGAAAGATTTATCAGTGCACATTATTTCAAAGAAAAAAAATGTAATGTAATAAAGGTAATAACAATAATAGCAAATAACGAAATTTTAAAAAAGAAGCGTTCCCATTTGGATACGAGGAGATGCTATCGAGGCTGCATCCGGGCGCCAATGTTAATATTGCATTCACCAACAATGTTACATTTGAAGATGTATTGTCTCTGTATAATAAAGTCTAACATATGAAATAATAGACAGAAAATTCAATTTTTTTGGAAATGGAGCTGTTTTTTTTAACCTACAGACCAAATCCTAAAAACAAAAATATCCTCAGAGAGTCCAAGCAATTCATTTTTGTGTAGGACTTTTGTTATTCAAGTTTCACTTAGCCCATTATTATCATGTGTTTTTTAAATGCACTAAACACTATATTGATGTTTAAAAAAAGCAAAATTGTAAAACCTTTTTTTTTTTTTTTTGGGGTCTCAGAAGTGTTTAGTAAGATGACATCATAATAGCTTGTAATGTAAAACAAGGAGATATTTAAAATGAATGTAATGTATGATGCCTGTTGCATCATATTTGATGCACTCATTTTCAGCACAGTTTTGTCTATAAAATAATGTAGGACATTTTTAGCAAGCACAAGTTGCTTCAATTTAGTAAACTAAACAGTTTATATTTTATTTGGTCAAAATCAGCAAAGATTTCACAAGAAAAAGGTGGTTGTATTTGAAATATTACAAGGTCCTCTACGTAGGACTTAGAGGAATATGGACACAGTATGCTGTATTAAAACCATGGTTTCCGCAAAAAACCATGGTCACTTTTCGTAGTTACTATGATATTACTTTTTTTACTTCAGTAACCATAGTTAAACTATGTTATTTGCAGTAAAACCATAATTACCACTAAATTATAATATTTTCTACCATAGTTTTCATTTTACTGTATTATTACGAGGGTACATAAAACTTATTGCGAGGGAGCGCATTATATTGCGAGAGCATGTAAAACTTACTGTGAGGGCACATAAAACTTATTGTAAGTGAACGCAAACTATTGCGAGGGAACGCAAAACTTATTGCGAGGGAATGCATACTATTGCGAGGGAACACATACTATTGCGAGGGCATGCAAAACTTATTGCGAGGGCATGCAAAACTTATTGCGAGGGAACGCAAAACGTATTGCGAGAGAACGCAAAACTTATTGCGAGGGCATGCAAAAACCTATTGCGAGGGCATGCAAAAACCTATTGCGAGGGCATGCAAAAACGTATTGCGAGGGAGCACATATTATTTCAAGGGAATGCAAAACTTATTGTGAGGGAACGCAAAACTTATTGTGAGGGAACGCAAAACTTATTGTGAGAGAACGCAAAACTTATTGTGAGAGAACGCAAAACTTATTGTGAGGGAACGCAAAACTTTTTGTGAGGGAACGCAAATTGTGAGAGAACGCAAAACTTATTGCGAGGGCATGCAAAAACGTATTGCGAGGGAACACAGATTATTTCAAGGGAATGCAAAACTTATTGCGAGTGAAAGCAAACTGTTGCGAGGGCACACAAAAACGTATTGTCAGGGAATGCAAACTAATGCGAAAGTAACCACCTTTCCATTTACCATCAGGCAAGTGTCCATCTAAACATGCAGGCGGAAAATTACTTACACAAATGAAGACATAAAAACAATTATAAATGTAAAAAAAAAAAAAAAAAAAAAATTAACGCCTACTAGTCGACTAGGAAAATCTTTGGTCGGGGGCAGCCCTAGGAAAACTTATTGCGAGGGAGTGCATTCTATTGCGAGGGTATTTGAAACTTATTGCGAGGCACACAAAACTTATTGCAAGGGCATGTAAAACTCATTGCAAGGGCACGTAAAACTTATAGCAAGGGCACGCAAAACATATTGTAAGGGAATGCATACTATTGAGAGGGTACGTAAAACGTATTGTAAGGGAACGCAAAACGAATTGTGAGGACATGTAAAACTTATTGCGAGGGAACGCAAACTAATGCGAGGGCATGTGAAACTTATTGCAAGGGCATGTAAAACTTATTGCGAGGACACGTAAAACTGATTGCGAGGGAACGCAAACTAATGCGAGGGCACGCCAAACTTATTACGAGGGAATGCATACTGTTGCGAGGGAATACAAACCTTATTGCGAAGGAACGCAAACTATTGTGAGGGCCCGCAAATCTTATTGCGAAGGTACGCATTCTATTGCGAGGAAATGCAAAACTTATTGCAAGGAAATGCATACTATTGCATGGGCATGTAAAACGTATTGCAAGGACACGCAAAATGTATTGTGAGGGAGCGCAAACTAATGCGAGGGTACGCAAAACTTATTACGAGGAAACGCTTACTATTGCGAGGGATTGCAAAACTTATTGTGAAGGAATGCAAAACTTATTATGAAGGAATGCAAACTATTGCGAGGGCACACAAAACTTATTGCGAGGGAACGCATACTATTGCGAGGGCACGTAAAACTTATTGCGAGGGAACGCATACTATTGCGAGGGCACACAAAACTTATTGCGAGGGAACGCATACTATTGCGAGGGCACGTAAAACTTATTGCGAGGACACGCAAAACGTATTGTGAGGGAGCGCAAACTAATGCGAGGGCACGCAAAACTTATTACGAGTGAATGCTTACTATTGCGAGGGCACGCAAAACTTATTGCGAGGGAACGCATACTATTGCGAGGGAACAGAGGTGGGTAGTAACGCGCTACATTTACTTGAGTACATTTTTGGAGCAAATGTACTTTTGAGAATAGGTTTAATAGTGGGTATTTTTACTCTTCGTTACAATGGGCAACGTTCCTTTCGTTACACTACTGCTTTTAAATAAATATGTTTTAATAAATGCGTAATTTATTTTTGAATAGGACTTTTACGACAGCAGAACTTTACAGTTGCGCTTTGTCACTCGAGTCGAGTTCATGGCTGCAGCAGCAAGCGCGCCAAACAAAGACTTTTGTCATGCAATGTCTTAATTTTTAGACCAAGACAAGAGGGTATTTCAAGATTAGAATTGCAGCTCCAACTTAAAAAAACTCTTCGCGGTGAGTTTTGCGATTGTGATAACGTGAGCATGTCTGTGTTGTGGTGATGGTCATTTTCAGAGTGATTCTGTAACTATGGGCTCTTATGACATCAGTTTCTAAGTATAAATTTTTATATCAGTGCTGAAATATATCAGTGCCTACTGTATAAATACATGTAAATATCCACGTTAGGTGTAAATGCCTTTTGCTCTGCCTATCGCGTGCGTACGTGACTACTGGAGCTCATCTCTGCGCATGCACATTGTACAGCAACTTTGCGTTTGACAGATGCTGTGCTTTTTTCTCAGGGACAACAGAGAACAAATTCTAAACTTAAATAAGCCTAACACGCTTCCAAATTCAGAGATTAGGTGCAGTTTACCCCGTACTGTACAGAACTAGTTATCTAAATTCTTTCTACACTGAAAATACTGTAATTAGACTGAACCAAGAATCCATTCAGGACTTTAAAATGCTGTTAAATAGTGAAGGTAACCATTAATAAAGCATGATCTTGCTTCTTTTTATTTAGCATTATATATGATTGGGCCTGTGGAATATTGTTCACGTTTTTCCCCGTACTAATTACTAGAAACTGGTTTCCAAACTCTTCTAAATGACTTTGTCCAAATCTGACAAGCGTCCTTAAAGTGATAGTTCAGCCGTAAATTTATATTCTGTCATCATATCCCCGTCCTCATGTTGTTCCAAACCTTTCTGTATTTTGTGGAACCCAAAAGATGTTAGACAGAATGTTAAGGACTGAAAGTCTCAGTCACCATTCCTTTTTAGAATATGGAGGAAAACAAACATGCAGTGAAAGTAAATGGTGACTGAGGAAAATATTCTGTCTGATGTCTCCTTAATTGTGTTGCATTGAAGAAAGAAAGTCATACAGGTTTGGAACAACATTTCCAGTAATAATAATAATTATTGTTAAATTGTTATTATTATTATTCTCTAATTTATGTTAAATGTGTATTATGTAATAGAATATTGGAGATTAAACATCCATTGTGTTACCTATTAAAGTAAGTAGTTACTTGAGTATTCTATTAATTGGATACTTGTTTTACTCTTACTCAAGTAATTATTAACATCATTACTTTTACTTCTACTTGAGTAATAAGTATAAGTAGAGTATAAGTAATTGTACTTTTACTTGAGTACAGTTTTTGGCTACTCTACCCACCTCTGCAAGGGAATGCAAAACTTATTGCGAGGTAACGTACATGTAGACATGAAGAAAACTACAAATAAAAGGTATCAATCATGTTGATATTGTAGAGGCGTTGTATCAACTCTTCCTTTTCATCATCCTCAACTTTACAAAGGTGCACTTTGAAAAGGCATTTAATAAATTGATATAAAGTCAGTGTTTTATGAGGGGAGTAGTCCTCCACAATCCACTGAAAACCCGCATTTAGATCTCACTCTATTCTGGGATAGAACGCCCACTTTTCACCATCCAATCACTACTGTTGGAAAAAATCAAGTCTCAGTTTCACCCAAAAACGTCACATTTTGGATACAAAATGGATCACGAATGCCGTTTTATGTTAACTTTAATGCGTCTCATTCTTTCTCTGTCTGGTCTGTTCTCATTCTAACTCTCTCTGTCTCTTGTAGTCAGTGATAAGCAATAATAAGGACATACCGGTGCTACAGTGTCATGGTGAAGCAGATCCGCTGGTTCCTCTTGTCTTTGGCTGTCTCACTGTAGAGAAACTCAAAACTATGCTTAACCCTGCCCATATCACCTTCAAAACATATCCCAGGATGCCTCACAGCTCATGTCCTGAGGTTTGCAGACACCAACCTAAAATTTACATTATTCAGTATGCACAGAATGCATTAAAGGGGTCAAATCGTGAAGATCTTTTACAATTGATATTTATGCATTTGGCTAACTTTTTACTGATGAGTGTATACATTTGATTGGATTTCCCTGGTAATCAAAACCAGAGATAAATACAGAGATAAATGCACTAATACATGACCGTCCACATTTACACATCAATGATGCCTATTGGTTGATCAGTAAGCCTGGTCCAGTCAAGATGAGGTAATAAGGAGGAAGTTGGATAGATGCAGCTATTCCCAAACACCAGAAGAATTAACAATGAGAGTAAAATGTGGAAAAGTCTGTTAAGCCTTGTATTGTTTCTGGCTGTGTAGCACCTGCTGCTCTGCTTGATCCTTCTGAAGTAGAGGTCGACCGATGGTGGATTTTACCGATACCAATAACTAAGGTGGTGGAAAAGTCCACAAATCTTACACGTATCCTAACTATATCTTGCAGAGACAAAGAGGCTACAAGAGTCCAAAATCAATACAATCCCAGATGCAGTTTATTATTGCCAAGATCCCAATAATAACCAGAAAAAAAGTGAAGATTTGCTGCATAATACAGAACTTTTTCCTATATAAAAAGGCCTGAAATACACCAGGGACTCTTATTTTGAAATGGAGACTTGGCTCTGTTACAGTGCTCTTTATTTAAGCATTTACCATTAGTAAGCCTATATATTCACGTATTTATACCTATATAACCAGACGAGGTTTAATGAGGAATAAGGTTTATTAATATTCACAAGATATGAAGTTGGAGACTCGATATATACAGTATGTGCTGATGGGGCACGTTTCTATGTATTTTAACTTATTAAAAATAAAATATGCATTGAAGTGAGGATCAAATTATGGCTGAATATTGTCAGTGATGAAAGCAAATCTATTGTTTTTATTTCACATAAACTGTAGAACAAAGCTGTTTTAACTGGAGAATCCTCCAGCGCCGGTCATAGAGGAACACATGAGGAATAATAATGATATAAAAAACTATTGGCATAGATTTTTGCAGATAACTGATAGCTCCAAAAAGCAACTATCGGCACTGATTAATCGGTTGAACCGATATATCAGTCTACCTCTATTCTGAAGAATGCCAATGTTAAAAACGAGCGGCTAAAATGTCTTTGGCAGGCGTGGCACATTTCGGTGTGGATTTTTTTGTGAATCTGTTGCTGTTGCTTATTTGACATGCGAAGGGGGCGTTTCTTAAAGGTGTAGTAGCAAAAAAAACATATCCTTTAATTCTTTGGATAAGAAAGAGGGTTGAAAATGGTCATGGAAAAATTAATATATATTAATAATACTTTTGGCACAAAAAGAGTTGACTTACATAAGTGGAACTTATTTTTTTCTATAATAAAACTGTATGGTATGACCCCTTTAATCAATGGGATTTACATAACATAAAGAAACATAAAATATCTGTGTTTAATACAAGTATTCTTAACTGATTTCCTTATTCCTTTCTTTTAACAGGAAATGATGGACATCAAACAGTTTATTGAGAAGCACCTCCCCCCAATTAATTAATCGATAACTTATAATTGGCCATGTGACTCAATCATGGACTGTTTCAAGCTGCTACGTCTTCATCTGACTGAATTCAGCCCAACACTTCCAAACCCAGCTTAAACTAAGCTCAAGAGTATTAAAACCTCAGAGTTTAGGACTGTACTGAGATAAACTAGTATCACTGAGTCTTTAGAAGACTCTGAATTGCACGATCTTGCAATAGTAACCGATTTAACATTGTAATATCCTACTCAGGCTATTGATTGGTTGATATGTATTTTAAAAAGGTTTCCACGGCTACTGCAAGTCTCATTTTCTCATTGGTTAACACTCTATGGCATTAAGTGATGTAAAAACCCATGTGATCATGTGGGTTAAAGGGCTCCACGTATTGAGTTGGAATAAAAAAAAAAAATTGTGAATACCAGCATCGATTAGTTGTGATCTAGCAGTTTGTTATAAGCAGGTTATAAGGACTATAGGTATGGAAAAAGAATGTTCCGGGTTGAATACAGTAGTTGGTATTAAGCCTGGGACATTCCTTCAACTTTGGTGCAGTTTTGGGCTGCTGCCTGCAATTTTTCACACTCAAATTTAAAAGCTCACCATTAACACTGTAGACTAATTGCAAATAAATGGTCTCATTTTTCAGACACCCCCCCCCCCAAATAATAAAAGAATCATATTTATCATTATTCATAAATAATATTATGTATGTTTACAATCTTATGATGAATAGAAAGGTTAAAAAAAACAAAACACATTTTTGTTTTGTTGTCCTAAATATGCAAGCATGTAATTCCGGTTATCTTTGCTCCAGCTCCCTGCAAAATGGCTTATTTAATTCCACCAGATGGCAGCAAGTACTAAGAAAAAGAATATGTCCTCTATCGCCTTCTATCACAATATGCAAATATGAAAAGTAGGTGGCGCTCTTACGCAAGTCTGCCCTTACAAATGTGCTTGGCCATAGACATTCAGTCTAATTTTCAGTTTATGCACCATCCCCATTGTTTCATCGAATATCCCGGCCTCTGAGTGGACTAGAAGGTCAATTTAGATGTAATTAGAAAGCTGATATGGTGTATAACATTTTGTCATCCATAGTCAATAATATATTTTTCCTATGATTTGTTTAGCATGCTTTCCCTGCTGGACTGAATTTTTTGTTCTGGTCATCTAAGATGGTTCTGGTCATCTCACAGACATGTAAACAATGGTTCATTGTACAGAAAACTGCCAAAGATAAGAGCAGATATCAAAGCAGTGATCGGTGCATAAGAGACATTTGTATTTGATGTCTTACAGAAATCATATTTCAACTTTTGAAACTATAGAAATGTGGGATTAGGGCAACAATATAAACTTTATAGTCGCATTCCCTTTCATTTGATATATGACTTGCTATGATATAAGTGCTATGCGAAAGACTTATATTCATATTAACATTACTACCACATTACCTCTAGGTGGCGCTTATTTGCGACCCAGATGTTTTCAGCGCTTATTTTGCTATTTTATGTAACAAAAATGTGAAGTGATGGTGTCCTATGAAAAGTTCAGATTCTACGTTTTCAAATAATACCCACATATGCCTGACTTGTGTATCCGGGGACTTTGACGTTTTAAGCGTAAACTTATTTCCCGACATATCGCGCCCCCCCCCCGCCCTCCACCACCGGTGGAGTTAAGAGGTTAAACTTTTCTAAAACTGTCCTTTTGTATTAATTTCTCAGTTTAGAAGAAGAAAAGGAACATTAAAAACAAACCATTTTCAATTATTTGTGCTTTATTGTTTAATAAATGTATTTGTACAGCTTATCCGGTATACACAAATGTATCAAATGCAATCACTGCATTTCAAAACATGCATTAAGTCATAAATAGAAGATATGCCAGCATGGAGCTGAGTTCAGTTGATCTGTGTGAATGGACTTCAGTGTTGTGTTGGTGTGTGAATGAGTAAGACTTGTATTGATTATTTCACATTGAAATTGTAAATCACCGAATCTGAAACTAATTGACAGCACCAGTCTTTAATGACACTTGTCTGACTCTGAGCAGTGTCATTTTCTAGCCTATCCTAGTCTGTGAGGCAAGGCACAATTACGGTTCTGCCATCTGAAGTGCATGGACACAGCACAGGCAGAAATATCAGAATATATTCTTCATTTGAGAAAAACTATGAAAAATGCAACAACTTTTTAAATAGCTAAAACTTTGAATGACATACTATTAAGTGTTTCAGGAGTCTATTAGGGATTTAGGGAAGTGTATTAAAAGAATAGTTCACTCAAAGATGAAAATGTTGACATTATTTACATCAACTTATATTGTTGTTTTCACTCTTCTTGCTCTTCTTGAAGCATGACAGATGTAATCAACAGATGCATGGTCCACGGTAAAAAATAACATCATACAACAGGGTTTGGAATGACTTGAGGGTAATAATGATCAAATTTAAATTTTAGGATGAACTATTCCTTTAAACCCGTTTCTGAATTCTAGATCTTGTGTGCCTGTGTGTGTTAGGAGTCGTTGGGTTGTTCAAGGCTGGTCATGAGGTCTGCATACACACTGGAGTTCATATATCGTGGGTAGGAGTCTCGCTGCATGAGCGTGTAGATCTGCTGCTGCGCGTCATCAAACGTGCTCGAGGAAGGTTCCTGCATGTTCCTGTTGATCACTTCTCGCACACGCGAGTCCAGGCTCACCTACATGCAAACAAACACATACAGAAGAGAAAAAAACCCTAATGGGCTACCTCGCATTTTTATTTATTTATATTTATGGCCGATGCAAATAGAAGGTCGGGGTCAGTTGGGTCCAAAAGTCTGAGGTTCAGAAAACCTGTGTGAGCCGTAATTTTGTGCCATTCCATCTGAATGCTAGTGGTTCAGTAATTACTTCACCTTTTACCACAATTTGAGCAGAATATGTGTGTGTTGCCATACAGCATCTATACCTCTTTAGGTGACAGTATAGAGATGTAGTCCTCATATATTTGTTTCACAGTCTGTTCTACCACAGTTTTGTTGGTCTCTTTCTTCAGTTCCTCACAGGCGAGCCAGAACAGCAGGTTCTCTTCGCTAAACTCAGTCTTGAGAAACTGTTGGAAATGTGTGCGGCCTTGTGCGTTCTTTATTAACCGCTCAAAAGACTCTCCCCAAGAACGCACCTCCTCCAATGTGAGCTGAGGCCTACGGAAGATGACAACACAGGTGTCATATTCCCTATTTAGATTTCATGGAAGAAAATGTTATTTCTCACAGTGGGTAATCCAAAATTGATCTAATTTATAAAACAGGTTCCGACTCTAAATTCTGATTGGATGAGCCGCACATTCTACTGTGTATTAATGCACCAATTTGCAACAGTGTTTGGCAACCGTAAACAGTGGAATAATACTTTATTCTAAAAAATGTATATTAATACATTTAACTATTTATTTAACATTGATGTTAAATATTGTGTCATATAGCTTTAGTCAGCATTTTATATAAAAGCAATAAGTCACAAGAAGCCATGCATTACAGCAATTTTAAAATGGTTAAAGAGGTTTTAGACACTTTGCTTTTACTTTGTTTTTTATATATGAATTTTTTTTTAAATATTTATTGAAAGGTACTGAGATACTACACGCAAGGTTGTCATGTCTGTTTTTTTCCGTATTGCAAGTGCATTGCATTTTGTTGCTTTATAAATATTACAGAACATCTCTCAATTAGAACATTGACTTTTTCAGACTAGATTTTTTTTTACCCTCAAACGGTTGTTAACTTGACACTTTTTCAACTTTTCAAATTGTTCATTGATGCTACAGCAGTTACTGTACATTATACAGTTGGTTTACAAATGAAGGGAAGTCTGAAAATGGTTGGTTTTCGGTTAATTCTGGTTGGTCATAGGGCTGTCTTTGTCACAGAGATCTGGCAATCCTGACGAGGGCTGGGTATTGATACAGATTTCCCGATTCAATGCGATTCCGATTCACAAGCTCCCGATTCGATATCGATTCATATGGGTATATTTCCGTTATAATGTCCATTTTGCTTACATATGAATTAAATTCACTCTCAGCTAATGCTTTTAATTATACAAGGGACTTTCAAACTAGGTACATTACGAAAATATTAATTTAGCTAATTATATTATTTGTTTTTCATCGTTTTGGCCACATTTTATCTTTTTAAAAATGTACAAATCCATGTATTCCATCAATAAATATGATGTTATATTGCATATATTTTGTTTCATGTTTAATGCATAATATATACTATTTATATGTATTTACATTGATTGGTAGAAAACGTGCTAAAAACCTGCACTGTCTCTTTAAGAAAACCGGCAGTTCTGTAAAGAGCGTCTGTAAATGATCGCATAATAATGAGAGGACTGGAATGGCTTCTTTACCTCATTCGTGCAATGCATGATGAGAATGAAATGTTCATTTTTCCTTTTTTTGATAAACAATTGACCGTAAAGATCAGAAAGGATATTAAAAGAGACAATCTTCAATAACAAATGGATTGCGTGGATCTTGGACGCACATTTCACGGAACGAGTCAAATCACACTATTACTCTCAAAATGCAATGAAAGGATGCTGAACTTCGCAAATATACTACTCAGTCACTGGTAAGTGAAATCTGATCATTTATCAGTCAGTGGCTAATCATAGACATTTTCAGTCGCATAGCGCACAATTTGGTCTCATATGTGAGCACATTGTAGAGAGTTGCACATTTAATAAAAGATCGATTTTGGAATTTAAGAATCAATATCAAGACCTTTCAAATGAAGATAGTGAAGCATCGGAAAATCTATGTTTTTACTCAGTCCTAATCCTGACATCACGTAAATAATTTAGGTCAGGTACAGTTTGAGAAAGAAACATATTTATAGTCACATACTGTATTTATTTATAGAAACAAATTTATTATACGTATTTATATAAGTGATATAAAAACAACTCACATGTGGTCAATATTGACCTTGTCTTGTTTTTCTGAGATTGTCGTCAGAATCCTTTCCTCCTTAGCAGATCGTACCGTCAGACTACACACACAAACACTCGCATTAGAAAAACATGTTTTTTGGGTGTCATAAATATCCACAGTGTGCATTGTATTACACATGTGCGTCTCAGGAGAGGCTCCACAGGGATAGTGATGCTGTAAATGTTCACTGCTAAACTCTGCCGTGACCTTAATTAAGTTTCTAAAAACACCTGTGGCTCTATACAGAGAATTAAGGGATTTCTAGGTTACATTGAGTTTTTCCTTTAAAAACGGCCATACATTATAAAACGGTTATCAAAAATGGGCTATTGAGTATTATTCCAAACTTTAGTCATCATCAAATCTAATTTACATGGAAGGGAGGCCAAATTACATCCAAATGGTGATTAATCTATATAGAACAGAACCCAAACCCCAACGTGTAGCTATAAACTGCATAATTACTGCATGTTTTGTGAAGTTCAGTAGTTCACTCCATTCTTTTATGGTGCTTAATAAAAGCCTATATTGTACACAGTCATATCCTCTTTTCCATACAATAAAAGTATTTAGCGCTTCAGACTCAAGAGACGAGCAAGAACCAATGACGTTTGAGGTTACTTGCATCCATCCTGTGCCACAGAGTCGCTATATCAGGTTTAAATTGAAAAAGTGATAACTTAAAGGAATAGTTTACCCAAAAATAAAACTTCTCTCATCATTTACTCACCCTTATGCCACCCCGGATGTGTATGACTTTCTTTCTTCAACAGAACACACATTTTTAGAAGAATATCTCAGCTCTGTAGGTCCATAGAATGCAAGTGAATGGTGACCAACACTTTGAAGCTCCAAAAAGCAAATAAGGCAGCATAAAAGTAATCCATACGTCGATGCATACATCTTATGAAGCGATCCAATTGGTTTTGGGTGAGAACAGACCAAAATGTAACTCATTTTTCACTATAAATCTTGACTTTCGCAGTCTACTTGGCGATCATGATTTCAAGCTCGATTACACTTCCTGGTGCTTGACTGCTAGATGGCGCTAAGAAGTGTAATCGAGCTTGAAATCATGATTGCCAAGTAGACTGCGAAAGTCAAGATTTATAGTGAAAAATTAGTTACATTTTGGTCTGTTCTCACCCAAAACCAATTGGATCGCTTCATAAGATGTATGCATCGACGTATGGATTACTTTTATGCTGCCTTATTTGCTTTTTGGAGCTTCAAAGTGTTGGTCACCATTCACTTGCATTCTATGGACCTACAGAGCTGAGATATTCTTCTAAAAATCTTCATTTGTGTTCTGAAAAAAAAGAAAGAAAGTCATACACATCTGGGATGCCATGAGGGTGAGTAAATGATGAGAGAATTTTCATTTTTGGGTGAGCTATTCCTTTAAAGTACCCAAATATTTTTTGGGGCCACTGTATTTTGTCATTGTTCCCTTCACTGCAAGCTAAGCTATAAATCGCTGGTGAATGTGTTTCAATACGAGTCTTTTCTCACCAAGAGCAGCTACAGCAGCAGCACCAGCAGAAGCAGCAGGCGTTTGGTGGAGCGTTGAGCCAGCCGAGGGTCTGCGTATTCACACTTCCCAGCATGTTGGGGGGCGTATTCTGTGCCTGGGTGGCATTTCCAGCATCCTGCGGTGGACGTTTCCCCATCTTCACCCGTTCAGACCCCATGAGCTGCAGACACAACATGCAGTTCACCAGTGCAACAGTTACTAATATGACACAAGTTCACATAAAAAATTGTATCACGCTTAATTAATTTAAGCATCCCTCCAGGTAGGTAAGAGGCCTGCATACCACAATACACAGCAGACATGCAGTGAACATTTATATCCAATGAGACCAATTACAACAAACACCTGAGCTCACGAGCACAGGAGATCATTGTGGTGTTTACATTTATGCATCTATTTCTTCAAGCCATGATAACATTAATAATATTTTTGAAACAGCATACATTTCTCAAGTACTGATCCAAAAACTACGACCAAATACCTGAAAAAGAGGAATCCAGTGCACATAATGGCTGTTTGCACTACTATGCATTTAAATAGCACAAACCATACAGTAAATAAACTGCATGACATGAGGGGTTTCCTCAAGTTGGACGATTCAAATACCTTTTTCATGTTGCATAATTGATTCCATTTTAAAGGCATTATTATTTGCTTTATGGTACAGGGAATTCTTGCAATTTAACGCCATAATTCAGCATCTGCACGAGCGTTCTAGTGTATCTGGGATGCAGACATCTCGTGACATGATGCTCCAAAGAGAAACGCCTCAATTATGAGCCGATAAACGCTATGTGTCTATGCCGATTTGCATCAGTTATCTAATAATACATTGAGTAATTACATGCAAAATAAGGGAGCTCACCAATTCACCATGGGTGTCCAGTGAAGAGTAACCGCGGCCCGCGCTCACACGCCTATCATCTGCACGCGAAGCGCCCGACGCTCAGCCTCAGCAGCCCTCGCGCATGCGTGCGTCAATATCTGCTTCTGACGCGCACGTTCATTCACACATGTGAGCTTCAGCATATGTAAATGGTCTTAAAGGAAGGTTTGTTTTATTATAGCTGGCCGATATGATAACATATCTGGAGAATAATAATAATAAGCCTGTAAGGAGATAGTAATAAGGAAAGAGAGACAATTGTTCATGTACATTTGGTCAAATCCGTCTCAGTACCACTAGAGGGCTGCAATATCATCTCTATTCACTGATTTTTAGGTTGGTCGTTTATGAAAAGTAGATTTGTGCAGAACCTTGAATCTTGACAGCAGTGTGGCATTCATATATGTTTCATACAGGCTACATTTGGGGTCCAAAGTCTAAATTGAAACCAGGAAATAAGTGTTATGATTTGGAAAAAAAATTAAGTAAATAAAAGATAGGACGATTATGCAAGATTTTGCACTCTTTCCATGTTACTAATCACATACGTACAGTTGAAGTCAGAAGTTTACATACACTTAGGTTGAAGTCATTAAAACTAATTTTTTAACCACTCCACAGATTTCATATTAGCAAACTATAGTTTTGGCAAGTCGTTTAGGACATCTACTTTGTGCATGACACGAGTTATTTTTCCAACAATTATTTACAGACAGATTGTTTCACTTTTAATTGACTATATCACAATTCCAGTGGGTCAGAAGTTTACACACATTAACTTAACTGTGCCTTTAAGCAGCTTGGAAAATTCCAGAAAATTATGTCAAGCCTAATTTAGCTTCTGATAGGCTAATTGGAGTCAATTGGAGGTGTACCTCTGGATGTATTTTAAGGCCTACCTTCAAACTCAGTGCCTATTTGCTTGACATCATGGGAAAATCAAAAGAAATCAGCCAAAACCTCAGAAAAACAATTGTGGACCTCCACACGTCTGGTTCATCCTTGGGAGCAATTTCCAAACACCCGAAAGTACCACGTTCATCTGTACAAACAATAGTATGCAAGTATAAACACCATGGGACCACGCAGCCATCATACCGCTCAGGAAGGAGACGCATTCTGTCTCCTAGAAATGAACGTAGTTTGGTGCGAAAAGTGCAAATCAATCCAGCAGCAACAACAGCAAAGAACCTTGTGGAGATGCTGGAGGAAACAAGTAGACAAGCATCTATATCCACAGTAAAACGAGTCCTATATCGACATAACCTGAAAGGCTGCTCAGCAAGGAAGAAGCCAATGCTCCAAATCTGCCATTAAACTGTGCCCCCCCCCCCCCAAAACAGCCACTGACTACAGTAGGACTATAATAGAGAAGTAAAGGAATATTCCAGGTACAATACTTAAGTATACAATGTTAAGTTCAATCGACAGCATTTGTGGCATAATGTTGTTTACCACAAAACCTTTTATTAAAAAAAATATAATAATACAAATAAAAAAAGCAAAAATCTGGGTAACAGTAAGGCACTTGGAAGTGAATGGGGCCAATCTGTAAACATAAAAAAATAAATAAAAAAAAAACATTTCAAAAGTATAGACACACAATGAAAACAATATGTGTGTTAACATGATTTTAGAGTGATAAAATCGCTTACAAACATTTTCTGTGTAAAGTTATTTCCAGTCTTATAGCTTTGTTGCCATGATGATGTAACTGCTTAAACTCTGAAATGATTAGGAAAACAATGATTTAAACAAATTTACAACACAAATTATAAACAAGTTTTATCAGAAGAATTAATTTAAGTTCTGATATACAGTAAAATTACAAGTTTCACAATCCTGCCATAAAACCCTCCAAAAATTGGCTCCATTTACTTCCATTGTAAATGCCTCACTGTAACCTCAATCATTTCCGGAACAACTGGAAATTATTATTATTATTATTATTATTATTATTATTTATAACTTGCACTGAACCCAAAATATTCTTTTAAGAACTATATCAGATGTTGCAAATAAAAAATTTGAAGAATTAATTCCAATGGCATTTTTTGCCCCCACATTTTTAATTTCTGGATTTTTGACATATTGGATAGCAGTTTTGCCCCGAGCCCTCCCTAAATTCATGACCCTAGGTTGAACTATTCCTTTAGCAAGCCAACTGCATTTTCACTTGGCACAATTACCACCCCAACAAAACGCACACATAGCCAAACCTGTTTGAAAAAACACTTGTGCTATCTATAAATTCTGGATTCTGCTGAAACAAGAGAATTTCACATACATAACTTACCTCTGCTGTACACAGGCTCACCAAAACACTCTCTAGATATCATTCAGCACAGAGTATTAATCGATCCGAATTCTCTTTTTCACCATTCTCAATTTCATGCTAGAGTGTTTTCCATCCTGAAGGTGGGAATACAGACTGGAAGAATATGGTTCCCATTTTCACTTATCCTCTTCCCTTCTGTTTTTCTTTAGATGTGCAGTTGTGCCATTTAACCTGATGGAGTGCTTTAGTTACTCATCTCATATCCATCCAAAAATTTTACTAGCTAGATTTTCAAGTACTTTGTCTATTTTTGCTTCGGAACAAAGAGGCAAGTGTCAGTCTGGTACCCATTAGCATTTAGGTGGACCTAAGAGGCTGTTTACATTTACAAGCATTTTGTATGTCCAGTTGTACAAGGAAAAGCAAACACAACAAGAATGTTTAGTATAAATTCAGTATTTTTTATTACCCCTTGTTTTAGTTTTTTCTTGTTTTAAGCACAAATCTAACAACATTTAGGGATGTTTATGCAATTTAGCCTCATTTTTAAACTTTAATCATAATAGTTTAGTCAACTTCTTCCTCACACAAAACTACCATATGACTTCAGAAGACTTGGAATATTGCGCACACATTGTATGTGTAACCGGTCCTGCTTGACCTGCTCCGAACGGGATTCAAACTGTTGTCTCTGGCATGGGAGGCAGGCACACTAACGATGATCCTAATGGCTACTGCCTCTTGCATCAGTCGCTAGTGCGCCTCTTGAGGCCAGAGGAGTGAGGTTTACATACTGCACAGCTACCTACCAGCTGGCTCCCGTTACATATGCAGTACTTTAATGGCTTCTTTTGGAGCTTTACAGATGTAGTCACTGTGAACTGTCAATGTATGGAAAGAGCTGTGTAAATATAAAATCAAAAAAGATTCTCCTTTTGTGTTCCACAGAAAAAATAAACAGCATATGGGATTGAAGTGACATCAGGGTGAGTAAATAATGACAGGCTTTTCATATCTGGGTGAACTATTCTTTTAAAGTATTATGATTAAGGCTGCTGAAATAACTGATGTCATGGTGCTATATGTGTCTTTCTACTACAGCCAGTACCTGTCAGGTGCTCTCAAGGCTCTGTGAGCTCGTTAAAAGCTCGTTATGGGCTCATTAAAGGTACATTTACGTCATCAGGTGCGTGTTGAAGGAGAAGAAATAGAAAGAAGATGTAAAACTACTAATGACCTGTCAAACTACTCTTGTTCCCCTCTCTTTCTTTCTTGAGTAGAGATGAAAATCATAAGGAAATAAACAATTCTGGTTCTGATTCCTCTTACTGATTCCAACAGTTATTTTAGTTCCTTTAAGTAAGAAATCATTTGAAATAACAAATCCAATTTTTATTGCATTTACTGCCCTCAGCAGGCATATGTAATAATGAAATCTCTATAGATTTCAACAGAACAGATATAAAAAAATCAGAAATAAATGTAATACAATTCTGCAACCTAGTCTCATAGAATGAACATTACTATAGCAAAAATTTAACGTGTCGCGTTCTACGTTTTGCCGGAGTTTCCTGGTGAAATGAACACTAGATGTGCTACAACAACTGTGCGTTTTATTCACTTTATATACACTTATTTTTCACATTATTACACACACACACTGCTATGCTATGATATTGAACGCATAATTTGAAAAACGATACATTTTAACGCTTGTATTACAGGCCCACCTACATTTACACACTTATTCCAACTTGATTGTCTTGCGCAGTAGCTCATCTAATGTGTTGGACTTTGGATTCAGAAGACCGCCGTTCGAGTCCAGCTTAGCACGCAAGCTGACACATGAAACGAGTGTCATAAAAGCGACATGCAATGATGTTGTTGCTTCGGCAAATTCGCTTTTTTATGTCGCATTTGCTTTTAGGACACTATCATTTAGGTTTAGGCGTTGGTAAAGGGTAAGGATATCTGTTTTGTTGACCTCTCATTTGATTTTAGAACACTATTGATTAAGTTTAGATTAAAGTTTTAGGTCAGGGAGGAACATTTTACTTATTAAAACCTCCATCGAATGTTCACCTTAAAAACCTTGTCTGATTAGGACGCAATTTCACTCGCTTTTGGCCCCCCCTGCTGGATATTTCACTGGGAAACTGCAGTGAACGTAATGAAGCACGTAATCTCGTTTTGCAAAAATGTTGCCATGGTCAAACAATGTTCCTGAGATCAGGCTGCAATTCTTAAAAAGGTGTGTATACACAGATTTTTGTAATGTTGCACAGATGTGGCATAAATGAAATCCAATAACTGGTGCTAACAATACAGTATAATAAGTAAAAGCACAATGTTTATTTGTTATAAAATAACAATATTGAAATATGTGTATCTTTACATGTTATCACATGAACAACCAGTAATCGCACTTATTTAACAGTTCCTGGTTATTTTAAGTCAGAAATATTCCTTTACTCATTTATTCCTCACAGTGAGAAAGGCAAGCGATGCAGGAGTGACGGGTGAGTGAAAACATGTGAAGCAAGATACAGAAAATACACTGCCTGCCTACCTGCTGATAGTGAGGTTTATTTGCATGCTCTGTCTGCACTGCTTTAGCTCATTTAGCCCATTCACTAAAGGAATTATGCAAATCACTGAATGCAATCACAAAAAAAAAAAAAACACTGAATGCATTTTGCATGCTGCAGTTCCCAAAACTTGCCGGTCAGCTCAGAGCATTAGGTTGTGGAGGATGCAGGAAAGAAAATACCACAAAAAAGGGTAAACTTTACTGGGACTGTACAGCGATATGACCTAATGTAATTATCAAACTTCAAAAGAGTACGATTTAATTAAAACATTTATTGTGATTGTTTCCAGCTGTTGCTGAGCAGTTCGCAATCATTAGGCCAAATTGGAAATTTATGACTAATGATCAACTGTTGATGGTATAGTGTTGATGAAATATGACAATCAGGGCTCAACATTAATGCTTGTCTGCTTGTCTGGGACAAATGAATTTTTAAAGGGGCAAGTGAAAGAGAATTTTACTAGCCCGACCAGACAAGTAGTCTGATTAAAACATCAATAACGAAAAAATAACCGGCTATATTATTAATATTGCATAGGCCTATGTCACTCATTACAAAGTTTATATTGTTATTCTGCTGTAGAAGAAAATCGAGAGTGTGTAATTTTATCATTTCCTAGTGATCTAACAGCTGTGCGCTGTTTGACTGACAGGCGGCTTGTTTGTGTGCGGCGTGCTTTACATCCACGTTTGCTCCGAGAATGCACGCGCTAACATGCCTAAAAAGGTCAAATACATTTCAAAAGTCTTGGTGAGGTGTTCATGGAAACAGAGAGTTATGTCTACAGTGAAAGTAAACATTGGGGGGAAAGCTGATTTGTATCAAAATGTAGGACTTGACGCAAGTATGCAAACAGACGCGAGCGCTTGGCCAACGCATAGCCATCGCGTGGTCCCGTTGTAAATACATTACATGTGCTCTTATGTTGCTCTGAGGTTACAAACCTCAGACCACAAGAGGGCAATCGATTTTTTAGGCGTGACCACGAAACCGGTGCTGCGTCTGAAACCAGGAAAATGCTGCCTTCGGAGTCTGTATATGGAGGAAGGATGAAAATAAGGTGCTTTTCAAACTGTTCGGAGACCAGTTTCCTTAAGAATTCCATTCATTCAAAACAGCTGTCAGTCAAGCCATTAACTGATTAGTCAGCAAGTCAGCTGCCTACGTTTTCGGATATGGTAGATGAGTCGATAGTTGAGGAGTGGGGAGAGACGGAGAACAAACAAATTAGTTTGAACTCAAATTGCTGCCCGAGTCCGCCATGAAAATTGTTTATTTGCACAGTCTGTCTGCACTGCTTTAGCTCATTTAGCCCATTCACTAAAGGAATTATGCAAATCAGGTAACCAAAAAAGCAAACAAAAACAAAAAAACACTGAATGCAATTTGCATGCTGCACTTCCCAAAACTTGCCGGTCAGTTCAGAGTACTCTTAGCTGGATAACTTTAGAAGTATAACTCTAGTATAAAAGCATTAATGTATTATTCATACAGGGAAGACCAGGGTTTTGTGTCAAATTCATTCTGAATGTTAATTGATTATTTGATATTGTAATTTTTTTTTTTAAAGCTGTTAAAAAGCACTGTTTTCTAAATTTGTGTTATTTTGTTCTATACTGTTTAAAAAAAATTTCTATTCATAGCTTTTCTATTGTTATTTTATTACTGACTGTTAACTACTCTTGATTAATTACTACAGAACCTAATTCTTATATAATTAACAAATTAGAGTTAAGGTATTGTTGTGGTATTGAAGCTGGTATAAAAAATTATTAATTTTCACAACAGACTACTGAAATTTTGGTATTGTGACAGATATATTGTGTATGGTAGGTATTGCTGCAATAACATGATGAAAAAGTAGATCTAATTCCATAGAAGTATGAGAACCCCTGCTGTAAATGATGGCGATGGAGACTTTCCTTTATTTGACTACCATGATGTAACAAGGCCGTATGTGGGGAAGGAGGAAGCGGGAGATGGCGAATCCAACTCAAAAGTAATTATTTTTATTTTTTTACTCAAAAGCATCCAACACACACGATTGATGCACTGACACACACAATAGATTATTGTAGGAGTAATATTTTATTCCCCTTATATGCTTGAATGAGCAACTGGAGCCAGTGAATCGCTTTCATTTCAAAATAAAAGTCCCCAGTGTATTTCAGCCTTTAAAATTAAAAGTTCTGCGCTATGAGTCAAATCTTTTTTTCTTTTTTTACCCCCCTGGTTATTGGTATTTTGGTTGAACCATAAACTGCATCTGGAGTTTAATTCAATTTGGACTCTTGGAGCCTCTGTGTGGCCCTCCCCATCACAGGAAGGAAAGACTAAGAACATTTAATATAGGCTACCAATTTTAAAAACTATTGGCAGATTAATTGCCTTTCTTTCAACACATTATCATATCAGCAAAATCCAATATTGGTTGACCTCTTAATTTGTATTTATTTATATAATGGTAAATAAACCAATTTTAATGTGAAATATATGTGGAAAACCTGTAAGTAGTTTAAACTATTTTAGATTGTGATTTTAGTGGGTTTGTTTTGGGGATACGGTATTAATTTGATCTGTTCAGGTCTTGAAAAAGTCTTCAAAAGTCTTAAATTTGATTTTCAAACCTCTGCATCAACCCTATTGCAGTTACATTCTCCCTTTCCTCTCAGGCCACAAGGGGGCCCCATATAACTGTCTAATTGAGCCTTAACAGCTGCCTGTGTCTTAAGGAGCTTTTAGTATACTTAATAAGTAAATAAATCAATAATCAACCTTGCTTTGTGGGGCCCCCTGGTGGCTTGGGGGCCCAAAATGGCTGCTTTCACCGCCTATAGCTAGAAACAGCTTTGACTCCAGGTAATTAGCAGCAACTTACATAGAAAAGAGGGTGTGTTTGTGACAGTGGGGAAAGTGTTTATTAAATTGACCTAGTTTAGTAAAGGAGCGTGTTTACATGCACGATCTTTCACCGATTAGTCTTAATAATCAACAACGTGTGTGATCCTGCAAATACCTAAAATGGTTTCCGTTTATCAGGGTTAGGTCATTAATGGTATAAGCAGTTTCGCGTAGCATGTAAAAAAACTTCGCTAGCATTCTTACCAACTTATCTAATGTGCATAAGCTTGTTTACATTTTGGCTTCAAAAGCAGAGAATAACCCGATGATCTCAACTCTCATGCACCAAACGAAACTTTTCACGGTGATTTCTCGCTGCGATCAACATTTTTATTCGAAACAATGGATTCCTAACAAGCCATTCACACATGGAGCGAACATTCGTGCCTGATCGCGCGTGACAAAGCGAAGTTTTTTTAACGGTGAGCGTGTCAGTTATTTTTTTTTTTGTGGGTGATGAAATGCAATAAAATATGAGCATTGGATCACGTGTCAGGAGCTGTAGCAGTTGCCAAAAGCAGTGCAAAAGGTGGCACCAAAGCACAAAAATTTTTTTACCACCGAATTTAAATGCTGAAGGAACTCGAGCAAGAAATCCTGAACCAGCAGCGTAGGACGTGTGTTTCATGTGCATCAAATGCCTTACAAACTGAAACAAACTTTCTCATATGGGTTCTCTTAACATGTAAATGATATTGCTGCATTAAATACCCTTTATGGTTTTCTTGCTTTGCTAGATTGTTTGAATAATCTAATTTTAGTTGTTTCAGCATATTGATGTGCATGTAAACACACTCAGTCAGGTTAAAGCTTAAATCATTTATGACCTTTCCCTGATAAATGAACTCTGTTTGAAGCTTTTACAGTACATGATCTGATACATTGTCAGTTTATTAAGCATAATCGGTTTAATAAGTAAACACACTGAATGAGAAACAGATGCTGATGTACAACAAAATGCTTTTAAAAATCATCTCATTATAAAAATTAATTTTTAGAATTTACATACATGATGCAAATCAATAAACCACCAAGCCAAAAAAACTGTGTTTGCATGAGATTTTAAAAATGATAGAAACTATTACATCTAGGTAATAGGCAAAATTCTAGGTTTGTCGATTGAGTTTTGCTTTAACCATATATATGACCTTTTCCCTGCAAATGAACACAGCTGAAGGTGTTTACAATGTTGTCTGCTTATTAAGACAAATCAATGCATGCAGACACTCAGTGAGAAAAAGCTGTTAAATATTAGTCAACTGATGACCATTTGGCTTTGTTTTGATGTCAGCAAACAACATCAGCAAACAACACATCCAATAATCATTGGAAGGTATTGCCTTCACACTGGTATAGCTAATGCCCTTTCTGGCCGATTAATGCTTGTTTTCTCATATGAGACTTACATTTTGGATTGTTCCCCACACAAAGCAATTGTATGGCTTTAGAATACTTGGAATACGGTGCACAAATCTTATAGACCATTTTATGATACTGTTAGGATGCTCTTTTTTCATATTGGAGCATGACAACCCTAGTCTTCTTGAACCTTTTCTTATATGGAAAATAGTGTCCCTAAAGTCGCATTTTGTTTTTACACAGAAGAAAAACAAAACAATATGGGTTTGGAACAAAATGATGGCAGAATTTTCATTTCTGGGTGAACTGTTCCTTTATGAACTTATATAGCTACATAAAGTAATGTAGCAATATAGAGTACCATGGCTATATATGACACATAATGTTGTCATTTTACAAGTTTATAGTAATACATTATTTAAGGGTCCACAGTGATACATTAGTTAAGCAAGAATAAGATAGTAATTAATAATTAACTGAATGTACAGTAAGTCTGTCTTTGTCTATTATGAAACTTTTACCTACTCAAGTTATTGGTTTGTTTTGCACGTTTCAATTACAAAACTTTCAATTTTAAGTTTACTGAAAATACTTTAAACACCTAATACTACACTCTACTGCTCCTACTTTATTTTAATGTGTGTGAAACACTTCGGAATTGAATAAAATAATTAAATTGAACAAAACTGAATTCAGTTATTAACCCTTAAATGCATGGGAATTTCACCAAACACTCTTACAAATTCAGGTCTTTAAAGAGATGATGCAACAATCAGGACAAATCTAGAACAGGATTAATTACTTTCACACTGAAATTAAACACTTAGAGAGCTACTTAAAAGCTACATTGAAGTTACACATATGTATTTTCTCAGGCACTTTTTGAGTCTAAATAGATGCACAACTTACATACTTTTCAGTAGTACACCCAAATGACAACAGTCATATTATACTGTTTATGTTAAACTTGCTATAGTTTACTTCCATGTTGCTTGTCAAATAGAAAATATAATAACTATGATCTATGGAAGTGCAAAAAACAACAACAAAAAAACAAAAACAAAACAATGACATTACTGTATTACATACCCTATACACTTTTGGTATTCAAGCCATTATAGAAAATATATTTTTTTAGCAATTTTGGCATTTTTTTGGGTTACACTATTTATTAGAGAAGGACTGAGGAATACTAAAGAGGTGTCCTGGGACACTAAAAACCCGAAGTATGCGTTTAAGTATTAATAGAATAAGAATTGCAGTTAATATTACTTGAAAAAGTAAAATAAGTAGTTTTATAAAGAATAAGCGTCTAGATTTCACCTGGGTCTTTTTCAACACACAAATGCATTTTATGGGGGGGAAGTTGCATATTTTAGGGTTAACATCATTTTCATTCATCCACATCTGGGTTTCAATTTATCACGGATCATGCACCCTACGCCACATAATATAATAGCAGCATCCCTTTTGTTTATATGGATGCCATAAGTCTTCTTGACTATAGTCTCCAAGTCAAGAAGAGCAGAGACATAATTCCCATTAGTGGATCTAACATTTCTCTATGCTGGAAACATCTGACCAGCCAGATTTCTCCATCAGGGACTTCTGAGTTTGCAGATATTGCTTTGTGCCTCTGCCCTGCTGCCTGGGATGCCAATTTCATGGTTTGCTCTGGACGGCACGACTCTGGAATAGCCCTCTTGGGAAATCACAAAGCTATCTCTCCTCTCTCTATCCTGGACAACCTTAAGCCACCTTAAGGTGTGTCAGTCGTGTGGATGGATTTTTCCTAGCGGTCGTTCTTCACATGCTGGACAGCCCAGTCTTACTGTTCTCTGGAAGAGAAAATAGGAAAAAGGCATTAATTTGCTGCTCCCCTTTTGTTTTCCCATGCAATGTTCATCAAAGAGAAGCAGCTGTGGCTTATTACTTAGCCCTGAATAATATGATGAACATATATTTTAATTTTTTCCGGCTTCCCAGGGTATATAAACATGCTAATAGAGCATGCATTTGGGACATCCGGTTTTATGGAAACCGGATAAAATAGTTGTACAAAGTGCAAACTGAATCTAAAAAGAAAATGATGATATTGCTCCAAATAATGTTTTCAAGCACTGTACAAAAACAATAAGGTTCAGTTCTGATACCACAGGAAATGACACACAGTAGACACACTCAAGGTTCCTGCAATCATAGAAAACCTAGAAAAATGCTGGGAAGATGAAATTTGTGATTTCAAGGCCAGGAAAAGTCATGAAAATTAATACAATCTTAAAACAGCATGAATATTGTTGTGAACATACCTGTCTAGTTATGCTCAGCTCTAAAGTATTTTATTGTCTAGATATTGCTTGTTGTGAGTGCACTAGCTACACAATGATTTTTCTGTGATCACGAGTGACTGGAAAAGCCATGGAAAGATCAAATAAATGAATTCATGAAATTCAATTACATTTTTGTCAGTTGTCCTATCACGTAGGGAAAACTCTATATAACTCATACAGTTACATACAGTGCCGCTGTTCACTGTAGCTAAGCTATGTGTCAGAGAAAGAATCTGTCATGACACAGTTAATGAAAAGAGAGTGAGCCACTTGAAATGACATGCCGGGATTCATGTTCGCATTAAAGTCGCTTGTTTATTGCAGAGATGCAGAAGTGATTTATGGGTTCACCTAGATGAGTCCCTGCAAAGCTGCAAAATATGATAACTGTACACCAAGTAACATATAGTATGACAAATATTTCAAATTCATTCACTAAGAATGAATTTCGGCCATTGATTGCGTTGTTTATTTGCACACACTGTCTTGCCCGATTCACTAAAGCAATTATGCAAATCAAGTAATGGTGCTGTAACACCCAATAATTTAATGCTGAACACAGTTTGCATGGGCAATTCCAGGTCATACGGGTCTGTCCTTGGTGCCACAATGGCTCAATGTGGGTGTGTCCAGTGACTTGACAAAGTTGAGAGAAGTTTATAGATGAGGTGTATAATTTCTGTGCCACAAGCATCACCAAATGGAATTGCACTAGATAGGTAAAGCTTGTTATGACAAACTTTGATGTTGGCTTGACAAAGCATTACCTGAACGTTTAAAAAGTTTGAAGATTTTACCAGACCATACAGTACATACAGACCATACAATATGCAGACAGACAGACAGACAGATAGATAGATAGATAGATAGCCATAAGCATATTTTCAGTATGTTTTGTTTGTTATTAAAGAAACTTACATTTTCCCCCAGGCTCGTTCTAGTCCTCGGTACACATGCATGCTCATAGTATCAGCAGCTCACTCATCAGACTACTCGCTAATCCTCTGTGAACTTCGACAGTTAGTGGGACTGGCTTATTCGGTTCTTTTTGAGTCAGACAGTTCGACGTGCTGCGTAGCTAGTACAGTTTCAGCTGTGCGTCTCTTTCTCTGATTCCTTGTCATGTGGAGCTCGCCGAAATAACAACAGGAGTTCCGTGTGAGCATAAACAATTGTAAAAGAGTGAATTATGATGCTATTCGTGGAGTAACGTACCTTGTGAAAGTGCGTGATTGCGTATTTATCCCCTCGAGGCTTGCCGTAGGACGTGTATTGACATATGCAGCTTTCATCGAGTAAAGAAATTATGTTCAATAAAAACAGACTGTTGTGTCTCCGCGTTCTGATTTCATTAGTCATTTTCGTGCAGGAGAAAAAGGCAGGAAAATGCTTGGTGACAGAATCACTCTGGATTAAAATCAGCGTTTGTGATGATATACAGCAAGTGCGATGAAATCGTTCAGATAAGCTTGATGTCAATTCTTCAGTAAAAGAAGCTCATTGATTACTTGACGAGAACACAAGAGCCCACCAGATTTTTTCTGTCATGTTGGATACTTTTTCCTGTTGCTGGAACCATTAACTCAGCAGGGAGTCCCGACAGTCAAGTGATTAAAGACCTCCAGCTGGCAGACCCTAATACCGCTTCGTCTCCCTCCACCTGTCCGGCGATTACGTTAATGAAGCTCACACCTAAAAATCACTGGAAAAATCGGCAGGTGTGGCACTGACTTTATGGTTGTCTCTGTACATTAAGATGGGATACAAGAACGAATTTTATCATCAAAAATGACACACTTCAGCTTTAACTTTATGCAATTGTGAAGCGACTTGATGCAGTGACTATCAATGGGAGTAAAGACAGTGGATTTCACGTGATCCATCCTGGCGTTTGTGCTCTTGGCCACAATATTAGCGAGTATGCGGCACTTTTACAGCACTGACAGAGCCTAAGTTAAACTATATTGCTTGTAATTGGTCTGTTTAGTGAAATCACCTCTCAGTATAATTGTGTGGTGGTGGAAGTGGACTGTACACTATTTACAGTTTAACAGTTAGAGACAGCAAATCTCTTATGCTCGAATTCTGTGCCATATTAATTGTTGTGAATAATAACCAACCCTGGGGCCTTTTCAAATGATTTTTTATTTATTTTTATTTTTTTTATTGAGTTGGTTACTGATGTTGAAGGGTCTTTCATGCATGCACAGCCTATCTCTTGTTAATATTCACACATTCGCATGCACTCACTTGCACACCAACATAGTGTTTTAAACAATCAATGACCTCAAGTAATGCAGGGAACAACTATTAATCATACTGCTCATTAAGTCATGTGTTTTGTTTGTGCACGGCTATAACTACATAAAGCTCAAGTGTGTAATTTTTCTGATGTTAAAATACTTTCCCTTTTTCCAGCTTAATATGCAAAGACAACTTTAAGGAAGACATTTGTAGATTGACTTCCAAAAGTGTAAACACTTTTGCACTTTTAAACATTATTCTGTTTATGTCATAACAACCAACATGTCATAACAACACAGGCTCAACCAGTGGCATGAGTTTTCTGACCAATAGCAGACAGCATGGAAAATCATGGATCGTACCCACATACACAATAACATTTTAATATTATCTAACAAATAGTCACATCCTAACCCTAACCCTATCCCTGCCCAACTACAGCAAATAAGGACAGAGGTCAGTGGCATGTTGATGTTTAGTGATGTAATTCCAAAGGATTAAACAGGATTGACAATTAATCTCAGCATGCACAAACAATCGGCATTCATTAAATTGAAGTGAGACGTCATGCTTTCTTTAATCCCTCTACATTCATTCAGCATATTAGTTATGTATCTTGTATATGGAGGTTATCTTTGATGCATGATTAACTTGATGCATGTTGTCAAGGAGAAGTGAGAATGTAGCAAAATTTTAACTTGCTCTTGGTGCATCCTGTGACCTTGTTTTGTGGATTTAAGGAGCCATAAGAATGTGAATCATAGACAACGCGTGTGCGCCTGTGTCTGTGCTAAATCTGATACAAATCAGTGTGGACAAACCTTTTGGGAATGAGTTTGTACAACAGATGGCATCAGATTACCCTTATGCAGTTGAACTGAAATGTTCCAGGGTCAGCATAAGGTAATATAGCCAGACTTTGAATACAGCAAAAGCTTATCACATGGCTCTCTGGAATACTCAAATCTGATTGAGTACCCGGAACATTACACCCGGAAAATGGAGCTCACTCATGCCCATACACCCAACAACACTTACCGCTTTGGCCACTAGAGACAGTGTTTCAAATTTCGGTGAGCACAGACCGATTTTAGCTAAAGAAAAGTCAACCTACTGTTTCCGATTTCACTGAGATCAGTCTGCCACTTAGACAGGAAGGGTCATCTGACCAGGGCTTGACATTAACACTTGCCAACACCAGCCAAAGCAAATTTAACTGTACTCATCTCGCATTAAAAATGCCTCTCATAACTTGTGTGCGGGGCGAATGAAGCGGGTCTTCGCGCAAACCTCCGAAGCACACATCAGCGTGCTCCAGAGATAAGATCACCAAAGCTCTGGGACAGCGCAAACTTGCATGATTCAGTTGGGCTTCACTCGACATCACAAAACTTATGTCACCCATTTGAATTCTACTGAGAACATTCTAGTATAAAGCTCTATATGGAGGAAGTCAAACCTCACAAACTGCTAGACAGCCCTGACATTAAACAGCACTATGATTCTATAAAACTTCATTTTTATTACCATTATTTATCATTCACTCACCTTTATCTTGATCCAAACCCTTAGGACTTTCTTCCATGATTGGTTAGTTTAATCTACCTAACATCTCCTTTTGTACTCCATTAAATTATGAACTGTGAAAGATGTAGTTAAAGGTTTCTTAATGTGTTTAGGCTATTTGTTTTTTATAATAAATACTGAAGTTTATTTTTTAGAAACGCTATCTACATTAGCTTAACCAGAGTGGTGTGGAGTAATCCATGATCTGACCTGTTGTTATGGCTTTATTATTACAAATGCCACTGTTAAAAATGGAAGAACAAAAGCAAACTTTCATAAGGGCAAGTACAATTAAGAATGGGGTTAAAATCTGGACTTCCATGGACAAATGATTGACAATGTTTTCCTCTTGTTCTAACTGGTCATGTTTGCCTTCAGATATTCTAAGAGATGACTTAAATCATTAGGCCTGTGTCCTGCTGTACTCATATAATTCTTGTCCAAAGAAATGCATGCAGTTACAGTCTCCAGTTACTTTTATCAGTTTTTGTGGGACAAGAGATTTTGACTAGTAAAAATGCCGAGTGGCAAGTGACTTTGGAATACCACTAGCCACAGTGGCCAAGAGCCAAAAAGGTAATGTCAAGCCCTGCATCTGACTGACATGTAAAGCGAGCATTGATGGTTCATTTTGTTTTTAAATGCTGTTTAGCTATAGGGTCAACATAATCACATAGGAAATCGGTATGTGTCTTCTGAAATTGAATGTACCCTGAAATCAACCTCATTCTGCCGAAGCACCATTCCCCCATCAGAAATTTCTGCATGGTTTCTACCATAGCCACCTTTCCCTCTAGCGCTATGGACAGCGTGTTGCGCAAGCAACCTCCGAGACATGGGTTGTGGTCTCCCATGGGAACCAGGAAGTAATCACATGTACAGTACATAAACTATTGTGAATATGATTTGGAGGTTGCATTTTCGCAATAAAATTACATTTGTATTCCACTGATGGACCATCATCAGTGATGGTTAGGTTTAGCGTTTGGGTTTGGGGGTATATTTAATAAAATATGCATTCCTTTTTGATTGTCTTTCAACATTTCACAAGGAAACTGGAGCTCACACTTGCCCACATGTTCAAAAACACTTCCAGCCTTGGCCACAGGGGGCAGTGAGATTCAGATTTTGGTAAGCACAGACTGATTTCAGTAGTAGAACATTCAACCTACTTTCACCAAACTGATTGTGTCTGGCCGGGTTATTATACCACAATAATAGACCAGCATGGATATGTTTTTTTTCTTCCCAATTTGGCGTTGCATGTAAACACTTTTACCAATGTTCTTACCAGCTTATCCGATGTGTGCAAGTATACGGGTTTACATTTTGAAGTTAAAAGCAGAGAATAACATGATGATTTCAAATTTAACATAATCATGGTTTTCTTGAATTGTCTGATTTTTTAAATGAGCAGATTTTTTGGTAGTTATCAATGTATTGGTGTGGATGTAAACACAGTCATTGAAACGTGTGGCTTCTCATGGCTTACTGCTTCAATAAACCCCTTTAGGGTGAAACAAGATTATTTCGATACTTCTGAAGCAGTTCTACACTTATATAATTCGGTACAGTAGTATAGACACTACAGTCAAAATGAAACTGGAATTGATTTTTAATGGGATGTAACTGTTATTTTTTCAGTACATTTCCTCAATATTAGAAAAACTTAACTCGGAGCAGTTTACATTATCTCTGACTCATCTGCAGCCAGCCAGACTCTCCACTCGGGAAAATGCGACATTACACAGTTGCTGAGACGAATACAATCATGACAGCTGCACAATAGAAGCTTGTTCTAATAAATAGTCACTGCCTTACAGATATAACAAAGAGCTTAACTCAAATACTGCCTTAAAGATCTCATTGGCTTAAGAGCATTGAAAAATACAATAGTCTGTTCCAAAATGGAGCATAATGTATGCTTCCTGTATTAATAAATATTACAATGCAAGATCTGTATAAAATACAATATAACCAAAATACAATGCAACAGTACAATCTAGACCAGCACTTTTACACAAGTTATTGCACTAGAAAGTAAAATTCTTAAATCAAACAATTCAGCAATTCCGTACAATCCAAAAGTCCACCCTTAATGGACTCTGGCAAAAAATAAATAAATTAATAAATAAAATATTATTTTGTGCATTTTGGAGTTCCTTGGGTCCATATTAATTACAGTCAATGTTTAGTTTTTTTATGGACCCAATCGCTTCTTTATTATTAACCTTTACCAAACAGCTGAGATGTTTGTTGTTGGTGCAAATGCATTTTTTATCATTCTGTATTGACATTCACATTAACATTACACTATGCTCTACGTAACGTAACACCCTTGGATGCACCAGGGTATAAAACACTATATATAAATCACAGGTCCATCGGGTGGTGACTTGGTATAATATCTCTTTAGTTTGTGTGAAAATGAATAACCCCACATGGTGAAAACCAGCCGGGAAGTTAATCATAGTCTGAGGATGTGTATGAATCATATAATACACACAATATAATTTATCTCCTTCGTACCAGAGGTAGGGAGGGAGGTTTTATTATTTTTATTGGAAGTGCTTGTGACTTCTAGTGGGAGTAAATTGGGTAGCGGCCTACACAGGCAACTGTATTAAAATATAACCGGTAGCCCGCCCATGATAAGGGGCTCAGACTCACCTGCCGGGTGTTGGAATAGTAAGTTCTCTAGACAGAGAGGACTCGTGAAGTAATGGACACCACGTCTAGGTTATAAAACCTTGCGAACGTGTTTTGCGAAGACCATCCTGCTGTAAAACATATATCCTGTCGGGATACATTTGTCCATGCCCATGAAGAGGCCATACCTCTAGTTGAATGTGCTTTCATGCCAATATGGCATCTCACGCCCTGTGATTCATAAGCAAGGGCGATCGCATCAACGATCCAGTGAGGTAACCTTTGTTTGGAGATGGACATGCCTTTTGTGCATCCTCCATAACAAGCAAAGAGCTGACCTGACAGTCTAAACTAGCGAGTGCGCTCCACATGCGTGTGCAATGCCTGCACGGGGCATAATAAATCCACTAACTGCTCCTTATCCGAATTAGACAGTGGAGAAGAGAAAGCTTGTAGGTGCACTATCTGAGCCATAATGCGTGTGGAAAGCACCTTAGGCACATAGCCTTTTTTTGGTTTTGTTGGTGGCTTTTGAAAGCCCGGACTGAATTCCAGACATGAACTGTCAACCGACAGTGGCTGTATATCGCCAACCCATTTGACTAAGGCCAGAGCCAACAGCAGTGCCGTCTTTAAAGAGAGCACACATACCTCAATGGATTCCAAAGGTTCAAACGGGTGTCTCGTGAGCGCCCTCAGCACCAGATTCAAGTCCCATATTGGAACCATAGCAGGGCGAGAAGGGTTAAGCACCTCGCCCCCTAAGGAACTTTATGATTAGATTGTGTTTGTCTATAGAGGAGTCAGCCTCTGGGATGGTCGCTACATAAACCTTAAGTGTTGACGGAGTAAGTTCTGCATCCAACCACTCTTGAAGGAATGTATGGATCTCACTGGGTCTTTGCTGCGCAAAGCACCAATCCGCAAACACACGCCATTTTAGTGCATACAGGTGTCTCTAGCCTGCAAAGTGGTGTTTATTACAGACTGAGTCAATCCTAGCTCGTTCATTGCACTCCGTTCAGGGGCCATACGTGTAGGTTCCACAGCTCTGGCTATGGATGCCAAATCATGCCCTGTGCTTGAGAGAGCAGATCCCTCCTCAGCGGTATTTCCCATGGAGGGCCACCTAATATCTCCATCATTTCCGGAAACCATGGTTGGTTGGGCAATTTTGGTGCAACCAACAGAACTGTTTCCTTGTCCTCTTGCTGATGACAGCGTGGAGGAGGTGTATCAGGGGAAATGCATATTTGTGTGTTGTCGGCCACTTGTGGGCCAAGGCGTCCACTCCCAGTGGGGCTTGGGACATGGAGTACCAAAGAGGGCAGTGGGCTGTCTCTGCGGCGGCAAACAGGTTGACTTTTGCTTTGCCGGACAGTTCCCAAATCCTCATAACCATTTGAGGATGATATATCCATTCCCCTGCCATTGGACCCAGGCACGACAGCATGTCCGCTCTGCAGTTCAAACGGCCCGGGACATATGTCGTGCATAGGGAGGAGATGGCGCGCTCTCCACACGAGGAGGCGTTGCGGCAGGCTCAACATTGGTAGCAATCGAGTGCTGCCCTGGTGATTTATGTATGCTACCACTGACATACTGTCTGAAGGAATCAGAATGTGATGATTCACTATGTCTGAATAGAAAGCTTTCACTGCTAAGAAGTTGGCTAGCATTTCCAAGCAATTGATTACACACTCTCGTTTTACACCTGTCCAACTGCTGAAAGCCAGGAGTCCATTGCACAGTGCATCCCAACCCGTGTTGTACGCATCCGTGGTCACCACTTTTCATCTGAAAACCTGACCCAGCATCACACCCTGCTGATAAAGGTTTGGAGCTGTCCATGTTGCTAGAGCAGCCAGGCAGTGGTGAGTCACGGTGACACGCATGCGTGTTTGAGCCAGCACTGGAGAGGTCTCATGTGTAAAAGACCCAACGGTATGACGGTGGATGCTGCTGCCATAAAACCCAGCATTTTCTGAAAAGTCTTCAGTGGAAATGTTTTTCCCAGTTTGGACTGAGACAGACACTGGTGAATAGTCTGGACGTGCTCGCTCTTGAATGTTGCATTTGTAACGGGAACCAGCTGATAGATAGCTGTGAAATGTGTATAAACCTCACTCTCCTGACCTCAAGAGGTGCACTAGCGACTGACGCTAGAGGCTGTAGCCTGTAGCCTCCCATGCCGGAGATGCCGGTTCGAGTCTCGTACGGAGCGGGTAGAACAGGAGCGTCACAAATGCATGTTCATGAAGTCGAGTCGAACCCTCAAAAAGGAGATTTCTTGGCTGGGGGAAAGTGTGCTTTTCGCCCAGTTTACATTGATACCCAGGCTGTTCAAATGGTGAAGTATAATGTCCCTGTGCTCACATAGCAGTGCCTCTGATCGGGCAAGTAATAGCCAATCATCGAGGTAATTTAGAATGCGCATGCCGTTCGTCTTCAAAGGGGTGAGCGCCGCATCGATACATTTCGTGAACGTGCACAGTGCCAGAGACAATCCGAAGGGAAGGACTTTGAATTGATATTCATACCTTTGAATGCAAATCTCAAGAAAAGACTGTGGCATGGTATAATTCGTATATGAAATTACGCGTCCTTTAGATCTATTGACGCAAACCAGTCCCATGGGCGGATGTGCGATAAGATCTGTTTCTGAGTTGACATCTTGAATGGCCGCTTTGCCAACATGCGATTCAAGCGTCTCAGATCTAGAAGACCGCCATCTTTCTTTGGAAAGAAAGGGTAGAAGCTGTAAAACCCTATGCGGCCATGGCAGCTCGGAACAACCTCTATCGCATCTTTTGCGAGGAGATTGTGAATTTCTGCACATAATACAGGCACGTCCCGTGATGGAACCGTCGAGGACAAAACGCTGTTGAAGCGAGGCGGTCTGCGTGCGAATTGGATTGGATACCCGTGTTCTATCATTTTTAGCACCCAATCTGACATGCCCGTGAGCACACGCCACATGTTCTCATAACAGGACAGTGGGCGCTTTATATTTGACACTAATTGTGATAGTGTGTGAAATGGGGAAGCAAGGCAAAATCTCAAGGATGGCCTGAGCCAAAGTTAATAAGTTCACTAAGGTATGGTTTATGAGCATGCAAACATAAGAGAGAGAATTGTTTGGATGTGATCATTATGAACAGAACTCAATTCAAATGTCACAGGTGCAGATAGGCCTGAGGCCACCGTCTTTCTGCGTTTTGATGAGAAAATAATGGCAGTGACATTCTCTCTGTGCACAGTACGGGGAACGACCCCATTGCCTCTCTCACAAGGAGATTTACAACCTTGGAGTGCAGAATAGTGTAAAGGCTCGAGCAAGCTAACAATAGACACCAATCACCCGCGGTTATCACGGCGAGTGAGTTTGGTTGGAGAGGAAGAAAGAGCTTTTTCAGCCTTCAACGCACGCTATTCAAGCAATGCATAGGAAGCGTTGCAATAAAAACTGACATGTTCCCGGCGAGAATAGCGGAGAAGGGAGTCGAAACATAATAGAAAAAGGCATGAGCTCTAGGTTCCTATAAACACTATACTTCCAGGGGGATTCTTCCCGCTGGGGACTGACAGCGCTATTTGCGTCACAGTACTAAGACACTGAAATCTGCTTGAGGACGGCAGTCCCTCCAATCTGGGCGCGCACAGAGTAGGGCGCACGCCAGGTCTCAGTAAGCTCCGTGTGAACCTCAGGGAAGAACGACACTGCTTTCCAAACCACTGTCTTTTGATGGTGGACGGTGTGCAGTAATCATTCATTCAGACGCGAATTTTCCGGCACGACAGGAGGTGACCACTCAAGGCCGAGCTCCTCGACCGCCCGCGCAATGACGTGGAGTAACTCGTATCATTGGCCAGTGCGCGCTCCTCACCCTCGCTGCAGCATCTTCGATGGACCTTTCTTCCGATGCTACGAGTGACACGCATCATTATCAACGTCAGACCCGCCGAATACGACAACACCGTGCTCATTAATAGAGGGCCGGAGGTTGTCACGTGTGTACTGCACTGTGTCAATGTGTCACATGTACACACAAGCGGCTCATTTATTAGTTTTTTACGTCACTTGGACGGAATATTGCAGTACATACACTGGCGGCCAAAAGTTTGAAATAATGTATAGATGTTGCTCTTATGGAAAGAAATTGGTACTTTTATTCACCAAAGTGGCATTCAACTGATCACAATGTATAGTCAGGACATTAATAACATGAAAAATTACTATTACAATTTGAATAAAATGTTCAGAACTTCTTAAACTACTTCAAAGAGTTACTCCACGTGCAACAATGACATCTTTGCAGATCCTTGGCATTCTAGCTGTCAGTTTGTCCAGAGACTCAGGTGACATTTCACCCCACGCTTCTTGTAGCACTTGCCATAGATGTGGCTGTCTTGTCGGGCACTCCTCACGCACCTTACAGTCTAGCTGATCCCACAAAAGCTCAATGGGGTTAAGATCCATAACACTCTTTTCCAATAATCTGTTGTCCAATGTCTGTGTTTCTTTGCCCACTCTAACCTTTTCTTTTTGTTTTTCTGTTTCAAAAGTGTCTTTTTCTTTGTAATTCTTCCCATAAGGCCTGCACCCCTGAGTCTTCTCTTTACTGTTGTACATGAAACTGTTGTTGAGCGGGTAGAATTCAATGAAGCTGTCAGCTGAGGACATGAGGCGCCTATTTCTCAAACTAGAGACTCTGATGTACTTATCCTCTTGTTTAGTTGTACATCTGGCTTTCCACATCTCTTTCTGTCCTTGTTAGAGCCAGTTGTCCTTTGTCTTTGAAGACTGTAGTGTACACCTTTGTATGAAATCTTCAGTTTTTTGGCAATTTCAAGCATCGTATAGCCTTCATTCCTCTAAAAGAGTTTCTAGAGACAGCTGTTTCTTTTTTGCCATTTTTGACCTAATATTGACCTTAAGACATGCCAGTCTATTGCATACTGTGGCAACTCAAAAACAAAGACAATGTTAAGCTTCATTTAACGATCCAAATAGCTTTCAACTGTGTTTGATATAATGGCAAGTGATTTTCTGGTACAAAATTATCAATTTAGCATGATTACTCAAGGATAAGGTGTTGGAGTGATGGCTGCTGGAAATGGGGCCTGTCTAGATTTGATCAAAAATGACTTTTTTCAAATAGTGATGGTGCTGTTTTTTACATCAGTAATGTCCTGACTATACTTTGTGATCAGCTGAATGCCACTTTGGTGAATTAAAGTACCAATTTCCTTCCGAAACAGCAATATCTGTACATTATTCCAAACTTTTGGCTGCCAGTGTATAGATAGAAGAACATCCTGATGCATCTGCAGGAAATCCCGTCCGCTGATGGGTGTCTGTCGATGGTGAAGAGAGGGCTGATCCAGTTGCGTAGTCAAGATGAGACGGATGAGGAATCAAATTCTGAAGAAATGTTGTGTGAGAGCCCGCTTATTTAGGGCAAATGCATGCCTAAAAGGGCGGGGCTCAAACACCATTGCCAATCATAAGATTGCCGTTATGATCCAAAGGCTTCAACTAGGTCAGGGGAAAGGAATTCCCCAAAGCGTTCAGCAATGTCTCGTGAACTGAATAGATAGGGAACGGGGATAACTTAATATTAGCCATCACTGTCATCATAAATATGTTTGTGTGATACATAAATTACTCACTCATCAAACGGTCATTTTTGCAACTTAGTCTCATAGAATGAACGTTACCATAACTACATTTTTGCAAACTGACTTTTACGTGCCACATTCTGCGTTTGGCTGCAGTTTCCTGGTGAAATGAACGCTACAACAACTGTGCGTTTTATTCACTTTCACACAAATCACAAGTACATTGACTGATTATGACTTTATAAACACTTATTTTTCACTCTTTTACTCACACACTGCTGTTATGATATCAAAACACTTTTAGACTAACACATCATTCAACACTTGTATTACAGACTCACCTACATTAACAACTTATTCCAATGTGATTAACTTCCATGGTAGCTCATCTGATAGAGTGCTGGATTTTGGACTTGGAAGATTGTGGTTTGAGCCCAGCCAGACACACAAGCTGACATGAGAGAAGAAAGTTCCATGTAATTAGGTCATTGCTTCAGAAAATGTACTTATCATGTCACATTTGCTTTTTGGACACTATCAGTTAGGTTTGGGAGTTGGTTAAGGGTAAGGATGTCTGTTTTGTTCACCTCTCATTTGCTTTTAGGCCACTGTTGGTTGGGTTTAGGTTCAAGTTTTAGGTTAGGGAGGTACGTTTTACTCACCAAAAAAAGGTGAATATTAGATGGAGGTTTTAATATGTATTCAATTGCAGACTGATCTCACAGAAAAGTAGGTTGAGTTTTCTTCAGCTAAAATCGGCAGAGGTGGAAAGTAACAAATTACAGCTACTCTTGTTACAGTACTTAAGTACATTTTTCAAATTTTTCTACTTTTTTTAAGTATAAATAAATAATAGTACTTTTACTTTTACTTGAGTTGACTAAAAATGAAGTATTCAACTTCACTACAGTTATTTTTCCACCACATTTACAAAGTACAAAAAAAAAAACAAAAAAAAAAAACATAATATTTCTGAATTTTTTGGGATGTTTTTTGGGAAGCAGAAATTGGCAAGTTATAAGGGCTAAATCTGTTTATAAACTAAAACATGCTGTGTGTGGCATGACAGAAGCCTGCAGGGCACAGCATCATGCATAAACTGCTACTGGTGTCCTCTCTTTTCTCATCTCCAAGACTTTCTGTCACTATACAAGAACAGTAATACTGTGATTTTCTGCATATTTCATTTTATTCTGGAAAGGTATGAGGGAACCATCTGAACATGTTTAACCACTGACTTCTCATGTCAAACTTCTTTTGTTTTTAAAGTAGGTGTGACAAGGAGGAGGACATGGCCAGGCTGGTGCTTTATTTTTGTCACATATTACAGCTAAGCTGGGGTCAGAGCACAGGGTCAGCCATGATATGCAGATAGGAGCAGATGGGGTCAAGGGCCTTGCTCAAGGGCTCAACAGTGGCATCTTGGCTGGGGCTTGAACCCCTGACCTTCTGGTCAGTAACCCAGAGCATTAACCGCTGAGCCACCACTGCGTTAAACAGTAATAATGTTGTCTGACATATATGTAGGGATATCTTGTTTACTTGCTATTATATGTCTAAAACAAACTTTTTAAATACCTTAGAAAGATACAATGCCAATAGTGTCGAAAATGAACGGGGACTCGGTGCATAAATGCTACAGAAATTGTCCAAAATATCCCCGAAATTCAAAATATGGGGCAAAAAATGCCCACACAACAAGTTCCTGTGTTTTATTAATAATACCTGTTATAGTTACAGTTACATAGATTGCGATCTTCTTTTGACTTTTCACTGAACATTATTTGTTTTCCTGCCATCTGGCACAGACTTCTATCAATCCGCATCAGTTCGGTATTGTACTCCCACGTTAAATTCTGTAACCGTTCGCCCCTCTTGTTCAAAATAAACTGTCCTAGCCAGTAACACTCTCGCTCACTGTGCTGTACTGTTTTGTGATTTCTCATATCTTCTTTATATAACATCCATTCCTTGTGCACTTTTGGTCTCTAGCGGGTGAACATGTTATAATTAATTTTAATTGAAAATTTAAACTAATTTAAACAGCAGCACAGGGCAGGGAAGTTGTAACCAAATGCTACAATTTACTTAATAATAATATCTCAATATGTTTAATAACCATCATGTTAATTAAGACTTTATTATTAAAACTGTACAATAATACATATACAGAACAATCCTATCAATAATATCTCTCACTAAACACTGTGTGAAATGTTTATTTTTGACTAATTTTATTCAGTTGGCATGTAGGAGTTGATAACAGTTTGCTTAATAATCTCATTCCATATCTGGATAATTGCTGCAATAACATAGAGGATAAATTTCCACCTCTGATATTGCATTATATTAGTTTTGTACAGTATGTTAACTTAATAGCCAAAATACTTGGACATACGTGAATGAGAATAAACCTGAAATAGGAATGTGTTTCAGTCACAATGCACATTATGTCATTTAGAGACGATTTAGAGACATTTAAAAGGCTACAAATATTTCTATTTAAATAAATGTTGTATTCTTAAAATATTCTGTTTGTCCAAGTATCCTCTTGCAGCAATGCAGGTCTTTGGCATTTAGAAGCTGCTAGTTTAGGACCTGTGAGGAGTCTGTTTCTCAAACTAGAGACTGTGATTTACTTGTCTTCTTGTTGTGCATCTGGGCCGTCCACTTCCCTATCTGTCCTGGTTAGGCATTAAAACAGTAATGCATGCATGAATAGACTTCATCTCTCTAAAACAATAGACTTTAGGAGAAAATAGAATTTCAGGAGAAATGTGTTTCTTTTTGCCTATTTTTAAAACCAAAATTTGACTTGCAAGTGTAAAACAACTTGTAAGAACTCAATACCTCATCAAATGGGGACAAAACCCACTGTATTGTGATTTCCGCATGGTAGAGTAACCATTTTCAATTGATCTAATAATAAGAAAATTTTCTTGAGTACCAAATGAGCACTTTAGAATGCTTTTGTAAGGAATAGGTGACACAGTATCTGTTTTCCATAATGGAATAAATACCACTTAAAACAATTATTTCAAACCGTAATAATAATTTGCAATTAATGATTTTGCCAGTATTTTTGATCAATTTAATGCATCCTTGGTGAAAGGAAGCATCAATTTCTTTCAAGAACAAAAATGTCTTTGTGTTCTAAAAATGGAAGTGTATATACAATACATAAAATAATTTTCATAAAGTAACTTGTAATTACTTGAGTAGTTTTTCAGCAAACTACTTATTTACTCTTGAGTCATAATATTTCTCAGTACTTCTACTTGTACTCAAGTGAATTATTACTTCAGTAGCAGTACTTTTACTTAAGTAAAAAAATAAAATAAAAACAGTACTCTTTCCACCACTGAAAATCGGTCTGTGGTTACTGAAATGTGAAACACTTCCTCCTAGTGGCCAAAGCGGTAAGTGTTGTTGGGCGTACAGTATGTGCATGTGTGAGCTCCATTTTCCACAGAGGGGCGCCAAAAGCAAGTTGTGAAATGAGCTGTTTTCAGCTGTACAGGTTGTCATGCTGCGTTCCTATTTGTCTCGGAAGTCGGAGCTCGGGACTCGGATCGACGTCATATCCGTTAAAAAAAACAAGAAATCTGAGTTGGATGCGTTCCTTTTACACACGACAAGTCAGAAAAAAAGATGGACACCTCCAGGAAAGTAATTGTTGCACTAGCTCTTTTGGAGTACAGAGCTACAAAATAAGTATGCCCTTCACCTAAGAGGCCTCGAGGAAGATGACAGAAAGCGGAGAAGTTATGTTAATGTTTCCGTGTATTTGATTGTATCAAAACATGTTAACCACGTTTTAATCGAACCAGCGGTGTAAACAAAGGGCAATGCCCTATGGAAGTACAAATGTATATTTGCAATATAAATTTGCCTAACTGTGTTATGTGTAAACGGTTTTACGGTTTGTAACATTAGGCAGTGTTGTTGTAGCAACACTGACCATTGTTCTTGTAGCAGCAGCGTCCTAGCCCATTTTAGCTGTACCAGTTTATAAACAACACATTACGCGGTAATTCATACATAACAGGATCGTAGCAACATGCCTATAGGCAACGGTAATACAGTATTGTGTATACGACTTACTAAATTGGACACAAAAAAGACAAAAGTGCTAAAAAAAAGTTTAAACCCACAGCATACAACAGCCGATGCTCTTCGCAGCCATCATATTTATATCACATAATCACATTAGTGGTGGTGGTGTAGTGGGCTAAAGCACATAACTGGTAATCAGAAGGTTGCTGGTTCAATCCTCACAGCCACCACCATTGTGTCCTTGAGCAAGGCACTTAACTCCAGGTTGCTCCAGGGGGATTGTCCCTGTAATAAGTGCACTGCAAGTTGCTTTGGATAAAAGTGCCTGCCAAATGCATAAATGTAAATGTAAATCTTGCTTTCTGAACTTGGGGTCCTCTGAGTTCGTCCGACTTTCCGAGTAGGAATTCTGACATCGGGGGGCATTCCATTTGTCAGTTCCGGTCTCGGAACTCGGAAAATAACTTGGAGCTCCGACTTCCGAGACAAATGGAACACAGCATTATACAGTGAAGAGAAATGCATGTTTTATGAACTTTATCCCAAACCCCAAACCTAAACCTAACCATCAGTGGAGTAAAATGTTAGTGGGAAATATTTAACCTTCAGATACCGTGTTTAAACTAGGAAGTAGTCTATTATACTAACCTCCTGTGTGATCACATTGTAATTTGTTCTGTTAAGCAAGGCCTTTGAAATTACAATTAATGATATATATATATATATATATATATATATATATATATATATATATATATATATTCTTGCCTTTGAACAATTCACAAAATTGATCCCACATATTATAATTTATTTTACTCCTGCTCAAATGCTGAAATACAGAAACTGACTTTCATAAAATAAACTAGCACTTGTTTTCCTGTATAGCCAGGTGCAATTATGTAAGCATGGGTAATACATATACAGTAGCTATACTTTACATGTGTGATTCCTTTGCATGATCTATTCTTCTGTCCAAGAACAATATTTTGTCATACTGCACATGTAGGGTACCTACATTCCTTAGATTGAACAGCTGACAGTGGCTAAACCCCTCTGCACTTCTTATAATCTACTAAATAAGCACATTTGTATATGGCCTATTTGTGAATCCTTTTTCATAATCACATCCTTGTTCTTCTGTCTTACATGCAGTCTCTGTAATGCACTGAATATCTTGGTTCCTTGAGGGTTTATTTGAGATGGAGTGCTCAATTCGATGTTGGTTTTTGTCTTGTATAACCTAATTATGGCTGGAAGGTTTTAGAGAAGGAGGTCTTGTCAGGATAATAAACTTTTAAAATAGCTTATAAAGTTTTTCATAGCATAATGAATGAGAAAGGGCCTTTATTTCACAAAAACACATATACTGAAGCTTTCTTTCAACGTACAACTATGAAACAACAATACCAGTTCTACCAAAGCAAGTGAAGGTATAATAAATATTTAGGTAGCTTATTTTTAGAATAAATTTCAATTTAATGTACTTGAATGTATTGAAGGTTTTCACCATTTCAAACACTTTTTGTGTTCATTAATAATTTTAAATTGTCCTGATGTGTGACAAATTATTTTTTAAGTATAAACACAGTAATATAAGTAAAAAAAACCCTGCATGCAATAATTGTAAAAGAATTAGAAAATGCGCTTTAAAATAGTTTTAGATGGAGTATGTAACGTCACACCACAGGACATTTAAATTACAACAGAGATTTGATAACCACTGAGCGTCTTGGATATGTTCTCTTAAAGGAATAGTTCACCCAAAAATGAACATTCTGTCAATGTTTACTCTTATGTCATTCCCAGACCCATTTGATTTTCTCTGTAGAACACAAAAGGAGGTATTTTGCAGAATATACATGCTAAAAAGGACCAAAAAAAGCACCATAAAAGTAGTCTACTGGTGTACAAAATTACATCATTGTTCCCTGAAAATCTTCGAATTTACATTGGGAACGCTCCTTTAAATGAAGCCATAAAATGCCACCTCTGTACGCAGCTCACTAGATTTTGGAATAAAGCATTTGATTACTCTGCCCTACAAAGGCAAAACACAGTAAATACACCAACACTAAATCTGAGAAAAATGGCTTCAGAGCTGGTATTTCATCCTGGTCACTATAGAAGCGCCCATAGCCTCTACTGTAGAAGTGGTGGAGTACTCCTCAGGGAGGTGGATGCTTCATTTCAAGTGCCTTCATAAATCATTTAGAGGTTTATCTCATCCAAGTGGCAATATTTGTGACTCCCATGCTGCACAACATCACAGTGTATACTGGGACAGACTGGGCTCTATAATCCGTCAGACACACATTCACAGAATTATTATAAAGTATTTGGGCTCGTATTAAACACGCAGGAAAGGAATAATTTTCATTGCAATAGATATATAACCAAGTGGCATTTGCAAACAAATTATGTGAGACCTTTTCTCAGAACTAAGCTTTTCTTAGGGTGAATTCCAATCGAAAGTGATCATCCCTATGCCCTACTCACTACGAAGGATAGAGCTCTTGATGTGGGCACTCTGATGGGAGCATGACATTACAGTTTGAACATAGCTGTCACTAAAAGTCTTGTGACAGCACCCTTCGTGAATAAATGCACTTTCTTACTTTTGTTTGGAACGACACTTAGAGTGGCATCCCCTTCTCGAAGTGCCCTTCAAGGGTGCAAAAATGCCATTTGGAAAACGCCCTTAGACATTTTTAGTGCTTTTGGTAATAAGGCAAGCATTACTATTACATTTGGTGATAGGGTTAGGAATCTGTTATAAACCACCCAGAAACAAGGAGGTCTGGACGCAACACTCTGGTTTCAGAAGTGCAATTTCCACTCATTTTGTCCAAAGGTAAATTGATTATTAATGATGCATTGAGCTTTGCTTTTGTTAATCAATGGTTTATGCTTATTTTGAAGCCATCAGTCCACATTATTTCAACTTCATTTTTAAAATACTGTGCTTAATGGTGGAATTCTTGGTGAAGAACTACACTTCCCATGATCCTGAGCGGGAAAATCCACCAATCTGAGAGTCGCGCAGAACAAACCGCAGCAAAAGAGCTCTGCAGCGACCGCCCACTAGCATAACGCACTGTGAATGATGCAATCAAGTCGGCTTCCCTGCAATCTCAAACTACTTGTATATTTATAAATACTGCAGTATACCTAAAATACAGTATATTGATTCTATACCTAATAATACATTTTGTTTCTTTCCATTTAATTCGATTACGTAATTTGCAATGCATGAAAGACGTTAAAATCAGATTATTGACCAGTTTTTGACCAATTCATGCAGAAATCCAAAGGTTCACAATACTATATCCTATTAGCCCCTAATGAACATACAGTACTATTTCTGCAACTATATAGATTGCAATGGTAAGACTTTACGGTAAGGTTTCATTTGTTAACATTAGTTAACATGAACTAACAATGAACAATACTTTTACAGCATTTATAATCTTAGATAATGTTAATTTCAACATATAATACATTTTTAAAATCAAAAGTTGTATTTGTTAACATTTGTTAATGCATTTTGAACTGACATGAACTAACAATGAACAATTGTATTTTTATTAACTAACATTAACAAAGGTTAATAAATGCTGTACAAAATATATTGTTAATTGTTTGTTCATGATATCGAATGCATTAACTAATGTTAATGTATGTTACCTTACTGTAAAGTGTTACCCTTGTAATTGTTTTTCCCTCCAATAAATGTTTAATTAACATACACACACACACACACACACACACACACACACGCACATGTCTTCTTGCAGTGAGTTTGATTGTAATATTTCACAGCTTTTAGTCGAATGTGTCTCATTTGAGCAGAAGCTTTAATCAGTATTCATATCAAGTCTAAAGTGTCCTCACATCACATTAATACACTGAAGTCACCACACATACAAACCTCAGATGGAGTTAAATTTGGCTAAATAGACCAGGTCATTAAACATTTTAAGAAGTGGTATTTGATTGAAAGGCCTTACTTAATTAAAGGCATTTTAGTGAAAAGCTTAATTAAATGTCAGTGGGAAATTGCGAGAATAAGAATTTGTGAGCCTATAGAAAGAGAGATAGAGAGGGGAAGTAGCTTTTAATTATTAGTGGTTCTTTCTATGTCGAACATGCCTATTATTACTGCTCATACCTAGGGTAAGTGATTTGAACAAACCCTGCACTATTAACAGTATTAAAATTCGCCTTGAAACTTATCCTGCTCTGTTTGTGCTGCAGACATTAATTGTACATCAAGTTATTTGTCTTGTTGAGGAGAGGTGTGCTGTTATTTTAAGAGTTCAGTGTTACGAATTTTTTCCAGTGTTGAATGGTAGTTAAAGGTGCACTCCATAATTTTTTTCCCATTAAAAAAGTTTTACTCCTAAAGAAATTAATTGTAATTTTGAAACATTTACAGTATATAAAATCACGACCACTTACATGAGATGAGGACACGGTAAACTACATGGGGCAGGGACGCCCTCATGGGGGCTGCCATTTTAGAATCACATGACCAGCTGAATACTACTAATCTCAGTAACCGTCTTGTTATTGGACACTTTTACTCTTGGATTAAATTAATCATGGCTGATTGTGAATAGTGAATAGTGGCACCTATAAATGAAAACTACTGATTTTGAATGATGCTGCATCCACACCACTAGGTGTCACTGTAAGTCCAAGATGACACGAGCAAAAATTGCTGAGTGCACCTTTAATTAAAAATAGCTACATTTGGGGGCCTGGATAGCTCAGCAAGTAAAAACACTGACTACCACACCTGGAGTCGCAAGTTCAAATCCAGGGCGTGCTGAGTGACTGCAGTCAGGCTTCCTAAGCAACCAATTGGCCCGGTTGCTTGGGAGGGTAGAGTTACATTGGGTTAACCTCCTCGTGGTCGCTATAACGTGGTTGTCGCTCTCGGTGGGATGCGTGGTGAGTTGTGCCTGGATGCCACAGAGAATAGCGTGAAGCCTCCACATGTGCTTTGTCTCCGTGGTAACGTGCTCAACAAGCCACGTGATGAGATGCGCAGATTGACGGTCTCAGATGCGGAGGAAACTGAGATTCGTCCTCCGCCATCCAGATTGAGGCGAGTCACTACGCCACCATGAGGACTTAGAGAGCATTGGGAACTGGGCATTCCAAATTGGGGAGAACAAATTGGCTAAATTTTTTAGAAGCGTGGCAGTAACTCAGCTATATTCATAATAGTGCAGCTTTTCCAGAAACAAGCTACATTTTCCAACGAGTAGCGCTGTAACATCACAAAACACTACATTTGTCAAATTACATTACAAAAGCAGCAGCGGAGCCAAGGGAGTAAACAAACGCACTCACCTAAACAGTCCTCTCTTTCTGTCTCTCTCTCTCTCTCTCTCTCTCTCTCTCTCTCTCTCGTAGCACTGGGAAAACCAAATCGTTTCAGTGAATCAGTTGTTTCAGACAGTTTATGTAAATGAACCAGATAAAATAAACAATTCCCTAATATTTAGCATTGGGATTCATTTCAGTAAATTGTTCTTTTCGGACTTGTTAACATAATTGATTCACTGAGTCACTTGATCCCCGCACAGCCTTAAAGGAATAGTTCATCCAAAAATGAAAATTCTCTCATTATTCACTTACCCAGATGTGTATGACTGTCTTTCTTCAGCAGAACACAAATTAAGATATTTAGAAAAATATTGAAGCTCTGTAGGTCCTTATAATGTAAGTAAATGGGTGCCATCATAATATGCCATTTGACAGTCCAAAAGGCATATTAAGGCAGTATAAAAGTAATCCAATTAATATCTTCTGAAGCAAATCAATAATTTTTTGGGGGGATTTTTCCCCTTTTTCACCCAATTTGGAATGCCCAATTCCCAGTGTGCTTTTTAAGTCCTTGTGGTTGCATAGTGATTCGCCACAATCTGGGTGGTGGAGGACAAATCTCAGTTGCCTCTGCATCTGAGACCATCAACCCACGCATCTTATCACGTGGCTTGTTGAGTGTGTTGCCATGGAGACATAGCATGTGTGGAGGCTTCATGCCATCCACTGCGGCATCTGTGCTCAACTCACCACACGCCCCACCAAGAACGATCCACATTATAGTGATCACAAGGATGTTACCCCATGTGACTCTACCCTCCCTAGCAACTGGGCCAATTTGGTTGCTTAGGAGACCTGGCTGGAGTCACTCAGCATGCCCTGGGTGGTAGCCAGCGTCTTTTACCACTGAGCTACCCAGGCCCTAAGCAAATTGATCCTGCCAGCTGTCGATGCATCAGTGACGAAAGCACTATGGCACGTTCACGTGAGAAGTCGGAAGCGCGCACTTTGTATACAACAGAGGAACGTCACGCAAGTTCATTTCAAACAAAAACACAGTGCTGGCCGGAAGCAACGAAGTTAAAAACGTTTTAATTATCGATTTGTTTCTTACACCAACCTATTCCTTTAAAGGGACTTTGTTTGTTTTTTTAAAGCACACTATTTTGAGTATTGCTGCTGTTTATCACTATAGTTCATTCAGTTCTATATAAAAAAAGGGTATTTCGAGGTTATCAGTGTATAGTAAGTGTGTGTGTGTATATATATATATAGATAGATAGATAGATAGATAGATAGATAGATTGTTCTTTAAATAGCTTCAATGGTTAGCTACTTTTTGTTAGTAGTTTGATGTGTAGCTAACTATGGTTTTAAAAGATTAGCTCGACTGTAATTGAGCTACTTTTAGCTATGAGGAGCTTGGGAAGCTACAGTTTTAAAGTACTGATTTTCAACTGGAGCAACTGCCCATAACCGCATAGTAACACCCTAGCAACCACCTAGCAACATCCCACAACATCCTAGCAACCATTTATTAACACTTTGGAAACCGGCCTCAACACCCTATATCAAGGCCTACAATTTTATTGGAAATAAGTATGCATTTGATCTACATAAATTATTTCAGTCCACTGCACTCAAATACTTAGAAAACTCTGTGTGTGTGTGTGTGTGTGTGTGTGTGTGTGTGTGCGCGCGTGCGTGCGTGTGTGAGTCAGTATGCTTGCAGGCATTCAGATTAGGGACTGGAAATGATTAAATCTTGCTCAGCCAATAGATTTATTGATTCCTTTGTTTTTCATGCTCTGTTTCCTCATCTTCAGATTTCCACATCAAAAATGTGATATACACTAGAATGAACATTTGATATATAACTGAACTCTTCACTGGTAGATACACACACACACACACACACACACACACACACATGTACACACAAAAAAGAATAGATTAGGACTTTTTTTTTATAGAGCCATTATTTCATATTTAAGGACTGGGCTGAGACTGGGGCATTTGTACCAAGGGTTATATTCGGAATATTATACTACCACACTACTCTTACTATTTCTGCAGTATACAGTATGTAAACTGCATAGTAGCCTAATAGCCTATACATATTTTCTGTAAGAATAGATGATCTGGATTACCTACTACATTTACCAAAATGTGCAGTATACAACAGAGCACACGGCGTGTACTATCTTACAACACAATGCACCTATTGTACGATTTCCAGTGTTTCTAATAAACCGCAAGTAATATTAGCCATGATTATTTAACATGTCTTTCTTGACTGATTATTTTTACTCAAAATTGGATTATAAATGTTATTATAAATGACTAGAGCATATTGATTTCCAAGTTGATAATGGGACGCCACTCGCTCGATTAAAGTAATCATGCAAGGTGATGAAGTCATATAACAACGTAGCACACTACTGTTTATCGTGGGACAATTGCTATTGCTTTTCATGCAATTAAAAGAATTGTAGGCATTACACAGTATATACTGTGCAGTATTTAGAAAGTTGTAATTATTCCCCTCCAAACATAGCCACAATACTGTATGTGCCAATGCAGTATTTGTAGGCTACCATTAATATATAAACATTGAGAAAGAGTCAAAATATTGATTTTAATACAAGAAGACAGAATGTTACAATTGTCCTATAATAGACTGTAGCAAATGTAACTCTTGATGATGATAATTATATAAACCCACTGTGTCTCAAGTAAGTCCACACCTCTAAGGAATAACATAATTGCTTTATTATTTAGTTATATGATTAAATAGTTTCCTCCTTGAAATGGTACTCATTCTTTTAGCTGTTTGGAATAAAAGGAGTTTGAAGCAAAAGTCTAAAGCTTTGTCATAATTCTGACGAGTAACAATCACGACCACGGCCAAAGAATTATCATGCGCATCTCTTTAGAAATGCATGCATCAATAAGACCAGACAATATGATTCAGAAATAATCACATTAACAATTAGTCGAGACTGTAAATTGGCTGTGAGCTGCAGCGCTCTCAGATCTCTTTGATTTGACGTAGACTGTCATTAAGCTCAATCATCAGTCCACATGTCTAAATTTATGTCTCTTTAAGATGCACCGCTTGCGTTGCAGTGGCACTCATTTGTGAGCACAGTTGTATAAAAACATCTGCTAAATGAATGTAGGCCTACTGCCAGTCTATATTCAAGAATATCACTATGATATCCTAGTAGGACTAAGGTTCATTAGGTTGCCATGGCATTATTGAATATGAACTTGGAGTCTCTTTGTCTATATGTATATGAAGAGACAGCTCATGCATGGCTCATGCTATGATTATAAATAAATGCTTATTGTATATCTGCCTATCAAAGTGTATAACTGTCCAGCATCACATGCATGTGTATGTTTAGACCATGCTGTGAGGAAATACTTTTAACTCATCATATTTGACTGACACCCACAGATAATTGCTCTATATATCTGCATCCTACACATGCAAACACATGGACACATGCATGCACACTCACACACATACACACACACACACACATGTGCATGGTGTGCCATTTAGCTTATTAATTCATAACTGATACGTCTGAAATTTAATGTACTGTACCTTTCATTTTAAATTGACTCATGTCTCATGAGGGGAAGCACTGCCTGAAATCTTAAAACAACATAAATGATGAAACTGCGAATTCAGTACACATCTGCAGCACTTTGCATGTGGCATTTTAGCGCAAAAACCTGCATCCAACATGATTAGGTGCTGTATGCACTGCCTTATTCACAATAATCAGCACTAAGGTGCAGTTAAAGGAATAGTTCACCCAAAATTTTTTAATTTTCTCATCATTTACCCAATCTCATGCCATCCCAGATGTGTATATTTTTCTTTGGATTTTTAGAAGAATATTTCAGCTCTGTAGCTCCATACAATGCAAGTCAACAGGGTCCAACACTTTGAAGCTCCATAAAGCACATAAAGGCAGCATAAAAGTAATCCATATGACTCCAGTGGTTAAATCCATGTCTCCAGAAGCAATATGATAGGTGTGGGTAAGAAACAGATCAATATTTCAGTCCTTTGTTACTTTAAACCTACACCTTTGACCAGCCTGACCAGTAGGTGGCGACATGCATGAAGAATGCGAATCGCCTAAAAACAAAAGAAGAAGAATGTGGAAGTGAAAGTGGAAATTAATAGTACAAAAGGATTTAAATATCCCACACCTATCATATCACTTCTGAAGAAATGGATTAAACCACTGGAGTTGGATGGATTACTTTTATGCTGCCTTTATGTGTCTTTTGGAGCTTCAAAGTTCTGATACCCATTCATTTATAGTGCTCAGTCATTTTGCAATTCGCTCTGTCCAGCCTGGAGCTCCAAAACCGAGCGAAATGACATTGTAATCAGATGAGGGTTTTAAGATGGATTTTAGATGGAGGTTTTAATGAGTAAAACATACCTCCCTAACCTAAAACTTTACCCTAAAGCTAACCAATAGTGTCCAAAAAGATAAATGAGAGTTTAACAAAACAGACATCTTTCCCTAAACCAACACCTAAACCTAAACGATAGTATTTTAAAATGCAAGTTTGAAATGGAAAGCACATTTTCTGAAGTAACCATGTAATTTTATGTCACCTCTATGCCACTTTCACTTTCCTACATCTTTGGCTGGACTTAAACCGCTGTTGTCGAGTCCAAAGCCCAACGCTTTGTCAGGTGAGCCACCAAGCAAGCAAACTGTATTGGAAAAAGTGTGTATATGTAGGTGGGTTTGTAATACAAGCGTTAAAATGTGTCATTTTTCAAATCATGAGTTAAAGTAAAAGTGTTTGATATCATAAGATAGCGGGGGGTGAGTAATAGAGTGAAAAATAAGTGTTTATAAAGTCATAATCAGCAATTGTACTCATGATTTGTGTGACAATGAGTATTCTATGAGACCAGGTTGAAAAGTACAGACATGCACCATCTCCCATCAGACTATTTGCATCAGTTCAAGCATGAATAAATTTCCCTCTTGTTCTAAACAATAGTGAGCATGATTCAGAGGTTGCATTTTTGCTCTAAAATTACATTTGTACTACACTGATGGTTAGGTTTAGGGGGTAGAATTTGTGCATTTCTATTGACTGTATTACATTATTTACAACTAAAAATACAACGAATTTTTGGCGCCACCCTGTGGACATTTCACAAGGAAACTGGAGCTCACACGTGCCCATATGTTCAGCAACACCTCCAGCTTCGGCCACCGAGGGCAGTGATTCGAATTTCAGTAAGCACTGACCGATTTCAGTGGGCGAACGTTCAACCTGCTGTTACCAAATTCACAGTGTGATCAGCCTGGATATTCCAGCCCATGAAAAGCTAGTGGTAAAAGGAATTTTATTAGTAAGAAATATTTGTGGATACATTATTTTCAGGCTTGCACAGAATCTGTGCAGATCTTCGTAGAATGCTAACGCTTTCTATTAACAATTTTAACACTAATGGGGTGATATAATGAAATATTTGGGCTAATTTGGCAATGCTTTCAGCCACAAATAAGAGTATGCCTACTCACGGCTCAATGTAATACATTTGACCACATTTAAATCCATTCTGTAAATTTTGTGAAAGAACTGTGCGTGCATATTATTTCCGGGCCGCCTGTTTGTGACTAATGTAATTATTTTTTGTATATACGTATGAGAGAAACATTGAGGTTGTTTCATGGAGAATTTTGACAGTGGTTTTGTGTTGCTATGCAGCGGCTGAGTGAATTAAGGGCAGCCAGAGGAAAGGAACTAATGAATTATTTCTGTTGGAGGATTGCACCTAAACACTCAGATCGTATGCACTCAGCACAGGAGGGGTGGAATTCAAAATGTTTGCCTATAGCACAATCTGGCTTCACTACAAACGCATTGACCTCCCCAGAGACTCTGTTTGATGCATTGCCATGAGGGTAGCGATTTCTCCCAAAGAGAATTTGGCTTAAGAAATGTTTATGTATGTATGGATAAGGGAGCAAAGACATAATCTCAGGTCTCAGTCATACATGAATTCATGGAAGCCCTGAGGGACATCAGCCCACATATGACACTATAGAGATGAAGTACGTGGTGGCAAACAAAGTGTCATTGAGGAGACAATACTGACAATACATCTCAAAACACATTTTTCTTTGGTTATGGCGATTTCAAATGGGTGGTTTATGACACTCGCAAAAACGTTTTTTAAATCAACATCAAGATTTAATGTAAAAATGTATTGGGGCTTAAAAGGAAGAACGCATATCTTAGGTGCTCTAGCTGGTCACCATTTCTTTTGTGTGTTGTTTTGTGTGTGTGTGTGTGTGTGTGTGCCATTTTAATCATCATTTTACCTTCAAGGGTTTGTTTTAAATGGTCCTGCAAATATACATTTTTAAAAGTAAAAATATTCCATGTAATATGAGAATTTTAGAAAGTATTTTAAATGGTTTGATAAAGTTTTAAATGGAGTATAGCATGTCACACCCAGCCTGATGTCATGTAAATCACGTGGCTGTGGTGATTATTTAGCAAAATGACTTCGCTGCAGTTTCGAGGTGAAATGTCCACTGTGTGGCACTAAAAGCAAGTGAAATTTTCTCCCAAACAGATGCGATTTTTAAGGTTCATGCACATTTTTAAATCAACGAATCCTACCTCCCTACTCTAAACCTTAAACCTAAAGCAACAACTTTGTTTTAATGGTGCTTCTATGACACTTTCAGGCTCACATGTCGAATCGGCTGCACTTCAGGACTCGTACCTTCAGTCCTTTGCATTGCAAAAATAACCACGCAGCTTGATCATGCCTGGATAAGCTTGTAAATGTAGCTGGTTATGTAAGGCAAATATTAAATGTATCGCCTTACAAGTCATGCGCCATAGTAAAAGTGTTTAGATGTCATAAGATAGCATTGTGTAAGGAACATTGTGAAAAGTAAGTGTTTATTAACTGATAATCTGCCATTTTACTCGTGATTTGTGTGAAAGGGAATAAAAGTTGTTGTTGTTGTAGTCGTCATTTCAACATGAAAATGACACGATCATACAAAGAGCCCCGTAAAAATAATTTTGTATAATTATGTAATTATTGTAACGTGATTCGTTAAGACCAGGTTGACGCAGGATGTCAACTTAACAAAACTATTTCATGTTAACTTGAAAAATGCATCGCAAGTGTCCAATCTACTTTTCCCACGCGATATGCAAATATTTCAACCACCGGGTGGAGCCAGAGATCAGCACTTTGGGCCATTGCTTCTATGTCTTCTACCCACTCCTTAAGCTTTGACAGGTGAGGTGCTGTTAAAAGACTGATATTCCGACTCTGTAAAGCAGGGGTGTCCAAACTACGGCCCACGGGCCATCTGCAGCCCACCAAGTGCTCTGATGCGGCCCACGAGAGGTTTTAGAACAGATTTTGGCCCGCTATTGAGACATTTTTATGAAGCTAATATTCTGAACACTGAGTGTCGCTGTCACGTGCAGCCACATTTCACAGTGCATCGCCTCCATTAGTGCATTCTCTCAAAGTCTCTCTAGCAAGTCAGTCCACTGTAGGCAATATTTGGAACGCTCTCGGGAGGTTATTTCCAGTCATGCCAGTGCAGCTCCTATCTACTTGAATGGGGTAACACCGAAATCTCAAAAACAGTTGGTCAAGATTACGATCATTTCAAATCAGCAATAAAATCTGACAATACTGGTATCATGAATTGTGATCCTTTACCTCATTTTATGCTAAAAAACTCAATTTTCCCAGCATGTGCATTCTAGAGTTGATTGACCGGAGATGTCTGTGTCTAAAAGGTGATTGGCTCTTTTAAGTGTAAGGCGGGACTTCCTTTCTACATCCGTTGACCATTGGGCGCTTAGAGCTCCTTGGCTGGCCGTTCCAATTTCTCCCATTTATTTTAATAGAAGTGGCCCGTCTCTGCTAAATAATCTCTAGTTCTCTTTAGTAGCCACCACTGGAGCACCGGGGGCAGGCTGGCATTTGACCCAGCACTTTTCAAACTACTTGAGAGGCAAAAGGGGATTCTCACGATACCTGCAGCATCTCATTAAGCCTTGTTTTCAGGGGCGTCACTATGTCAAAACGAGCCCCAAATGATTTTGTCTGGAACTGCAGATGTTTGAGAGGAACTGAAGTGGGAGTTAAGTATGTTGGTAATTGCACTGGTTTTCCTGCAATTCAACGATATTCATCTGCTGTTCTGAGTGTTTATACGTGCTAAATATGCTTCCTCATCTCATCTGAAACGTGCGATACAAGCCTGGTTTTCGTGCGAGTGTTGCACGACTCAGTGGCAGATTTAGTTATGGGCGACATGGGCAGCATCTTGCCAGGGGCGGTACGGACACCAACTTCAGCAACACCACCCTAAAGGGGCGCTAAAGAGGGGGTTCGTCCAGGGCGCCATACAAGCTAGAACCGTCACTGGTGCGACTTATATCAAAACCAATCGCTTGATGCACTCTGTTCACGCACAACATGTGGGCTTCCCTTGATGTCTTTGTGGCGGATCTTACCACAGAACTATTGCGATCCATTTGAATTATATTGTTTAAAACACTATGGAGGAAATCAAACATCTCAAATGTTTAGACAGCCCCTAAACACAGTAATAAGGTGCCACCCATGGCCTTACCTGTGCTTATGGCAATGCACTGTAAATACCAGGGCAAATAAATAAAGGGCTTTAAAGTCTGGACCTCCAAGATGTGTAGAAAATGATGGACAACGTTTTCCTTCTGTGTAATATATGTTCTGTATGAATGATGTTTAATAAAGTTACTGGCCTCGTTTGACTTAATGATTTAATTAATATTTAGGAATATCTTAAGAGCCCAATGAAAAATAATTGTCTGTTATGGAGTAGGAAAAACACCACTCTAGCACAGTCCCAACTCAGTCATCTACTCATGGGTACTGTCAGAAAATTATAACTAGTCTCATACAAATAAGGTGTGAAGATTTTGTTATTTATTTCATATAGCACCTTAAAGGGATAGTTCACCCAAAAATATAAAAGATCTCATCATTTTCCCTCATGCCATCCCTGATATGTATGACTTTTGTTCTTCTACAGAACACAAATGAAGATTTATAGAAAAATATCTCAGCTCTGTTGCTCCTCACAATGCATGTGAATGGTGGCCAGAACTGAAGGTTCAAATATCACATAAAGGCAGCTTAAAAGTTATCCATACGACTCCAGTGGTTTAATCAATGTCTTCTGAAGCAATCCAATTGTTCGATCATGATTTTATACTAAATTACACTTCCTAGTGCTTGAGGCATGCGCAGAGCGCTAGATGGCACTATAGAAAGTGTAATCGAACTTAAAATCATGATCGCCAAGGAGACTGCTGTCAAGATATTTTTATAGTGAAACAGCAATTACATTTTGGTCTGTTCTCACCCAAAACCGATTGGATCACTTCAAAAGATATTGATTAAACCACTGGAGTCGGAATGGTTACTTTTATGATTCCTCGCTTTATGTGATATTTGGACCTTCAGAGTTTTGGCCACCATTCACTTGCATTGTATGGACCTACAGAGCTGAGATATTCTTCTAAAAATCTTCATTTGTGTTCAGCAGAAGAAAGAAAGTCATACACATCTGGGATGGCATGAGGGTGAGTAAATGATGAGAGAATTTGATTTTTTGGGTGAACTTTCCCTTTGAAGTAAAATACAAATCTAAAAAAGGTCAAATTCAAAATGCTACAGATGCTTATATAATGGAAAATAACTCTGAATACTGAAATACTTCAGATACCTTAGAATATCATTTAAATAACAAATCGAAATACCATGTTATTACCATCACTTTACCAGGGTACTGTCTATTTTTTAAGCCATTGTGAGAAACCTCTGCTAGTGAGGTCTTGTGAATACTTTAGGTCTAGAAATATTTCTATGCATTTATATCTTATTATACTGTATATATGCATTTATAACTTATTTACAGATTATATGATTATGACCACCATGCTCGGGGGTGGGGGGTGGAGAATTTGCCCCACCACTTTTGGAGTAGTGATGCCACCCCTGCCACAAGCTTCATCCATTGGAAGAGTTCAGGAGTTTGGAATGAACGGATGAAGCGCCATGCAAAAAGAATGATGCATTTGTGAAAGGATTGCTATCAGGCAGTGGCGGATTTAGGCATGGGCGACATGGGCAGTTGCCCAGGGCAGCATCTTGCGGGTGGGCAGCGGCATCTAGCGGGGGGGGTATGGCATGAGGCACCCACACAGATCCACCCCCCCCCCCAGTCAACAACTTTGGGGGCGTGTTGAAGCGGGTTTCGCACAAGGTGCCATACAATCACTCCCGCCCCCCCACCCCCGGTCAACAACTTTGGGGGCGTTGATGCGGGTTTCGCCCAGGGTGCCATACAAGCTAGAACCACTACTGCTATCAGGCTAGAAACTTTGCTCATGTACTCGTTATCAATAAAATGTCCCGATACCACCACACATCACAAGTGGCCGCACAGAGTTTTATAAGCGCGCACCGAGTCGCAGGAAAATATTCTGATAATTATGATGCATCACACACAAAACCGCTCAGAAGCAGCTCTATGTGTTTTGCAGTGACACTGAATGGACTTTAAAATGTTAAAACACAAAATCCAAGGGTATTGAATGTAACAAGCTCTTACCCAGTGTAATATTTCGTATAAAATGTTACATTACTGCATTGTCAGAACTTAACTTTTCCATAAAGGGGCCAATAATTGCAGGCTGGATTTAATATTCAGGGGCATTTTTTTATGTTTATGACGGCATTTTATTTTAAACATATAAAAATGTACTGTGTCATTCTTTTATTTAAATCATATTTTATGTCATAATGTGTAATGCTACTCTTATATAAATATAAAAACTATCAGATATTATATCAGGGTATTTTTGCCCCGAGCCCTCCTTAATTTCTGACCCTGCATCAATATTCTATTGCAAGTGTCTCTTGTTGAGAGAAATATCCTTTATTAATACAAAATGTAATTAAAACTAGCATAATATTAAGCATAGAATATAAATATGATGCAATAGTGGCAATCTAGTTGCATCTAGTCTTTTTTTTTTTTTTTTTTTACGATGCGGCCTGCAACACCTTATTTCTTTTTGCATCTGGCCCCCAGTAGAAACAGTTTGGACACCTCTGATTTAAAGTATGGGTACTATGGAGCCACATGTTTTTGGCAATCTTTACAAATGTAATATGCTAAACATCACATTATCTGCTAAAAACATAATCCAATGTGAGTGAAAATACATCATTAGGCACGATTCATTTCAACATTTCTTTGTTTTCTTTATGTCTTTTTTTTTTTTTGTTTTTTTTTTTTGAGCGGTTTACAACTCCTCCCTTGTGTGACTTGTCTGTGTTTGTCTGTGTGACAGATTGCTGAGGGGAGTGATAGCATGAATCACTCACCATCAACTAACCTACACACATTTCTCGACACTGAAAGCCCATGATATTTCTGTAACGGTGCAGCTGGGGTTGTGGAAGCCCATGGGGAACAAATTTCATCGGCCCAGGCAGACTTTCGGTCACAGATGGCAATCTGGCATTTTCAGTCTCCCACAAACCATAGAAACACATCATAACTGTGTGATATGGCAGGCTCATTTCTCCTTGTAAACAAATAAAAAAATACCTGGCAAGAAAAGGAAAGTATTTTTTCGTAATACCACTCTTCCTCTGTCTCACTGTTTCTGATTGTTGCATTATTCAACAGTCAACAATTTCCCTCAACGCAAACCAGCATTAGCCACGGGCAATCCACACCTCTCCATCGAAACAAAACTTCTGAATCATTAATAATTTTACATTTTCTGCCTTAAGGAGAGTAAAAAATATCAATAGATGCTTAACATAAAGTATATGAGACCAGGAGCAACAAATGCAGAGCAGATAGTGTGTGCATACACACACATGCCAATAAATACTGATTTTCTGAAATTTCTTTTTTCTGCAGAACACAAATGAAGATTTTTAGAAGAATATTTCTGTAGCTCCATACAATGCATGTCAACAGGGTCCAAAACTTTTAAGCTTCATAAAGCACATAAAGGCAGCATAAAAGTAATCCATAAGACTCCAGTGGATTAATCCATGTATTCAGAAGCAATATGATAGGTGTGGGTGAGAAACAGATCAATATTTCAGTCCTTTATTACGTTAAATCTCCACCATTAACCAGCCCGGCCAGTAGGTGGCGACATGCACAAAGAAGGCGAATCACCAAAAACCAAAAGAAGAAGAATGTGGAAGTGAAAGTGGAAATTAATAGTACAAAAGGATTTAAATATCCCACACCTATCATATCACATCTGAAGACATGGATTAAACCACTGGAGTCAGATGGATTACTTTTATGCTGCCTTTATGTGCCTTTTGGAGCTTCAAAGTTCTGATACCCATTCATTTGCATTGTATTGGCCTACAGAGCTGAAATATTCTTCAAATATCTTTGTGTTCAGCAGAAGAAAGAAACTTCTGCACAACTGTACACATCTGGGATGGCATGAGGGTGAGTAAATGATGAGAGAATTTTCATTTTTGGGTGAACTGTCTTTTTAAAACAGGTTTAATAACTTGCATTTGTACTTACTAGACAAAATAACACTACACTTGATAATGACGAGTTATTATTGCATGAAACTCATATGTTTTCTATGCACTAGCATCTTTATTGTGTAGTACATTAACTGTCCCCCTTTGCTTCTCTGCCAAAGATTTCTTTTAATTCTTTTAAGTTTTTAGGCAGAATTAGTTGACAAAGCTTAAATAATTGTTGTTTGCAATGTTCACAAGGATAATGAAAATGATGCGTAAAGGAAAAGCAGTGTCCTCTGTTTTACAGTCTTTCTACAATGTTATTAACAATATAATTAGTCCTAAAGTCACAGTCTTAAATTAAAGTTTGCAATATTAGTTTGTGTACCTATAACCTGTATATACATGTACATGTACATTACCTTTAGTTGTCACTGAGATATTTTATTTTATTTTTTAAATTGATGCTTTAAGAATGCCTTAAGTTATGGAGACAATAAATACAGACAGTAACGTAAGTCATTTTGCAATTTATTATTGCAGTTTGAAATAACTGTTTGACATGCTTATTTTAAAATTAAATCTTGACCTGTGATGGCAAAGCTCAATTTTTAGCAGTCATTACTCCAATCTACTAAGAAGACAAAGTGTCACGTAATCCTTAAGAAATCATTCTAATATGCTAATTTGGTACTCAAGAAACGTGTCTTACCATTAGAAGAGTTGAAAACGCTTGTGAAATTTCCTGAAGTTTGGGCATCGCAGTTCAGTGTGTTTTTTCAGTCGCTGTATAGAAGTATTGAGTGCACTTGCATTTCTTTCAAGTCACTTTACACAATTAAAGTCAAATTTTGGCTTTAAAAATGGCTAGAAAGATACACTTTTCCTAAGAAAAGTCATCAGTCTGTTTTTGCGGAGATGAAGGCTATTCCATGCTCTACTGACTTCAAAGAATAAAACAACCTGAGAAGTCTGATCGTGAGACCCACAAACCAATCACACCTACGGGAAGTGCTGCAGAAGGCAGGGAACTGAAGATCAAAGAATAAATAAATAAAATAATGTATTTCTTTATATTTAATAATGAAAATACAATCGGTTGCTGCATGCATAATAATTATAAAAGTATTAGCAAAATGCTGTTTAATATAGTCTTGGAGTATAGCACGTCACATCGCAGGACATGTCCACTTGTCAACTAGCCATTAATGTCTCACGATATGTTATAGAGCGAGAAAACAGCATGGTTATTTTTAACACTCGAATAAGGGTTAAACTAAAGACACCACGACTAAATACAAATATCAGAGATGCTGATACGACAGCGAGTCAGAAGTAATATGTTTCCTGTGTGAGTGACTGAAGGAAATCATTTGAACATGACCACAATAATAATCAACCTCATTTAAACTCATTACCCTCCTGGTGAGTGTTTTACTCTACTACTGAGCCAATGCAGCTCTCTCTCTCTCTCTCTCTCTCTCTCTCTCTCTCACACACACACACACACACACACACACACACACAAAGATAGAAAACAAGGGAAAGGGGTCTTTTTAATATTGCTCTCATATCTGTGTGTTTTATTTTGAACATCAGAGCTAATTCAGTGTCTTGTTGCATGAGATGACAGACAAACTTTACATGTCTTAGTGTTTCAGGACTACATTACAGGAATCAAGTGAAATGATAAATGTTAGAGAACAACAAGACCAGCTAGCCATATCTTAGAAATGAGGCTGAGTAAATGACAGAATTTTCATTTTTGGTGAACTATCCCTTTAACTCAGCTGTGCAAAGGTGCCTAAAGAGACTTGTATAGACATACATTCTCTCACACACACTATCAGTAGGTTGGCATGACCCAAAAAGCAGTTTGTGCATCAGTAACTGAACATGAAACATGGCAGAGGATTTGTTCTCTGAATAATTGATGTTACATGGTCTCTCTGTCCCTCTTTCACTCACTTTCTCTTTTTGTATTTGTGACTATGTGTCTTTGTAATGTTCTGGAATTTTCGCATGTTAATCTTGGCGGTGCCATTGGTCACATCTCACTAAATATGCATGAATAAAATTTGAAATGTGAAACGATTAAGTGTCTACTACAAGTAAATCATTATTCTATTTCAGACATGCCATTCTATTCTATTTTGGTCCTTTTATAGACATTGCATTCTGTTTTATTCTATTCTTTTTCAGATGTGTCATTCTATTCTATTTTGCTCATTCTATTCTAATTTTTTTCTGTTCTATTTTGGTCTTTCTATGTTATTCTATTCTATTTGGATCTATCTATTCAAATTGTATTCTGTTTTATTCTATTCTATTTCAGTCGTGTCATTCTATTCTATTTTCTCATTCTATTCTAATTCTTTTCTGGTCTATTTTGTTCTTCTATTTTATTCTATTTTGTTTTTTTCTATTCAGTTCTATTTCAGACATGCCATTCCATTCTATTTTGGTCCTTCTATAGACATTGCATTCTGTTTTATTCTATTCTTTTTCAGTTGTGTCATTCGATTCTTTTTTGCTCATTCTATTCTAATTTTTTTCTGTTCTATTTTGATCTTTCTATTCAAATTTTATTCTGTTTTATTCTATTCTAATTCTTTTCTGGTCTATTTTGGTCAATCTCTTTTTCTATTCTGTTTTATTCTATTCTTTTTCAGTCGTGTCAGTCTATTCTTTTTTGGTCATTCTATTCTAATTCTTTTCTGGTCTATTTTGGTCATTCTATTTTATTCTATTCTGTTTTTTTCTATTCAGTTCTATTTCAGACATGCCATTCTATTCTATTTTGGTCCTTTGATAGACATTGCATTCTATTTTATTCTATTCTTTTTCAGTCGTGTCATTCTATTCTATTTTGCTCATTCTATTCTAATTTTTTTCTGTTTTATTTTGATCTTTCTATTCAAATTTTATTCTGTTTTAATCTATTCTATTTCAGTTGTGTCATTCTATTCTATTTTGGTCATCCTTTTCTAATTCTTTTCTGTTCTATTTTGGTCTATGTTATTCTATTTTGTTTTTTTTCTATTGAGTTCTATTTCAGACATGCCATTCTATTCTATTTTGGTCCTTCGATAGACATTGCATTCTATTTTATTCTATTATTTTTCAGTCGTGTCATTCTATTCTATTTTGGTCATTCCATTCTAATTATTTTCTGGTCTATTTTGGTCATTCTATTTTATTCTATTCTGTTTTTTCTATTCAGTTCTATTTCAGACATGCCATTCTATTCTATTTTGGTCCTTCTATAGACATTGCATTCTGTTTTATTCTATTCTATTTCAGTCATGTCATTCTATTCTGTTTTGGTCCTATACAAAATATTTTCTGTTCTATGTTGGTCATTCTATTTTATTATATTTTGGACCTTCTGCTCAAACTCTATTCTGTTTCATTCATGTCACTTTATTCTATTTTGGTCATTCTTGTCTTTTCTGTTTTGCTCAATCTATTTTATTATATTCTAAACTTTTCTATTCTATTCTATTTCAGTCATGCCTTTATATTCAAACTTGGTCCTTCTATTCTAATTATAATCTTTTCTATTTTGGTCATTCTATTCTATTCTGTTCTATTATACTCTATTTTAGTCATGTCTTCTGTTCTATTTTGGTCATTCTTGTCTCATTCTTTTCTGTTAAAGTTTGGTCATTCTATTTTATTCTATTCTGTTCTATTTCAGTTGTGTCATTCTGTTCCATTTTTGGTCATTCTGTTCTAATTATTTTCTATTATGTTTTGGTCATTCTGTTCTATTATGTTCTATTCTATTTCATTCATGACATAATGGCATAATTCTATTCTGTACTCTTTTGATCCCTCTATTCTGTTCTATGTCCCCCCCCCCCCCCCAATCATGCCATTGTATAATAATGTATTTTGGTCCTTGTATTCTAATTCTATTCTGTTCTATTTTTATCATTGTAGTTCTATTTTGGTCATTCTAATTCAGTCATGTCGTTCTATTCTTTTTTGGTTATTCTATTCTGTTTCTGTTCTGTTCTATTTTGGTCATTCTTTTTCAGTCATGTCATTCTATTCTATTTTGGATTTTGTATTCTAATTCTGTTTTGTTCTATTTTTGCCATTCTATTTCAGCCATTCTATTCTGTATTTGGTCATTCTATTCTTATTCTGTTCTGTTCTATTTTGGCTATTCTATTCTATTCTATTCTATTCATTCTGACAACTTTACCCTCTGCTATGTATTTAAAATGTCCATTCCCATACAGCAGCACTCAGATGAGTTACATAACGTCATGAACACTCATCTATTGTGAGGATGCTTTTATGTGTAAAGATATACTACTTAGATTACTTTTTTTCTCATTGTTTATTTGTGGTTGATTACGCACTTGATGTCTAGTGTATAATGACTCAACTCGGCTGAAAGCGTGGAGAGAGCTGGAGCGCTTTTCTGCGGTGATAGTTGTGGTTACTGATGTCATATTGGAAAAGAATGAAGAGAGGGAGGGTGGAGAGAGAGGGAAATCTTGAGACTGTCGCGTCGAAGGGTCGTCCACTAACAGCAGAAGTTTACCGGGTGTCAGTCCGCCGCGCGTGAGGAGCCTCGAGCGCAACATTACTGCCGTTCTGTTGTCAAGTAAGTGCACTTGTTTAAGATCTAAAGGGCCGTTCACACAGGATGCGTTCTTACGTTCAGTCTGCGCTGTTTTTAATTGTCTATGTACACATGCGTCATACGGACGTCTTTGTCTGTTGCGTCGCGTCTTATTGTTAATTCAGCATACTGTAAAACAGTTCATCTTATGAAAACGCGTCTCGCGTCTATTCTGTTGCGCTCCGTCCAGCTGTTTGTGAACACAAGAACGCGTCCTGTGTTAACACCCCCCGTGATACTTATTAAGTTTGAAAATTATATTTCAAATGATATTTGTTATATTTTAACATTGAATGTTTTTGTGGAAGACAGAGCAATATGTTTTTAAAAAAATGATACATTTTAGTAAGAAATTGAACCATGTTGAAGAATTGTCGGAATCTTGAAAGGAAGGAAAGAATTCTAATGGAATTTAAACTGAATTTGAAACCGATTTTAATAAAGAATAATCCTCTGATAACCAAATAAGATCCCACTAAATAAACTGAATTCCTTTTTTTTTCTCTCCAATGTATTTTTTCTTTCTTTCTGACTTTTAGTTATAAGAACATTCTTTTTATGTTTTGTTAACGTCCATACAATATTTCCCAGAGAGAGAGAGAGAGAGAGAGAGAGAGAGTGTGTGTGTGTGAGTGTGTGTGTGTGTGTGTTTTAGTTTTCTTTTTACTGAAAGCCTATTTATTTTATTTTATTTTATTTTATAATATAGGCTATTTATTTAAGTATTCAGACTTGACTTCTTTCTCACGCCTTTTAATTTCTCTCCTGCCTTCAGGCTCTCACCACACTCAAACATGGACTCAAATGTGGTGGAAATATTTAAAGAGGAAAAGTGCCAGTCCATACTAGATGACTGCGGACTCAACGCGTCTCTGGCGGGTGACACTGACGCGCGTAATAACGCGACGCTCAGTGGTGGTTTGACGCATGAGGGCATGTCACCGTTGATTCCGGTCATCACGGCAGTTTACTCGATGGTGTTCGTGGTAGGGCTCGTAGGAAACTGCCTCGTTATGTACGTCATTATCAGGTACAGTTTTCAATTCTGTTTTCCTGACAAGCAGCATCCCTAATAAGTGATTTTCTTCAACTTATGGGCACTTTAGGACTTTTAGAAAGGAAACTCCCTTAAAGGGATAGTTCACCCAAAAATGAAAATTCTCTCATTATTTACCCTCATACCATCCCAGATGTGTATGACTTTGTTTATTCTGCTGAACACAAATGAAGATTTTTAGAAACATATCTCAACTCTGTAGGTCCATACAATGCAAATTAAAGGTGACCAGAACGTTGAAGCTCCAAAAGTCACATATTGAAGTAATCCATCAAACTCCAGTGGTTTAATCCATGTCTTCAGAAGTGATATGATAGGTCTGGGTGAGAAACAGATCAATAATTAAGTCCTTGTTTACTATAAATTCTCCTATCTGCCCAGTAGGTGGCAATATGCACGAAGAATGTGAATCACTAAAAACAAAAGAAGAAGAATGTGGAAGTAAATATTTATAATAAAATACTGAATATTGATCTGTTTCTCACCCACACCTATCATATCACTTCTGGAGACATGGAATAAACCACTCGAGTCATTAGGATTACCTTTATGCTGCCTTTATGTGCTTTTTGGAACTTCAAAGTTCTGGCCACCATTCACTTGTTTTATATGAACCTACAGAGCTGAAATATTCTTCTAAAAATCTTAATTTGTGTTCTGCAGAAGAAAGAAAGTCATACACACCTGAGATGTCACGAGAGTGAGTAAATGATGAGAGAATTTTCATTTGTGGGTGAACTAACCCTTTAAAACATTAACTCACACTCTCACTAGGTTAGTGAATTTGTCTACTAACAGTGCCCAACATACATGCATCACTTATGTAATATTTTATGTAATATTTCCCCACATCTCATATTGATATTGTTTAATAACATTTTAAACATTAATGGAATAAAAATCATAAGACAATTACAGAATTGTCACTCTGTAAAGCTCATTGGATAGCTATAGCATTTTGTTCTTAATACTCACAATGAAATAATATTTCGTACTTTTTGCCGATTTGGACAAAGTTACAACTTGATTGGAAAATAACACACAAAATATTTGATCTCAAGCATGCTCGTCACTGACACTGTTGTCTGCTTGGTTAACAAGCACACTAAATTCTGTTATACATTGTGAAAAAACACTTTACAATAAGGTTATATTTGTTTACATTAGTTACGTAATTCATTAGGTATCATGAACTAACAATGAAAAATGATTTTTAACAGGATGCATCAATCTTGGGTAATGTATGTTAACTGATCAATATACTATTGTTCATTATTTGTTCATATTAGTTCACAATGCATTAGATAATGTTAACATATACAACCTTTAATGTACAAATGTATTATAATATGTAGAAATGAACATTAACGAAGATTAATAAATGCTTTAAAATTATTGTTTACTGTTATAAGCAACTTTTGCATTAACTGATGTTAACAAATGCAACCTTATTGTAAAGTGCTACCAAAATGATTATAAATCAATTTTACACAATAAATATTGACTTTTTTTTTTTTTGGGGCTACTGAAAAGTTGCAAAAAATAAACGAAGGCAGAGTAAAATTTTCGAAAAGTTTGAATGTGACCATCATCAAGCAAAAAGAAACATTTTGAAAAATTAGTTTGAATAAAAATCAACAATAATCAACAAAATTATTCATTTTTATAATACAAAATTGTCCAAAGTTGAAGAAACAGCCTTAAACAGTTACCTGAAATACAAGTCATCACATAGTATACCATAAAAAAAAATAAAAAAAATCCCAAGTTATTTCTTTATAATTATTTATTTATTGCTGGGTTTTTTATTTTTTTAATATGCTACCAGATATCCACCCAGTGAAGACAAGAGCTTTAACCTGCCACATTTACATTTCCTCTCTTTCAATCCTTCCCTGTTTTAAGTGTCTGTTTTAAGCTACCTATATGTAGACCAGTATTATGATGACAGATTCTTTGACATCTCATTTTTTCTCCCAAAAGATTTCCCTTTTCATTACACAGATGAAAGTCAGGATGAATTTCCCCCTTTTTTATTATTAATTTCAGTGACTTAAAGATTACAGATTTGTCTTGTCTTGAAAAATATGAATAAAAGGCTTAGCTTTAACGTGAGTGGTCATAAGCTAGTGCTGCTTAAAGGATTTGTGAGATGTATGTTTGTATACATGTAGTGTTAGCCTGCTGTACATCAGCCAACATGCAGTCTTACACATTTGTGTGGAGTTAATTACGATTTCATGCCGTGATTCTCTAGCCTGTAAGTCTCTGAATGCTGACTCAGTGATGTTTAATAGCACTGCTGTAGTTCCCTGCAGCTAGAACTCTATTTATGTCACTAGCGTCGGATAAATCAAAACTCTGCAAGTGTGCGTGTGAGGAGTGGATGGGAGCTGCGGCGATAAGAGAGATGGATGGGAAATACCAGAATGGGGTGCGTGTGCCCAAAGAAAATTTTTTAGTAACACTTTCTATGAAGCATATATTTATAATGCATTGTAGAGGCATTATACATGCATAATACTGCATTCATAATGTCTCATAATGCACTTTATAATAAGTTGTCTTCTCATAAATAATCATAACAACAGTTATGGTACATTATAAGACTTCCCCTATTCATTGTTATACTTTTTTTTTTCCTCATCCCCTTTTCTCCCAATTTGGAATGCTCAGTTCCCACTACTTAGTAGGTCCTCGTGGTGGCGTAGATACTCACCTCAATCCGGGTGGTGGAGGACAAGTCTCAGTTGCCTCCGCTTCTGAGACCGTCAGTCCACGCATATTATCACGTGACTTGTCGTGCATGACACCGCAGAGACTCACAGCATGTGGAGGCTCATGCTACTCTCCGCGATCCACGCACAACTTACCACGCGCCCCATTGAGAGCGAGAACCACTAATCGCAACCACGAGGAGGTTACCCCATGTGACTCTACACTCCCTAGCAACCGGGCCAATTTGGTTGCTTAGGAGACCTGGCTGGAGTCACTCAGCACACCCTGGATTTGAACTCGTGACTCCAGGGGTGATAGTCAGTGTCAATACTCGCTGAGCTACCCAGGCCCATTCATAGTTATACTTAAGAGTATAATGCATTATAACACAAGCCACATCCAGTTTTAACACAGCAGAAGTTAAGAAAGTTAATCGTATAAGTGCCGTACAGTATAAACAGTCAAAAGGCTTTATGACGTGATTATATTATAAGTTGTCTTTGCCTGCTTTAAGTAAAGTTACAAAAGCAAAATCTTCTCATAACCAGCCATAGCATAAACTTGTAACACACAATACATTACAAGTCAAACTTATACAGTGGAAGTTATTTATAAAATAAGACTCCAAATGAGATTCACAAATATTAAATTTGATTAAATAGAGTTCAGTATAGAAAAGAATATAGTTTGATTTTTTTTTTTTTTTATTCTTAGGTGTGTTTACACCCTGGAAGATTGGCTACATGTGTGATCAACATTACATATTTAGAGTTTCTGATATATTTTAACCTTGTAGCTTTACAAGTATTTTTCGTAATATCTCAAAATTTACATTACGTTATTTTGTATTTTGTGCAAGTGTAATGTATACAATTTCCAGCATGAGTTGTAATGTCTTATAACCAATTAAAAAATATCTTATGGATGTTTATAAGACATTGCTTTTGTCACTTTACTTAAAGCATGCCTATCATATATATTACAAATATACAGCATCTAATACATTATAACTTTTGCAGATAAAATTTGGATGTTATTGGTGTTATAATGCATTATACTCTAAGGTATAACAATTAATAGGTCAGTATTATAATTGTGGTTACAATTATTTGACATATTATAAGATGTATTATTAGACATTACTAATGCATTATAATGACTTTACAGTATAGTGCATTATAAATGTGGGCTTCATAGAAAGTGTTTCCAAATATTATTGCTCACTCTTTCATAATGAGACCTAACAGAGTTCACTGTGTGTCAACTTAGTCTCAGATGATTCTTCTTGCATTCCTTAAGAGAAAACCAAAAACTCTTGATAGACAGTTTAAGCATAGAGCTCAGACTGGACATTATAGCCTAGATAATTTGATCTTGGAAAAATCTGATGATAAACGTTTCATGTGTTCATATTTAAATTGCAGACTTTTAATTGCAGACTTTGGTATCTTGGCAAATCTGACAACAGACAATGTTGAGATCTGTTCTGAAACTATAGACGAGACACATGCGAGATTAATAGGGTCTTTTTCTCAGAAGAAGCCGGAGACTTCAGTAAAAGCCTCAATTTGCTCTCCATTTAATTTTACAACTTCGTTGCCATGGCAACATAACACCGTAAAACCTAAAACAACCTTAAAAATGACTATGTATGGAATAATACATGAGCTTTAACAGAGGAATGAATGTAAGTGCTTTTATGAAATTATAAGCTTCACATTTCTGCCTTTAAAGGGATAGTTCACCCCAAAATGAAAATTCTCTCATCATTTACTCACCCTCATGCCATCCCAGATGTGTATGACTTTCTGTCATCTGCTGAATTCAAATGAAGATTTTTAGACACATATCTCAGCTCTGTAGATCCATACAATGCAAGTGAATGGTGACCAGTACTTAGTAGCTCCAATAATTATGGAAAGTAATCCATACAACTCCAGTGGTTTAATCCATGTCTACAGAAGCGATATAGTAGCTGTGGGTGAGAAACAGATCAAAATGTAAGTCCTTTTTAACTTTAAATCTCCACTTTCACTTTTACATCTGAAAGTCACATGTGGTGCCTGTTTAGTTGAACTTTCATAGCTGAAAGTGAAAGTTAAAGTGGAGATTGACAGGAAAAAACCTATTATATTGCTTCTGAAGACATGGATTTAAACACTGGAATTGTATGGATTACGTTCTCTGTTTCATTTATGTGATTTTTGGAGCTACAGAAGTCTGGTCACCATTCACTTGCATTGTATGGACCTACAGAGCTGACATATTCTTCTCAAAATCTTTGTTTGTGTTCTGCTGAAGAAATAAAGTCATACACATCTAGGATGGCACGAGGGTGAGTAAGTGATGAGAGAATTTTCAATTTTGGGTGAACTATCCCTTTAAAGCCTCCAAAAATTGTCCCCATTTACTTCCATTGTAAGTGCTTCACTACAACCTCGAGTTTTGGGACGAGTCCAAAATATAATTTGTGGTAATTGACATTATGCCACAAATGCTGTTGATTGAGCTTATCTTGTACTGAACCCAGAATATTCCTTTAAAAGTACATTAAAAAGTGATGGGTTTTTTCTTAGCTTCTGAAATTAGGCAAACTGATAAAATCAGGAGACAGATGAGGTTTTCTCTAACTTTTTTTAGTAATGTTGATGTGCAAACTGTGCAAAGCAACCTGTTCTTTCATGAAACTGATTTAGAATGAGAGAATGAAATTCCACAAAGCAAAAATAATGTAATCCAGTATTAATAAATCTTCTTATGCTGAAGCCTGCAATCCCTAATAGCTTTTTGATCACTCCTAATACACACACAAGGTAAGAAAACAATTCCCCAACGTCCTGCATCATTGTACACACATGTAATAACTGTCCCATTTCTGTGTGCTACTCCATAAGAAAAACATCACTTGCAGCACTTTATTTTACATGAAGTGGGGCGTCTTATAAGGTCTGACATGTGGTGACCAGCCGAATATTACCCGCTTTATCACGATAATCCCGAACTTTATTGCTTGCTTGTACTCACAGAATAAATTAATCACGGTTGACTGCGAAAAGCGCATTTCTACAATGCTGTGACTGAGAATTTTCGATTTTGCACAATGCTGCAACTACGCCCCCAGGTGTCATTATAAAACCCTAAATTTCACATTTTACCACAGGTACACCAAGATGAAAACAGCCACCAACATCTACATATTCAACCTGGCATTAGCCGATGCTTTGGTCACCACCACGATGCCTTTCCAGAGCGCCGACTACCTGCTGAACTCGTGGCCGTTCGGTGAAGTCGTGTGCAAAGTCTTCATCTCCATTGACTACTACAACATGTTTACTAGTATCTTCACTCTCACTATGATGAGTGTGGATCGATATGTGGCAGTGTGCCATCCTGTTAAAGCCCTGGATTTCCGCACTCCGCTCAATGCCAAGGGCATCAATGTGGGAATATGGGTACTATCATCAGCAGCAGGAATTCCAGCCATGGTACTGGGAGGGACGCAGACTAATAATGGTATGAGTACAAATGATGCCAGTAACTTTGCTTACAGATCTTACATTATGATCTATGTAAAATCTTTTATTTATGTACCGATTGTCCATCCAGGCTTGCAGAGTCATATCCTTATTATGCTGTCTTGACAAACTTGGGCTTTTTAGATACATCCACCAAACTTGGCAAAGACCTTCAGGCTGTTCTGACTCTGGTTGCTATGTCTTATCTAACTGATTAGACTAGCCGTTTTCCTGTAGCTGACAATCAAAAATTCAATAGACTTCCATTAAAAGCTTCTATAGGAACTGAAACTCTGCATGTCTCTCTTAAACAACCGCTTAGACATCACTCAGAACGCCTTAGCCACCACTCAACAATGGCCTAACAATCATCACGTAATCACTCAGAAAACTGTAGCAACTATTTAATAACATTCTAGCAACCACTCAAAACATCTAAGCAATATCCTAGCAACCACTTAGAACACATTAGCAACTGCATAACACCCACCCAGAGAACCCTTGAAAACCACCTTGCAATGCCCTAGCAACTTCTTAGAAAACCTTAGTAGCCATATACCAACAGTCAGGACACCTAAGCAACTTTCTAGCAACCACTTAAAAAACCTTAAGGGCGATTTACAGTATGCTTCTGTGTCAAACCTAGGACATCGGCTCCGCATAGTGGCCAACGTGGTGGTTTGCATTAATTGTTGTGTTTGCGTCATTCTTTGAGAATAGTCCCTGTGTCAGATGGTCGCTTACCACATCCTCCACAGTTTTAGCAATAAATGCTTTGAGAGTTATTAATAATAATAATAATAATAATAATAATAATATATATATATATATATATATATATATATATATATATATATATATATATATATATCCTTTCTTAAATGAGAACTTTTCTGACCCATGACTTATAAAAATATATTTATTTTCATCTCTTAGATTTTTTTTTTTGATCTTCATCTATACATTTGTATTGGTTTATATGTATATATATATATATATATATATATATATATATATATATATATATATATATATATATATATATTTTATTTTATTTTTTTTTTTTTTATTAAAGGTGCTGTAAGCGATTTTTTTCATGGAAAGGTATGCAAAAACTGTTCCTACTCCCTGAAAGATATTAATGAAATAAGTGTCCTGAGATATCTCACCATTCTCTGTGACAGCACTAGACTCTGTAAACAGCCAACAAAAATGTGTCCGCGGGCCGCGGTCTCTGACGCTTTCAGTCTGTAAATAATTGTTCGCGTATTCATAGTATCTCGTAGTATTGTAGTTGCAGCGAATTATTGAGGCTTAAATGCGATTTGTTGTCAGTTTAGGGCGCTATTTTGCTGCTGTTGTTTTGGACAACCGTTTCTGCTCGTGTCGGTCTCAATAAAGCTAGTTTGGTATCGTTGGAGGGCGGGGTTTTGGACAGAGGGGGCATGGCTAATCCAACGGCTCAGCTTGTGGAAATTCTAGAACGGCCAAAATCGCTTACAGCACCTTTAACTTTATTTTATTTATGTGTTATTTTTCCTTTACCTGTACTTCTTGTCTTTATCAGTGATTGTTTTCAGTTTGTTTGATCTGTGTAATTTTGTACATCTTATTGAACATTTACTGTATATCGAACCTTCTGTTTTTCAATAAAAAAAAATCCACAGTTTTAGATAGGAATGTCCTGATACCGATACTGGTATCGTGCTCGTAAAAATGATCCGATACCAAAAAACGATACCATCTGACGTACTAATGTCATTATGTAAACATTCAGCCCACAAATTAAAATCACTTTACGTCCTAGTGCGATTATTTAACCGCAAAAGCTGCAATTTAATGAGATAAATATATAGTTTACATATGCCGCGCGCTTCAAATGTGAGCACCTGTGAATGTGTTGAGACAGTGTTGTGCTGACGCCGGCTGCTCAAACCTTTTAAAGCTCCTCCAAGGCTTTTACAGGGCAAACACCATCATGAGCATCACACGCTCTGTTTGTAGCAGATGACAGTAAACAGAGTACAAATTCACATTGTAGCACGAGGCATATACAAAGCACATACTTATTTAATTAAATAGCAGCCTTTTGTGGTTTAATAATCACTTTGAGTCACGTAGTGCGACTGGCTTTTCCGGACTGAAAAGCTATTGTCACAACACAGAAACACTTCAAAATAAAAGCTCAATGAAAAATCAAAGCTCAATTTATATGAAAAACAGTATGACAGAAATATATCTCTACTGTAATATTCACTGTACTACTACTACTACTACTACTAATAATAATAATAATAAATCAATAGTAATTATATTATATTTAATCAATATCTCACAGGTATCAGACTCGGCTAGTACCAAAATTAAGTATCTATACTCGTACTAGTTCTCAAAAAAATGGTATCGCGACATCCCTAGTTTTAGCATAATGTGTGGACTTTTCAGACAGTCCCTTACCACACCCTCCACAGTATTAGCACATTTTAGCATAATGTGTGGACTTTTTAGACGGTCCCTTACCACACCCTCCACAGTATTAGCACGTTTTAGCACAATGTGTGAACTTTTTAGACGGTCCCTTACCACACCCTCCACAGTATTAGCATGTTTTAGCACAATGTGTGGACTTTTCAGACGGTCCCTTACCACACCCTCCACAGTATTAACATGTTTTGCACAATGTGTGGACTTTTCAGACAGTCCCTTACCAAACCATCCACAGTAGTAGCATGTTTTAGCACAATGTGTGGACTTTTCAGATGGTCCCTTACCACACCCTCCACAGTATTAGCACATTTTAGCATAATGTGTGGACTTTTTAGACGGTCCCTTGCCACACCCTCCACAGTATTAGCATGTTTTAGCACAATGTGTGGACTTTGCAGACGGTCCCTTACCAAACCATCCACAGTAGTAGCATGTTTTAGCACAATGTGTGGACTTTTCAGATGGTCCCTTACCACACCCTCCACAGTATTAACATGTTTTAGCACAATGTGTGGACTTTTCAGACGGTCCCTTACCACACCCTCCACAGTATTAGCATGTTTTAGCACAATGTGTGGACTTTTCAGATGGTCCCTTACCACACCCTCCACAGTATTAACATGTTTTAGCACAATGTGTGGACTTTTCAGATGGTCCCTTACCACACCCTCCACAGTATTAACATGTTTTAGCACAATATGTGGACTTTTCAGACGGTTCCTTACCACACCCTCCACAGTATTAACATGTTTTAGCATAATGTGTGGACTTTTCAGACGGTCCCTTACCACACCCTCCACAGCATTAACATATTTTAGCACAATGTGTGGACTTTTCAGATGGTCCCTTACCACACCCTCCACAGTATTAGTATGTTTTAGCACAATGTGTGGACTTTTCAGATAGCCCCCCAACTTCTATCAATATTAAGTTAACGATCTGGAGTGATTTCGCCGTTTTCACGCGTCTGACTAGCTTAAATACAGGACAAATCGCATCCCGTATTGATTCGATAAGGGCACATGATTTCATCTTTAAATATGGGACGATCCTGTATTTTATGGGACGGGTGGCTAGCCTTCATAGCCTACGCCCATAGGTTTGACACAGAAGTATAAATTGGCCTTTAGTAACTGCCTAGAAACTGCTCAGAACACCTTAGCAACTATTTAGCAGCATGTAATGTTTCAAACTACATAATGCCTAAATACTTCAAATCTTTCTTCAAACTGTCTATTAAAACTACATAAGGCCTATATCACCTTCAAACTTCAAATCTCTCTTCTACCTGTCTACATATTCAAGAGAGCTAGAGTAGACAGTTTGAAGAGAGATTTGAAGGTTATATGCTTTATGTAGATTGAGTAGACAGTTTGAAGGCCTATATAGCCTTTAAACTTCAAATCTCTTCAAACTAGTCTTCAGACTGTGTTATTTAAACATTCATACAAGGCTTTGTCACACCACTATTCAAAGTTTGATGTGATGATGCTTTTTTTTTTTTCTACTCTGTACTCTTTTATTCCTAATTTTCTTCAATTTCTTTTCTCAGGCACCACTGAATGCGCCCTCCAGTTCCCTGATCCATATGAATACTGGGACACCCTCATGAAGATTTGCGTCTTCGTTTTTGCTTTCGTTGCGCCTGTCCTCATCATCAGCGTCTGCTACTCGCTCATGCTGCTCCGTCTACGCAGTGTCCGTTTACTCTCAGGCTCTCGAGAGAAAGACCGCAACCTTCGTCGTATCACTCGTCTCGTCCTCGTGGTCGTAGCTGCCTTCATCATCTGCTGGACACCCATTCACATATTCATCTTACTCAAAGCCCTAGTAGCTATTCCGGAGACGACATCCGTCATGGCTGCCTACTTCCTGTGCGTCGCGCTGGGTTACACCAACAGCAGCCTGAACCCTGTTCTTTACGCATTCCTGGATGAGAACTTCAAGAGATGTTTCAGGGACTTTTGTTTACCCGTGAGAGGACGAGCTGGAGGTGGCTTGGGGGTTATTGGAGGAAGGGTCATGGCATCCAGGGAACTTCCCCAGACTGCAGAGACTCCACCCAGAGCAGCAAAGCCGGCATGACTAGCCGTGGAACTGTCTTCCATAACGCAGACCGGGAAGGAGGACTCCAACACATTAGGATTGACGCAGGTTTCTTCTGCGCTTTGATCATGGTGCATCCAAGGGCACAGGGACGATGTAAAAAGTGAGGGGGACACATTATCATCTTTTTTGGGGCTGAGGAAAAAAAGGAAAGGCTTAAATATAGAATAAAAGATTGTCAGAGCTGTGGCATAGTGAGTAGTGAATGGGCTTGCAACACGTACAGTGCTCACGGGGATGCAAGTTTGAATCCTGCTCCCCATCTCCTGTCACGACTTTCGTGTAAATTAAAGGCAAAAAAATTAAAAAAGGCCCATAAAAGCAATTTTAAAAACCTAAAACCACAGCTGCATCTTTCCAAAATAGAAAATGATTAGGGCTGTCAATCGGTTAAATTGACATTAATCAAATTATTTACATGATGTGCAGATTAATTAATTGAATGAATCGCATGTATCAGTATTTACCAGAAAGGCCCCCAAATAAAGATTATTTAGTATATAATAATTAAAATTAAAATACATATTACAAAATAAAATACAAACCTGTAAATGAGCATAATATGGGCTCTTTAAGAGCAATAGCGCTATGCCATAAGTCATGAGCGCAAAGTAAGTGGGCATAGCCATGACGTTTTGGTATTTTCGTGCAAGCATGCGCTAAGTCTAGGCGCAAATGGGTTTGGGTGAAATCGCACGCAAAGTACTAATGGGCTGGGTCAAGTGCAATTTAATTCTGAGGTTCTTCTCCGGTTATTGCACCGTCTGCCTCCTATTTTATACTGTAGTCCATTCCCTGTAAAGCACCAGCGATATAAACAAATACAGCACATTCATAAGAAGTTGATAGTATAAATGGACTATGCATTGAATTAGAAGAATAGAAATGTGGACTTACATTATTTTGTGCATTAACTACATCCTTGTTGAATTGTTAAATTAAAACTGCATTTCAAACTAAAGGAAAATATAATCAAAAAACAATGTGGTCAAAAACATCATACCAAATCCAAACATTTTACCCTCTCCAACTTCTTCCATCGGCCTCTTTTGCAGTGACTTAAAAGTCACTCTACGACAACAGGTGGAAAAATACCAATAAAAATTAGATCATACTGTAAGTACAATTGTAAATATAAAAATTATAATAATAATAATTGAAAAATAAACCATGACCTGGTTTGAAAATGTTGTTTCATAAAACGGCTACAACAGTTATCGTCAGGGACATAATTTGGTGTTCCACTATATTTTCAGAGTTTGGACATAGACTTTATTACCACCTGCTGGTGGAATCTCCAAACTGCAAATGTAAGAACTGAGTTTAGACTTTGCACTAAAAACAGACCTGCTTTTAGCGCAATGTTAAAATATTTTCTCAGGAAAATAGCAAATTACAATACAGTACACCCAGAGTTAGTGCGCATACACCCATAGAGAGCACAAACGCTCACCCATGCTCACTTGCACCCCATGTATGGTATTACCTTTCAGTAATAAAACTAATTGGGGACCATCGTTAATGCTCAGATAAGCTCTTCTGAGGCCGATTCTCTGATGCATTTTATTAATATATAGATGTAGCGATTTGAATCATATTTTAAAAACAACTGCAATGACAAACTATCAGAAAGTGTCCTACTTTACCTGTATTCACCCTAAAACTTGGTGCAGTGAGACAGGCTGACAACCAATGACTAATAACAGCAGGACAGAGAAGTTATTTACTGGTTTTACATCCATTCATTTCTGCTTACCTATGCTTGCTCAGATGAGTGATTCACATACATTAGTTCTGGGCAGTACAAGGATCTGTGTTGAAGAAGCATTTCTCTTTTCGCTGAAGAAAAGGATTTAAAAAGAGTGAACGAAGCTGGTCATTTGTAAAGTGAACTTGTAAATAATGTATGTCTCAGGAAATTAGAGTAGTGCGGTCTGTGTTTATTTGAATCTAATTAGTGGAAATATTCTGTACTTCCTCATTTGTGCAGCTATCCACTTTCATGTCTCTTGACCCAGCAAGTTAACTACAGTTAATTCTGGTTCATCTGTCTATGTCTAATTGACTAATGGTGGAAAGGCAAAAGACTGAATCATGTCGTGTTTCTCTAACAAAACACGTAGACTACACAAATCGACACACAGATTTTGCCTGACACTAATGTGCCCCCCAGGGCTGTAGGTTCATACACGGAAACATAGCAATTGCATGACTGCTAGTAAACTGCTCATAATCTGGGTGTTCCTCTGTTGGATTGTGCAAATCCTAAATACTAATGAATTTTCTCTACTTCATTGCATACTTTGAGCTTATATCTTAATACTCTTGGCATTGTGATGGCCTTTCTGCATGGGTTTTATGGAACTATCAAAAACAACACTTGAGTTAAAATGATGCACAGTTACTGTACATTAAATGTCCTGCTTGTGCTGATTTGAAGAGATTTACAGATGTTGTACTGTATGTTCATATCACTACCATAAAAACAAAATATATGTTATGTAAATGTATATACGCATTTGTTTCTCTGGTGGACAGAGAGTGTTTTGTACTGTATGTTTTCTGCTGAATTTCCTATAGCCTTCATGTAAATAGTTGCTTGAAATATGTGGAATATCATTATTATTTTTATCCTTTCCTGTCTGTATTATACGCCTTAAATCTCAACCAATTCTTATGTAATGGAGAACTGGAACCAATGTGATTACAAATGAATTTATGGCTATTCTGATTGTTGTGAGGGGTATGCGAGAGTGTGCATTTGAGCTTAAAGGTGTTTCTGAATAAGTACGATTGTGTTTGTCCATGGACTTTTGTTTTGTGTATTTGTGTGTATGCCTTCTCAGACTTGCAACCTGCTTTCTCTGTGCTGTACGTAAATATCTGTGAGTGAGTGCTCTGCTATTAAAATTGTTAAGAGGACATGAAAGTGTGAATTACTGTAAATGTGAATTCAAATTAGTCTACTATCACAGGAGTTGTTAGTTCTCTAATTAACATCTGCTCAGTCAACATGTGAACACACCTGAATGCAGATCCTTTAAAAACAGAAAGTTAAAACTTTTCAGCAGAGACTGTCCCAATCTGACATATGTCATAACTTGTGAGTTGATATCTTTGTTGAACAGGAGCTCTTTTCTTAATCAGTACATGTTTTTCTCTCTCTCTCTCTCTTTCAACTCCCCTCTTATTGTTGTCTGATTAGTTTATCCTTACAGTCCTTGCGTATCCTGCATCCTTGCGTGATTAAAGCAACCCCCATCAATCTGGAGTATACCTGCTGCAACTATGATTTAAAAAATACTTCATTAGTACACTATACCTATTTGATCATATAAACGAGCAGCCTGGTGTATTGGGGTCCTGAATGCATGATCAATTGGCGAAGAGCTCCCCCTAGCTTTGAGATCTGTTGCCTTCAACATCGTTACTAAAGAGGATTAATTAGCAGTTATTTTATTAGTTTAGTTTTGTGTACTACTGTTAAACTATTGTACCCCCTTTTACATATTTTTAGCATGTTCTATAGAAACATGCATATAGTACTTTATTCATGCATTTACATACTTTGTTATGATGACTTATATTGCAAAGCTATAAAACAATCATTATTGTTGTACAGAGTCATATTGTGTACACATGTGCATTCCAACATTTTAATGTGACTTATATATTCCTGGTTTAATTCAAGTTAAAGAGACAGTTCACCCAAAAATGAAAATTCTCTCATCATTTATTCACCCTCATGCCATCCCAGATGTGTTTGACTCTCTTTCTTCTGCTGAACACAAATGAAGATTTTTTCAGCTCTGTAGGTCCATACAATGCAAGTGAATGGTGACCAGAACATCGAAGCTCCAAAAATCACATTAAGGCATCATAAACGTAATCCATAAGACTCCAGTGGTTAAATCCATGTCTTCAGAAATGATATGATAGGTGTGAGTGAGAAACAGATTAACATTTAACATTTGTTCTCCTCTATGCCCAGTAGGTGGCGATATGCACGAAGAATGTGAATCGCCAAAAACAAAAGAAGAACATGAAAGTAAAAGTGAAGATTTATGGTAAAAAAATTACTTAAATATTTAATATACAAGGACTTAAATATTGATCTGTTTCTCACCCACACCTATCATATCACTTCTGAAGATGTGGATTTAACCACTGGAGTCGTATGGATCCAATTTTGCACCTTTGTTGCCATGACAACGTAACACTGGAAACCCCTACAGTACCGCCTCAGACCGTGTTGGGTAAGTTACTCTAAAAAAGTAATTTATTACTAACTACTAATTACATCTTCTACAGTGTAATTAGATTACTGTACTAATTACTCTGTCTGAAAAGTAACTGCATTACTTATTACTTTCTAAAACCCTTATCAACCTCGACCAGATGAAGAATACAAGGATAGACATAAAACAGTTCTTTTAATTCTTTCAAATAAATCATATAAAATCAAATAAATTATGAATCATGAACTGGCCAAAGAATTTAAGGGGGCAGTGTTTAATTAGAAAACATATATTTTAACATTAGATGTTAAATTTCGATTTTAAATTCACCATTTTTTAATATAGAATTTCTCTATAGTCTATACAGTATTTAATGCACTTACATTAAAAGTAACTGTAATTACATTATTGAAAATTTAACAGTAATCCCTTACTTTACTTTTTTTTTCAATGAAAAAGTCGTTTAATTACAGTAATTAATTATTTGGTAATGCATTACACCCGACACTGGCCTCACACCCACAGGAGGAAGTTACTCCAAAAAGCATTTAAAAAGATCAAGTTAAACTGCGACATGTGAACAAGAAAAACTACATTTAGTCGTAATAAATAACGCGACACACCCAACACCGCGTGACAGCCGTGTGACGTCATGACGTCAGTGCTTCCGGGATTTTTCAGGCTGCGTTTTGATGGTCGGGTGTGTTGTTCTTTTCAACGTGTATATTGTAGAAAAGTGTCGAGATGAATCGCATTTTCGGACGAGGAAAACCCAAAGGACCGCCTCCGAACCTCACGGACTGCATTTCTAGTGTATGTATTTGTTATTTGCAGCGTTATAGACGGTCTAGAGACGGACAAACAAAGGAACTTTGTCCTGACAGCTGCATTAGCGTCACTGTTGCTGCAGTCTCGCATTCACAATACAGTTATTCAGACTGAAAAATGATACATTATATTTCTACTCATTTTGATAGCGATTTAAGTCATTTGAATATGTTCTACTGTGCCGTAAAATCAAAACAAACGCTGTACATATAGGTAAACATTACGAGTGTACTTCGTTGTTTTGTGGTTGTCATTGTGTTAGACATTAGCTTGCTTATTTTAGTGAAGTGACATGATTGTGTTTTTATTGAATGGACAACAACATTCGGTGTGAAAGTTGTGTTTCCGGGAAAAGAGAGAGGCTTGTGTTGTGGGTGTGTTGTGAACCAGTCCTGCTGGTGTATAACACATCAATAACTTGTCATTTTTCTGTATTTTACCTAAATTAGGAAGATAATTGGTTGTTTTATCTGTTCTATTTTTTTTAGTTATTTATTTATGACTCAACAATAAGATTTCCCCCCCAATATTTTCACTGAGCCCACTACAAAGAATATACATTTTATTTTTAACCACATACATTAATGTGTCAGAAAGAAATATATATATATATATATATATATATATATATGTATATGATTTCAATAAATGTTAAGCTTTCTATTTTCTAATAAGTTAAAACAACTAATTTATTTTGTTTTTAATCCATAAGTATAGCTTGAAATTCTACTGTTGCAGTGTTAATCTGTGACAGATATAAATGCACACTTCTTGTAAAAAAAACAAAACAATGGAAAACAGTGATTTGTTTATCATTTTCAACCCATTCTATACACTTAAAAAAAAAACCCAAAAAAACAACTCTTTGACCAAACTTGATTCAATCTTGGAGAGTGGTTCCACGTGTTTGAAACATGTTTTCTTTACTTAAAATGACTATGTAATCTTAACTCAAATATTTTGTGTAGAGGGAGCCTAACTGAATTGAGTAAAACCAACAAACAGTAACATTACAAAACATTAAACACTAACAAGTATCCTTTTTATTCATCTTGCACAAAAACACTAAATAACACGTACATTTAAAATTTACTCTCACTATCGATTCCCATTCAAAGCATGCTGCGAACTAGAAATCCCCTTGCCCAGTTTCATTTAACCAAACAAAAAGCATTCATGTTGTCCAAAAACAAATGTATGAAAGTAAACTTTTTTCATTGGAACAACTTAGTTACACGCATTTGTTTAAGTAATATGAACGAGGGAGGATTCTGTAAACCTAACAATAGTGAAAGTTCATTTTTCTGAGTGTAGATGTCATACATTTCAATCTATTCACAACTGATGCTTCCAAGAATATTTATATTTACATTATATTTAGTCATTTAGCAGATGCTTTTATTCAAAGCGAGTTACAAATGAGACACATAGCAAGCAATTTGTCATACAGAGTTTAACAACATCTGCAGTATTGGACTGCCAAGTTCTCACAGTGGCTGAAGTAGTAAAGATGCTAGCACAGAAGAAAGAGACATAAAAGGATTGTTTGTTTTTGTACAGTAAGTGCAGTTAGTGTGGGTTGGTTAAGTGCTCGTGGAACAGATGTGTTTTCAGCTGGTTCTTGATTGTTGAGAAGATAACAGCAGATCGTGTGGAGGTTGGAAGTTCATTCCACTACAGAAGATTAGAGAAAGGGAGCGATCGTGGAATATACTTTGTACCTCTTTGTGAGGGCTCCACCAGACATCACTCATTCATAGACCTCAGAGAGTGAGTTGGAGCATAGACCTGAAGAAGTAAATTGAAGTTAGAGTGTGCAGTTCCATTGGCTGTCCTGAAGGCCAGAGTCAAAGCCTTGAATTTGATGCGGGCAGCTACAGGTAGCCAGTGGAGTGAAATCAAGAGTGGGGTGACATGAGCCCTTTTTGGCTGATTGAAGACCAGACGTGCTGCTGCATTCTGGAGTATCTGCAGTGGCTTAATTGTGTTAGCTGGAAGGCCAGCCAACAGAGCATTGCAGTAGTCCAGTCTTGAAATGACCAGGGGCCGGTTGCATAAACACAGCCATTAACTTAAGACTTTGTCTAGCAATTAGGGTGTGTTCACACTTGTAATTCGGTCCTCTTGGTCTGGACCAAAAAATATAATGATACATTTAGTCCTGGTTCGCTTAGCGTTCAAAACAAAAGGCATAAGGATAAGGTCACAACCTGATTGGACAGCTTTTATGACGTATACTTGCCGAACATCCAAAAAAATGCTGGCTGCTGGACAAATTACGCTCGTTGGACCCACTTTCCCTTAACCTATCACTGAACATTATGAACACTTGAGCATTTTTGTGTGATTTTTCCAGTATAATGGAAATATGCTCATCGGATCAAATGTTTAATAAGGAACTTTACCTCCTCATTGCTCCATGTTTGCCCTCTGCTCATTTTGTTTTGCATACACCGCTCTTACCGCTCTTTCTGTGTTATCAAATCATGTGATTTTTAGGGTCGCATCTTGTGACATCACATCCTGTAATTGGTCCTTTTAGATGTCTTTGGTCCATGCTGCGTTCATATATCAGTCGTACCGCACCAGAGTTCGTTTGGAAGCGGACCGAGACCCACTATTCAGGGGTCTTGGTCCGCTTGATTGGTGCACACCAAGGTTCGGGGGACAGCGTTCACGCTTGTTCAAATGAACCGCACTAACAGAGCAATCGCACCAGAGTTCGTTTTAATCGAACCAAACCTGCCAAGTGTGAACACACCCTTAGTCTGACTAGCTAAAGATGCCATAAAAAGCCTGTTGCATAAAACAAGCTCTCAGTTGTCTTTAGTAAGACAGTCTAATTGCCATTGCATTGTGGGAAAAGTAAGACACTGAACAGCTTAAATAAAATGGTCAACAGTGGGCGTTCAACAGTTTTCCTTTGCTGGAAAATATTTGCCTATTAGAAGAATGCAATGCTTAAAAATCGATTGTAATGAACAAATTTAGTGAATTTAAGTTTTGTTTCAATCGTAGATGTCAAATCTTCTTTAAAGTCTCAACTCAAGCTCCTTCTATCCCTCAACTGAAGCCCCCACAAGCTCAGCTGACAGTTACTTTCCACGGCAACATGGAATGTAAATGAAAGTTAGCCTATGGGTCTGCCGTCTTACATTTCTGTCTTAAATTAGACTGATCCAAGTTTTATTGAACTGACTGAAAAAGTTAAGACCAAAATTTTAAACAACTAACTTGTAAGACTAGTCTAAAACAGTTTCATGCAACCTACCCAGAGCTTGGACCAGGAGCTGTGTAGCATTTTCAGACAGGAAAGGTCTGACTTTCCTGATGTTGTAAAGAGCGAACCTGCAAGACCGGGCGGTTGATGAGATGTGTGCAGTGAAATTAAGCTGGTCATCTACCATCACTCCCAGGTTCTGGGCTGTTCTGGTTGGTGTTAGTGTAGTTGAACCAAGTTGAATGGTGAGGGTGTGGTCAATAGATGGGTTGGCTTGGATCACGAGGAGTTCTGTCTTGGCAAGGTTGAGCTGAAGGTGTCGTTCCTTCATCCAGGCTGAAATATTTTAGATGCAGGCAGAGATACGAGCTGAGACAATAGGGTCATCAGGCTGGAACGGCAGGTAGAGCTGCATATCATCTGCGTAACTGTGGTAGGAAAAGCCATGTGCCTCAATGACTGGTCCGAGTGATTTTGTGTACATCGAGAAGAGGAGGGGTCCAAGCACTGATCCTTGAGGAACCCCAGTGGTCAGCTGGTGTGTCTTGGACACCTTTCCTCTCCAGGAGACTTTGATAAATTTGCTAGTGAGATATGACTCAAACCATCCAAGTGCAGTTGCTGTGATGCCCAGGTCAGAGAGAGTGGACAGGAGGATCTTGTGGTTCAGTGTGTCAAAGGCAGCAGACAAGTCAAGGAGAACGAGGATGGATGATTTGGAGTTAGCTCTCACCAGTCGCAGGGTTTAAGCTGCTGACAAGAGGACAGTCTCTGTTGAGTGTTCTTTTTTGAAGTCAGACTGATGTCTATTGAGTAGGTTGTTCTGTGAGAGAAAAGCAGACAACTGGTTGAATACGACCCTCTCAAGAGTTTTAGACAGGAAGGGTAGTCTATAACCAATCATTCTTACAATTTCAACAAAACCCCTATAGCCAACTATTTAACTTTGTCTTGCTGACACATTTTAATCCGCCAATTTCAATATCACAAAACAAAAAAGTTTGCAAGGTACAAAAGCACATGCACAAGATAAACAAATGTGAGGTTTTGTGACATCGGACCAGTCTCTCTCACATTGGCCTAAGGGCATCCTTATTGCCCAGCCTTGTGTATGTATTATTTATGTATGAATGCTGATACATGTCTTACATAATGTCCTTCATATACTGAACTGCAGGTCGACTCACGAGCAGAGTCCGTCGATAAGAAGATTGCCAGGCTCGATGCAGAACTAATGAAATACAAAGATCAGATGAAGAAAATGAGGGATGGTCCATCAAAGGTAAAATTTGGCTTGGACTCTATCTCAAAACATGGGTGGAACAAAACATTGTAATACTTTTTTTTATTTTATTTTTTTTATTAATACGTTTTTATTAAATCAGAATTAAGTAAATATCCTTGCTTATGCAACCACGTATTAGTGGTTGAGGATTTAGGCTTTGGACTTCATCATATTGTCTTCTCATGTAGTTTTTTTTCTCTGCTTGTTTTCTAGAACATGGTGAAACAGAAAGCTATGCGGGTCCTCAAACAGAAGAGAATGTAAGTGGTAGAGGCTGACTGATAGTGGATTTTGCCGATACCAATAATGTAGCTGGTGGAAAAGGCTGCTAACCATTTAATCAGACGATAGCTTTTAAAATCGATTTAACTTCTTAGTCTTTCATTATTGTGACGGGCACAGACATAGAGGTTACAAGAGTCCAAAATGAAACAAATCCCAGATGCAGTTTATTTTGCAATTTAAATCCCAATAATAACCATAAAACTAGAAATAAGATTTGGTTCATAATGCAGGATTTTAAACTGAAAATATACACCGATCAGCCACAACATTAAATCCACCTGCGTAATATTGTGTAGGTCCCCCTCGTGCTGCCAAAACAGCACCAACCCGCATCTCAGAATAGCATTCTGAGATGATATTCTTCTCACCACAATTGTACAGAGTGGTTATCTGAGTTACTGTAGACTTTGTCAGTTCAAACCAGTCTGGCCATTCTGTGTTGACAATCATGCCACAGTCCAAATCACTGAGATCACATTTTTTCCCCAATCTGATGGTTGATGTGAACATTAACTGCAGCTCCTGACCTGTATATGCATGATTGGCTGATTAGGTAATCACATGGATGATTGTTGGTGCCAGACGGGCTGGTTTGAGTATTTCTGTAACTGCTGATCTCCTGGGATTTTCACACACAACAGTCTCTAGAATTTACTCCGAATGGTGCCAGAAACAAAAAACATCCAGTGAGCGGCAGTTCTGTGGACGGAAATGCCCCGTTGATGAGAGAGGTCAACAGAGAATGACCAGACTGGTTTAAACTGACAAAGTCTACTGTAACTCAGGTAACTGCTCTGTACAATTGTGGTGAGAAGAATATCGTCTCAGAATGCTATTCTGAGATGCAGGTTGGCGCAGTTTTGGGGGCATGAGAGGGACCTACACAATATTAGGCAGGTGGTTTTAATGTTGTGGCTGATCGGTGTGTAAGCATTAATTCTTCAACAGTAGATTATCATTCATCAGTAGTAGATCATCAGCGATCACAAATCACATTTACAGTTTAAAGTCCTGCATTATAAACATCCAGTTCTGCGGATGGAAATCAGGGCTCGACATTAATGCTTGTCCGGGACAAGTTGAATTTTGAATGGGCAAGTTAAAGAGAATTTGACTTGCCCGACCGGACAAGTAGCCTGAGTAAAATCTGAATAACGAATGTTAGCTCAGTAGCGTGGGATTGCAGGGATTGAGCACAATTTTAATAATTCCTGCATGTTTCGGGGAATTCCCTCTATCGCGTCGCCTTCTCTCCCTCTCGTCTTCACTCGTGGTGCAGTTCAGCAGCTTGTGAGTGCGGGCAGTGGGAAAGCGCATATTTACTGAACTTTAGATTTTACATATATAAACGGGTATAACCCTGTTAATTGGACATGCGAATGGTGTTGTACCATGTCTCTATAAGCGAGTAATGCGATAAAACTACTGCTCCTGTTTATAATCAACAAAGCTGTCTTCATTGCATGCGTGCAAAGTTGGAGAGATCTAATTTTGTCTCGTCACATCGTGGCGCTCCCTCATAATACAGCAAGAAAGGCAGAAATTGCAAAAACGCTTTGTGTTTAAATACCATCTATAGAGTGAAGAGAAACGCTTAAAACAGACTTATTCACCCGTCACATCTCTCATCTTTCTAGAGCTCTATCTAATGTATGTATCCGAGGTATTTTCTCTGCCATGTGAATCAGTCAGTTTTAATAAGTATATAACAATATACAGTATAATAATATGAATACTATAACATTAATAAATGACACAATGAAAATGTATTATCTATCTTTAATATGCATATCTGTTTTGAATATACAACATAACTGATTTAGCAGCAAGGTTCACTCAGGATTTTATCTGTTAACATTTTCAATGCATTTTGTCAATATTAAACATCTGTTTTTAATGCAGCTGGTGAGAATTGACTTGTACTCTCAAAGAGATGATTTATCCAAAAATGAAATTTGGTAACACTTTACAAAAAGGTTCCATTTGTTAATGTTAGTTAACTACATCAGTTAACATGAACTAACATCAAACACCACTTTTATATAATTTATTAATCTTGGTTAATGTTCATTCCAACATACAGTATATTAATACATTTGCATACATTAAAATAAAAAGTTGTATATTTTAACATTAGTTCATGCACTGTTACAATTGTTACAAAAAAAATTTTTTTTGTAACTAACATTATCTAAGATTGATAAATGCTGTAAAATATTGTTCATTGTTAGTTCATGATAGCTAATGAATTATCTAATGTTAATGAACCTTATTGTAAAGTATTCTGTCATCATTACTCGCCTTCATGTTGTTGCAAACCTGTCTGACTTTCTATCTTCCGTGGAATTCAAAAGGAGATGTTAGGGAGAATGTTAGTTTCAGTGTCAGTTCACTTTATTTTATGGAAAAAAGATGCAGTGACAGTGAATAGTGACTGTGACTAACATTCTGCCAAAAATCTAATTTTATGTTCCTCAGAAGAGAGAAATTCATACAGGCTTGAGGGTGAGTAATGATTTACCGTCTTTCTGCACTGTGTTCTTAATCCCTATTAGGTGTTAATGATGACGATGGAGGCTTTTTTTTCTTTCTTACGTCCTTTCTTTTGTTTTTGTCTCCGGACAAGTAACTTTTTACTCAGACAAGTGAATGACCAATTTACTTGTCTGAAGGACAAGCACATGACAGTGCTTAATGTCGAGTCCTGGAAGCGCCTTGTTGATGAGAGAGGCCAGCAGAGAATGGCCAGACTGGTTTGAACTGACAAAGTCTACAGTAACTCAGATAACCGCTCTGTACAATTGTGGTGAGAAGAATATCATATCAGAATGCTATTCTGAGATGCGGGTTGGCGCTGTTTTGGGGGCACGAGGGGGACCTACATAATATTAGAGAGGTGGTTTTAATGTTGTGGCTGATCGGTGTGTAAGCATTCATTCTTCAACAGTAGATTATCATTCATCAGTAGTAGATCATCAGCGATCCGGTAATAAAAACAGACTTTTTCAGTTTCTCTAGGGACACCATCATTTAAATACATACTGTATATCTTCCCAGGGCATGCTGAGTGACTCCAGCCAGGTCTCCTAAGCAACCAAATTGGCCCGGTTGCTAGGGAGGGTAGAGTCACATGTGCTAACCTCCTCGTGGTCGCCATAATGTGGTTCGTTCTCGGTGGGGCGCGTGGTGAGTTGAGCATGATTGCCGCGGTGGATGGCGTGAAGCCTCCACACGCGCTATGTCTCCATGGCAACATGCTCAAGCCATGTGATAAGATGCGCTGGTTGACAGTCTCAGACACGGAGGCAACTGGGATTCGTCCTCCGCCACCCAGACTGAGGCGAGTCACTACGCGACCACGAGGACTTAAAAAGCACATTGGGAATTGGGCATTCCAAAACAAAAAACCATCCTGTATATCTACTTAACAACAACACCTCTACGGAGTGCTCATTTTTTATAATCTAATAAAAAGGAATAATAATTGAAAAAAAAAAAATTATTGGTAACTATCGGCTTGGATTTTTTGCTGATAACCGATAGTTCCAAAAAGCAACTATCAGCAACGATATATCGGTTCACCTCTTATAAATGCACTTGAATATGAATGCGTGCAATGAATGATTGCAATGTCATCATTTACTCACCCTCATGTTGTTCCGAACAAAGAAGAGATGTTAGGCAGAACCTCAGATGTTAGACAGCCTTAGTCACCATTCACTTTCATTGTATGGAAAAAAGATGCATTGAAAGTGAATGGTGACTGAGGCTCTCATATGGAATTGGAACAACATTAAGGTGAGTAAATGATGACAGAATTGTCAATTTTAGGAGGAACTATCCCTTTAAGGTTATGATTCGACCCTACTGAGCTCTAAAATGAGAACTTCATGTTCTCACCTGTCTTATACTATTGTATTTACTAAGTGCTTTACACAGAGGAAATCTGATTGGCCTTATTGTTTTCTAAAGCGTAATGAAATGTGCTATATCTGGGACTACTGAATATTTTTCATTTTATTATACAATATTAAAGATCATTCTTGAATGTCCAGGTATGAAGGGCAGAAAGATCAGTTGATGCAGCAGTCATTCAACATGGAGCAGGCGAACTACACCATCCAGACCCTTAAAGACACCAAAACCACTGTAAGAATACAGTATACTCACAGTTTGCAGTGTACACACCAACCTCAGATCAAAACAAAAGCATGCCGAATTTTTTATTAAAAAAGGAAATATTTACTGTACAATCCATTGGGTATCATAGACTAACAATGAACTATATATATATATATACTGTAGATAGATGGATGGATGGATAGATAGAGATTTATACTTTTGTAGATTGAAATAATCATTAACCAATTTTGAATAAATGCCATAAAAGTATTTTTCAAAGTGTTACCAAAGATAACTTTCAAGCATATTTCGTAATAATCATTAGTATTGTCCTATGCACTAAAAATAATCGTTTGTATGCTGGGTTAATATGTTTGAAACAGGTAGATGCAATGAAAATCGGAGCCAAAGAAATGAAGAAAGCATACAAGAATGTTAAAATTGATCAGATTGAGGTAAGATTCCTTTTCAGCCCTTCAAATTTCTGTTTATGTGAAAGTACCGATATACTGATATGGGACGTCTCACCCCCCGTACATTTTGTGATGTAAAACACAGTTGCAGAAATTGATCGTAGAAATTGCTTTGCTGTGTATTCTGCAGGATCTGCAGGATCAGTTGGAAGACATGATGGAAGATGCTAATGAGGTGCAGGAGGCTATGAGCCGCAGCTACGGGACACCAGACATCGATGAAGACGACCTGGAAGCAGGTTAGTTAAAACAAGCCTGGAGGTAGTATGTTTTGCTTTTCTCAGTTGAGCAGTCTGGCTTGTAAGTTACATTCGCAAAACCTAGTGAGACGTTGGGCATTTTGGTCTTCTCACTTTGTATATACCCTGCCTATATATGTTTGTTTCTTCAACTTCGGGCAGTTTTAGAACTGTGGACTTCTGGAAAGTAATGTATCCTTAAAAGATTTTTCACCTTTTTTAAAAAAAAATGTTTTTATTGCTCATGAAAATTCCCACCACAGTGTCATTTCTGCAACATTTCAAATTCTATCGTATTTAATAGAATTCTGTGCTAGAAATGACGCTGATGGAAATTACATTTTTAACGTTTTTTCAAATACAATGTCCAACTCTTTTGTCTTGCTAAGGCTACTTTCATAGCTAACACCATATGTATCCTAAATACACTGAATTATATAATATTTTTACACTATTTGAATAATTTGGCTACATGACAGCTTGATTGGAATATAATTATATAAAAATATTCTGCTCAAGTGATACTTGCCTTGAATTTTCTTTTGTTTTCTTCAAAATTTCATCTCAAGCATACTCTTCACTCACACTTTTGTTCACTTGGTTAACATGTACATTAACCTTTGAAAAAAAACTTAGGGGCACCGCTGTTTGGTGTGGTGGAAATGATGTCACAACTGTGGGATAGTTGTCATTTTTAAAAAATTGATAGTCATTTTCACACAATAAATATTGAAATGGTTTATTTCACTCTTTGTTTAGATTATCATAGTTTTAAATATGTAGTAATTTGTATTTTTATCATGGATTTTCATCTTTTAATATTGAAAGTTTGACAAAAAAATTTTAATCTGTATATAGAAGGCATTTGAAAAGTATACAAAATAAATGATGAAGGCCTGGTTAAAAGTTTCCAATTTAGTTTTAATGTGACCTTCATGGACATACACACAAATGTGAGCATTGGAAAGCAGCCGGCTGTGATCAAACAGCGCACGGGTAGCGAATTCAGTCAGATCTTAGTAATGCTGTTATTTTTGTAGCATCAGTAGCTATTAAAATATTGAACTGAACAGAGATAATGTCACACTCCTAGCTAATCGTAGCTGCATCCTGCAGTCTGTGCTGGACAAACGTCTTTGGCCGTTGTGTTTTAGTTTATTCAGCATCTCATGCATGTAGATGCCATTTAAAGTTGAAAAGATCAACTTTTAAAAATGCATCTTGAAGTGAATTTCTCATTTAAATTTGACCGCCTTACAAAGGCATGCCCCTGGAAGGTTTATATACATTGCAGAATCGTTGTCATTTAGAAATGAGATTGCGTGGGTGTCTGAATCGAGATCGCAATCTTTTAACGATTAATCGTGCAGCTCTAGTGTGTACTGTATATATACAGTTGAAGTCAGAAGTTTACATACACCTTATCCAAATACATTTAAACTCAGTTTTTCACAATTCCTGACATTTAATCGTAGAAAACATTCCCTGTCTTAGGTCAGTTAGGATCACTATTTTAAGAATGTGAAATGTCAGAATAATAGTAGAGAGAATGATTTATTTCAGCTTTTATTTCTTTTATCACATTCCCAGTGGGTCAGAAGTTTACATACACTTTGTTAGTATTTAGTACCATTGCCTTTAAATTGTTTAACTCGGGTCAAACGTTTTGGGTAGCCTTCCACAAGCTTCTCACAATAAGTTGCTGGAATTTTGGCCCATTCATCCAGACAGAACTGGTGTAACCGAGTCAGATTTGTAGGCCTCCTTGCTTGCACATGCTTTTTCAGTTCTGCCCACAAATTTTCTATCAGATTGAGGTCAGGGCTTTGTGATGGCCACTCCAATATCTTGACTTTGTTGTCCTTAAGCCATTTTGCCACAACTTTGGAGGCATGCTTGGGGTCATGATCCATTTGCAACCGAGCTTTAACTTTCTGGCTGATGTCTTGTGATGTTGCCTCAATATATCCACATAATTTTCCTTCCTTATGATGCCATCTATTTTGTGAAGTGCACTAGTCCCTCCTGCAGCATTTTTTATTTAATCAGACCAGAGGACATTTCTCCAAAAAGTAAGATCTTTGTCCCCATGTGCACTTGCAAACTGTAGTCTGGCTTTTTTATGGTGGTTTTTGAGCAGTGGCTTCTTCCTTGCTGAGCAGCTTTTCAGGTTACGTTGATATAGGACACGTTTTACTGTGGATATAGATACTTGTCTACCTGTTTCCTCCAGCATCTTCACAAGGTCCTTTGTTGTTGTTCTGGGATTGATTTGCACTTTTTGCACCAAACTACGTTCATCTCTAGGAGACAGAATATGTCTCCTTCCTGAGTGGTATGATGGCTGTATGGTCCCATGGTGTTTATACTTGCGTACTGTTGTTTGTGCAGATGAATGTGGTACCTTCAAGCGTTTGGAAATTGCTCCCAAGGATGAACCAGACTATATATACAGTTGTGCTCAAAAGTTTGCATTCCCTGGCAGAAATTGTGAAATTTTGGCATTGATTTTGAAAATATGACTGATCATGCAAAAAAACTTTTATTTAAGGATAGTGATCATATGAAGCCATATATTATCACATAGTTGTTTGGCTCCTTTTTAAATCATAATGATAACAGAAATCACCCAAATGTCCCTGATCAAAAGTTTACATACCCTTGAATGTTTGGCCTTGTTACAGACACACAAGGTGACACACACAGGTTTAAATGGCAATTAAAGGTTAATTTCCCACACCTGTGGCTTTTTAAATTGCAGTTAGTGCCTGTGTATAAATAGTCAATGAGTTTGTTAGCTCTCACGTGGATGCACTGAGCAGGCTAGATACTGAGCCATGGGGAGCCGAAATGAACTGTCAAAAGACCTGCGTAACAAGGTAATGGAACTTTATAAAGATGGAAAAGGACATAAAAAGATATCCTTGAAAATGCCAGTCAGTACTGTTCAATCACTTATTAAGAAGTGGAAAATTCGGGGATCTCTCGATACCAAGCCAAGGTCAGGTAGACCAAGAAAGATTTCAGCCACAACTTCCAGAAGAATTGTTCGGGATGCAAACAAAAACCCACAGGTAACCTCAGGAGAAATACAAGCTGCTCTGGAAAAAGACGGTGTGGTTGTTCACAATATAGACGATACTTTAACAAAAATGAGCTGCATGGTCGAATTGCCAGAAAGAAGCCTTTACTGCGCCAATGCCACTAAAAAGCCCAGTTACAATATGCCCGACAACACCTTGACACGACTCACAACTTCTGGCACACTGTAATTTGGAGTGACGAGAACAAAATAGAGCTTTATGGTCACAACCATAAGCGCTATGTTTGGAGAGGGGTCAACAAATATTGTGCTCCTTGAAACAACCACACAGTGGTTATGATTTAAAAAGGAGCCAAACAACTATGTGATAATAAATGGCTTCATATGATCACTATCCTTAAATAAAAGATAGTTTTTTTTTTTGCATGATCAGTCATATTTTCAAAATCAATGCCAAAATTTCACAATTTCTGCCAGGGTATGCAAACTTTTGAGCACAACTGTATATATATATATATATATACACACACACAATATATATATATTATAATATGTACTGATCAGCCACAGCATTAAAACCACCTGCCTAAAATCGTGTGGGTTCCACTCGTGCCACCAAAACAGCTCTGACCCGTCGAGGCATGGACTCCACAAGACCTCCGAAATTGTCCTGTGGTATCTGGCACCAAGACGTTAGCAGCAGATTCTTTAAGTCCTGTAAGTTGCGAGGTGGGGCCTCCATGGATCGGACTTGTTGGTCCAGCACATCCCATAGATGCTCAATCGGATTGAGATCTGGGGAATTTGGAGGCCAAGTCAACACCTTGAACTCTTTGTCATGCTCCTCAAACCATTCCTGAACAATTTTTGCAGTGTGGCAGGGCGCATTATCCTGCTGAAAAAGGCCACTGCCATCAGGGAATACCGTTGCCATGAAGGGGTGTACGTGGTCAACAATCTTTAGGTAGGTGGTACGTGTCAAAGTAACATCCACATGAATGCCAGGACCCAAGGTTTCCCAGCAGAACATTGGCCAGAGCATCACACTGCCTCCACCGGTCTGCCTTCTTCCCATAGTGCATCGTGCTGCCATCTCTTCCCCAGGTAAACGACGCACACGCACCTGGCTGTCCACATGATCTAAAAGAAAACGATTCATCAGACCAGGCCACCTTCTTCCATTGCCCCATGGTCCAGTTCTGACGCTCACGTGCCCATTGTAGGCACTTTCGGCAGTAGAGGGGATCAACATGGGCACTCTGACTGGTCTTTGGCTACGCAGCCCAATACGCCCAAAAGCTGTGATGCACTGTGTGTTCTGACACCTTTCTATCATGGCCAGCATTACGTTTTTCAGCAATTTGTGCTACAGTAGCTCTTCTGTGGGATCGGACCAGACGGGCTAGCCTTCGCTCCCCACGCACATCAGTGAGCCTTGGGTCGCCCATGACCCTGTCGCCGGTTCACCGGTTACCCTTCCTTGGACCACTTTTGGTAGGTACTAACCACTGCATACCGGGAACACCCCACAAGACCTGCCGTTTTGGAGATGCTCTGACCCAGTCGTCTAGCCATCACAATTTGGCCCTTGTCGCTCAGATCCTTACGCTTGCCCATTTTTCCTGCTTCCAACACATGAAATTCAAGAACTGACTGTTCACTTGCTGCCTAATGTATCCCACCCCTTGACAGGTGCCATTGTAACGAGATAATCGATGTTATTCACTTTACCTGTCAGTGGTTTTAATGTTGTGGCTGATCAATATATATTTTACTGAATTATCTTAATTCATTTTTACATATACATTTATATTTGCATATGTGTTGTTAAATATTTATATTACATATAAAGATAAGTATATACCTATATATGTCTTCTGTGCCACAAAGCATTTTATGCTTTGATACGCTTTTTTTGTCCATCACCTCTGAATCTGCATTTCTTTCTTACTTGTTCTATTGTAAGGCATCATAACTGGTTTCAAATATTTAATTTGTTTGCATTATTAGAACTGGATGCACTTGGTGATGAACTCCTATTGGACGATGACAACTCATATCTGGACGAGGCCTCCTCAGCTCCAGCTATACCCGAGGGAGTACCAGGAGACAAAAGCACCAATCGGGTAAGTGCACTTTATGGAAGTTACATGCTGAAACTATCAGTATGTTCAGTATGGCACATTACCATAGTAATTTTTAGGGGTTGGTGATATAAACAAAAATTACACCACAATATTTTCAAAATTGTGGTCAATAACGATATATAGCATGATATACAGATTTTAATGGAATTGTGATGAAAAAAAAAAACAGATTGAAAATGGCCATCTAAATTTGCTGATAACATTTAACCTCTCTTAGATGTACATATGCAAAGTAGTGAGGAATCATTTACTTTTGCATATTGTATCAAATACCATTTTAAAATATAGTATGCCATTCTGAACACACTGTGTTTGTTTTAATTTTTTGCTTTAGATGAGGGAAGATCTTCTTGTGAAGATATTCCACAACTTCTTTTCTGTCCTTGAGTTTCTCAAACTCATAATATGGAATCTAGAGAAAGAGACAAAAACAGACTACAATGACCAATGCACTGGTGTCATGTTCACATAAATGTCTCTGAAGAACCAATTTTTGGTAACTATTAAAAGTATCTTTATTTTTTTGTACAAACAGGATGGAGTACTGGTGGACGAATTTGGCCTTCCTCAGATTCCAGCTACATAATAGAAAAACAACACTACACAACCCCAAACCCTCAAAAGACTTGGACAAATATCTACACACGTACTTTACAATGAAACACCGGGACAGAGATTCAAAACTTCAGTGTCAAGACTAAAACAATCCTGCCTACAATCTTGGTCTTGATTCTAATCTTTTATTGCTTCATAAGGAAATGTGTCAGCTTTGAAATCATAGTCAGCTTTCTTAAATAATCATTGTGCTTTCAGGTTTGATTATTTTCTGTTGAGATACTGTTGCTATGATCTATGCTGTTTTCTAAAGGATATACACCGGTAGTTGGTTTACTTTGTACTGCAGTACAGTGTTGCTTACTCAAAGTAAATATAATAAATTATTATATATTTGATAAATGTTTGAGGACTGAATTTACAATGGAATATTGTGGACGATAATGTATTTAACGATAATTTACAATGGAAATATTGTTTCATAATGCTGCAATATGGTTAACATGTCAACAAATTGACACGTAAATGGAATAATGTCAGTCTGAAAAGTGTGAGAGGAAAAAACTGAAGAAATGTGTGCAGTTTGCTTGGAGAAACAGCAAATCAAAAGATTATGTAGTGCTTTTATTATGATAATTTACATAGCAATTTACATTTAAAACAACTGTGCAACAGCCTCAGGATTTAAAAAGCTACAAATAAATCTAAAACTCAAATGTTTTTGTATGTGGGGAAAAATTGTCGACCCGTTAAGTCCATTGAATGCATTGACTGTAGACTGAGAAATAGAAGTTAGATGTGGGATAGGATTTGGTGATCCAATAGTCACCAGCTGAGTCTGTAGCTGTGAGGGAAGATCTTCTTGTGAAGATATTCCACAACTTCTTTTCTGTCCTTGAGTTTCTCAAACTCATAATATGGAATCTAGAGAGAGAGAGAGGGGACAAAAACAGACTATAGTGGTAAATGCACTGATTTTGAACCTACTAAATAGACTGTATTTCTTTAAGAAGGTAAAAGTAATGGGGTTAAGCCATGAGTAAACAAATAATGATTGTTTTACCTGAACAACATCATATCCCAGAATCCTCAGATGCCGTTGCTTAATAGATTCCTTGCCCAGAAGCTGTTTTGCATTTGCAGCAAAGCGCTTTGGCCCATCAATACAGACAGCGATTCTGATGATTCACAAATGTATGCATTAAGTTTAGTGCATGCAAACATTCTCACACACCATAAATATCAGTGCCTCTTCACTGCGAGCTTTAAAAGCAAATAGCAAGACATGCATTACCTCTTGTGGACTTCATCTATATGGCGAGCAGGCAGCACATAACCTTCCTCATCTAGTTTTATCTCAACATCTGAAGAGAGAGACAGACGATTCAGAATAATCTGTCATATGCAATCACAGAGATTCATTACCAGACTGGATTTGGTTTCTCATGATCTTAAAAACCTTTAGATCTAGGGGTTAGGGTGACAAGCATTAGGCTAACCCTAATGCTTGTAATTAATTCTGTAGAATAAATTGTGGAAAATTGTCAAAAAGATTGAGTAGGTAGTGTATAATAACAAACTGACAAAAAGGTTTTTTGTGTTAGCGCGAGCAGTTCTGTAATAGACTTTTATAACCAAACTTTACTTGCAGGATTTATGATATACCTAGTGAATAGCAATACGAAGTGAGTACTCTAGAAGCAAAGTAAGATCGAGCTCCCAGCAGATCCACTAGTCCAGATTTCACAGCATTGTCCAGTTGAGATTCCACCGGAGTCTCCAGAGACTGTCCTGGGGCCAAAAATGACTTTACACGAAACTTGTGTGACAGCCATGGACCCTTCAAACACATATAGACATTATGTAAGCAAACACTGTAGGTTATGAATAAATAAGCAACATACTCAACACAAGTGCGCCAATGCAGACACAAAAGTTTGGCCAACGCATTGCAAGTTTGTGGTTGGTTGTACATGCATTCTTGCGTTACTGGCGTGGTAACAAACCTCAGTACTCTAGGGGCGATAGACTCATCTTCAAATTTCTGTGCCCTTAAATGGGCCATATTATTTATTCAGCTAGTTAGCTATAAGCATGTCAACAAAATTCCCTTTAAACTGTTGTTCCACCATGACAGTAGTTGATCTGAAAGAGAAAACTAACCGTAGAGAAGAGTTAACGCTAACAGAGCGCAACAGTCTGGTTCCAGATGTAAAAATCCCAATCATTTTTCCATATGCAAATCAATTTTTAACGATAACTTTAAACTAGGGTTGTCAATCGATTAAATTGTTTTAATTATTCACATATACTGTATAAATATTTGCTCAGAAAGCCCCTCAAATAAGAATTCAATATATAATGGTCAAATAATTGTAAATATAATATATATTATAAAAACAATACTTCAGATAATTAAAATGCATTACATTATTGTGGCAGACGAACATAGCATTGATAAGACAATACAAAAAGTGGCTTTATATTTTTTCCATATTATTGAACATACGCCTATCATTGACCTATATAGTTCACAGCAATCCACTGAATTCGTCAATCTGTCTGAGATAGATTTATTAAGGGCTTTTCTATGGATGCATCAATGTAAACATGCGTCAGAGGGATGCTTTAAGAGCGCTTTGGTTGCATCATGTCATAAACACAGCGTTTTTTGGTCGCTGTGTCAAATTTAGAAACTTAGAAAAACACTCGATCCAGTTTTCCGAATTGCGCTGTGTCCAGCTGTGTACTTTGAACGCAAGTACACGTTCTAGTCGCTAGTGTCACGCAAGCCTGAGTGTGGTTTGTTCTCGGCACAGCTGCGCATTGCCTAAACAGCTGAAGTTTCGCTTACTGCCCCATGCTGAAAACAGGTGGTACAAGCTTGAATTGCCCCGATGGTTGGAATATTCCATATAGCTGTCCGGGGACATGATTAATTGCATTCATTTGTTTAACGAGTTATTTTTTATATAATTAAATCGCACAGACTTAATGCGTTAAATCGACAGCCCTACTTTAAACCTTTAAAAACAGACCTACCGTGAGCTCTGAGGTTGTTAATCGATGGTATTCTTCTGTTGAATTCATCGGTACGTGATAATTCAATTTCATTTTTTGTGTTTAAAGGGTAAGTTCACCCAAAAATTTAAATTCTACTAACCATGAAGCCATACCAAATATGACATCCGTTTACTTGCATTTTATGGACAAACAGAGCTGAAATGGGCTTATAAAATTCTTAATTTTAGTTCTGTTGAAAGTAAATCATGAGAGAATTTAAATTTTTGGGTGAACTAATCCTTTAATAGCCGAATTCCTGGTAAAGAACTACACTACCCATGATCCTGAAGAAAAAACATCCACCAATCAGAGCAAACAATTTGCGCCAAAAGAGCTCTGCAGCGACCGCACGCTCCCATGATGCACTGTGAATGACGCAACTGAGTCATCTCCCTTCACTCTCAAAACTATGTATATATTTGTATTTACCTGAATATTTTGCAATATAGTGTGAATATATTGCTTCTATACTCAATCAACAAATGTTATTTTTTTTCCCCATAATTGTATGGTCGATTACATCATTCGCAATGGTTTACAGGATTGTAGTTCATTCCCTCATTAAAGACGTTAAATACAAAGTCTTGTACCTTTGACTTTTTGATGCAATGTTGTGATTCATCTCTGATCTGGTTGGTTTGGTTCATGGCTTAGAACTCTTATGAAGGAAAACCTTCTGGAACCAAGACGGCTGAAAAAGTGGACAGGCACTGTTGCTCTCTATAGTGCCATTTGTTGCAACGCTGATAACGCAACACGCCTTGTATTGCATTATGAATTTCAGAATGCACTGACACGTGAATCGAGCTTGCATAGCTAGAAGCATTTGCATACTTGCGTAGAATATGTTTGGGGCCGTAAAGTTATTTTGTGTTCCATTTACTTTTATTCATACACATGCGGACGTGGGAGAGCGGAAATGCAAGGTTCGTGTTACGGTGTCCGAAGGTTTGGCAAACATTTTAGGTGAATGGCCCTTTAATCTAAACAATACATTTTCACTCACATCATAGAATGGACACTCCAGCTTCACAGTCATGTAGAGTTGGGTGAGCTGAGCGAGCACTGTGCGATCCATTCCGCTGCACGTTTCAGCTTTGTAATGGGAAGTAGAAAGTTATTATTAAAACCATTTTCTAACATTTTTATGAAATGGTACTGTATAAACAAAGACATATTTGCTTCCTTACCCTGTAGCTGCTGCATGAAGTAAGGGCTGAAGACTTTTGAGACGAAGTTCAGGGGGTACCTCTGTAGCAGAGTACAGGCGTGCAGTAGATCTAGAAGAGCTTTGGGCTGAAATTGCGAAAATCGGGCATGCAATACCGACTCCACCTTTCGGAACAATCTCCCCGCGTCAGGCGGCACGTATCCCAAAACTCCCAGTGCGACTATCTGTTGTGACACCTGCCACGTGGAGTACTCCTCCGCACGGTACATGAAACTTTCAGCCACTGCATTGAAAACAGGCGGAGAAAGAATGCGTCGTCGCCCGAAATACTGCATCACCTTGGTTACTGTTTCTGCTTGAGCATTGAAGGTGATCTTAGGCACGTGGCGCTCAAGAGCTTCCATGAGAAAGTGATCGCTGTGTCCGTAGTGCATAAGTGCAGACAAAACTACAGTCAGTTCTGCATCTGAAAAGTTTTGCACATGACGGACAGCTTGCTTGCAGAGCGCAATAACTAGTGGCACTGCTTGCATCTCTCCCAGCTTGACTAGAGCACCTAAAATCTCACTAACTGCAACTGGGTCCATCCTGTGCGCTAATCGGAGTGCTTGAGCATTCATTTCATTCAGAAGCTCAAGGTAGCGTCCATCCTCACCCAAACCAGATGCTAGCATGCGATAAACAGCCACTAGCTGTGTTGCGTTCCATTGTGCCGGGTCTTTATTTTGAAGCTGCGTCGTAGCCTGTTTTAGCATTCCACAGTCAGGCCCTTCCAATGCAAATAAAGCCCTTGTTAACCCACAGAGTGCTTCAACACTTAACCGTCCCGAGTCCAGCCTCTCCTGACTCTCGGACACCAGCCTTACCACCAGGCGACTCCAAGGGTCAAGGTAGAGTCGTGTACAGCCCACCAGAGCTTGAACCACCACTTCATCCTCCAACGCGGTGGACTCTTGCTCAAGTCTGTGACAAAGTTTGTTCAAGGCCACGTCTGACAATAGGACTTGTGGGTTCCCAAGACCACAGGTGCCATCCTGTTCCAAGTCAGCCAATCGGTGCAGGACAGAAGCTGATGCTGCACCCGAGAGCTCAGGGTGAGATCGCAGAAGACGTAGAACTTGCTGGGATGTTGTACAGGAGGACAAGCGGGTTGTAAATGTGCGATCCTCATCGGAAGTCAGGTGGTGCAACCAAGATAGACATCTTCCACTGGCTAGGAGCTCTTGATAAGGGCGAACAGGTCCAGCGACAAGGAAAAGTGGGTCTCGTGTTGTGGTACATACACCTCTTTGACTGAGAGAGTAAACACTGGACGTCCTAAGACAGGGAAAGCATAGACGCTTACCCAGACACACTACCAGCGATGGAAGGACTTGGGCTCCCAAATTCCTAAGCAAATGCAGCCTCAGAGCCAGTGTTTTGGCCATTGGAAAGTGCTACAACATCCTTAATCTACAGTCACAACAAAAGACAGAACATGTAAGTTAATGGGTCATTTTCTTTTAAACACAAATGATGATGAAAGCCAAAAGATTAAATGTCATGGATCAATATTTACTGAGTAATCAATTATTTTGTAGAGGGTAAATGGCACTTTTTTTCTTGTTTTCCAAAGTTGGAGTGCCTATAACTCCAGAATTATGAAAGATATCATACAATTATTCTAAATTCTGGTTCAGAACAAACTTTTCTTTTTGTATCTTAAATTTTAAGGCCCTATCTGGTTAAATCCCAGAGATTTGAGACTCTCAATGTGGCTCCATCTGTAGTTTGTTAAATTTCACCCATTTTCAGAGGTTGAAAACCAAAGGCTATTTTGTCTTGTCCAACAAAATAAAGGTATGAAGTACAAATAATGCTGAAACTAGATATGTCCCTTTATTTATTCTCATATAAACAATAGTTACGCTAATTTTAAAAAAATAAGTGACACATGTGGCTCTTCGGTTAGTGCAATACCTAAATCTAGCTTTCAGAAGTTTCAGGATTTCAGAAATGCAACGCTCTGGAAAACGTATTAACACAATCAACAATACCAGCTGGAATTTTCTGAAATTTGGTTGATCTGACACGGAATAACTCTAATGTTTAACATCATTAAAAGTGCACTCAGTAAGTTTTTGTTCATGTCCTCTTGGACTTACAGTGACACCTAGCGGCTTGGATGCAACATCAATCAAAATCAATAGTTTTCAGTTACTGATGCCAATGCAGAATTTCACTATTCACAGTCAGTCATGATTAATTTAATCCTTGAGTGAAAGTGTCCAATAACAGGGTGGTCACTGAGATTAAGTGAGCAGTATTCGACTGGTCATGTGATCTCAACATGGCCGCCCCCATGAGGGGACCCTCTTCATGCAGAATAAACAGCTTTTATAACGTTACTGATATGACTGGAGTCTTCATCTCATGTGAGTTATCATGATTTTATACATATGTTTCCAAATGACAATTAATTTCATGAGGAGTACAACTGTTTTAATAAGAAAAATATACTGAGTGCACCTTTAAGGATTAACTCAAATGGTGAAAAATGTCACCAGTGATTGTTTCAAGTCATCAGTAAGATTGCTATCAATTATATTAATTTTACAACATGCAGCAGGATGTAACTCTATATTACAAAGCCTATTTCAATAAGAGGAGAGCAGCTCACAAAGCACATGTCACAGACATAAAGACAGACGAAAAAATATTATTATTATTGGCAAAAATAATAAGGACAATTTAGATTTTATTTTTTAATTTCATGACAATTAAACGCTCCACCTCCCAATTCTCATTACTATAATGCTATGACTATACGTGCGGATACGCCATGCCTACAAATTTTACATAGCAAAAGAATTAGAAAAAGTATCATTATTACTTACTACAATAAAGCTGCATGAAACACGCTTTGCCCTTGTACCTCACGCGGAAGTCATGTTATATAGCAAAGTCCGCGTGAGATCGAGAATAAACTATTCACGGTTCAGCGAGACAATGAAGGGACAAAGTAAGTGCCATAGTGGCATGATAGAAAACACAAATACAGAACAATGAGGTGAAATGAAAGACAGTTACCTCAGAAACATCCGTCCAGTGCAGATTACACAAACCCGGCATGGTTCTGTAACAACTGCGCATGAACACTGACAGCTGAATTGTGATTGGTCATTCCGTCTTCGTGGGCGGGGAAAGAGTGTGGCAAAACTCCGCCCACGTTCTTCCGCTGTTTTGACTTACGCAAGAATTGGATTTTTTATTTTAATAAAAAATAAATAAATAAATAAAATAAATAAATAAATAAAAAAAATCGATATTTGTTTACTCCGTATTAAACACTATGAGATGACAACATATTTCATATTTAAATTTGAATTATGTATTCTAATTATGATTTTTTTTCTTCATATTTCATATTCATCAATGATTTATATTATTTCATAAATAATTATTAATATATTATATCATTTGTTATTTTATTTATAATATAATAATAATAGAATTCATGTATTTTATAGTTTATATTAAATGTTTTGTATAATTATATTACCAATTTCTTCAATTATATTATTTATATATTATATTATGAATAATAATTTGTATTATAATTACTATATTGTTTATGAACATTCTTGCTTTTGCTGTTAGCCAGCGTTGAACATATTTCATATTCCTAAATAATTAAAATGTCATAAATAATTGCTATATACTGTATATATTATTTTATATAGAATGCATTTATATAAATAATGTAGTACAATTTATATTTAATATTATTGTATAATTCATTATATTACTAATATATTCATAATTATATTATAGTTAATAAATATTCTTGTTACTGTCGTTTTACCCAGGGCAGACATAATGGCTATTTAATAAGCACCGTTTATCAAATTCAGCATTATTTATGCCCAATTTTATTGTAGTTTATCTTCATTGTACAAGCATGAATTGACAAATAATAATTCCACATATTTTTCTGAAAGTTCTAAATGCTGTAACCAGAAAAGGCAAGATTCAAATTGACAGAGTAAAAGAAAACAGACAAAATGATGAGAGCATTGTAAGAAAGCACATCTGCCTTAAAAAATCAGAAAGGACAAGTGTTGCAAGTTTTGAGTTTTTCAATAGGGTGTATATGGCTTTGCTTTTTGATGCATTAACATATTCTCTTAAGATGTGCTTTTAAATAGATGTAGAGTAGACCATAGTTACTCTAAGTGCAGTTGCATCTTCTAACCTTCACAAAACATCTGGTGAACATAATTACATTGTTCACATCAAGATTAATATAATTAACAACAACTAAGCAAAGCCCACAAGAAACAATGTTCAATAAGTCATTTATTCAAAATATTGTTTATTATGAAATGTAAAAATACAGTTAGTTCAGGCCACGAAAAGCTCAAATGCACCTAAAATGTAACACTTTCACATTTATTTTATTTTGTTGTCTTTAACAAAGAGAGAAATGAGACCCTGTATTAGAGGTTTGAGATCGTACAACTTACCGACTAACTAGAAGTAAACTCTAAAGTTACACTCCATTATAGTCTAGACATGGACAAAATATATGAAAAAGATGATGATCCATCAGACCCATAAAGCTACAAATACATTCAACTATTAACCATGAGGCCTAATAATTAGTGGAATTTGTTACAATTTGCATATATCAAAAAAAGAATAAACACTGAAACGTCAACGTTGCACTGACCAAATTCAAACACCACAAAGAGAAAAACAAAATGGTGCACAGTTCCATGGTGGATTTTGATTTTGGTAATAGAGTGACTTAACTTTTTCCCAAACCGTTTTCTTGATTCAGCATCATAACCCATTCATATATTAGGTCTTATCCTAGAGATTTCTACAGAGTGCTCCTTTAATTCTCACATACACGCATACATGCAATAATAAAGCTCAGGTCAGCTTCCCATGGGACAGCGCAGAATTTCTCTAGCCTAAAAGGGGATTTTAAAAGCAAGATGACAGGGGCTTGTTTTCAGTTTAATCATCCTTGTCTTTGGCTCCATGTTTGAGAATACGGGTGAACTCCACATAGTTGAAGTTGCTCTTTTTATCAATGGGTGCTTCTCTGAAGAGCTCATCAACTTCTTCATCTGTGAAGCGATCACCCATGGTGGTCAGAAGTTCTCGCAAGTAGTCCTCCTGAATGAAGCCTGAGGGGAGAAAGAATCAAATGTTCCTTTCATACATATTAATTAATATATTTCAAATATCGTCAAAAGGCGAATTAGTATTTTCTATGCATAATGTTTTAGGAGACTGCTGTCATATTTGATGATAAATTGTAAATAGATTCAGTGATGCAATAGGTGCAGCATAAACTGACGTGACGCTATTTTTTTTACAAATGCAATTCAAATAAAAAATATTATAATGCAATTAATAATTAATAATGCAGTTCACACCAAACAATTACTTGAATACACCTCTACTATGATAAACATGTTTATTTTATTTTTAAAAGTCATTTTGATATTTTTCTGGGGGTTAAATAAAATAAAAAAATGTCTTAGTGGTGTAACCATACAGAGACAGTAAAAAAAGAAATAAAAGTCTCATTAGAAGCTAAAATTCTTGAATAAGGCCGTATTAATTATTAATATTTTTTCAAACTTGCACACCAAATCAAAGTCAGGTGATGTAACCTACGGAGTCCTCTAGTGGACAGGGCGGGATTCGTTTGTCTGAAACAGTTTTGCGTTCCCTCGCAATAAATTTACCATGGCTTTTCTACAGTAACCATATTTTAACCTTGATACTCGTAGTGAAACCATGGTAATAATACAGAAAAACAAAGACAATGGTAATAAAAATTAGTATGGTTTTACTACATATACCATAGTTTAACCATAGTATTTGTAGTAATACCATAGTAAGTAACCACAAGATTAACCATGGTTAATCTATAAGAGAACCATGGATACAGTATACTGTATTAAAACCATGGGAGGGGGGAAAAACAGGGTTAGCCTACTACTATCATGGTTACTACAACATTACTATAGTAAAAACAAGATGGTTACAGACTACATATTATTATAGTAAAACCATAGTACAGTACTACTGGTTACTACAATCAAGGTTACTTACTATAGTAAAACCATGGTTTCTGCTAAAAAAAAAAAAAAAAGTTTCCTACATGGTTACTTGTTTAGAGTTTTGTTTTTACTAAGGTTAGCCCCTAACCTAACCCCTCTGAATAAATTCACCATGGTTTCACTGTAGTAACACTGACTGTTGCAACAATGTTTTTTGTTGTTTTTTCCCCTTTTCTCCCCAATTTGGAATGCCCAATTCCCAATGCGCTCTAAGTCCTCGTGGTGGCGTAGTGACTTGCCTCAATCTGGGTGGCGGAGGACGAATCTCAAGTTTCCTCCGCGTCTGAGACCGTCAATCCACGCATCTTATCATGTGGCTTGTTGAGCGCGTTACTGCGGAGACGTAGCGCGTGTGGAGGCTTCACGCTATTCTCAGCGGCATCCACGCACAACTCACCACACGCCCCACCGAGAGCAAGAACCACATATTATAGTGACCATGAGGAGGTTACCCCATGTGACTCTACCCTCCCTAGCAACCGGGCCAATTTGGCTACTTAGGCTGGAGTCACTCAACACACCCTGGATTCGAGCTCGCATCTCCAGGGGTGGTAGTCAGCGTCAATACTCGCTGAGCTACCCAGGCCCCCTCAGAAACCATGGTTTTAATACAGTACACTGTATCCATATAGTAACCATGCTTTTACTATAGATTAACCATGGTTAATATTGTCGCTATAGTTCTACTACAAATACCAAATTTTAACCATGGTATTTGTAGTAAAACCATAGTAACCACAAAATTATGATTTTTATTACCAGTTTTTGTTTTCCTGATTTATTACTATGGTTTCACTACAAATATCATGGTTAAAATATGGTAACTGTAGTAAAACCATGGTAAACTTATTGCGAGGTAACGCAAAACCTAAAAAGTTGTGTACACTTGAGCAAGGAAAGTATTTTAATACCTTTTATTTAATGGTTACACCACTTGACATTTTTAAAGTCATTAAATCATTTGTTGTGTGTGTGTTTGTGGAAAATGCTATAAATGTTTTTTTCACGAACTAATGAACTCGATACATCTGCTTTAAACTAGGTTTGGTAATTTTACATTTATGCATTTGGCAGACGCTTTTATCCAAAGTGACTTACAGTGCACTTATTACAGGGACAGTCCCCCTGGAGCAACCTGGAGTTAAGTGCCTTGCTCAAGGACACAATGGTGGTGGCTGTGGGGATTGAACCAACAACCTTCTGCTTACCAGTTCAGTGCTTTAGTCCACTACACCAACACCACTCCTTTATGGTAATGATTTCTCATTTGAATCTTATCGGACCATCCTTATTTGTCATTGACCCACATGGGCTCAAGACAAGTTTTTACCTGTTCCTTCCTCATCGAAGCAAGCAAAAGCATTACGAATGACTTCCTCTGGGTCTGTGCCATTGAGCTTCTCTCCGAACATAGTGAGAAACATAGTGAAATTTATCGGCCCGGGAGCTTCTGTCATCATCGCCTCCAAATAATCATCTGCTGGGTTCTTCCCTGAAGTGAAAAAGTGGAGTGAAAAACAGATGAATTTAACCATTCTGTAAACAAAACATTGTTATTTATAACTGATATACTGAAAGGGTTAGTTCACCCTAAAATGAAAACTTGTCATTTGATGTCGTAAGTCATATGGACTACATCATTCATGCTTCAATTACGTCTTTGTCATTTATTAAGCTTGACAACTATGATAAAAATGGATAAAGATGCAATGAAAAGTGAATGGTTACTGAGGCTGTCAGCCTGTTCAATTCTGCCTAACATCTTCTTTTAGGTTTAACAGAAGACAGAAAATGGGTTTGGAACAACTTGAGGGTGAGTAAATGAAAGAATTTTCATTTTTTGGCGAATTACCCCTTTAAGGCAACAGATGAAACCTTACCGAGAGACGCCAGCATGTCGTGCAGATCCTCCTTATCTACAAAACCATCACGGTTCTGGTCGATCATGTTGAAAGCTTCTTTAAATTCCTGAATCTGTGACTGATCGAACATAGCAAAGACATTGGAGGTGGCGCGCTGAGGGCGCTTCTTGGTGGCCTTTCCCTTGGCGCGACATTTGCTTGACATTTTGGCTGAGTTTGGCTTTACCTATGAGCTAAACAAACAAGGGAAATATCAAACACAAGCTCAAACACTAATAATTTCTGAATTTTACAGAACAGAAGAGAGCTTTGTCTGCAGCTCAAAAACTAATTAGATTACTAGAAGCTTGCATGAAGGTGCATGCATTTTAATGCCCTGCAAACCTAATTTGGGTTTATGTGAATTGCTGCATATTCTGCTGATTTAAACTTGTCACAATAAAGATATCAAGCTGGTTAAAATTAAAGGTTGACCGATATATCAGTGCCGATAGTTGCTTTTAACTATTGGTTATCTGCAAAAATCAACGCTGATAGTATTTTTTTTTTATTATTCCTCTGTTCTTCTGGGGCCAAAACCCTTCATCTGATGTTTACACTGGTGGCCAAAAGTTTGGAATAATGAACAGATTTTGCTCTTACGAAAAGAAATTGGTACTTTTATTCACCAAAGTGGCATTCAACTGATCACAGTTTATAGTCAGGACATTAATAACATGAAAAATTACTATTACAATTTGAAAGCAAATGTTCAAAACTTCTTAAACTACTTCAAAGAGTTCTCATCAAAAAATCCTCCACATGCATCAATGACAGCTTTGCAGATCCTTGTTATTCTAGCTGTCAGTTTGTCCAGATACTCAGATGACATTTCACCCCACACTTCCTGTAGCACTTGCCATAGATGTGGCTGTCTTGTCGGGCACTTCTCACACACCTTACAGTCTAGCTGATCCCACAAAAGCTCAATGGGGTTAAGATCCATAACACTCTTTTCCAATTATCTGTTGTCCAATGTCTGTGTTTCTTTGCCCACTCTAACCTTTTCTTTTTGTTTTTCTGTTTCAAAAGTGTCTTTTTCTTTGCAATTCTTCTCATAAGGCCTGCACCCCTGAGTCTTCTCTTTACTGTTGTACATGAAACTGGTGTTGAGCGGGTAGAATTCAATGAAGCTGTCAGCTGAGGACATGTGAGGTGTCTATTTCTCAAACCAGAGACTCTGATGTACTTATCTTCTTGTTTAATTGTACATCTGGCCTTCCACATCTCTTTCTGTCCTTGTTAGAGCCAGTTGTCCTTTGTCTTTGAAGACTGTAGTGGACACCTTTGTATGAAATCTTCAGTTTTTTGGCAGTTTCAAGCATTGTATAGCCTTCATTCCTCAAAACAATGATTGACTGATGAGTTTCTAGAGACAGCTGTTTCTTTTTTGCCATTTTTAACCTAATATTGCCCTTAAGACATGCCAGTCTATTGCATACTGTGGCAACTCAAAAACAAACACAAAGACAACGTTAAGCTTCATTTAACGAGCCAAATAGCTTTCAACTGTGTTTGATATAATGGTAGTTATAAGCGATTTTCTAGTACCAAATTAGCAATTTAGCATGATTATTCAAGGATAAGGTGTTGGAGTGATGGCTGCTGGAAATGGGGCCTGTCTAGATTTGATAAAAAATGTCTTTTTCAAATAGTGAAGGTGCTGTTTTTTACATCAGTAATGTCCTGACTATACTTTATGATCAGTTGAATGCCACTTTGGTGAATATATATATATATATATATATATATATATATATATATATATACACACATACACACACACACACACACACACACACTCTGTCATATATAAAAATACATTGCTAAAAATAAAATGGATCATTTTTGTGGTGGCCCAGTGAAAATATTGGCAAAACTGGCCTAAAAAAATTAAAATAATAAAAAATCCCTACTCTTGAGTCTTGTAAAGTTACAACATAAAAAACACAACAGGTACAAATGCTTACTTAAACATAGCCCGATTTCAAAAGAACAACAAAAACTGACTAATCACAACTAATAATCGCAATAAAGTCGACAAACATTTGACCAGTGACCAAGGGTCCATTACATTGACACTAATCATAACCTACATCTGCGACCAATTTGATGTATTTATAGCACCTTTCATTTAATGAGGGCAGATCCCAATCATGTGGCCTAAATAAGGATTATGAATTATAACAACTTTTAGAATATTTTCCGATTAAACGCTAACACACACGCCCTAAAAATAACACAGGAAGCGCAAAAAAAAAAACAAAAAAACTGAACTGCCACAATGAATAAAATGCTGAGTTTCTATTTTAAACACGTTGGTTCGTTAAATACTGCAACTAAATAACATGCTAAGATTTAAAAAATAATAATAATAAATAAATAAATAAATAAATAAATAAAACCAAGACCATTTCAGACACGTGGAAGCATATACAGTAACTCGATTATTCACTCTGCGCGCATGTTTTTTACGTAAGTATATAATTAGCATCATATTACTAAATAAAACAAAAACGCGTGAAAACAGATTAAACAATGAGAATAATCGTCTCACCTACCAACCGAGATCGACAGCAGTAACCTCCGCCTTGTTCAACCACCGCCCAAACTTCCGGATTTCAGCGGCGCTTCGGCGATCTTCCTCGGACCAGACCATTACAACAGTAAGGGGGTCACAGATGAAAGACAGAGATTCGCAAAAGTGAAACGCAGCACACAGTAAACCGTAATACATTTAAATTAAAATATTCTTCATGTAATATCTGTATTTTTCTCATGAGGTCCTATTCATTAATCAACTAAAATGTCTATGAAACCCCCCCTTTCTTCCCGGGTAGTTTATCTGGACACGCCCCCTTCTGACTACGTAATTGTTTTTGTAACGTGACCATATGAGGTCTGAAATAATGTTTTTCTTCCTGAGCAAAAAGACAAATGTGTCGATAGTTGCAATTATAGCAATTCGACGTTTGGATTATGAAAAGCCATCTGTTCAAACATTTAATTTGCCATCACGTGTGGATAGTGTACGGATAATGTCCACGTAGGCCTACTTTTTTTATTTTTTTTACCTTTATCAACATAGAGTTTTGTTCAAAATGCGTTTTGCCTTCACTTTTAAATGATCCTACCGGTGTGGCAAATGGTTTTTAAAAGTACAAATATTCTACATACTTTAAAAAAAGCAATTTTAAGATTTACGTATTTAAATTTCATAACGAAATAATAAATAATCTTTAATAAAATTAATAATAATAAAAAAAACTAAATATCTTTAAGTTTTATTAATTTAATTTTGTTAAATATTTCACAATTTAATTTGATGGAGTTTTTTTATATTTAAAATTTAAATGCGTAAATCTTAAAAATAAACTAAAATATATATTTTTTTGAGTGAATTCTTTTTATAAAACCCATGATTTTATTATATTGTGTGTTAACATATTTATGCATTTTATTTTAATATTTATATTTATTATTTAATTATTTAATTTTTAAAGGTTTATATTTATAAGAAGCTAATTGCCCAGTGGTATCTCTATGTTATTTTCAATTAGACATACTTTGTCTACAGAATGAGATATGACTTGTTAATAAAATCACTTTCACGAATGGATTGTCTTCTCTCATTCATTGTGTGATGTTATTTTAAACAGATATGATGTGGGATTTATATATGTAACATTTTTAATATAAAAGTATTAAGCAGTTTCAGTAGTTACTGACTAAGATTCAGGCAAAGCTCATAAACTCTGTTCCCATGTCTATCTGTCAGTGGATTACCAGCTTTCTGATGGACAGGCAGCAGCTTGTGAGACAGGGGAAACTCACTTCCAGCACATGTACAATCAGCACTGGTGCCCCCCAGAGATGTGTGCTCTCCCCACTACTCTTCTCCCTCTACACCAATGACTGCATCGCCAAGGACCCCTCTGTCAAGCTCCTGAAGTTTGCGGACGACACCACTGTCATCGGCCTCATCCGAGATGACGATGAGTCTGCATACAGAAGGGAGGTTAAACAGCTGGCTGTCTGGTGCAGTCAAAACAACCTTGAGCTGAACACGCTCAAAACGGTGGAGATGATTGTGGACTTTAGGAGAAACCCCCCCAAAACCATTCTAAACAGCACTGTGGCAGCAGTGGAGTCATTCAGGTTCCTGGGCACTACCATCTCACAGGACCTGAAGTGGGAGACACACATTGACTCCATTGCGAAAAAGGCCCAGCAGAGGTTGTATTTCCTTCGCCAGCTGAGGAAGTTCAACCTGCCACAGGCGCTGCTGATACAGTTCTACTCAGCAGTCATTGAGTCTGTCCTCTGCACTTCAGTAACTGTCTGGTTTGGTTCAGCTACGAAATCAGACATCAGAAGACTACAAAGGACAGTTCGGACTGCTGAGAGGATTATTGGTTGCCCCCTGCACCCCCCTTCAAGAACTATACACTCCCAGAGTGAGGAAAAAGGCTGGAAAAATCACTTGGGACCCCACTCACCCTGCCCACTACCTTTTTGAACTGTTGCCTTCTGGCCGACGCTTCAGAGCTCTGAGCACCAGAACCGTCAGGCACAGGAACAGTTTTTTCCCTCAGGCTATCCATCTTATGAACAGTTACACTGCCCCATTGAGCAATAACTGTGCAATACACAGTTTAGTCTTTTTTATATTTATCCAACACATCCAACCTCTTCTGCCATTTCATTCCTCTGAAAAAAAAAACAAAAAAACATTTGCACTGTACATAACAGATTGTATTAGATTTGCACTACCCATGTGTATATGTGTATGTATGTATGTATGTGTGTGTCTGTAAGTATGTGTATAAATCGTTTTTATTTTTTATTATTATCTATGTCTTGCTGCTGTTTTTGTATTGTTGTGTACTGGAAGCTCCTGTCACCAAGACAAATTCCTTGTATGTGTAAGCATACTTGGCAATAAAGCTGATTCTGATTCTGATTCTAAACTACAGTATGTATATACTGTATATCTAAAAATATTCAAATACCCTGCAGAAAAGGGTTGAACTATATAGTTCATTATGGCTTGTAACTGTTATATATGTATGCAGGCCTGGCTCCACAGAGGGCCTGTGTGGCTTGAGCTTGGCCCACCTTGGCAACCACACCCCCACCCACCCCTCCAACTGTTTGGCCCACCCAGAGAGTCCTATGGCCCACCTTACATCTTAGAGCTGGAGCTGGGCCTGTGCGCATGTACAGTTTTTCATAGTGTCCCATTGTTGAACAGCTCATTATAGCACTCTGAACCACTCTGACAACTGCAAAGTATGGTATAATGAGGCTTAAGTATGCAATGTATAGTAATGATGATAAGGTTTATAATTTCAAATATAGTGCATATATTCTGCAGAAGACTGTAGCAGTAAGTATCTGGGCCTGTCGTTAGTTTATTAGTGTATTACGTAGTACAGCAGCTGTGTGTAAACCCATGCTACTTCCCAGGGTCAGCCAAACATGTGTTTTTCCAGTATTACAAAGCTTCTTTGATGAGGGACAAAAATACACAAGCTCATGACAACATCAGAATCTCATAAACTCAGACAGCTAGTTTGAATATGCAAACACATACACACTTTCCAGAATATTCACTCTTGGTTTGATTGACAACAACGTAACTGAAATTTATGAATTACCTCCTAATCCAAGGTGCATTGGAGATAATCCCAACCCAAACTTTGCTTTACAGTTTAAGAGATGATCTTTACAAAACTAGCCATGCAACACTGTAAATGGCTAAAATGCAAAACACTTTAAGAATGACTACTATGTTGCTCATTTAAAGGAATATTCCGGGTTTAATACAAGTTCAGCTCAATCGACAACTTTTGTGGCATAATGTTGATTACCACAAACATTTATTTATATTTGACCGTCCTTTTCTTTATAAAAAGCAAAAATTGAGGTTGCAGTGAGGCACTGACAATTGAAGGGAATGGGGCCAATTTTTGGAGGGTTTAAAAACATCAAGTTTAAGCTTATAATTTTATAAAAATAACTTTTGTTAATTCTTTGGTTAAAATTGTGTATTATTTGAACTGTAAAGTTGTTTAAATCATCTCTTTTGTTTTTCTATTTTGTGTGTGGTTGTTTTAGGGTTTACAGCGTTACGTCGTCATGGCAACAAAGTTCTCTAATTGGATATAACTTTAAACAGAAATGGTTAGTTAGCGATTTTACCACACTAAAATCATGTTAACGAATATGATTTATGTCTCGTAGCAATACTTTTGAAACAGTGTGTATTTTAACGTTTATATTTTGGCCCCCATTCACTTTCATTGTAAGTGCCTCACTGTAACTCAGATTTTTGCTTTTATTAAAGAAAAGGAGGGATGAGCTGAAATTCGTTTTTGTGGTAATCAACATTATGCCACGAATGCTGTCGATTGAGCTTAAATTGTATTGAACTCAGAACATTCCTTTAATTGGGAATTCTATTTCACTTTAACATACACTGATTGTAATTTGACCGTTTAGACCATCTAACATGCAATTATTGACTTTCGTGACAAATCAAAACAAATATCAAGAGGCAAATCCTTTGGTTGTTTAAGTAATGTCCATTGTGAACTTTTTGACTGGACTGTGTTTTACTTTAAGTACATTTATATTAAGGTGAATTAAGATAAATTGGGTGACTTTTTGACCATCAATATCATAACATCTGCATAACAGCAGGCACAGCATAGCAAAATGAACGTTGTTTTAATCAGTTTACTTAATAACATAAACAACTTAGATACCTTTAAAGCAAAAATATGTTTTTCTATTTATTTTTCTTTCATGCGTGGTAGACAAGTGAGTTTAAATTACTGTATGAATGCTTCCGAACCACGCTGCCAAGCATACATCTAGAAAATCTCCTCTCTCTTCCTAACAAAATGGATGAACTACTTCTCCTAATCCGTACAAATAAGGACTTTGCTAACTCTGCTGCTCTGTGTTTCACGGAAACCTGGCTGAGTGAAGCCATTCTGGACAGCGCATTACATTTGCTGGGCTTTCAGCTGTTCAAAGCGGATCGCATCGCTGAGTTATCGGGGAAAACAAGAGGCGGTGGAACATGCTTTTACATCAATGCAAGTTGGTGTACAGATGTAACAGTGTTGAAGAAGATGTGCTGCCCTAAGTTAGAAGCGCTCTTCCTCAACTGTAAGCCTTTCTACTTGCCATGGGAGTTTTCCTAATTTATTCTGGTGAGTTTTTACATTCCTCCACAAACGTGCTTGAATGCAGCACTGCAACAGCTGGCAGATCGATCACAGACACGAAACAACAACACACGGACTCACTTATTATTATTCTTGTGAATTTTAACAAAGCAAGCCTCTGGGGGCCTGGGTAGCACAGAGAGTAAAGACGCTGACTACCACCCCTAGAGTCGCGAGTTCAAATCCAGGGCATGCTGAGTGACTCCAGTCAGGTCTCCTAAGCAACCAAATTGGCCGGCCCGGTTGCTAGGGAAGGTAGAGTCACATGGGGTAACCTCCTCGTGGTCGCTATAATGTGGTTCTCGCTCTCGGTGGGGCACGTGGTGAGTTGTGCGTGGATGCCATGGAGAATAGCGTGAAGCCTCCTCATGCGATATGTCTCCGCGGTAACGTGCTCATCAAGCTACGTGATAAGATGCGTGGATTGACAGTCTCAGACGTGGAGGCAACTGAGATTCGTCCTCCGCCACCCAGAATGAGGTGAGTCACTATGCCACCACGAGGACCTAGAGTGCATTGGGAATTGGGCATGCCAAATTGGGGAGAAAAGGGGAAAAAAATCACAAAAAACAAAAACAAAACAAAGAAAACCTCACACGTGACTTGCCCAAATACAAACAGCACATTACATGCCTCACCAGAGACAGAAATATACTGGATCACTGTTACACTACATTAAAGTATGCATATCACTCTGTCCCATGTGCAGCTTTAGGACTCTCTGATCACTGTCTGGTTCATCTTTTTCCAACCTACATGCAGAAACTAAAATCAGCTAAACCTGTATTTAAGACTGTAAAGAGATGGACCAATGAAGCAGAGCTGGAACTTCAAGCCTGTTTTGACTGCACTGATTGGAGTGTTTTTGAAGCTGCAGACACCAATCTGGACGAGCTCACAGATACTGTAACAACATATATCAGTTTCTGTGAGGATATGTGCATTCCTACTAGGACTTATTTAACATACAACAACAACGAACCATGGTTTACAGGAAAACTCAGGCAGCTTTGTCAGGCCAAAGAGGATGCTTACAGAAGTGGGGATAAAATATTGAATAATCAGGCCAAAAATGCACTGACAAAGGAGATCAGAGTGGCTAAAAGAAGCTACTCTGAAAAGCTGGAAAACTTGTTTTCAGCTAATGACCTTGCATCAGTGTGGAGTGGCCTGAATGACATTGCCAACTACAAGACACCATCCCCCAACATTGTAGGGAATCAACATCTGGCTGACGACCTGAATGTGTTTTACTGTAGATTTGAAAAGCCCAGTCTCACACCCCACACCCACTCTGACCTTCACTTCACACAAACCCAAACACCTCCTGCAACCATCCTCCTCCCCCATTCTACTACTCAACCTGCACTTAAGATCTGTGAAGTGGATGTGTGCCAGGTCTTCCGGAAACAGAAGACAAGGAAAGCTCAGGGCCCAGACGGTGTTCCACCCACTTATCTAAAAGCCGGTGCTAACCAGCTGGCCACCATCTTCACACAGACCTTCAACAGATCACTGCAAATGCTCCACTATCATCCCTGTCCCAATGAAACCCAAGATTACAATGACTACAGACCTGTCACCCTGATGTTTGTGTTCATGAAGTCATTTGAGAGACTGGTGTTGACCCACCTGAAGGACATCACTGGACCATTTCTGGATTCCCTGCAGTTTGCCTATAGAGCTAGCAGGTCGGTGGATTATGCAGTCAATATAGGACTGCATTACATACTGCAACATCTAGACAGACCAGAGAGTTATGCAAGGATCCTATTTGTGAACTTCAGTTCTGCTTTCAACACCATCATCCCTGCTCTCCTATGGAATAAATTAACCCAGCTCTCGGTTCCCACCTCTATCTGTCAGTGGATCACCAGCTTTCTGACAGATAGGCAGCAGTTAGTGAGAAAGGGGAAATTTACTTCCAGCACATGTACAATCAGCACTGGTGCCCCCCAGGGATGTGTGCTCTCCCCACTACTCTTCTCCCTGCACACAAATGACTGCACCTCCAAGGACCCCTCTGTCAAGCTCCTGAAGTTTGCAGATGACACTACAGTCATCGGCCTCATCCAAGATGATGACAAGTCTGCTTACAGAAGGGAGGTTGAACGGCAGGCTCACTGGTGCAGTCAAAACAACCTGGAACTGAACACGCTCAAAACAGTGGAGATGATAGTGGACTTTAGGAGGAAAACCCCAGCATCGACCGCTCACCATTCTAAACAGCACTGTGGCAGCAGTGGAGTCATTCAGGTTCCTGGGCACTACCATCTCACAGGACCTGAAGTGGGAGACCCACATTGACTCCATTGAGAAAAAGGCCCAGCAGAGGTTGTACTTCCTTCGCCAGCTGAGGAAGTTCAACCTGCCACAGGTGCTGCTGATTCAGTTCTACTCAGCAGTCATTGAGTCTGTCCTCTGCACTTCAATAACTGTTTGGTTTGGTTCAGCTACCAAGTCAAATAACAAAAGACTTCAAAGGATAGTTCGGACTGTTGAGAGAATTATTGGCGCTCCCCTACTCACCCTGCTAGAACTGTACATATCCAGAGTGACGAAATCCCTCTTGGCTGGTGCTACAGAGCACTGAGCACCAGAACCGTCAGGCATAAGAACAATTTCTTCCCTCAGGCCATATAACTTATGAACTAAAACTGCCCCTAATACTCTCCATGTGGCAATACAATCATATGCATATTCAACTATTCCTTCATATTTATATTCCATTTATATTTATTGACATATCCTACCTATTCTGCACAATACATTAAATCAACTTGCACATAACTGTATATCTGTATATTACATATTTGAACAACATTATTGCCCTACTGTAGTTTCTTCTATATATTTATCTGTTGTATCTTGTTTTTTATTCTTATTTCACTGTTTATATTTCAAATGTTTGTATGTATATGTTGTATATGTATATTTTTTGTATACTCTTTGCACTGGAATCTTCGGTCACCAAGACAAATTCCTTATATGTGTATGAATGCTTGGCAATAAAGCTTATTCTGATTCTGATTCTGAATCAGTATGAATGCCAGAGGAGGCTGACAGCATAATGCCACCTCTCATTAGTAAACTGACCAATCAAAATGGATATTTAAATGGCGCAATGTCATCTGCTTCTGTTCAAAAAGCATCCAAAAATGGCCAAACAGAGGCAAAATAAAATTTGCCTCCCGTGTTCATAACCAAACATTATCAGTGGTATCCATTCAAGCCAATCAAGAAAAATGGTGCCATCTGGTGGAAAATATTTATTTATTTTGAAGCCAGGGGTCCTGAATGAAAGCATAATATCATAGAATTCATAATTTTATGCTTTAATGGCACTGGGATCAAATATTGCCATTTTAATGGGTTTCAGTGGGTACATTTTTGTCCTGAAGGTCCTGAGTGTAACTATTTTGTGTACACAGTGTACTATAGATGTATTATAGGAACTGATGTTGAAATGTCAAAATTCCCCAAAAAATACACACCTCTGGCGAAATTTATGCCGTTGGCATTAACACAGCCAAAATGATCAAAAATGAAAAAGACAAAAATGTCCCGAATGTCGCACAAGGGTTAATCTCAGCAACCGTCCTATTATTTGACACTTTCACTCATTGATTAAAGTAATCATGGCTGACTGTGAAAACTAAATTTCTAAAACTATTGATTTAAATGATGTTGCATCCAAGCTGCTAGGTGTCAGTGTAAGTCCAAGATGACACACAGACCAAAGTTACTGAGTGCACCTTTAAACTATTTATAGATATTTTTAAGCACCCAACCACACATTTATGCCTAAACCTAACCAGTTTTCAACAATAGAAAAGACGTAACAAGCAGATAAACTACAGTCACGATCATTTATTTTTAAAAATGCATTATAATAATATTCCAAACCATACGATTGCATTGTGTGAGTAGTAGTAACGATGCTTCATCACTCCGTTGCATACTCCCAGCACGACTACGATCCGGCTCGAAGGACCACAAATGTAGCGAAGTGCTACCTTATACTGTTAGGGCTAGCTCGAATCGCAGTGAACCAGGTGTGTCGGTCAGAACACCACAGAGGGAAGTAGCAGTTTGAACAGGTTTATTTTCACAGATGCGCTATAATCAAACCAGAGAGGGGAGTCAGCCTTTACATGCACATCAGTCAGTTTCTACTAACAGGATGTGGACAGATAGACTTGAGGACTGCAGTGGGCCCAAAGTGGTGTATGTGATAGAGACAAGGAGACCTCCTTGGAAACATCCAGAGGAATGAATACTCTCTGCTCAGTATGGGCTCTGGGACCACTGCTGATAAGCATACACGGGTTGCTGAGAATGATGGGAGGCATGAGCCAGTTAGAGGGAGAACTTAAGTACTGTCTTTCACAGATCTTGTCTTCTTGAGAGGGCTGGGTACATATCAGTAGAAGCATGAGATGTATGATTGTGGTGGACGGTGTGGTTTCTCTCTTATAGGACGCACACAACACAAATGACATCCAAACTGTGGCTGATATTAATGACAATGCACGTCTCCAACATTAGTTTAAGCAGAAAACCCAATCGCGAGCAGTGGCGGAGGCAGTCTGCCGATCTCCGAGTAATGAACAGCGTCTCTTCCAGCTATCCGCGATAAGCGCGTTTCATAATAAAAGTCCCCATACTGGCTAGCACGACAGCGCTCTGACACTCTCTCTATCGCCTTTTGCACAAGCATTTTGAAACTGAAGGTTTTAATCAGTAAAAATATTCCCCCTCTGTGAAGGCATCCTGATCCTGTGTCATCCTGATTCTACCTGTATAATGATAAATTTAGTCTGCCTCGTAAATCGAGTCCCCATGGGGGTAACCGTTTGTAATGCCTGAGCAAAAATCTATCATGTTATCATCATAGCATGTCATTGAAGTCTAGGGTAACTGAAAAACACAAACAGTGACACATCTTTAATTGCACGATATATAACTTCAGTTATATACTATTATGTGTTTAACTTATGGTTTAAAAGTCATAAAATGTCGTATTTACAAAGTTATATCGACACACATCATAAAACGATTTTAAAGGATTTCTACTCAGGCAGTGAATATAGTACCGATTAATAGGTCCCTCAGCCAATAGAATTGCTGTGATGTCAGAGGGAGACCCAATTTTCAGGGGGACTCAATTTCTCACAACACTGGCACGTCTCATTAAAAAAATACATGTACATCCGAACTTGAGGTCGTTGGAAGTATTAGGGAGGCCAGCAGGGGTGCTCACCCTGTGGACTGTGTGGATCCAAACGTCCCAGTATATTGACAGGGACACTATACTGTAAAAAGACACCGTCTTTCGGATGAGACGTCAAACCGAGGTCCTGACTCTCTGTGGCCATTAAAAAAGAGTAGGGGTGTAATCCTGGTGTCCTGGCCAAATTCCCCCCAGTGGCCCTTATCAATCATGTCTTCCTAATAATCCCCATCCATTAATTGGCTCTATCACTCCACTCTCTCCTCTCCACCAATAGCTGGTGTGTGGTGAGCATACTGGCGCACTATGGCTGCCGTTGCATCATCCAGGTGGATGCTGCACACTGGTGGTGGTTGAGGGGAGTCTATTGTTCACTGTGTAAAACACTTTGAGTGTAGTGTCAAAAAAGCACTATATAAATGTAACGTTCACTTTGTAATCGGTCACAAGACATGCGAGAGCCAATGACATAATCGCGAGTGTCTGACTTCAAACCTATGTCATTACACTTGAGGTGGCACTTTTTTAATGTGTTAGAATGAAACTTGTGCAGGATGTGTTACGTGGATGCCGGGTGACCATGATCGGTGACCAAAAACCTACATTTAGGTTTGTTCTTCACATGATTGTAAGACTCTGAACACACCTGGAATGAAATGGGTCACTTCAGCAGTGCAGGATGTGTACAGACAGATTAAATAGGCAGATAAACAACAGATTAAATATTAACCACTGTGAATAAATCTTGCTGATTTCATATGAAATGAAAATCATTCCCCCAACATAAGTCACGATGACATAATTGTACTCCAACATATAATTAAATTATGCTAAAATTCTAATGCCCATCGCGTCAGTCAGTTGACATCAATGGTTTCTCATTGAAAAGAACGCACTTGCCGGATGCGTTGCAAACTGATGCCAGAGGGTGCTTTTGGCGTCTGTAGATTGATGCGCTGGGCTCTTGCACAAGCATCAGTCTTTGATGCCTTGGGTGTGAGAACGTGTTGGTAAAGCTGATCATTTTAAGATGTTTAGCAGATTTTAATTAGAATGCGATGCTTTCCAGATGAAACACTCTTAAACAGATATCTCAGAGATGTATTGGAATATCTTGGGACTCACGAGTATGACAGGTTAAAACAGAGATGTTTTAATACTATTAGTGTCAGGCGTCTCTGTTAAGTTAAGAAGCAAACATGGCGGTAGGGTGTAGCCAGGAAATTACTTTTGGGTAGGCCTCAATAAAAATGGATGGGCCAAGTTTTCGCCCCAATTGTATTTTTTTATTTTTTTTTACCAAAATTTCCTTAACAACAGCGCATTCAAACAGTTCTTTCACACTTTCAGAATTTATGCATTTCTTTAAACTATTATATATATATATTTGAAGTCAAAGAATAATCTCCAATATTCTGGGTGGGCCTGGGTCTAATTTGTGTGGGCCCAGAACCACCCCTGCCCTCCCTTGGCTACGCCACTGCGTTAGAGTCGGTAAATTTGATTCCTTTCTGTGAGTCAGTTCAAACTGATCATTTAAGTTAATTTATTCATAATTCTGATTCAACTCTGATAAATTAAAAAGTTTATGGAAGCCTCTGCGAGATATGTTTTCATGTTTTATAATGTTTTGTTAGAAGAGATGTTTTAATAACGTTTAAAAAAATGGCATTGGCAAGTTCTAATCATTTCCACGATTTACCAACTGTCTGTTCAGTGAATCGACTCATAAATGTGATTCAATTATTTGTTTGAGTCATCACTGAAAAAATCTCTGCGTAGCATTTTACGTGTAAAAACATGTTTTTGTAAAGATGTATTTTGTTAAATATTGCTGTAGTATGCTAGTATTGTTCTATTGGTGTAGCCTATGTAAATTAAAATTATTAAATATCATCATTCCTTGTTCATCGAAGTGAAAAATAGTGCGGAAAACATGGCGTGATTATTTTGAACTAGATATTTTATGTATTTGACTTCTTAAATTAAACATTTTGAATCTAATAGAAAAGAATGTTGGGTTGAGACCTGCAAGGTGTGAAATCTGATTTGAAAAATTCTGCATTTTAAGCTATTTTCGAGCAAATAATATATTTTTATTTATTTATTTTTTTGATTTTCTCCCAAATTTGAAATGCCCAATTCCCAATGCGCTCTAAGTCCTCATGGTGGCGTAGTGACTCACCTCAATCTGGGTGGCAGAGGACAAATCTCAGTTGCCTCCAGGTCTGAGACGTCAATCTGCGCATCTTAGCATGTGGCTTGTTGAGCACATTACCACAGAGACATAGCGCATGTGAAGGCTTCACGCTATTTTCTGCAGCATCCATGCACCCCACCAAGAGCGAACCACATTATAGCAACCACGAGGAGGTTACAGTTTTGAGAAAATTAACCTATGAATGGTTTGCTTATTGTCTCTGCATATTAGAAAGCATATTATATAGAGGAAAGTATTTTTACATTACAAAAGTTACATTCTTCAGCTTTTAGTTAAGAAAACCCTTGTAGGCTATTTTTTACAGCAACCGGCTGGCAGGCCTACTTGGTGGCAAGCATGTTGCAATGTGTCATTCAGGTCTAACAGATATGCAGAGCTGGTGCCGGACTGCCAAGAGAAGAAACTGAACACAATAATATGCACACACTGTTGCTGGTATGTGATGTATGTCACCGGGATAACAATAGCATGGCTATTGTTAGTGTAGACCACAGCTGATATGTAGGCCTCTGAAAGGCAGATAACTATAGGCTCAAAGCAGGGGGTCTTATGAAGCCACACTAACCAGATCTCCTTTACAGAACAGAAACATATGACACCTTAGCTTGTTGGTAAATCCTAAATACAAAGGGGTCATTCTACAACTGCATTGCAGATGCAGTCACTCACTTTCAGATGGCAAAAAGTCAAACTGCAATGTACACAAGTGAATACCATATGTTTTAGAACAGTCAGACATGGACTAGTATAAATGGTCTTATTACTTATTGTTAGACCTGCCCTACAGAATATGGACTATAGACCAGGATAAGAAATTAACTTTTTTTTATTATAGGGCAATATTTGCTAATTTGCTAATGTAATTTTTAGGTGCACTTTTTTATTTTCTTTTTTATTTTACCTTTATGAGGGCATAAAATACTCTCTGTGTTGTCTTTTTATGTAAAATACTTTTAAAATAATATTTAAAAATATAAAACAATAAATTATAATAAAATAATGATATCATATAATTATTATAAAATAATAATGCAAATAATTCTGTCATTTTATTCAAATAAATTCCTGATCAATTCATTAAAGCCTATAAATTAAAATCAGCATCAACTCATATTTTGTTATAATATATAGACTTTGAATAAAATATGAGGAAATATATCAAAATAAGAAAAAAAAATATATAAAAGAACAGGGGCATTTTTTGCCCCTGCATTTGTATTTTTTGCCAGTTTAAGTGGCATTTTTGCCCCAAGCCCCCATATATTTTTTGACCCTATATACGGCCATATACACCAGACTGATCTCACATACTGTATACACATACATATTTGTACATATTCAAATTCCATATTTGTTACATTTTTTGTAATATTTTGAAATGTTGCATATATGTAAGTTTATAGATTTTTTGTAATATATCAGTAAAAAAACATACGAACATAGCCTGCATATATTGCCATATATATTAGATTTCTGTATGGGATATTGTTTTAATTTAAAGTCAAAAAGCATAAAAACTGTGCATAAAGATATTAGTGGTAGTAGTATTAGTTGTGAAATATAGAAATAAAAATCTTTTCGACAATTAAGATCAAAGGAATCATTTGTATTTTGGGATTGCTTCCTCATTCTTAAAATAGGCTAAATTAATCATGAAACTTCTTCCCATAATTAGGCCTAATGTTAAAAAGGCGTGCCATGTTGTTATTTAGGATTGCTTTGAATGAAAATATTTTTTTATTTTAACTAATTAATACATTAATTAATATAGCGCAATAGGCTTAATATTGTTGGTAAATGTATTTTTTTTAAATTATTATTATTATTATTTAACCCCTCAAAAACTGTTGCTAATTTGTAATATAATTTTTTCCATCCGAAGTTATATATATATATATATATATATATATATATTTTTTTTTTTTTTTTTTTTTTGGTCTTGAACGACTGTTGTGGTTAAACTACAACATAAACGAGATGTTTTAACTCCTCCAGGGTCAGGTTATAAAGCGAAGATAACGTGAGACTCGCCTTCTACGTCTATATTTATCGGCCCCTCTCGCCATAAAAGGTCTTGAGAGTCGCTTGGACATTCCGGCCAGCGCCAATATTATTTCTGTTGTGTGGACAGCAGCTCCCGTTCACAGCGCGGACACAGTGTGCGTGTTCACTTGGATTTGAGTCTTCCGGACGCGCTGCTCTCTCTCCGCTCCGGTTCTCAGCTGTTTGCACTTTGGCAAGGTGAGACGATCAGCAGCAAGAACGCATGAGTTCAGCCAGGTGAAAACCTTTTTTTTTTCTTCTTTTTTTATTATATATATATATATATATATATATATATATATATATATATATATATATATATATGTATATATTAGTCTTTTTTTTTTTTTTTTTTTTTTTTTTAAAGGACAATGTGTGATATGACATTCTTAGTTCGCAGCATCTAATATAACACTTCTTTGTAATTTGGGTGGCACCAAATGAAAAGTGGTAAATAAACTCATTTATGGCTTTGCAGTGAAAAGAGTTCACTTGTGAACAATTCAAACAGCAAAATACTTCATAAAACTGCAACCAGCAAAATGATCAAACCATAGTTTTTGCCAAAAGAAATAGTAATTAATGAGTTGCATTATATCACAACCTGTAAAACACAAGTGACAACTTACCCCGACTTGACATTTATGAAAAATACCTTTTCAGAATCAGGATCAGAATCAGCTTTATTGCCAAGTATGCTTACACATACAAGGAATTTGTCTTGGTGACAGAAGCTTCCAGTGCACAAACAATACAGCAACAAGACAGAGGTAATAAATAAATAAATAATAATAATAATAAAAAATAATTAAAATTAAAAAGTGAATAGAAAATATAAGTATATATATAAAATACACAATAAGACAAAAATATAAAATGTTTGTTCTAAGAACACAGTCCAATGCCTTCATTATACAGTTGACTCTCGCCTGAATTTATACCAGTGTGGTTTTATTGTGCTCACTTGTGTACAAAAAAATGAGATGATATTGGAATTTAAAAAAATAATTCACAAAATTTTCCCTATTCAGCTATCTCAGAAAAATGGTACTGTTTAAGGTACAAGGGCCATCACTGGGGTCAACCTTTTCTGTGCCACTAATTACATTTTTTAACTTGTTTTGTGTACATAATTGCACCCTAAAGACCTGTTTTTGTCTCCTTAATGGTACCACCTCATTGACGGCTGTTGTACCTTAAACAGTATCATTGTTTCTGAGAGTGTTTGAAATCAACATACAAAACCAGAGAAGCATTTGTGCACCTGGACTTGAAAACATCATTACTGAGATATAGCCCCATGTGACAACTAGCCCCAGTCTCCCCTACTTCAGCCTTGACTTCATGATTGTGATGCTTGATATTGTTGTTTAAAAGGTTTATAACCACTGGACTTAAGGGTATGTAATGTCAAATGCAGTGTCTGAACCACAAATACAACCATATTCAGAGCTTGTTGCAGTCAAAAAAAAACTTCTATTCGAGACATGTGATGACTATTTAGATTATTGGTAGCTCAGGACCATATTGATATAAGCAACACCCATACCTCACAACACTGAATAATTCAGCTAAGTATCTTAAAAAATTCTGACTTGGCTTCTTCAAAAAAATAACGTACCTGTCATTTCTGTTAAGTTATTTCATGGTAATACCATGGTATTCTTTGAAGTACCTTGGAGTACCATGGTATTGCCACTGGATGCAATTGCTGCAATTTTTGTAAGAGTTATTTGCTGATAAATCACCTGGTGTCATTTATTTAATTTGTCAATAGAAAGTTTTGAAACTTCAGACTAAGAGAGCTTCAGAGCAAAGGATAGTGTCTGATCTAAAGAGGACACAATGTCGGGATCATTACCATTCTACCAGAAACACCACCGTCACTATGATCGTGGCTACCGTAGCCGGGAGACCGAGTCTGCGATCAGCCAATACCAGCAGAGCTCAAGCAGTTATACCAAAAGCACCAAGGGGTAAGAGAGATCAGTCATTTGGTCCTTGATACCCCAGAACCAATCCCATAACCTCAGCTGATTCTAGCAGTCAGCTGTCTCCCTTATAATACACTTATTCTTCATATAAACAAAAATTAGCAACTACTTCTTCCCCTGTTGACTTTCTTTTTTCCATATATAGCTAATCTCTCTCCCACTCAACCTAAAACAACTTTAAACCATGCAACCTGTATGTGAATTCTGCATGCACACTGAATAATGCCTTTTCCTGCGGATGCTGATACGATTATAACGTTCTTTGGTTGATATATTGCTAATTGGCTTACATTTAGCTGTTTACCTCTGCTTTAAATGTTGCCAGTGAATTTAGCTTTGGCATATTGGTATTTCCTTGTGGGTAGGTTTTGCTATACTTGTGTAAACGTTTGCAATCTGGCTGTATTTTAGTTGAGTTTCAGTTACGGACTGTAGGAGCTAACGGTTTATTTAAGATTTACACTTTGTACACCTTTGATTCAAGCTTCTCTGTGGTTCATTTTAGAACTTTCTGAGGTTTGGATCCATGCCTATATTTGCTTTAATGTCTCTCTGGTTATGTGGCCCTTGGCACGGCTGTATTAGGTTTCCTAGAATTGCCTAACACATGCATGCTATTCTGACCAAAATCATGTTGTAATTACAGAACAGTTTGCTATCTATTCTATTTGCCAGGTATTCATTGTCAAATCATCCAATTTTCAGAAAATGTTAGTTTTGATTGTGTTAATGATTTTTCTGAAGAAAGCTAAACATAAATGAGGATGACAGCCAAAATATTAAATGCCATGGATTAATATGTATTCAGCAATCCATTGTTTTGTAGAGGTCAAAATGACAATTGTTTTATCAATTTTCGGCTACAATTTGGAGCAAAACTACAGGTTAAAACCTTAGAAAGGTGGCAGCATCATTATTTTATTTTTACATAGAGATTGGTAGGTATATTGCTAAAATAAGTTGACTTCAGCATCCCTTGTTGCTTTATATGCCAATGGAGTCCAAAAAATGGAAAATAAAACACCTTTTTTTGCTTTTTCCAAAGTTGGAGTGCCTATAACTCCAGAAGTATTAAAGATATGTTCATTTCCTTTTAGATTCTGGTTCAGAACAAACATTCCTTTCGGTATCCTCATATTTGAGGCCCTATATAGTTAAATCCCAGAGATATGGGGCTCTAAATTTGGCCCCATGTTCATTTTTTCCCATTTTCAATGGTCGAAAACCAAATGTTGGTCACATGGTACGGAGCTAGTTTTTCTTATACATCAAAACGAAGGTCTGAAGTACAAATATTGTTGAAACTAGAAATGTACCTTAATTTATTGACCAAAACATTAGGTCAAAATCTTGATATTTGAGAGTAAAAAAATACACCATATTAAGACTAAGCGACACATGTGGCTGTTTATTTAGTGCAATACCTATTTCTAGTTTTTGGATTTCAGAAATGTACATCTGTAAAGTTCTGGAATGCATTATTAAGGGTCCAAACACTAAAGGTGCTGAAACTACTGTATTTGTACTGATTTTCTTAGTATTCTTTTTCTGCCCAAAAAGCGTCTGGGCGTCAGAGACTATATAGAGGTCTCAAACTTGGTGGGAATGACCCACTAGTAAGAAGGAGCTTCTTTGTCTGGTCATGTGAGCTTAGGCTTATTGGGTATCTCTAAATGTCAGAATGTAAGGTCATATACTGTCTTGTTAGGGCACTGAAGTAACTGTAGCCGACTAAGGTATCTTAGAAATTGAACAACTTGTACAAATGAACATCTTTGAAGGCTCAGAAATGATTTTATTGGTCTTCTTGCATTCTTTACCTCTGTTTCACACCTTATTATAAATCACATTGATAACGTATCTTGGCACTCATATTAATGGGTGTTTCTTGCATCATGGTGTATTTATAGAGACTACAGAATTAGATCTGGTTCTGTTGCTTACAGTAATGATCTCATCTTGGGGTAGGGAAAAGTTAAGATTAATGTAAATTACTGGGGCTTAAATATTGTGCTCATTGAGGCCTGAAAACAGGTGGCTGAAGCCATTAGAACCTAAGCAGGACCATATTTATATTGCCATTCCATTGGTGTGCATGTATGTGAGTTATATGTGAATCTAACAGATACATGATTTAATTTGTAGCGTATTTATGCATAATGGTAGTATTTGTTATACTGCCTTTAATTTATGCTGACCCAAACTCAATTAGATACCGTTGCATAACAGTTTAGTTTTTTGCTGTTATTGTGATCTTTATTTTTTTTTATTTAGTATGTAAAAAAATAAATAATGAAGTGCACTGTTCAGATACCTTAAGGCAGGGGTGTCAAACTCGGTTCCTGGAGGGCCACAGTCCAGCAGAGTTTAGCTCCAACCCTAATTAAACGCACCTGAAGCAGCTAATCAAGGTGTTCAGGAGTGCTTGAAGATTACAAGGAGGCATTTTGGAGCAGGGCTGGAACTAAACTCTGCAGGGCTGCGGCTCTCCAGGAACTGAGTTTGACACCCCTGCCTTAAGGTAATGAGAAATGCCCTAATTGCCATGAAAATAATGTCACAATGCAAAATACTTCCACAAATCTGTAAAACAGGTCCTAAAATAGGCTTCATTTTTATTTATGCAAAACGTAATTTCTCATTTTTTTTTTTTTTTTTTTTTTTTTTGAGTGAAATATGACTAGGACATGTTTTTGTTAGATTCACCCTTTAATTTCTGTTTCATTTTAAATGTGTGTGTGATTTAAATTAAAGGAGAGACAAAATACTTCTAAAGTATACAGTAATTAGTCTTGTAAATCACTACTAAAATTTTGTTTAAATGGTTCTGTGGCTTTTTCTATTTTCAGTATACTTGCTCTGTGTTGTGTAAATGTCTCATATAAGTTGTGTAAATGTCTCATATAAGTTGTGTTATTGTCCACCGTTGTCCATATCCATCAAGCTTTCCTCTTTCCAGAGAGACGTTTTGAGAGTGTGGATTGTAAAACCGGGATACAGACAGATCTGTTGTGCCTCTATTCATCTGTTATCATTTTGTATTGGAATCTTGATAAATGCTCTGAATTCTTCTCTGATAAACACACATGCACGGGTATAACTTGTTGAAACATTTGTTTTAGCATGGATAGATCCCTCTTTTATGCATTGTGCTCTAAAGGGTTTGAAGCTAGGGTGACCAGACGTCCCCATTTTCCAGGGACAGTCCCGGTTTTTGGTGGCCTGTCCCTGGAAATGTCCCCATTTTTCCTGAGCATTCAAGACAGCGTTCATAGTGAAATATTATATTGCAAGAAAGCCTGAGCAGCAAAGCCTACCATGTGTTGTTTATTTTGACCAACAGAGGGGGCTGCTCGCTATAGCAGCTTCAGTTCATTATTCTTCCTTCGCTGTTTATTTGGTCGGGCCAGTTTTGCCATTAAGAACTGGACCAGTCAATTATAGAGAATTATCATCATTGTTATAAGCTTCAAAGTAAGGCACATACTAGCTATTTATTTTATAAAGTTATATTGTTACGTATTTTATTACAGGTTCTGAATTTGGCACGGGATTGTATTGCACAGTGTAAAACGTTCCTGAAAGTTTGGCCTTCATAATGTGGGAATTCTTGTACAGACCACACACTACTATATAGCACCAACAATCATGCCACGGTCCAAATCCTGAGATACAAATTTTTCCCCATTCTGATGGTTGATGTGAACTTTAACTGAAGCTCCTGACCCGTATCTGAATGATTTTATGCACTGCACTGCTGCCACACGATTGGGTGATTAGATAATCGCATGGATGATTGTTGGTGCCAGACGGGCTGGTTTGAGTATTTCTGTAACTGCTGATCTCCTGGGATTTTCACACACAACAGTCTCTAGAATTTACTCTGAATGGTGCCAGCAACAAAAATCATCCAGTGAGCGGCAGCTCTGTGGATGGAAACGCCTTGTTGATGAGAGAGCTCAACAGAGAATGGTCAGACTGGTTTGAACTGACAAAGTCTACGGTAACTCAGATAACCGCTCTGTACAACTGAAGTGAGAAGAATATAATCTCAGAATGCTATTCTGGGATACGGGTTGGCGCTGTTTTGGCAGCAGAGGGGGACCTACATAATATTAGGCAGGTAGTATTAATGTTGTCGCTGGTCTGTGTATATTTGCACCTTGCAGGGAAACAAGTGAGTGAAAAGGAGCACCATTATACATAAGACTTGATCAAAATAAAAGGTAGGAATTAAGAAAAAAGGTACATATGAGATACGCAAGGTAAAATAGTATTATAATAATTATTATTATCATTATTATACAATATTGAATATCTTTGTGTCATATGATAAAATATGTTTTTGATTCTAAATGTTTACATTCTTCACTGTATTCCACTGTATTAAGATGCTCAAAGTGCAGGACCCCTGTGCTGTGGAGTCAGCTGCGATAGTTCCTCATTGTTTATACATGTTTATTTGCTTTTATGCCACAATGTCATCTGTACAGCACAGAAAAGAATGAGCTAATTGAAAATGAAACAGAAGACCACTAAAAATGATCAACTTTACCCTTCATGTTTGAATTTCATTGAGACAAAGGCTACAGTATTCAACAGAGCATGATATACCACACTGTAAAAAAAATATTTCCATGATTTGTTAACTTTATATTTTTGCCAGATCAACTTAGATTTACTAATTTGTTCAGATAACATAATAATTTGTGTTTTTATTGAGTAAACCAATGGAACAATGGCAATGCACTGATATAATGTAAAAAATTATTCCACTAATTGTTAGTTTACTAGAACTTTTTATTCAAATTATTATTTATTTATTTTATTTTATTACCAAATTTTATTTTAAATGTCCCCGTTTTTCATTTCAGAAATCTGGTCACCTTATTTTAAGCAGGATATGAGGTTTTGTGGATGGCAGGTTTGCACAGGTGCTAGTCTCTGTCTCCGCTCCATCAATCATTCCATCCAGTTTTATATGTTACCAACTGTCTTTGCTAAATGTGGCATATTGAAATTGTTTCCGTGTTGGGAGGATATTGTTTTTGTCCTACCCCAGTCTTAAGTTGGATCACTTTAGCTGCCCCACGCTCTTATCTGAACTCTTGAGAGTGTATTTATAAAACACACTCGTGAGGGCGTGGAGAACATAGTGAAATGTGAAGGGCATGTACGTGCTCTTTCGTCCAAAGCCAGGCATGCGAACAAGGTGATTTGGGAATTGTATTGTTTCGCTAGCCTCATATTCAACACTTTATTTTAAGAAAGGAAATGTCTGTGAACAAATTTGGTTACTCATTCTATATTTATTCATTCAATACAAATGACTGACGTTTGTCAACAACCTATAATACGCTTCCCTCGTCTCCTTCCAAACCCCGATATTTTCTATCTTCCAGGGTACACAAATATTATTTTCATGTTACAATCATGGTTAGGTTTAGATTTGAGTGAGGGGTTAAACTTAGGATAACTTGTAATAATATAATTCATTTATTTGTTTATTTTTCTCTATGGGAGTAAAAGTCGTCCATTTTTGTCCAAGCCAACAATTTCTCATGATTTGGCCTTCTTGTACTATTATTACGACTTGTCATAAGACTGGGTTGGGAATACTACAATGCAAGCGACTAATACTAAGGAGACAATAACATACAAAGTACTACAATAGAAAGTTTCAAGCTAGTACAGAAATGTGGGTGTGACCTTTTTAAAGTCAACATGGAATCAAAATTGAGCCTATTCACTTTCTTAATGCAGTATACATCATGATTCATCTGTGCACAGTAATACAAAAAATGCAATAACTTGCTCCATCTATGAAACAACTGTTTTTCACTTGATGTCACCAAGCCCCATTGCCTGGTCTTAGAGGGGGTATTGCCCCCTAGATTTGCCTCAAGCCCCCACGGACACTTCTGATGCTCCCACCCTTACTGACAGCGAAACAATCAATGTTGCCCCCCTAAACATGCAAGTGCCCCACCAAAGATCGCATCCTTGCACTAGCCTTGCCAAGCCCTTTTATTTTTCCAAACCTTCCCTCCAACTGCACTTGAACATACACTCATAATAAAAAAATAAAAAAAAATATTGTTGCATTCTTATCTCTGTCTTGACTAGTACTTTTCTGATGCAATTTAAATTTTGTAATGCAGCACTGTTTATATCACTGTCTCCTAAAAGGGATAGTTCACCCAAAAAGGAAAATTCTCTCATCATTTACTTACCCTCATGATATCCCAGGAGTCCATGACTTCATTTCTTCACCAGAACACATTTGAAGAAAAATAGAAATATATCTCAGCTCAGTAGGTCCTTAAAATGCAAGTAGATGGTGATTCGACCTTTGAAGCTCCAAAAATCACAGACAGTCGGCATAAATGTCATCGATACGACTCCAGCTGTTAATTAATGTCTTCTAAAGCATCACGATCGCTTTTTGTGTAAAAGATCAAAATATAAGTACTAACTCTAACTCTAAATCATCCTTCTGGTCAGCAGCAGTATGCGCGTGTGACGTAATCATGCTGGCACGTGAGACACGTGAGAACTGAGGCATGTGCGACACAGCCGGAAGAGCAGCGCTGTTTACAAGTGAGAAGGAGGAATGCTGTACAGAAGCTTGATTGGTTTTGGTTTAGATCTGTATGAATGTGAGAATACGTCCGTAATATGCCAACGTGAATACGTCACACGAGAGACCGCGTGATCTCCACCCTCTCGTAAAGCTTACCAGAAGCATTGGATTATATTTAAAAAATATTTAAATATTGACCTTTTTCACACCCAAAGATATCGTATCATGTTAGAAGACATTAATTTAGCAGCTGAAGTCGTATCGATAACGTTTATGCTGACTATCTGTCATTTTTGGAGTTTTGAAAGGCAGATCACCATCCAGTTGCATTTTAAGGACCTACTGAGCTGAGATATTCTGTTTTTCTTCAAATGTGTTCTGCTGAAGAAAGAAAGTCATACACACCTGGGATATCATGAGGGTGAGTAAATGATGAGAGAATTTTTAGGTGAACTATCCCTTTAAGTTGTATCCTTCTCCATTTTGTAAGTCACTTTGGATAAAAGCATCTGCTAAACAAATAAATGTAAATGAAAATGTCATATAGTGACCCCTTGTCACCATCCAGTCAATTCCTGATGGATAAAATCCAGTTGTCTCACTGAATATCCTTTTTCCCTTGGAAGTACTGTACATCAATTTACGAAAACGAAATGGGTTGAGATTAACGTTTCATGTTGACTTTAAATGACTTTTGTGGAGCAGCCTGATTTTATGAAAATTACGTAACTTTGGTGACATTTTTGCAAAATGATATTACATGTTTTCTTACATGTATCACGGCAGTTTTGAGGGGAAATGTCCACTGTGTAAATGCGAGTTAAATATTATCCTAAACAGCCAGAGTTGGAAAGTAACAAATTACAACTACTCTTGTTACAGTACTTAAGTACATTTTTAAAATGTTTCTACTTTTTTAAGTATAAACAAATAATAGTACTTTTACTTGAGTTGATTAAAAATGAAGTATTCAACTTCACTACAGTTATTTTTCACCACAATTACAAAGTAAAAAAAAATATATAATACTGGAATTTTTTTGGGAAGAAGAAATCGGCAGGTTATAAGCGCTAAATCTGTTTATAAACTAAAATGCGCTGTGCTCGGCACGACAGATATCAGCATCATGAGCACAGCATCATGCATAAACTGCCACTGGTGTCTTCTCTTTTCTCATCTCCAAGACTTTCTGTCACTATAGAAGAACATTAATACTGTAATTTTCTGCATATTTCATTTTATTCTGGAAGGGTACGAGAGAACCGCCTGAACACGTTTAACCGCTTATCAAATTTCACTTGTTTTTAAGGTAGGCAATGTTTTAACAGTGTCAAACATTCACACAAGGTAATTTGACATATATGCGGGGATATCTTGTTTACTTGCTATTATATTTCTAAAACAAACTTTTTAAATACCTTAGAAAGATACAATGCCAATAGAGTCAACGGGGACTCAGAGCAAAAACGCCACCGAAATTGACAAAAATATCCCTGAAATTCAAAATATGGGGGCAAAAAATGCCAGTGAAACAAGTTCCATAGATTGCGATCTTCTTTTGACTTTTCACTGAACATTATTTGTTTTCCTGCCATCTGGCACAGACTTCTATCAATCCGCATCAGTTCGGTATTGTACTCCCACGTTAAATTCTGTAACCGTTCACCCCTCTTGTTCAAAATAAACTGTCCTAGTAGGTAACACTCTCACTCACTGTGCTGTACTGTACTTCCCTGCCCTGTGCTGCTGTTTAAATTATAAATTAAAATAAATTTTATATGCTCACCCGCTAGAGGCCAAAAGTGTGCAAGGGATGGATGTTATATAAAGAAGATATGAGAAATCACAAAACATGTGACCAAATGCTACAATATACTTAATAAAATCTCAATATTTTTAATAACCATCATGTTAATTAAGACTTTATTATTACAACTGTACAATAATACATATACAGAACAATCCTATCAATCATATCTCTCACTAAACACTGTGTGAAATGTTTATTTTTGACTTATTTTATTCAGTTGGTATGTAGGAGATGATAACAGTTTGCTTAATAATCTCATTCCATATCTGGATAATTGCTGCAATATCATAGAGGATACATTTCCACCTCTGATATTGCATTATATTAGTTTTGTACAGTATGTTAACTTAATAGCCAAAATACTTGGACATACGTGAATGAGAATAAACCTGAAATAGGAATGTGTTTCAGTCACAATGCACATTATGTCATTTAGAGACGATTTAGAGACATTTAAAAGGCTATAAATATTTCTATTTAAATAAATGTTGTATTCTTAAAATTTTCTGTTTGTCCAAGTATCCTCTTGCAGCAATGCAGGTCTTTGGCATTTAGAAGCTGCTAGTTTAGGGCCTGTGAGGAGTCTGTTTCTCAAACTAGAGACTGTGATTTACTTGTCTTCTTGTTGTGCATCTGGGCTGTCCACTTCCTTCTCTGTCCTGGTTAGGCATTAAAACAGTAATGCATGCATGAATAGACTTCATCTCTCTAAAACAATAGACTTTAGGAGACTTGCAAGTGTAAAACAACTTGTAAGAACTCAATACCTCAGCAAATGGGGAAAAACCCACTGTATTGTGATTTCCGCATGGTAGAGCAACCATTTTCAATTGTTCTAATAATAAGAACATTTTCTTGAGTACCAAATGAGCACTTTAGAATGCTTTTGTAAGGAATAGGTGACACAGTATCATCATGGTTACTTGCGCATCCTCCGTTCCCTGATGGAGGGAACAAGATGTTGTGTCGATGTAGTGACACTAGGGGTCACTCTTGGGAGCCTGAAACACCTCTGGTCTTTGATAAAAGGCCAATGAAAATTGGCGAGTGGTATTTGCATACCACTCCCCCGGACATACGGGTATAAAAGGAGCTGGTATGCAACCACTCATTCAGGTTTTGTGCTGAGGAGTCGAGACAAGGTCCGGCCATTTCAGCGGGTAGTTCAGCATTGTGGCAGGAGGGACACAACGTCTCGTTCCCTCCATCAGGGAACGGAGGTTACGCAAGTAAACATGATGTTCCCTATCTATCACTCACTTGACATTGTGTCGATGAAGTAACACTAGGGGTCCCTATACAAAATGCCGCAACTGGCTGAACTGTGTTACGTGAACTGGCAGTGTGTGATGGGCAGACAACTGTGTGCCATGTAGCCAGCGCACCAGGCCGACAGGTAACCTCCCCCAACATAGTTATGAGTGTCGAACAGCCCTTTGGGGACAAGTTGACTACCCAAAAGATAGAGACAGGCTAGCCCAGTCATGGCCTCTTTTTCCCCTTCTCTTTTTTCACTCCCTAATAAAAAGGGGGATTATCCGACTGGGCCGACCAGGTCTAGTTGGGGGGTGTCCCTCCCAAGGGGAGGACACCGCGGAGACCACACCTCACCCAGAGAGAGGGGGGGATATTTAAGTGGAAAATACGTCACATGGTCTTGCCGATTATGCGGAGAAGTCTCATGGTAGATCCTACCCAACGGGGGAGGAGTTACTACAAACATGGAGACTGTGGCAGAGGGGGCTCTGCCCAAGGAAGACGCAGTTTGCCAACAGGGAAATGAATTAGTGGAAGATATACATCGCATGGGGTTACCTTACAGGGAACCGCCACATGCAGAGCACCTACCCCAGAACAGGGCTCTTAGTTAGCATGTGTACTGGGCCAGCAGCGAGTCTCTCCGAAAACTCAACTGCCACAGGGCTCGGAGGAAGTCAACCAGGGAACATAGTTTGTGAACACTACTGGGAATTAATGCCGCACATCTTCAGCTCAGAGGAGGTTAAAGGTGCTATGTGCAAACGATACATATGGTCGGCTATCCCGGGCTTATCTGCTTGTATTGCATGCCACTACCCGGGACAAAACCGCTTCCACCCGGAGGTTGTAGAACCTCGCAAGGTGTTGGGTGTTGCCCAGCCCACTGCTCTGCAAATGTCTGTTAGAGAGGCACCCATGGCAAGGGCCCAGGAGGCCGCTACACCCCTGGTAGAATGGGCTCGTAGCCCTACCAGGGGCGGCACGTCCTGGGCGTGATATGCCATAGCTATGGCATCAACTATGTGCTTCCTTTCCGCTGTGCACCAAAGTAGACAAAGAGCTGCTCAGAGATCCTAAAGCTCTGCGTGCGATCCAAATAGATGTGTAAAGCGCACCGGACACAGCAACAACAGGGCTGGGTCTGCCTCCTCCTGGGGCAGCACTCACAGTTTCACCACCTGGTCCCTAAAAGGGGTCGTGGGAACCTTGGGCACATAGCCCGGTCAGAGTCTCATGATCATGTGAGAGTAGCCCGGACCGAACTCCACTCAAGTTAATTTTTTCTTCAGTAGCAGTACTTTTACTTAAGTAAAAAAAAATCAGTACTCTTACCACCACTGTAAGCAGCTGAAGTTTTTAAGGTTAATGCTCTATTGAGTTTTAAATCAACAAAATCTACCTCCCCACCTTAAACCTTAAACCTCAACCTAGTGTCATAAAAAGTAATTTTGACATGAAAGCGCAAATGCGGAAGCAACCTTGTCATTTTGTGATGCTTCTGTGATACTTTCGGCTCAAGTGTCGACAGGACTACGATCAGTTGAGCTACCATGCAATTTCATCGCACTCAAACAAGCTTGTAAATATAGTGGCAAACCTTACAAGTGATGTGCTAAAGGAAAAGTGTTTTGATGTCATTAGATAGCATTGTATGAGGAACAGAATAAAAAATAAGTGTTTATAAACTGATAATCTGAGTTGTGTGAAAGGAAATAAAAGTAATTGTTGTTGTAGCGCCTCTAGTGTTCATTGCACCAGGAAAATGCCATGATACGTATAATGAGCTGCATAACAATCATTTTGAAAAATGTAGCGATAGTAACGTGATTCTATCAGTACAGGTTAGATTGAAGGGTTGATGCATCTCAGGCTTTCTATTTTAGTTTCACGTATGTGATTAACGTCCCTTCCCACTCACTCCTTTAACCTTCTTCAATCTTCATGCTGTCCCACCATTAACATCCCTTTTTTATAGTACCACTTCCCTTCCAAACATCATAATACTGTGTGTGATGAAGACGTGTTGGATATTCACCAATGTGTGTGTATGTTGAATTTCCTGCACTACTTTAGCCTCAGAGCTGCCACATACACTGCTCTAGATGAGAGCAGGCTGAGCCCTCTGCCTAAGAGAGCCAAACCCACTTATCTGGCCATGGACAAGGAGAACCAGATCATCGGTTATGTGGTGCCCATCTTCAGGGGCAGGTAAAAAAAGTAGTCTTGGGTTTGGCAGTGTTTGAAGCAGCATTTGGATCCTTGGAGCACTTTTCTATTGTTAGCAGTGCTCTATCGTTATATCTATCTGTACACTCTTAAATATAAAAGGTTCTTAAAGGGTTTCAAAGCCTTAACAGAATGTTCGAGTTACACTTAATTAACAGCACTTGTGGCATAATGTTGATTTCCACCAAAAGTAATTTTGACTCGTCCCTCATTTATTTATAAAAAGCAAAACTTTTGTACTTTTAAAACTATAAAAAGTTACAGTGAGGCACTTACAATGGAAGTGAATGGGGTCAGTCCATAAACACTAAAATACATACTGTTTCAAAAGTATAGCCACAAGACATGTTAACCAAAGACATGTATAGCCAAACATTAGACATGTTAACATGATTTAAGTGTGATTAAAATCACTTATAAACATTTTCTGTGTAACGTTATATCCAATACCACTTTGTAAGCATAACAACGGAACCCCGTAATCCCTGTATTGGATATAACTTTACACAGATAAGGTTAGTAAGCTATTTTATCACATTAAAATCATGTTAAATTGTTTATAATGTTTACATATTTTAGCTATACTTTTTTTTCTCATAATTTGGAATGCACAATTCCCACTACTTAGTAGGTCCTCGTGGTGGCGCGGTTACTCACCTCAATCCAGGTGGTGGAGGACAAGTCTCAGTTGCCTCCACTTCTGAGACAGTCAGTCTGCGCATCTTTTCACGTGGCTCGCTGTGCATGACACCGTGGAGACTCACAGCATGTGGAGGCTCATGCTACTCTCCGCAATCCACACACAACTTACCACATGCCCCACTGAGAATGAGAACCACTAATCGTGACCACGAGGAGGTTACCCCATGTGACTCTACCCTCCCTAGCAACCGGGCCAATTTGGTTGCTTAGGAGACCTGGCTGGGGTGGTAGTCAGTGTCAATACTCACTGAGCTACCCAGGCCCCGCTTTTAGCTATACTTTTGAAGCTATGTGTATTTTAGCATTTATGGACTGGCCCCATTCACTTCCATTGTAAGTGCTTTACTGTAACATTTTTGTTTGTATGTTTGTTTGTTTGTTTGTTTTATGAAGGGGAGTTAAAATTATTTTTTTTGTGGTAATCAACATTATGCCACAAATGCTGTTAATTGGGCGTCACTTGTATTAAACCTGGAATATTCAAAGTATACCTTGGCTTTCCGCATGCCACTATGTCTCGCACACTGTACAGTATAGTACATGCGTACTGTACGCATTCAACCAGTTTTTCTAGACACGTGGACAGTCCATATCTGTGCATGTTGTCTGCACATGCAGCCATCGTTGACTGTACTAAAGAGTATCACAAAGCAGTCGTAGTGCGCATGCGACGAACTCGTCCATACGTGCTAGCTGTAAAAAAAAGAGTATACTTTGAAGGGCTCGATCATTCTATCATGCATAAGACATAATGGCACACGGAAAAACGAATTATACCCTAGCCATAAGTAGAGGTGCTGCACAGAAACATTGAAGAACCAGTTTACTGTATTTAAGAGTGTATATGTGAGGTTGCTAGAAAAATATCGACATTCTATTTGTTTTGTTTCTAAACTCTTATGTGTATATATGATGGTGTTTGTGACTGAATATGTGTAGTGTTGTATCGCTTTTATGAATTCATGACCCTTGTGAATGCGGTGAACATAATTTCCCCCTCAGTCGTGAGTTTGAAAGCGGCCTGTCAGACACTGAGGAGGTGCGCGCTAAAGAGAGCGCTGGTTATCTGGCGCGCCGTGACCTCTTCAGTAGCGGAATGGAGTCGGAGCGCACGGAACACAAGTCCCGCAGAACCATCATGAGGGAGTCTGCAGAACGCATCTCCCTTAGCAAGAGGGTCAGTGGAGATCCGAGACCTATTCATAACCACATAACCCATTATTACTGTTATTTGATCACAGATGGACTAATAAAGTGCCCTTGAGAGGGTAAAAATTCTATATATTTACACCAATCTATCTTTTAGCAACACTTCTAAATAACAAAAACAAACTTTACGCAAGTACGAAATGCAGACCCGAGCGCTTTGCCTACGCATTGTCAGTTGAACACGCTAACGTGCATTCTGCCGCTACTGTGGGCGATAGAGTTACCTTCAAAAGTCTGTTCCATTAAACCGGATGTGTTTTTATTCAGGGAATTGGCTATAAATATATTGACTCCATCATAACAGACTCGCCGTAGAAGCGGGCAGTTTACACCAATGTCTGCTGTAGCGCCTCTTGTGGCAACACTGAGAATGCAAAACATACCTGTACTTGCATTGACTTAGAATTGTGGTCTCACACATTTCTAAGTAACAAAGCAAGAAATCGAGCTCGCGTTGCTAGAAGTGTCTGCATTCATGTACTTGCATAGAGTATGTTTTGGGCTTAAGAAATAAACGTCACCACATCACTTGTCCCGCACTGTTTGTGTTACGGACATGAATGATGCAGTGATACTTAAATCATGTGGCTTGTTGGAGAGAGGTGTGCTATTACTTTTTCTAAATGATCAGACTTCCAGTCTTTGTCTGATTAATAATAAAGCAGGCAAAAAAATAAAATAAAAAATCACTTAGAATTCAACTAAACGAACAAACTGAGCCATTTTAGAATATGATAGAGACATGAGGGTAGGCTGTTTTGATTTGGGCCAGTAAGCAACCACTTAGCGTTGCCCTAGCAGCGACCAACAGTCCTCTAGCATTGTGACAGTGATGTTTACAATGGGCAAGCACCACTCACATTTTGTTCAGAAAATGCATTCATTACTTTTTTAGTGGAACTGCCACATTTAATGTCTTTATACTATGTTTTATTTTTTTTTTTATAAAAAAAAATAAAAAAGAATAATTTTTCAGTGGAACTTCAACATTTAATGTCTTTAAACTATGGCTTTTTATTTTTTTATTTTTTTATTATTATTTTTTAGTGGAACTTCAGCATTAATGTCTTTAAACTATGGCTTTTTTCCTTTTTTTTTTTTTTTTAGTGAAACTTCAACATTTAATGCCTTTAAACTATGGCTTTTTATTTTATTTTTATAAAAACTATGACTGCACAGTTAATCAAAAAAATTATCTAAATTACAAGTATAGCTGCCACAATTGACTAATCGTAAAAAGTGTCAATTACAGCACTTAATTTAGGTCTACTCCCATTGGTCCGTTGTGTATATGAATACAATGGCAAATGTAGAGTAGTCTAAAGGCATATCTGCAATGCTGTCTTTTTGTGTTTAATTTATTCAAAATTTGAATAACGCCTTTGTTTTTCATGCAATTAAAATAATGCAATCAAGGAACATATAGTACAAGGTTTTCAGCTTGTTTTGGATGTGTAGCCTACAGTCCATACAGAATATTGCATGCAGTTGCTTCACACAAAATGTGAATTCTGTTAATTGAAATTCATAATTCCAATTCCAATATCAAGGGAAATAATCGACAATCATACTGTACATTGTCATAATCTAGCAGCACTACTTTAAACTATTGCAACAACAATCTTATACATTTCCAGTCTGACTTTGCATATATGTTTCCAAACATTAAGATGAATTAACAAACTCAAAGTAACCGAACAGGCGTGTATTTTATTTTAATATTTCTGATTATGCAACAGAAAATGTGTATTAGACTTTGCTTGAATGCAGTGGATCTCAGTAGTCTCTCCCCCCCTGTGAAACTAGAAAAACATAAAAAAAATTAAAAAAAAGCATTTTCTTTCCGCTTCATGTCACATACTAACCAAAAGTGTGTTATTTTAAAAATACAATGAAAACTGCATGCATTCTTCATTTTAAATAATGAAAAATTACATTCTTAATTTAAAGAAATAATTTCCAAACCAGTATGTCTTTATTCATCTTTGAAACACAAAAATACTACCAACTATGGGGCTACCCATAGTCTTATGAAGCCATCAGGAACAGACCAAAATTTAAGTCTTAATGCACTGAAAATCTATCCCTTCACCCATTCCAATCTTGCATGCATGCGGAAACGTCTTTAAGCATGCCCCACGTTTGCTTTAACGGTAGTCTTTGAGGAACATGTTTAAACTCTTTTGCAAGTTCTCTATTATTAGATAGAAAAAAAGCAAGAAAGTATCAAGACACAGTCTTTATTTAGTTCTGATCCTGGTGCCAACACATCGTGCCACCCTGGTGCCAGATTTCAAGGGTTGTAATGTTTTAGTGGCTGTGTGGTGTGTTAATCTGTTTGCATGTGAAACTGCTGTTGTCAACAAGTGTTGTGCCGATAGTTGAGGGAAGCCTCTAGGAGACTTCGGTTTCACTGACACTACTGGACAAATTAATCCGATGACTCCGATGATCCGGAGGCATTTCATGTTGACGGCTGTTTTGTTAAAGGAGCCATTGTCTTAATGGACACATTTTAAATGCCCTGTAAATATTCAGAATTTTGTTTTAATGTGAACTGTCATTTCTGCACCACTAGCATCACCAAACTATTGCAAAAATAATGATTGTTCCCAAACATATTTTCCAAACGCTTACCCTATTTTCCATTGGTCGATCCAATGGATAGTCCCACCTAGGATTGCCAACTGTCCCGTATTTTGGCCGAAACTATGCCTGTTTTTCCCATATTTTAGCGGTGAGATGCAAAATATGGTGAAACCTCCCATACTGAAGCAGCAAAATACTCTAGGGGGACACTTTTAAGGGAAGTCAATCTAAAAATGGCTTATTTATAGTTGTCTGTTCATATTAAGCTGGTATATGAGGAAATTTTAACATACAAAAAATAATTTTTCATCTTGAATAGTCTTGGGTCATAAATGCATTGCAATTTTATGTGTACAGCATGCTTGTACTGCATTTATGACCAAAGTATGTGACAACTTTCTAAACTATATATGACTGGCATCACACCCTCAGATCCATGAGAACGAGGAGTACCATAAGCGTCTGAACGAGGACAGCCTAATGCACACACCAGAGTTTGTGATCAGGCCACGTTCACACACTGTTTGGGAGAAACAGTGTGTGCGGCTGCACTGTACCATCTCAGGATGGCCGGAACCACGCATAGTGTGGTGAGTTAAAATGCACATACACGCACATGGACACACAAACACATGTTTACAGAGACTAGTGTTGTCAAAAGTACCAGTACTTCAGTACCAAGTCGGTACTAAAATAAAAAAGATGTAACGATACCAGTGATTCTACAGTAGCGGTAGTACCGAACACCGACTTAATTCGGTACCCGCACGCTGTCTTACTGACACACGACAGCTTTCAAATGCTCACACGCTTATTTAAACGTGTGCTCTGTTATTCCTTTTACACTGAAATGCACAACTAATCAAATTAAAATCGTGATATGTCCTAGCATGATTATTAAAAGGCTGCAGTCTTAGTCTGCATTCGAGCTGAGTGCTTTAAATGAATGTGTGAAGCCACCTGCTCATACACTGGAAACTCTACAGACACTGAGAATAATTTGCGTTGTTTGAGATTACAGAGCAGAGCACTAATCCACTGTAAAGCGCATATTACATTTAGACTATATACTTTATATACATTATTAAATCATAGAGTTTGTGCTTTAACGATCACACTGAGCCATGTAGTGAACTGTTTATCTGGAGAAGTTAAACTTCCGTCAAAAACACACGTCAAAATAAAAGCACGATTCCTAATAAAAGCTAGACGGCTGAAATTGAAGAAATTGCAACAGAAATATGTAACAACTAAGTAAAAATGTAATCCTCACTGTAGTGATATTAATAATAATAATAAATAATGATTAATGAATATTGATAGTAACGATAATAAAATTAAGCAATATATCACAAGCAAGAGTGCTTTTGTATTGAATAAAAGTTTGTTAAAAAATGCAATGGCATGTTGAAAATTAATTGTTCTATTTTTTACTTGTTAAAAGTTTTTAAAAGTTTTAAGAATTAATTTGATTAGAAACAATTTTGATAATGAAATGAAACTTTAAAACCTGGAATTCTGGAAAAAAATAATACTTAAAAAAAAAAAAAAGGATTTGGGGAAAAAATCAAACAGATTTCAGTAGGGCTCTGTTTAACACTTGAAGGACACATACATTTCTTTTTGTTTATTTTTTACATTGAAATTTAACTTTAAATAGGCAAATTTCTTCTGTAGTATCAGAACTGGTATCGAGAACCGTGAAATTTCACTGGAATCGGTACCGATTACTGAAATTTTGGAACTGTGACAACACTAACAGAGACATAAATACAGTAGATGTGTTGTTGTGCATGCAAAAATGTATGATTGCATTTTGCCATAATGTGAAAATCAGTTTAGTATGTGAAAATGTTTTTGTACCTGATTGCAGTTTGTAATTAGATATATGTCATGTTCTGTGTCTTCTTCTCCATTCTTTATGCTTGCTTTTTTGCTGATCTAACTTTTGTGCCCTTAAAGTCAACATGAAATCAAAATGGTCCCTATTTACTTTAGAAATTCATGATCCACAATTCATCCATGCAATTAATTCCAAAGCACAATAATGTTTGTTACTGTATTGTTACTTTGCTCCGCATATCAAACGACTTTCTTTTGGCTGAAGTCACCTTGGCCGCACGGGCTGGAAAAATAATGTTAACCAATAGCCAAATAGCTATTTAGCCATTGTTTTTTAAAATCCAAAACATACTCTAAGCAAGTACGAGAACGCTTCTAGTAACGCAAGCTCGATTTTTATGCATTGTTGTTTACAAATGTGACCAAAATTTCCTAACATAATACAAGTATGTGTTGCATTCTCAGCATTCCTTCAAGGGGTGCAATAGAGTGCAACAGTGCCCACGCGCTTTTTCAGCCTTCTTGGTTCCGGAAGTATTATTATATTTTTTTTAAAAGTAGCTAATGATATCACTTTAAACCCCCTAGGGGCCTTTTACCCCAAATGTGGAGTAAAAGGCTCCCTCACCACTTTTTTTTTTTTTTTTTTTTAACTGAATTTTAATCAAAACAACCTTCCGTTATTATTAAATTATGTTGCTCCATTCATTTTCAATAAAAATAAATATCATAATTTTTTTACTTTGAAACATTTTATGACCATGAAAAAAGCAACATTTCCTTAAGGGGTGCATTTAGCCCCATCGTACCCTACTTGTGGTTTAATGACACAGATGTAACTCTATCACCCCCTTGAGTACTGAAGTTTGTTACTGGTAGAATAACACAATAATGCACGCTATGAATGTTCAACAAGACTATGTGCTTGCAATGCGTTTGACGAGCATTCACGGCTTTGTTTGTGCACTTGTGTAGGGTACGTTTCTGGGCTTAAGCTCCTGTTGAAGTCCTAAAATCTTGTAAGTAATTGGCAAAGTAATTTAACACCAGTTAGTGTTAATGCAATAAAGATGACATCAATACCAGTAAATAATGATAGATATTAAAAGAAGCATACTTTTGGGATACGTGGCGATGCTCTGGAGGGTGAACATGTACTTCAGCCTCCATGTTCCAGTCAAAAAGCCTCCTTAAAAGCGGATGTCTACGACATTTCAGGAGGGGAGTGGTCCTATACAATCCAATGCAAACTCACTTTCAGGTCTGGCTCCTTTCTGATATTAAACGGCCACTTTTAACCATCCAATCATTTCCTGATCTGTTTCACTGTAATCCGTCACATTACGGAGTGAAAATGGGTTGTAAATGCAGTTTCATGTTGACTTGAACCTCTGCCGTTCTCTCCTTCTTCAGGTACAAGAACAATGTCAGCATTGATCCCATGGCCAACCCAGGGAAGTATAAAGTGGTCAGCAGTTATAATGTCCACTCACTGGAGATTAACAGGTGACCACACACAAACGCTTAACGATGATCTGCAGTGTGTGTGTGTGTGTGTGTGTGTGTTTGTGGTACACACAGTACTGTGTATGACATTGTCTTTAATTACAGGTGTGACTTTGATGACACTGCACAGTATCGTGTGTCGGCCATGAACAGCAAGGGCGAGATCTCGGCTTTAGCTTCTGTTGTCGTCAAAAGTAAGTCTGAAAATGTTCCTTAAAAATCACTGTAAACTCTTCCTAAGACTTCTGGAGCACACACTAAATATGGCCTGGTTACCTAAACTTTCACCAGTTTACAAGTGGGGTTAAATCTATTAAAAATACATTAAATTATCACTATAAAAATAAAAAATAAAAGTTTGATTTTAAGGTATATTCCTGGCTTCTTGTTGCTGTACTTTCACACTAATTTTACATTAGTAGTTGTGCAATTTATTATCATTATATCACAACTGTATACTGTATATTGAAATTAGGCAATTGTACTGTAGAATCACAATCATTATCTGTCTGTATTTCAGTTCTCTATTGAATATTTACAAATTAACTGTAATAGAGTGATGGATACAGGTCTATGCTGCTGCTTAAGTTCCCAAGCATGCAGTTTGACATGTACTGTATAAATTATGCAGTTGCATTTTGTTTATTACCTGTTTTTTTTATGTTCATAGTGTATTTTGAATCTGAAATTATGTTTACACTGGTTGAAATAAATAAGGAATTTTTAGGGTTCAATACAAGTTAAGCTGAAGCGACAGCATTAGTGGCATAATACTGATAACCACCACCACAAAAAAAAAAAACAAAAAAAAAACAACGTTTGACTCATCCCACATTTTCTTTAAAAAAAGCAAAAATCTGGGTTTCAGTGTGGCACTTACAATGGAAGTGAATGGGTGCCAATTTTTTAACATTAAAATTCTCACTGTTTCAAAAGCATAGCCACAAGACATAAAGGAAATGCATGTTAACATGATTTTAGTGTGATAAAATCACTTACTAACCTTTTCTGTGAAAGTTACAGCCAATTATGTAACGTAGCTGCCATGATGATGTAATGTCAACAAACCCTAAAACCCTAAAATGACTGTAAAAATGCTGATTTAAACAACTTTTAAGCTCAAATAGTACATGAGTTTTAACAGAAGAATGAATGTGTGCTTTTATAAAATTATAAGCTTCCCATTTCTGTGTTTAAACCCCCCATTCACTTCTATTGTAAGTGCCTCACTGAACCTTTTCAAAATAAATTTCGACCGAGTCGAAATAAATTTTTGTGGTAATCAACTTCATGCCACAAATGCTGTCGATTGAGCTTAACACGTTTTGACACCCGGAACATTCCTTTAATTAAAAGGTAAATAAATTCTTAATAAGTTTTAATCCACTAACCACCATATTGGTGACTTCAAACAAAAAAACTATTATGCTACAATGCAGTGCAATATGGTTTTACAGTCTTAGTTTTAGTTCTTACTAAAGTTTTACAGTCATTTGTAGTATTACCACAGAAAATGACCTAGCCTAGTACAAATCTGAATGCAGTAGTTAACTGTAAGAAATAACGGTAAAATTCTGGCAATGTTGTTACAGTGTACTCATTATGGAATAATCAGTAGCACTTTATAATAAGGTTACATTTGTTGACATTAGTAAATGCATTAGGTATCACGAACTAACAATAAAAATCGTATTTTTTCATTGATAAAGTTATTTAATAAAAGTACAATTGTTCATTGTTAGTTCATGTTAGTTCATATTGCATTACCCAATGTTAACAAATACAACTTTTGATTGAAAAAAATGTATTAGTATATGTTGAAATTAACATTAATCAAGATGAATAAATGCTGTAGAAGTAGGCTACTGTTCATTGTTAGCTCATGTTAACTAATGTTGTTAAATAATGTGAAGAAATGTAACTTTATTTTAAATTGTTACCGAATAATCAATTTTCTTTAAGCTAAATATAATCTGAAAAATGCAATTGTTACCTTAAGGATCTATTTCTACTTGATCTAAACCATAAACAAATTACTTTTGTTGGTTCAACGTAATTTGTCAGGATGATTTAGTCGGGTACAATAAAATTTTTCACTTGAATAGAACCAGTTAATTTAGCTGTTACCATAAAAAGTACATTTATCCGGTTACCTGACAAATATTACAGTGTAGGTTGCTTGAAAATACTCAAGAATTACTTTTTTTTCTGTTGAATTACTTTTTGAGTAATTTATAACTTTATCTTTTATTTGATATAAAATTCAGGATTCAAAGGAGAAATCGATGAGTCTCTACCATCTCCCAGACTCCGTAAGTATTTCTGTATGAAGCTGTGAGCATGAGGCTGAAGTTGTTAATGCTGCTCTTTAATGGCTGTTTTGTCTCCAATTTGCTGGGCGCAGAAAACAGAAAGTTCGGCTTTGAAGGTAACCAGAATGAAGGTTTTCATTTAGTGTTCTTGTGATGTTTTAGTCCAGTCTGGTTGCTCTGTTCATCTGAGGTGCATGATCATCTCTTCTCAGTGTTTTACATTTCCATCTTTGTTTATCTGATGAGCTTATCTGAAGACTGTGTTCAGATAAGTTTTAAACAACAGTAGCACAGAGGATAAATAAGATGTTCTGCAATAGCATGTAAGTTGAGAAATGTATATAATATCATAAGGGCTGTCAATCAAATAAAAGTTTGAATTGAATTAATTACATGATGTACATGATCGCATATCAAAATTGACAGAGAAAGGCCCTCAAATAAAGGTAATTTAGAATAATAATTAAAATATTTATCAATATAGTATAAATATTTTGTAATTCAGATCGTTCAAATACATTACATTATATTGTGGACTTCTTAAGTGTCTTTAAAAGTGAAAATATTGTTTGTTTTATGTCCATATCATTGAACACACCCCTATTGTTGGCCTGCTTTCTTCTGCTCTAATTGTAATTTTTGGTCTATGTACTTGTGAGTCAGACAGATGCTTTGGAGCGTCTCACTTTGGTTGCATGGTGTCTCACCAATCAGTATATTGACGAGAACACAGTGTGAATCCTCTCCTTTTCCTCTCCTTTTCAGTCATTATAAAAACTTTAAGTAAAGAAAGGCGGTTTTACATGCAGAATTATACTGGCCATACACAAAGCTAAATTCACGAAGACCCAACCTATTTTAAATATATTTTTGAATGAAGTACATTCATTTTTTTGTTCATTGAGATGCATGAAGAAGGAGAATGGCACTAAATTATTCAATTTACTGCATTTTCTTTAAACATGAAGAAAAGGGTGTAACGATGCCACAAAATCTGTTAAATGCATTTCAGCACCAAAGGAAATGAACAGCGACCGTAAAACATAAATATAATCTATATTAGACTATGAAAAAATCTGATTGACTGTTCCACAGAGATCAGATGTAGTTAACTGCACTGAAGTTGATGCAATTGTGACGCTCCTGTTCTACCCGCTCCGTACGGGACTCGAACCAGCGTCTCCAGCATGGGAGGCAGGTGCGCAAACAAGGAGGCTAAAGCCTCTAACATCAGTTGATACTGCACCTCTTGAGTTCAGGAGTGTGGTTTATACACATTGCACAGCTATCTATCAGCTGGCTTCTGTTACACTCACCTCCCTAAACCTCCATCCAACCATCCGGGTCACGGCACCATCGTGACGCTCCTGTTCTACCCGCTCCGTACGGGATTCGAACTGGCATCTCCAGCATTTACATTTATGTATTTGGCAGACGCTTTTATCCAAAGCAACTTACAGTGCACTTATTACAGGGACAATCCCCCTGGAGCAACCTCAAGGACACAATGGTGATGGCTGTGGGGATTGAACCAGCAACCTTCTGATTACTAGTTATGTGCTTTAGCCCACTACGCCACCACCACTCCATATGCAATGTGTGGGAGGCGGGTGCGCTAACAAGGAGGCTAAATGCTACAGCCTCTAGCGTCAGTCGCTAGTGCACCTCTTGAGGTCAGGAGAGTGAGGTTTATACACATTGCATAGCTCTCTATCAGCTGTCTCCCGTTACACTCACCCCCCTAAACCTCACTCCCATCCGGGTCACGGCACCATTGTGACGCTTCTGTTCTACCCGCTCCGTACGGGACTCGAACCGCAGTCTCCTGCATGGGAGGCAGATGCGCTAACAAGGAGGCTAAAGGATACTGTTGCTAGTGCACCTCTTGAGGTCAGGAGAGTGAGGTTTATACACATTGCACAGCTATCTATCAGCTGGCCACCGTTACACAATGAATGAGTTGTTATTACCATAACACCACACTTTTCATGGGTGCTCTACCTGTGAGTGCGATCTCCTAAGCATGCACAGCACAATTCATGTTCACAGCAGACTGATTTTAAGTCTAAAACGTTTAGTAAAAAATATGTGCATAAGTTGACATTATCATAATGCCTAGCAGTTTGTGGAGGTGTGGTGTTTCAAAAATCATTTTTGTCATTCAGGACATAATATACCTTATTTCTCAAATATTATACCTGTATATTTGTATTTGTGTGCATGGAAGTGTGACATCTCTGTTTTCTTCTCTTTGCTTGTCTCAAAATTCTTCTTTCTATACACCCTTTCTTAACCTCCACTCTTGTTTATGGGTTAGTATCTACTGTACACCATAGTCCTTTCAATGATGTCTGTCAGTTTTTGACTTGCTTCTTTATATATGATACATACAGTATGTGAAACGGTTTCTAACCCTACTGTATCGGTGGCTCTCAATTGGTTTTGCTTCAGGACTAAGATTTTACATTGAACATCAAGTGGTTTATAGTACAAATGAGAAAACTGAAAAATAACATAGATATTGACTGGACAATCATGCACGATTATATGCTTAGTTGCATTTTATAGTTTAACCCATTTTTGGACCCGTGACGACCCACCAGTTGAGAACCACTGTTGTAGAATACATCATTGTAAATATCTGTGTTTCATTACAGTTTATGTGTTGGTATGAAACCATTGCTTCCTGCTCAAGGTGAATTTCGGGGCCAGTCTTGCCCATGGACGTGTGAAATACACTTGCGTAACAGAAAGGTGAATGTAACGTGTGTGTGTGTGTGTGTGTGTGTGTGTGCTGCAGCTCCATGTCTGGAGTATGGTGTGAAGTTCGAGACACACATTGTGGAGAAGTTTGGTGTGTCTTTTGGCCGTGAGGGTGAGACATTGAGTTTGGGCTGCTCTGTCATCATCTACCCTTCACTGCAACGCTTCCAACCTGAGATTGAGTGGTACAGAGATGGTAAGTTTTCAAACTTACTTTAAACAAAAGTTTTAAACTTCTAAGACTTCACGGAGCATCTTCGGTATGCCTGACATCAACATTCAGTAACACACTGATGTAAAATATATGCAGTCATGAAATCTTAGAGCGCCTCTTGGAAATACCCAATCACAAGTGGTCACAGGAGACAGATTGAGCATTATAATACCAGATGTACATGGCAATCTGTCTAGACTGACCACTTGTGTTTAGCTCACTTAAGACGGATGTTAATACTAGGAGTAAACAGGGCCTTTGGTGTGCTCTGACAAGCTGCTTTGGGGCAACATCGCCCGGGCTTTCTAGAATTCATATGTTCACGTCTAGCACATTGATCTCTATGCTAAATAAAGGCTGCAATTTTGGATTATTTTATATTGACAATGTTAATGTTTACTGTTGCAGAATAGCAGAGGAGGATTATCCTTTTTGGGGCCAACTTTTGGCATATGAGCATATTCTCTTTATATGCATTTTTACTATGGATTCAGTGGTACAGAAATGTTGGTCGATATTTGGCCAATAAAAATGGCAAATTACTGATATTATAATATGCTGGTTTATATTATAAATCCACTGTCAAATCCATACTAAGCAAGAATTGACTGTTTTTATTGAAAAAAAAAAAAAGCCCTGATAATTTCTTCTTGCAACATCGGCCCGATAATCAGACAATGGCAATAAAAAATTTGCCAAAACAGATTTATTTTTTCATTCATGCAGTTATTTAATCTTTTTTCGTTTTTGCACATACATTAAATTCATTACTTGGATGGTAACAAGAATAATGTATCATGCATCTCAAAATGTTTACTTCTTGCAAGTGAGTGTGTCTACATCATTATACAGTATATACTTTATCTGTATTTTTCTACCCAACAGGGTTTAGTATTTCTACCTAGTTACATGCATGGATGTGTTTTTGTGTGTCAGATAAACTACTGATGCCTTCAAAATGGGTTCAGACGCATTGGAGCGGCGACAGAGCCACACTCACTCTCACACACCTCAACAAGGAGGACGAGGGGCTGTACACACTCCGCGTCATCACCAAGTCTGGCTTTGAGACACACTCCGCTTATGTCTTTGTCAGAGGTGAGGACTTAGACAATCTTCATATGAACTGTTTAATTCTGCCTGCAACATGATCACAAGACAACTTATTCATGCTGGCTGTACTTACAGTAATAGCTATTCAGTAAGTCCATGCCGAAATTACTGTAACAAATACACAAATTATTTACTTTATATATTTAATCATTTTCATTGCAATAAATTAGAGGTAGACCGATATATCGGTTTTGCCGATTTATCTGTGCCAATAGTAGCTTTTAGGAACTATTGGTTATCTACAAAAAATCTATGCCGATAGTTGCCGATATATATATATTTTTTTAATATCTCTGTATTTCGCTGTGCCCTGTGCTGGAGGATTCTACCATTAGAATGGCTTGACTCTACAGTATAACTACAGTATTCTACACAGTATATGTATATAAGATATATATACACAACAGTTAGTTCCGGTCCTCGAATCTGATTAGACGAGAGACGTTCCATGAGTACTGATGGTCTCACACCATCATCACTCGGACGCTTCACTGTGTGTATCACTCCGCTTGTGTTCGTGCCGTTCTAAACTAAAGTGTAAGAGCAGTGCAGATGTGTTAAGAGGTACTGTATATGTGTCTCTTTACATGTAATTTTGTGACATTACATATTTTAGCCAGCGAGTGGAGGCAAAAGGTCATTTTTGTGTGTAATATGAGCCAGTTGGTGACGTGAAGTGAGTCAGCGTCACTTAGTGTTTATATTCAACAGCACTCCATGATCGCTTGTATTACTACTACACTACTAAAGTTATAATAGGAAATAGCTTTAAATGGCTTTAAACTAACAACTTCAGCATTACGGCTCATCACAGCTGAGAGACATAACAGACTGATTAATTACACAAACTCAAGGTGCTTACCTCTTACTGGAGTTTCCACATTGAAGAGGAAAAAATGGAGGAAGAGATTGTTGTTTCTATAGTGAAAGACTCTTGCGCACCGGCTACTGCGAAATAGAGAGGAATACCCCCACATGGATGGCTATTTTTCCACTGAGAAAATAGGATGCATTTCACCAAAATGACATTATCTTCAGAAAGCTGACTAACAGACTACAGCATCATCAACAGGTGATCGCACACGCTCCATCTCTCTCTCTCTCTCTCTCTCTCTCTCTCTCTCTCTCTCTCTCTCTGTCTCTCTCTCACACACACACACCTCATTTCCCAATAACTTGTTAGAAACAGCCCAAGGTGTGATTTTAGTTCTAAAGTGACATTTTTGAATTACTAACGAAGGCTTGGACGCATCATTTGGTTTGAACCAGCAACGGCAGATTCTGATCCGTCGCATAAGAAAGTAGTTCCATGCACAAATGTGTTTTTGTGACCGTACTCAGTTTTTCCTAATTTTTTAAAATGTATTTGTTCATTGAACTGTTGTATGTAAGCAATATCACACTCGCAATCATGCTATATGGCCCTAAATCAGCACTGCTGTGATTACCAACGGCACTCGGCTTGTGGCCTCGTGCCTGCGGCCGAATCACAGCAGTGCTGATATAGGGCCATATCGGATTATACATATATAATCTGTAATTTGGTGAATATACTGTATGTAGGCTATAAAAAAGCTTCAGTTGGTTAATACTTAAATATAGAGCATTCAGTCATTTAAAAAAGGTCCCTAAATAAGTGTATTGTTGCTTATTTATAGTTAAAAGTCCTGTATTATGCACCAAACCTTATTTTGTTTCTGGTTATTATTGGGATTTTGGTTGCACAAAAAACTGCATCTGGAATTGTATTCATATTGGACTCTTGTAGCCTCTATGTCTATGCCTGTCATAGTAAGGAAAAACGAAGATTTTTTTAAACTTTCTATAAATTGTTTTTAAATACTATTAATACTGTTTATTAACGATTAATCGGTTATCTGCCTTTTTCGCCACCTTAGTTATCGTATCTGTAATATCCACTAGCAGTTGACCACTAGTAGAAATAAAATATATAAATACTAGAAAGTGCAAAGTACTGAATCTGATAAACTAAGTGAATCTTATGAATCTACTACTTTATTTTGTTTTTTTACTGTCAAATACAATCAATGTAGAAAAAAAAAAAAACAGACAGAAATTACAGGGTGAGACTCTAAAACATCCTCGGTACAAAACAAACACACCCACTCACACATTAACACACACACACAAAAAATGAACTGGTGAGGCTATAACAGAGATTTTGTTTTTAACGTTTGTCAAAATGTTTTACTATAGAAAGTTTGAAATTGCTAAATGTTAAATCTGATTCTTCTGTTTTATATTCTTAATTGAATTCTCAGAATTTTGCAATTCATTTCTGTTTCTTGATTTTTTTGACATTATTATGCATTCAATTTGAGTTATTACATTTTTAATAAAATACATGTTTTTTTTAATAAAAGTTTGAAATAAATTATTGTTAGAAAAATGCTTATTCTATTTCTTCTCTTTGTAACATCATGGTCAGGTTTGATTGCAAGCATAACAACATTAACTGCAAAAACTGACACTTCAAATCAATTTTAAAATGCTAAACTTTGACAAATAATAGTTTGATAATGTCTATATATCTAAATATAAAAAATGAGCGTGAATACCAAAGGGAGGTGCCATTGTTCAATACCACAGGAGGGTGTTTTCAACCCATTATACTTCCATAGTATAACGTATTTCTGAGTGAACTGGGCATTTAACGGAAAAAGAAAAATGTAGGGTGGGACTACATGTTCGATTTTATCCATTGGGAATTGATTGGTTTATTAAAAGAATCTCTATATGACAGGCGGTTGGAGGGGAGGGAGGGGTTGAAAAAGAAGAGCTTGTTGACATCAGCCCAAAGGATAGTTGTTTCAGAGGCGGTTATACATTTTATAAGACATTGCAAGACTTTTTTTTTTCTTCTTTTGACTAACATGTACTGATGAATTGTGCACAATAAGAACCATAATACTGTGAGTTTTTAAAAACAATGGTATACAATCTTGGTGTGGGCTTGTAAGTTAAGACCATTGTGATATGACACAGACATGCGCACACAGACTGACACAATGGAAAAACTCAAGGTAGGTTTTGCATTGCTTTGTTTTGCAACTGTTTGACCTTGGGCAAGTCACAGCAACCAAATCAAGCACAGACTTTGCACTAGATTTATTAGAAACATGTGGTGACACTGCAGAAATTCATTTTGCAATTTGATTTGATACTCTTGATGAGTAAGATTGTGAAATGCACTTCCATTTTCCTTTAGGAGATTGTAACAGGAAGATTTTTACTTTTTATAGTTTTATTTGAATATTTCACACATCTTTCATTTGTTTTTGTTGCTCATGTGTTAATGTTCTAAATGGATTCAGGATACTTAAGCTGTGTAATTATTACAATAAAAAGAGTAATGGACAAACTCTCAATGGACAACTTGTAGTTGCATGTAAGTTGTGTCCTCTTCTCAGCTCTTGTTTCAATCTAAATTTATCCCTGTCACTAACTGTGTCTGTGCTGACATTCAAATCAAGTAGCTGTTGAGACTGCCAGGAAATGCAAATGTCTTTTAAACCACTTTTAGTACTGAATACATTTCTAAACACAATATAAAAATCATCAATTCTTCCAAAGTTCATGCTGTACATTGTAATACACTTTCAAAACTTTAAATGCCATTAGATTTACATTCAAACTCTCCAAAAGAGTCTCCAATTTCTAAAGCATTTGACTTCATTTAGGTTATTATAACTCTGTCCTTTTAAGTTAATTTTTATTTTGATAATATTTTCAAAATTATTTTAAATTTAACTTTCAGTTAGTTTCTGTTTTATTTCCTTAACAAAATGTATTTATTCTTTTTTTGTTGTTTGTTTATTTATTTATTTATTTTAGTTATAGAAATTATGCTTAATGTGATGGATAGATGACTACAAAACTGAATATTTGTTGTTATTTTCCCAGTTAAACCATTGTTTTTAGCTCTAAGTTTTAATCAAAATTATATTATTTCAGTTTGAATTATTTCACTGTATTTTATATGCATGTGTGTTCTAGATGCTGATGCTGATGTTGCGGGCGCTCCATGTGCCCCGTTAGATGTGTATTGTCAGGAGGCCAATAAGGATTATGTCATTGTTACCTGGAAACAGCCGGCTGTGGATGGCGGAAGTGCCATCTTGGGCTACTTTGTTGACAGGTTACTACATCAGTTTTCAAACATCATAGAAAAACCTCTAAACCAGAGGTCTTCAACTCTGTCCTTGGGGACCCACAGCACTGCATATTTTGGATGTCGCCCTTATTTAACACACCTGGTTGAAATCATCAGCTCATTAGCAGAGGCTCCATGACCTAAACTATGTTTGTCAGCTAAGGGAGACTTACAAAATGTGCAGTGTTGTGGTCTCTGCTCTTAACCATATAAATTTCCTAAAGACACCACTAAACGATTACAGAGTAAATAAAACACAAGCAGGCTTCAACTAAACACAATGATTCATTTCCCTGCTGGAATGTCCAGTTAAAACCAACTTAGGATGGTTTCTGGTTTTAAAAGGTTTATAGCTGATCAGACAAGGTCGACCTCAGTCACATCAACCATTTAGACCAGCTTGGACTAGTTTGGACCACCTAATGATTATAAATTACCAACTTGAACCAGCTAAAACCCATATAAAACCAGCTACTATCAGGAAACTCTTTTAGCTGGATTTGCTAGCAGAAATGACTATAATTTTATAAAGATCATATTGAACTTGTTCAAATGTCTATTTCAAGTTTAATTTAGTCCTTTCACAAACTAACTGGTTCTAGACTAACCTTTTTGACTGTTTTGCCAAGGCTTATCCAGAAACAATACTGATGTTTTGTAAGAGAATGCATTTCTGGGTTCGTTAGTTTTCCTTCTCTCTCTTTTTTTCATCTGCAGATGTGAAGTTGGTACTACACACTGGGCACAATGTAATGACACTCCGGTGAAGTTTGCACGTTTCCCTGTGACTGGTCTTGTGGAAGGACGCAGCTACATGTTCCGTGTGCGTGCTGTGAATAAGGCTGGAATGAGCCGCCCGTCACGTGTATCTGAACCAGTTGCAGCGATGGACCCTGCAGACCGGGCGAGAAAAGGTAACCATGAGCAACAGAGTAAACAAAATAACAAAATAAAAAACAGAACAGAACAGAACAGAACAAAACAAAAGCGAATAGAAGAAACCAGACCAGACCAGACTAGACCAAAGCAGTACAAAATGAATTGGAACAGAATGGAATGAAATGAAAAGAAGACAGAATAAAATAAGACAGAACATAACACAACAAAACAAAATGTAACGAAAAGAAAACAAGACAAACAAAACAGAACAAAACGAAAAGGCAGAACAAAACATGACCAAACAAAACACAAAACAAAACAAAAAACAGAACAGAACAAAGGAAAACAGGACAGAACAAAAGAATCAGCACAAAAGAAAACAAAACTGAACAGAAGAAAACAGACCAGACCAGCACAGACCAAAACAAAACGGAGTGGAAGATGAATGGAACGAAAGAAAACAAAAAGATGACAGAACAAAACAAGATGGAACAAAACAAAACAGATCTAAACAAAATGAAAACAAGACAGAACAGAACAGAATGAAACAAAAAGGAGACAAAACAAACAAAACGGAACAAAACAAAGAACAGAACAGAACAAAAGAAAACAGAACAAAAGAAAACAGACCAGACCAGACTAGCCCAAAACGAAACGGAACATAACGGAATTAAAGGAAATGAAATAAAAAGAAAAGAAGACAGAACACAACAAGATAGAACAGATGAGAATGAAACGAAAAGAAAACAAGACAGAACAAAACAAAACAATCATGCAGTTTTGCTTTCTTTTTTCCTTTAGGTGCATCTGCTCCTTGGACTGGACAGATAATTGTAACTGAGGAGGAGCCAGTGGGTGAGAAATTTCAAATGAAATACATCCCCATCATTTCAGGGTTCCCACAGTTATGAAAAACCTGAAAAAGTACTTAACAAAAATGATCTTTTCCAGGTCATGGAAATAATCATTAATAAATCTTATACCAGTGGCAGTTTGTGCTTTTTAAGTGTGGGGAATCACAGATCAAAATTTTTGGAATGTTGGTCCCAAAAGTTAATTCTCAAACCACAAATCAAACAAAAACAATTGACCAAGCTTCAAAGTGTTTTTGTAATATTAAAAAATGCCAGTTAGACAAAAGATTGAACTATGAACTCTAAAATAAATGTGTTACAACAGATAGTAAATAACTGCATCTCTTTCTGATTCTCCGACCCGTTGAGACGAGCACTCTTCCTTTGACAGCGTTTAAAATGTAAAAGCTTTGGGCTGTCGATCACATAAATCATGTTTTAATTATTGCCGGTTTGCTGCAAAGTCCAGCCCATTTGAGAAAATATAACAGAAGAAATTTGTGGAAACTTTTTTGTGGACATTGTGATTAGAATTTCTTTCCTTATTGAAGTTATAACAAACAATTATTGTACAATTAACAATTATTTGCAGCAGACAGTGAGTGAACAAACTGGTGTGCCATCTGACATACGTGTGGACAATTCATTGGCCAACCAGTTTGGGAACCCTGTTTGTTTAAAAAAGGCAATAAGGCATCCGCACACCAGGCCATAAAAGTTGCAAAAAAAAAAAAACCAAACAAAAAAAGATTAGGTTCAAAGTCCATGATCCATTGAGAAAAATGTTTTACTGAAGTTTACCATGTATATTAACAAAAGCGTACAAATTGTGCACAAAAAAAAAAAAAAAAAAAAAGAAAAGAAAATGTAGCAAAGGTTTCAGTCCATTATGGACAAGCTTCAGTGATTAACATCTTCAATGTAGATAGCATATATATAAATACATATATACACACACAAATCGAGCGCAACATTGATTGCAGAAACTGATTGGAGACACTGGATAATGATCAGGGATAACAAGAGACTAGTTAATCTCTTAACCAATAAATGAATGATACACAAGTACCACCCACATAGGTGGAGTAATACATTGTATACACAACAGCAACAACAACAGGTGGATGGGAATGACACCTACAGAAAATAGGAAAGATTTAAGGTCTCATTAAGGCCAAGAGGTTTTTCCGTTTTAACTAGAAAAAATATATCAACTTTCACACTGCACTTTTTCTTTTTTGCAACTTTTCTGGCCTGGTGTGTGGATTCCTTATTGCCTTCTTTGATCTATTTGAATTGAATCGACGCACCCACTTAATACTTGTGATGTTATGAATTGCCACAGGACTTCTTTTGTATTTTTAACCCTGTTTGTTTGACATGTCCTTTCTTTATCATCATTATATTCCCATTGAACATGCATCCCCCAGTTTATTACCCAAACAGATCAATAAATCTACCAATATAATATGCTGTATTTTACTTTGAATGTCTTCAGAGGGCGTGGTTCCAGGCAGACCTGGCGAGCTCACTGTCAATGAGGCCACTAAAAACTATGTGGTGTTGAGCTGGAAGCCCCCGGGTGAGAAAGGTCATGAAGGGGTCATGTATTATGTGGAAAAGGTCAGGACTCTTGATTCAGTTTCACACTCCCACCAGTTCCATTGAAATACAGTAGGATTCAAAAGTCTGAGATCACTACTGAACATGACAAATTATATATTCAGTACAGTGAAAGTTGAGTTAAAAATGTAACATTTCCTAGTGTTTAGTATGTCCCCCTTTTGCTGTAATGACAGCATGCATTTGAGCTGGTGTGACGCTCCTGTTCTACCCGCTCCATACAAGATTCGAACCAGCATCTCCAGCATGGGAGGCGAGTGCGCTAACAAGGAGGCTAAAGGCTACAGCCCCTAGTGTACCTCTTGAGGTCAGGAGAGTGACGTTTATACACATTGCACAGCTATCTATCAGCTGGCTCCCATTACACTCACCCCCTTTAAACCTCACTCCCATCCGGGTCACGGCACCATTGTGACCCTCCTGTTCTACCCGCTCCATACGGGACTCGAACTGGCATCTCCAGCATGGGAGGCTGATGCGCTAACAAGGAGGCTAAAGCCCCTAGCGTCATTTGCTAGTGCACCTCTTGAGGTCAGGAGAGTGAGGTTTATACACATTGCACAGCTATCTATCAGCGGGCTCCTGTTACGCTGGCATGAAAAAAGCTGATGATGATGATTTCAGAATATTCCAAGGAGCATGTTGTGTGCTTCGGTGCCCTAAGGGGAGGCATTTCCCCCCTAGATTGTCTTTAGACTTCTGACGTGCCCCACCTAGGTTGCATGGTGAAACTACCAAGCCTGGCATTAGGGTTAGGGTAAGATTCACGGAACGGGTTTAAACTCAGGAGGTCAGGGGTTGGTTTCCCAAAAGCATCGTTAGCCTACTATGGACGCAAGGTTCATCATTACCAACAAAGTTAAAAGATTTGGGGTTTTCAGAGACCATAGTTCCAATGAACATTCGCAACCAGCATCGCATAGTTGAGTGGTTGGAACTACAGTACCTGTGGTTAGAAGCTTAGTTCATTGTTAGTTTGTTGTGTGGACATCATTTCACTTTGCTGAGTCTTCTGAGATTTTGTTGCCTCCATGTCTGGGGCGCTGTAACGTTGAGCAGACAGGAACAAGACGAGGATGATGATATAGGTGAAAGGAACCCAAGTGCAGTTTATAAACTAAAAACATGAAAGTATCTAAGACAAAACAAGATCCATGAACACAACTAGATGTAACTATAACCAGGAAAAAAAAAAACCATGAAGATCACGTTACATTCACAATACTTTGAAACAATGTGTGTTGTGAAAGGCGTTATACAAATAAAAATGACTTGACAATACACAACAAGAAACAAAGGCAAACATGTGGGCTTAAATACAAAGACATGGGTTAACAAGATAACAAGATGACCAATGAATGGACAGAACTAATAACAAGATAACTAGACAATGAAACAAGAACCAATGACAAAACAGAACTGATAACAAAGAACAAGACTCATAAACAAACCAATGAAAAGACTGGACTAATAAACATGGTGAAACAAGAGGATCACATATAAAGACCAGGAAATCCAGGGTGGACCAGGCAACCACGGTCGATCTGGCGGACAGCCAGGTAACCATGGTGGATCCGCGAGTGTGGCCTGGCAAGACAGGCCGTGGAGCGTGGCCTGTTGAGACAGATGTGGGCCGTGGAGCAGGGCCTGACAAGAAAGACAAGGGCCGTGGAGCAGGACCTGATGAGGTAGCACGGCATGGCGAAGACTCGGGGGGTGAAATTAAATAAGAACTGTTGAAGACTCGCAAGCCTGAAGGACAACTTTAGGTTAAATAGCACAGTCTAAACTGTCTCTGGTACTGTTACTGTTTATTTAATGATAATGGCCTGAGTTAATGAAATATGCATCACATTTCTTGTTGGTTTAAATTTATTCAAAATATAGTTAGGATCTATTATTGGATTGTAATTATGTCTCTAAAAAGTCTGCAAACACACCTTTTACAAGAATTGTATTATATTTATTTCTGATTTGTTATATTTGCTCTGTAGAGATCTGAAATGCTCTCATTTCGGAACAGCAAGCAGTATATACAAAAGAACTGCATTTCTAATTTCCAAATAATTATAAAAAAAAAAAGTTAATAAAATAATTACTGGAATCGTTAATGGAACTGTTAAGGAACCGGAATCGTTAAGAGGAATCGGAACCGTTAAATTCCTTTACGATTCCCAGCCCTACGCTTGCGCTGGGACGACAGAGGCTTCAGGTGCTGGCTCGTGGACCGTGGCAGGCATGGCTGCTGGCTCGTGGGCTGTGGCAGGCGTGGCCGCTGGCTCGTGGGCCGTAGCCGCTGGCTCGTGGGGCGTGGCCGGCGTGGCCGCTGGCTCGTGGGCCGTGGCCGGCGTGGCCGCTGGCTCGTGGGCCGTGGCCGCTGGCTCGTGGCCTGTGGCAGGCATGGATGCTAGCTCGTGGGCCATGGCAGGCATGGCCGCTGGCTCGTGGGCCGTGGCAGATGTGGGCAGTGGCTTGTGGACTATTGCAGGTGTGGAGGCCATGATGGGGTACTCAGACATGCCGGTGGACCCTATTGTGCTGGTCACTGTAGGAGGAATACTGATTTCCTCATCAGCCACTCCCACAGGTCAAACCACTCAGGAGCAGGGCAAAGTCAATATATTTTTGAAGAGTCCAATCTATTCCCCCTGGTGGCATCAAGGAATAGAAGGGCTCATTTAATCTTGCGTGAAAAAACAGTTTCAGGGAGACCTCCTGGAACTCATCTTAATCACAGAGTCTACAAAACTCCTGAACAAAATCCTCTATGGTGCGACTCCTTTGGCGGAGACGCATGAGTTTAACAGCTGGGTTCATCTTTGTAGGTCGTGTATTCTTTAATGTTGAGCAGGCAGGAACAGGACAATGATGATATATAGGTGAAAAGAACCCAAGTGCAGTTTATTAACTAAAAACGTGAAAGTATCCAAAACGAAACAAGATCCATGTACATAACTAGATGTAACTATAACCATGAATAAACTAACAATGAAGATCACATTACATTCACAATACACAACAAGGTACAAAGGCAAACTGGAGGGTTTAAATACAAAGACATGGGTTAACAAGATAACAATACGACCGATGAATTGACAGAGCTGATAACAATGAACAAGACTAATAAACATAAACCAATGATTAGGCAGGACTAATAAACACTGTGAAACAAGAGGGTCACATGAAAAGACCAGGAAATCACATGACATAGACAGGAACAGGAAACTGTTAACTAAACATTTAAAATAAAAGACATTAAATCAAATCATGACAACATGAAAGTGAACAACAACACACAAACACATGACAGGCGCCCCACCACAATAAGGAAAGACATAATACATATACTGTATAATGAAATGAAAATAATGTCTAAAATTATATAAAATATATAAATAATATATAAATTAAGTTATTTATTGATTATTGATATAAATATACTGTATATTGATTTTTAAATTTATTGGCTGATTAAATGGTTATCAGCTGTCTTCTACTTTGAGCAATTCTGTAATTTGACAACTAAAACCAGCTATTCGGCTCCTAAATGTTTCTGTTTAGGGTTAGGGTTAGGGTTAGGGTCAGGCTCCATTGTCATTTTCCATTGTCATTTTCTTTTTTGTCTGGAGCCCTGCTGAATTAGTGACTCGAAATGCAGTATGTTAAATATTTATTTTCTGTCAAAATATTTTATTTATTTTATTTCATTTTATTTATTTTTATCTTCAAACTTTCTGGTTATTTCCAGGTTTAAATTAAAAATTGAATCCCAAGTGGACTGGGTAGCTCAGCATATACTGACGCTGACTACCACCCCTGGAATCGCAGGGCGTGCTGAGTGACTCCAGCCAGGTCTCCTAAGCAACCAAATTGGCCCGATTGCTAGGGAGGGTAGAGTCACATGGGGTAACCTCCTCGTGGTCATGATTAGTGGTTCTCGCTCTCAATGGGGCGTGTGGTAAGTTGTGCGTAGATCACAGAAAGTAGCATGAGCCTCCACATGCTGTGAGTCTCCGCAGTGTTTTGCACAACGAGCCACATGATAAGATGTGCGGATTATCTCAGAAGCGGAGGCAACTGAGACTTGTCCTCTGCCACCCGGATTGAGGTGAGTAACCGCACCACCACGAGGACCTAGTAAGTAGTGGGAATTGGGCATTCCAAATTGGGGAGAAAAGGGGATAAAAAAAATTAAAAAAAGATTTTCAATATGGACTCAGACTTTTGAATCCCACTGTAATTTGATGAAAATGTTGATATTTTTTATGGAAATAGGCCTTGTTTATTTATGTGTGTGTGTGTGTGTGTGTGTGTGTGTGTGTGTGTGGTGTGTGTGTGTGTATGTAGTGTGTGTCAGGTACGGACAGCTGGCAACGGGTGAATACTGATATCCCAGTGAAATCACCAAGGTTTGCTCTGTTTGATCTGGCGGAAGGAAAGTCGTATCGCTTCCGTGTTCGCTGCTGTAACTCGGCTGGTGTTGGAGAACCATCAGAACCGACCGAAGCCATCACAGTCGGGGACAAGCTGGGTATAAAAACAGTCATATTCATCCTTGAAAATATGTTCAATAATGTGATGTTAAAGGGTCATAACTATTTCTACTTATCATTTTACACATTTTTTCTTAATTCTTAATTCTGACCTGTATGTGTTCTGTATTATAATTTGAAAAACCTAACAAACTAATTTTTGTGAAATCTTTTGCTTGAAATGTGTGCTTGTTCAATCTTTACTGACAATATTCATACATTCATACATGGGGCAGTGGTGGCTCAGTGCTTAAGGCTCTGGGTTACTGATCAGAAGGTTGGGGGTTCAAGCCCCAGCATCTGCCAAGATGCCACTGTTGGGCCCCTGAGCAAGGCCCCTGACCCTATCTGCTCCAGGGGCACCATATCATGGCTGACTTTGCACTCTGACCCCAGCTTAGCTGGTATATGTGAAAAAAAGAATTTTACTGTGTATGTGCAAATGTATAATGTGTGATAAATAAATAAAATTAAAAAAAAATTTAGTTAATTGACATTCTATCTAAAGCACCTTGAGAATACCTTTAAATGTGCTACATAAAAATAAAGGTTAACACTTTACTATAAGGTTCTCTTCGTTAACATTAGCAAATGCATTAAGAAAATTAAACAAGCAATGAAAAATATATTTTTTACAGCATTTATAAGTTCATTTATAAAAGTACAATTGTTTATGGTTAGTTTATATTAGTTCATAATGCATTAACTACTGTTAACAAAAACAACTTTTGATTTAAAAAATGTATTAGTAGATGTTGAAATGTACATTAACATGGTTAATAAATGCTGAAAAAAATATTGGTCATTGTTAGTTCATGTTAACTAATGTTAATTAATACAACCATATTGTAAAGTGTTACCAAATTAAGTTCATTATTATTATTATTATTATTATAATGCATTTAAGTGTGACTTAATTGTTCAAATACTTTGTATTTGTCTTTATTCTACTCTCTTCCAATTTATCATGCATATTGTGAATATTATATTAAATGTTTAATGTATAATATTAAATATTATTATTATTATTATTATTATTATTATTAGATTTAATATAAAATGTTGCAACACAGGTGATTACAGAATGCATAGAAATGTGTAATTAATAAAAATATATTAAATATTATATCAGGGTCTGGGTAGCTTAGCGAGTATTGACGCTGACTACCACCCCTGGAGTCGCGAGTTCGAATCCAGGGCAAGCTGTGCGACTTCAGCCAGGTCTCCTAAGCAACCAAATTGGCCCGGTTGCTAGGGAGGGTAGAGTCACATGGGGTAACCTCCTCGTGGTCGCTATAATGTGTGGTTCATGCTCTCGGTGGTGTGCGTGGTGAGTTGTGCGTGGATGCCGCAGAGAATAGCGTGAAGCCTCCACACACGCTACATCTCTGCGGTAACACACGCAGCAAGCCACATGATAAGATGCGCGGATTGACGGTTTCAGATGCCGAGGCAACTTAGATTCGTCCTCCGCCACCCGGATTGAGGCGAGTCACTCACCACGAGGACTTGGAGCGCATTGGGAATTGGGCATTCCAAATGGGGGAGAAAAGGGGAGAAAAAAAAAAAATATATATATATATATATATATATATATATATATATATATATATATATATATATATATATATATATATATATTTTTTTTTTTAATATATATATATAATATCAGTTTGGTTCAGCATAGTGTGTAACCTTGTGTAATAGGCTTGTTTGTTACCCTCCACCAGATATCCCATCTGCCCCTGGCCGTGTGGTGCCTACCCGCAATACAGACACATCTGTGGTGGTTTCATGGGAGGCATCTCGTGATGCTAAAGAGCTGGTGGGTTACTACATAGAGAGCAGCATTGCAGGGAGCAACACTTGGGAGCCATGCAACAACAAGCCTGTTAAAGGCACTAGGTATCATTAAAAACTTCAAAATGACAAAAAAAAAAAAAGTTAGCGGTCTACTTATACATGCAAGTATCAGTTTTCTGAAGAAAATGTGAGTCACTAATACAACATCACAAATAAATGGCAAAAATTGCAGTGTTAGTTGACAATTTGAGGTCATAACGAACCAATATCTCTCCAAATGTGTTCATGCAGGTTTATCTGTCATGGCTTGACCACAGGAGAGCGTTACGTTTTCCACGTAAGAGCCGTCAATGCTGCGGGAATCAGTGAATGCTCACAAGAGTCTGAAGCTATAGAGGTTAAAGCTGCTATTGGTGAGTCATCTATGAACTGCTGTTGCTATAACTTCTAATTTAAGGTTATTGTTATATTATTGTTGTTGTTTTACTTTTTCAAATCACATATTTTACACTGCCAGTGTTCACTTTTCAATTCTGCCCACCATACTTTGCCACCCACTTCCGTTTGTCCTATGCATTTTCACATGCCCTCTATGGCACTGTATTGTCAAGGCCACACCCACCAAATTCTGAAGTTCCGCCCCTGCATTCTCCCGGGAGGTGGGGTCAGGACTTGTAGACCTCCTCTAGTTTGGGTCACGACTGATCCAACGTAGCGGTGACTACAAACCAGCCCACCCGTTCTCTCATGCAACACCTGCCAATCCCTCAATGTTTCAACCAGTCCTCTCTGCATGTCCTAACCTCTTGCTTTACCCATAATGCCTTTCTGTCATGTCCCTTAACAACCATGACACTTTGTGCTGAGCAGCATGCTCATTTATCCTTTATGAAACATATTTGACAAGCAGATATGTAGATTCAATTCTTAGTCCATTTCATTAGTAATTTAATTAGAAACTTTCCCTAAGAAACAGTTTTCCAGTTATCTATAACTTATCAATTGAGCATACATGATGGGTGATATAATTTGCATATAGAAAATTTAGCCTGTTTTAAGGGCCTATTTTTATGCAAATTTTACTCACCAATTCACATTACCGCAACGTTGAAAAAAGATGATCATTATGCCATTTTCATTACAACAATGTGAAGAGTTTTAATTTAATTTGTAGAGCATTTACACATCATAGTAGTACTCCCTCGGTACTGCCTTTCATTATTGACATTTTTAATTGAAAGATTAATTGTATGCCAGTGAAAGGACTGTGTTATGGTAATGACAATCATCATTGAACACAATCGGATTAGTAAAAATAAAATGTCTTCAGTGTCCTGAAAATAATGTCACAATGCAACAAAAAAAAAATTGTTTTTCATTTTTTGTTGATTTGGGGTTAAACATGACAAGGACATTTTCTTGACAGGTTTTGTGAGAATTACCCTGATAGATATGTATGTTATATAATAAGAGTGTATAATGAACATTTGTCCCCTAAAGTTTCACAAAGACCATCGCTTTCTAGATTTATGAGCATGTCATTTTGTAACTGATAATCTAATTTACAATTACGGATGAACAAAACTACATATAACTAGAGTATTTTCCGACACCAATTAAACACATTTCTTAGCGATATATGGATGCTAAGCGCAGCCCTTCAATAGGGTAACTTACCAATATTGAACAAATAAACCAGTCTGGTCTCATGAACATTTTTGCTAAACGAAATTACATTTAGGTGAAATATCCAGCGGGGGGCGCCAAAAGCGAGTGAAATAGTGTCGTAATCAGACAAGGTTTTTAAGGTGAATATTAGATGGAGGTTTTAATTACATACCTAATGAACCTAAAACTTTAAACTTAACCTAACCAATAGTGTTCTAAAAGCAAATAGGAGGTGAACAAAACCGACATCCTTACTCTTAATCAACTCCCAAACCTAACTGATAATGTCGTTAAACAAAATGCAAAATGAAAAGCCCATTTTCTGAAGCAACCACGTCATTTCGTGTCACTTCTATGGCACTTTTGTCTCACGAGACGAACCACAATCTTTCAAGTCCAAAGTCCAGCACTCTATCAGGTGAGGTACTACGCAAGATAATCACATTGAAATAAGTGTGCAAATGTAGGTGGGTCTGTAATACAAGCGTATTGTTTTTCAAATGATGCATATAGTAAAAGCGTTTTTATATCATAGCATAGCAGTGTGTGAGTAATAGTGCGAAAAATAAGTGTTTCTAAAGTAGTCTAATCAGCCGTTGTAGTCGAGATTTGTGTGAACGTGAATAAAATGCACAGTTGTTGTAGCGCCTCTAGAGTTCATTTCACCAGGAAATGTAGAACGCGGCATGTAGAGCTCAGTTTGCAAAACAGTAGTCTAGGAGACTAGGTTGCAATAAACTGTGTAAATAACTATAATATTTTATTTCCACAAACTATCATAGTACTCACAAAAATGGAGACCCTACAGATTATGCATGATAGCGGAAACATTGCTCACAGCATGCAATTTGAAGTCCGATAGTAACTTGAAATTTAGTAGTCTTGAAAGTTATTGTGGAAGAATGTGAATTAGTTACAAACAGTTATTTTTTAAAAGGTTTTATGTTGTCAGCACGCTAAAACCATCTCGTTGCGTGTCTAAATTCTTCCCCTTCATACAGTTAAAAAAAATCTAGTGACCGTGGTGACATTTTTGCTAAATTACATTATGTGGTTTATTGCACGTGGCAGTTCTGTGGTTAAATGTCCACTGTGTGGCGCTAAATGCATGTTTAATGTTCTCCCAAACAGATGAGGTTTTGAAGGTTATTGCTGGATTAAGTTTCAAATAAACAAAACCGACCTCCCTACCCTAAACCTTAAACCTAACCGATAGTGCTCTTCAGGACTCGTACCCTGGACCTTTGCATCGCAAGAGCAACGTCTTAACAGTTTAGCTACCGCGCAATTTGATCACACTTGAACAAGCTTGTTAATTTAGTTGCCTATGCATTGCAAATGTTAAAATGTTAAAATGATTGCCTTACAAGTCAAGTGTTTAGATGTCATAAGATAGCACTGTGTGAGGAACAAAGTGAAAAGTAAGTGTTTATGAACTGATAATCTTACCATTTTACTTTGATTTGTGTGAAAGGGAATAAAAGTCATTGTTATTGTAGCACCTCTAGTATTCATTTTACGAGGAAACTGCCGCGATACGTACAACTGGCCACGTAAAAAATTATTTTGCCAAACATTTAGCTATAGTAATGAGACCAGGTTGTGTTATTAGGTTCCCATTAGAAAATAGTACTTTTTTCATAAAGGGTCAGCACAAAGTAATGCAATCACTACTGTCAATGTCAAATGCATAAACTACACTAAATAACTGCATCCTCACTCTCTTCTTCATTTCTCCTGCAAATTTGTTGTTTCTTTCTCTTATTTCTTTGCTTCTTATCGTAAATTGCATATACAGTAATAGTGGCATTGCAAGGCTAATTTTCAATTGCATGCAAACAGTATTCTGCTGACATTTTCTTCTGTAAGAAAATTGAATAGACTGCGAGGAGCATTTGTCTCTGAACGTGAATGTGTTACGATGTGTTTTTTTTTATTTCTGTTTGCCTGATTTTTCTTCCTCTTGCTGTTCTCTCTGCTAACTCCTGTAGGGGGCGGTATTCATCATGGTGTGTGTCTGGAGTCAGGGGGTAATGGGGTCGGACTAACCCACAGCTCATGCGGAGTGGGCAGGCATGTGGCGCCTCACTCCTCTGCTGACACGCCGCTAACATGCCTAGCTAATGTTAACGAGAGGGTTGAGGGAGGGGCTCAAAACACTGGTCACAAACCACATCCAACTGCACTACATGAGGGCAAACAGGGCAAGAGGGACAGTGTTACCAGGGCACCTGAACCCATTCATGAGCAGAGTGCTGAAACAACTAATCAGGTTATGAACTCTAGCACTGAATTGGTCACACCGAACTGTATCCAAACGGAGCTGGCAACAGAAATGCCTGACAATCGTAAGTCCTCAGTAAACCCTTCTCCGGAACAAGAGAAAGATGGAGAGCGAAAGAGAGGATGGAGAGCCTCAGGTGAGAAGATGGAGAGAAAGAGTGTTGTAGGGTTGAACATTTGTGTGCTGTGCTTTTATTTTGAAATTATTGCTTGGTTTTGGGTGTCTTTTTTTCAAAGGTGGAGTTTGTAATTTTTCCACCCCTAGCGTCATTAAACGACAAAAATATTGACTTTTCAAACAGGTTTACCAAACACTTCCCCCATCTGCCATTGGTCGAACAAACAGATAGTCCCACCCCAAACTCACATCCTTGGTTGAGCCAGTGACCACATTTATATGCACTTAAGAAAATGGTTTATTCCAGGGTTTTTGCAGAAAGCAGCATTCTTAAACGTCATGTAAACGAGAACGCCATTTACCTTACGCCGCTTAAGGGAACATCATTGGATGGAGCCTAACAACAACAAAGCCAAGAGAATTCAACATTTCTGGGAGTACAGTGGGAAAAGCACATACACTATAAACTATACCCATTTATGCACAACAGTGTAAAATATCGACGGTCACAGTATATGCACTGGTTTATTGGGGGAGTTTGACGTAAGAGGGAAACCCCACTATTGCAGCGCAATTTCGCTCCAGGTCGTGATGGAAAGTTAAGGAAACAAACACAGCAACAACTCTGGAATATCTGTCAATAAAGCAAAGCCACAGAGTAGGGCTGAAACGTTATCAACAACGTTGACAATAAAAAATTTCGACAAAAGTGTTCGTTGTCGAATAGTCGTTTGATCTTAATGTAACATAAGATCATATGAAACTCTAATGATTGCACACAAGAGCAGCACTGCAGCTCGCGCCTGACTGAGGAGAGGAAGAAAATACATCTCAAAGTCCAGACGCACTTTAAACTTTACAAACAGCTTCAGGTGATGTAGATCGCAAAGTATGAGGGAATTATAATGCAAAAATACAAAATAAGTGAATACAGAAGCACTCTTGTTGTGGAATAAGCAGAGCCGGAGCTGACGCTCAGCTTAAGCAAGACTTGCATGTTGAGCGTCTTTAAAGGGAACACCCTTTACATCTTTAATGCAGTTCTATTTAATGCGTTATAGCTTTATTAAAGTTCAAATAATAAGGAAACTGGCATTTCTCTGTGTGGTCAGCGCCTCTTCTATGAGTTGCGCGAAGTGTCCCGATCTAAGGGGGAGAGATTGAAACTGCACCCGGCTGAGGTACACTCTGTTGCGGGGACGCTCATCCCTCGAGTGCGCGTGCGTAATGCAGCTAGATTATAACGTGATGGCAACTTATTGAATCATAATATATGTCACATATGTGCATTTCTTATCATGAAGAAAATTGGCAAAACGCAGCTTTATTAATAAGAGAGAGTTTGTTTTTTTGTGAGTTAAAGATGGATTGAAGTGAACAGAAAGTGAGAGAGGGTAGTCTTCGCATCATTATACACTGCAACAAAATACATTTTTGATTTGTTTTTGTTTTGGCTTGTTTTTCAATATAAATATCTAAAACTCCTTTAAAACAACACATTTACTTTAGCGGCTATACTGCAGAAGAATGTTTTTTTTTTTCATTTCATTCAGTGAATGTCATATAGAGGTAAGATGATTTTGTCCTCTTTATTGTTAGTAAGCACGTTTAATACAACGTTTTAAGTTGGGGCACAAGCTGAATAATCTGTTAAGAGCTAATGATTAATCGTTGCAATAATAGCCCGAATAGTCGAATAATCGTTCTAATAATCGTTAGATTAGTCGATTATCAAAATAATCGTTAGTTGCAGCCCTACCACAGAGAATAAAATAGTGAAGTCTTTCCCGGATCCCATGTGTTATTTACATATATATAAATTATGTTGCTGTGGAGAAAGCTGCTTACTGATCGAGCCGCATGTATACGAGAGTAAAGAGAAAGCCACTAACACAGCTCATGTAAACACATACACCTATTTCGAGCCTTAAAGCTGAAGTATGTAACTTTTCTGTGTTAGAAGACTTTCTTCTATTCCAGCTTAAAATGCAGAGACAACTAGAAGTAAACTATTTAGAGGTTTATTTTCTTGAAAACCGTAAACACTGTCTATTTGGCACTATGAAAATTCCTCTGTTTGTTTTGTGCAGCTGGTTTATTTCCCACCCACCAGCATTACTGGGATTCAGAAAGCTGTTTTGAAAACAATGTTTATTTTTGCAATTCCATTTGGTGGCGCTAGTGTCGCAGAAATTACTACTTCAGCTTTAAGCAGATTTCTTGCAATAAACAGCTGGTGTCCATGTAAATGTAGTCAATGTTGCCATTTTGAAATGTTTTGGTAGTGCCACAGAGTCCCATTGTTGACACTTTTTGGGGAAGTCAACAAAAGTTGGGATAAGGAAAATAGTGTCAAAAAAGACACCCAAAACGCACCAATTTCTAAATGAAAGCTCAGCAAAAAAGAAAAAAAGAAAAAGCACAGCAAACAAAGTTTTAACCCTACAACAAGAACAATGTTCTGTTGCGTTCAGAGCCAACTTTCTGGAAAATCACTCATCAGCATCCCTCCTCAGAGTTGGCCTGTCCCGTTTTCTCCTTTCCTGTTTTTCTTATCCCTTTTTAATTAATTTTTGTGCAATTTTTTTAGCTCTTGAATGTTTTTCTTTTTTTATCTATTTTGAACCCTGAATAGTTTATTGTAATTCATCAAATTCCATCAGAATTAATTTTTTGCTCATTATTGTCAATTTATCAAACTGACACAGGACCTCTCTAATAAAATTAGCATATTGCAGTTGTTTTAATAGGTGTGTAGGTATTCACTAGTTATAAATGTTCAATTAAAGAAATGTTCAGGTTTAATACAAATTATGCTCAAAAAATTCCTTATTACAGAATTTACATGGGGTTGGGGGTGAGGGGTGGGCATAATTAATTGTGGTAATTTTGTTACGTGTTATTTTTCATATAATTTATCTCACAAAATTAACGTGTTAAATCAACAGCTTTTGTTAACAAGCAAAATGTTTACATATTTTGGCTATGCTTTTGATATTTATGGACTGTCCTATTAACTTCCATTGTTAGTGCCTTCCATTGTTAGTAACCACGATGTTTGCTTTTTAAATAAGCAAGAGATGAGACAAAATAATTTTTGTGGTAGTCAACATTATGCTACAAATGCTGTTGGTTGAGCTTAACTTGTATTGAACCAGAAACACTCCTTTAATCTTGAGGGTAAGATTGCAAAAATTATTGGTTGGTTGACCCTACTGGAAAAAATTACATGTTCCAATAGTTTCAAGCTGGTCTAAAAGGTCTGGTCTTGAAATACCAGTGGATCTGGTTTCGACCTAGTAGACCACCTTGATCACCTTAAACTGGTGTGACCTGTTTTTTCCAGCAGGGTATCATCTCTAAAATCTCTAATCTAAGGTAAGTTTTCTTAGCTGTAGATTGTTTAAACCCTCTAATATCATCACAATCCACATAAACACATTCAGGGATTCTTTGGGCTTCTTGATGCCACCAGCCACAACTGGCAATATGCTGGACACCTTCCCCACTACACGACTGTATCCTTGGGCTCACCTGCTTGCATTTCTCTTCATTTGAGACCAGTGCTCTGCTGGTTCAGACTGCAGAGCCTCATGTGCTTTCTAAACCACTGTTCATTTATCATTATTATTATTATTTTTATTATTATTATCATTATTTTGTTAAAACTTTACAATGAGGGTATTTGAATTAGCATTAGTTAAATGCAATAGGTATCATGAACTAAAAATGAACAATACTGTTTTTTACCGAATTTGTATTAACCCTATGACGCTGTGTGTATCAAATATTATACACAACGTTTGAAGGCTCCTGTTTCACTCTCTGTTCAAGCTGACGAGCCAAACAACCAACGGTATGTAAGTTTCACATTGTTATGGCACCATCTAGTGGTAATTTTTGAGAAAAAAATGGTTTCAATGTTTACATCGATCTATTTAAAATGGCGGCGGATTTGCACAGAGTGACTTATAATTGGGATAAATTACAGCTTATTTTAATAAAGTAAAAGTGACAGTAATGATTATATTGTTACTGATATTTTAAAATAAGTATTTATTGAATATATGCAACTTGTGCTTGGTTAAAATGTTGTATATTATTTTATTGAAAAGGCCCATTGAAATCCATGTATCAAATATGATATAACAGGCTTTTGAGGTATATCTCTCAATCACCATTACATTACATTCATGCCCACCACCACAAAAAAATAATAATAAATAAATAAATAAATAAATCACAGAGCTTTGAAAATTCTGACATATACTTTTTATAAGATATATTTAAACTATGTATATTCATATATGCAGCCTGCTCTGTCATTATAAATATCTAATTATTTTACATTACAAGCTATTATGATGTCATCTTGCCATAATTTCCTGAGACCCAGTGAAAAAAGTTTTACAATTTGCCTTTTTTAAATGTCAATATAGTGTTTGGTGCATAAAATGCATATGAAAAAAAAATTATTGAAAAAAATATTTTATTCTTATTGTATTTGATGTGCTGAATTGAACTGTGATACATTTCAATCCATATTTATAGACCAAGGAGAGGAAGTTGTCGTGGCCAAACTCTTAAGCATTTGGTATCCCTGAAAAGCCCAGGGAGTCCTCTGATTACACCCCAAGATTTACCACTGTAGCATCTGTGGGCTAAGAAAACAATTGTCCTACACAAAAATCAATTGCTGGGCCTCAGGAGGACAATGAGCTTCAAAGCCTAATGTATCAAATATGATACATGTAGTTTTTCTAATGGTACTAAAAACAGTTTAATGCCAAAAAATAAATAAAATAAAAAAATATTGACAATTCTTTTTTATGTCAGGCTTGCAGGGTTAATCTGTATATAATCTTGGTTCATTTAATTTATAAATATACTATTGTTCATTGTTAGTTCATGTATGTAATGGTAACATACAGTACTGTGCAAAAGTCTTAGGTGCATTATATTTTTCACAAAAACATTTGTCTTAAAATGGTTATTTTATATACTCTGCTTTTAGTGTATCAGTAGGAAATATCAGTTTTAGATTTCAGCATTCCCTTTGCAAATAGAATTGAAGAAGAAGAACAAGGATCCCTACAATAGATGGCATGACCCCATAGAGCCCAGATCTCAACATCATCGAGTCAGTCTGGGATTACATGAAGAGACAGAAGCAGTTGAGACAGAGTAAATAGATAGAAGAACTGTGGCAAGCTCTCCAAGATGCTTGAAACATCCTATTTGCCAACAACCAAGAAAAACTGTGTCCAGGTGTATCTAGGAAAATGTGTGCTGTTTTGAAGGCAGAGGTGCACACAGCAAATATTGATTTAGATTTTTTATGTTTACTGGACTTTATATGACATTAATAAATAAATTAAAACAATTTATGGCATTATTTTTGAAGACATCCTCACTATGCAGCATTTTTTGCGGCTAAAACTTTTGCACAGTGCTTTATATAACTCTTTGTTAAAATTTGTAGGCTATTTAGAAATTAACATTAACCGAGATTTAATGTTGTAAAAGTGTTGTTCATTGGTAGTTAATGCTAACTATTGTGTTAACTAATGTTAAGATAAACAACCTTATTGTAAAGTTTTGCCTTTTTTTAAAAAAAATTAGAATGAAAAATTATTCGATGACATTATCAGAAACACATTTTTCAAGATGATCTAATGTTAGCATCATAGTGCTAGTCAGTGTTTCCACAATTCTATAATTTGGCTAGGATATTTAGCTTTTATTTGTTTTCTTGATACAGTAAATTTGCTTCAAAGCCTTGCAAAAATATAATTTTATTAATCAGTATTTTTGTCAATACTGATTAATAAAATTAAAAATATATAAACATGCTTAAAACAAAATTGATTTAGATAATAATACTAATACTTTTTCAGAGAATGTATCTTGAATTAGGGGTTCAAGCATAAAGTGCTGAAACCCTGTTGTAATTGTAATTATTTTTACTTTTTGTTATTATTATGCTCCGCTAAAACTTATTATGCAGACCAAACCGTATGGCCTAGAGACATAAAACTTGGTGAGATGGTAGTACTATTGCTCGCTACTCAGGCACTATAAAAAAGGCAAACGCATTTTGGGCTATAAATACTGAACTGTATGTCACTATCTCATGTGCTATTTATATCGCTGGAATCCTTGGCTCAAATTTGCCTTGGCAAACAAAGTGGCTATCTCTGCTTTTTTCCACTAGATTAGATTTTTTGGGAAAACCTACTTTGCGAACTAGTCCTAGGTTGTTCGCCCTATCGGAACCAAATTTGTGCAGAAATATTCTCTAGGGGGAGTCACATGATGCTATGCGAGTGGAAGCAGCCTCGTGGCGAGCTCCGCTACACTTTGCTACATTTGCTACAATTTCAATGAATATTACCCCGTGAGAACTGATTTAGATTCGATTGTTAAATTGCACTGGGAGTGTAGGATGTCTAAGAATTCAAAATCGTCGGCCTGTGGGGACATTAAAAAGCATTTACAGTTGCACATGCCTGACACCTCTCAAGAGCAAGATGGCAGGGTTCTGGTTAGGAATGACAGTGCACCTCAGGATGTAGGTCAAGATATTACGAACATTTATGCACCGCTAACGAAAATCTCGACTGACATGGAGGGCCTCGCGGAAATACGTCGAGCGAACACATCTATGGAGGCGAAACTTTCCACCCTGATCTCAAGAATGGACGAGGCTGAAAAGCAAATCAAATTTCTGAAAGCAGCTGGAAAAGAGCTGTGGACTAACCCGCCGGCCACCAAAATTAGAGGATATGGAAAATCAAAGCAGACGTAATAATGTTCGCTTCATTGGAATCCCCGTGGGAAAGGAAAGTCAAGATATGGTCAAGTTCCTAGACGGGCTTATTCTGAAATTGATTGACACAGTGGGCCATCATCTGGAAATAGAGCACATGCACAGAGCTCTCGGTCGGCTTCCCAGGGCAGGTGACGGACCCCGATCCATTCTGGCAAGATTCCTGCGGTCGGCAGACAGAGATTTTGTTTTACGTGCGGTAAGGAATAAAGGCAAGTTGTGCTGGGTGGATTACATGTTTTTTCCAGACTTTGCCAGTGCTACACAAGTGAAAAGGGAGAGGTTCAAAGAGTGTAAGAAGTTACTTCACGCACAGGATGTGCGCTTCGCATTGCTTTACCCTGCTAAGCTGAGTATTGATGCCAAAGCTGGATGTAAGACTTTCACATGCCCACGGGAAGCTATGGCCTTCATTAAATCAATGGAGTGAGTGGGTGGCTTTGTCTGCGCTAAATCAGCGGTATGGACTACACCTCGTGCATTTTGCTGATGCGGTCTGAGGGGGTTGTTATTCGTGTGGTTGCCAACTGTCTCTCTCTCTCTCTCTCTCTATCTATTACTTTTTATTTATTGACTTATTGTTGAGTTTACTTGTTCATTTTGTGGGTTCAATGTTGTTATTTTCTGGGGCTTATTTCGTTGAAAACTTTTATGTGCAGTTCAATTGTACGGTTTACGTAAAAAAAAAAACACTGGACTGAAATTATCTTGTAGCAATGGTGTCACAGAAAATCTCGTGAGCGTGCATGGACCTTCGGATTTCCGGGGAATGGACACCAGTTGAGACATCTTTTTTCTGTTCTGCGGGTTATTAAGGATTTTATGGTTACATCAATGTTGAATTGTGGTCTATATAATTTAGCTTTGGGTACACAATTTTTCTTTGCATGTCAATATTTCACACTTTAATATAATATAATATAATATAATAGGCAAAATGTGTCTCTCCACATGGAATGTTAATGGGCTGGGGCACCCTATAAAAAGAAGAAAGGTTGTATCTTTTCTTGAGCGTAAAAAATTTGATATAGTGTTCCTTCAAGAAATGCACCTTTCTTCACAGGAAGCTGAAAAACTTGGTAGAGCATGGGGTGGGCATGTGTTTTGCAGCGCTTGTTCGAGTGAGAGCAGGGGAGTCATCACATTGATAATTAAGCATTTAAAATGTTATTGTCTCAAAGAGATTAAAGATAATTTAGGAAGATTCATTATTATTTTGGCTGAAATACAGGGGTAAAATCTTATTTTGTCTATTATTTATGCACCCAACGCTGATGATCAGAACTTTTTTTTTTATAGATCTTGAGGGGAAGTTACAAGCAGCTGGGTTCCTCCATGATATGGTTGTGGGTGGAGACTTCAGTCTTTTAATGGATCTGGTCCTTGATCATAGTGATGCATAAGTGTGTAGAACTTTTAGAGCAACGTTGAAACTATAGAGGATGTGTAAAAATCTTGGTCTTACAGACATTTGGAGACTTCTGAATCCATCTGGGAGGGACTACACCTTTTTTATCAGTTCATAAGATTTATTTATTTTGATATCTAAGTCACTTATTCCATTTGCCACTTATTGCTCAATTGGGAACATTTTAGTTTAAGATCATAATTTGGTGTGTTTAGAGATGTTGCAGCAATATAGAGAAAAGAAAATCATATACATGGTGCTTTAATACATCCCTTCTACAGGACCCAGCATTTCAACAATGTTAAAGACAGAAGTTAATGTTTATGTAGAAACCGATTGGTCCTCAGTGTCCTTTGTGAGCGTGGCATGGGAGGCACTTACGGCAGTTCTTAGGGGGCGGATCATACAGTATGCCTCACTTATTAAAAAGATCAAAGCACAGGAATTCATGGAATTGGAAAAGAGTATTTAAGTGCTGAAACAGAGCTGAAGTGTTGAATGTCTTGTTTGAGTTGTGTTTATTCAGGGAAGGACAGATATACTCTGAATCGGGGATAAGGCAGCGAATCTTCTTGCCAGATACACAAATCAGAGAGTTTTTTCCCACCATTTCTTCAGTGAAGTCTTCTGGAGGCAATATACAGTATTTAATTCTGCCACAGATATTAATAAGACCTTTAAAGAATTCTATTTCAATCTTTATAGTTCTACATCTTCGTCTACCGATAAGGATATTAGCAACTTTGTAGAGTCATTAGAACTTCCTAAATTGATGAATTATCAAAAAGACTTTCTTGACTCAGATATTACTTTGGAGGAGCTTGTTGAGGTAATTAAATCACTGCCACCGGGGCCAGATGGTTTTGCTGCAGAATTTTTTTAGATCTTATGTCACAGAACTGGCTCCACTTATGTTATAAGTTTACAGAGTCATTAAAGAAAGGTGAACTACTGTCAATCATAACGCATCCCTAATCAGTCTCATTCTTAAAAAAGATAAAGACCCAAATGAATGTAAAAGTTATCGTCCAATTTCCTTGATTCAGTTAGATGTAAAAAATATTATCTAAAATTCAGGCTAATCGATTAAACACATTAATAACATCTCTTATACATATAGATCAAGTGGTGTTTATTTGTGGTCGTAGTTCTTCCGATAATATTAGACATTTTATAAATATTATGTGGTCAGTAGCGAACAGTGGGGGGCTGTGCATTTAAAGTCTAGGCCTTCAGTTTCATGCCATTAAGAAAACACAGTTTCACAATGAATAAGACACCCTATGCCTTTGGGCATCATACATTATGTCGCAGCTAACTAGTAATACCAACTGACATTTTAAAAACACGTACATGCACGAAAGCCAGAACTTGAAACGACACTTAATGCTCAAGCAAGACTAATTTTATCTGCAGCATGACTGTTTTGTGAAATGAATGTCTCTCGAACAGACATTCAAAAATCATAATTTTTCATATGAATCTATGAAGGAGGTCTATAATACCTGGAAAAATCGATCTAATAATATTTGCGATTTAAATGTTGCTTGCAATAAATTTTGTTTCGTCAGGGTACACGGTTATGCTGCGTTCCATTCAAGTTGGATGTGGGGTATTCCTACTTGATATCTCCGAGCATAAATGCATTCCATTCCCTGATATTTGGAACTGCAATGCTCCCGTTAGCTTAGCAGGGGTTTGACTCTCATTAGAGATGTCTCCTAGCAACCCAACTTATAAACAATGCTGCAGCGCTAGCATTTGTTCTTCAGGTGTACGATTATCAAAAGAGATTATAATGTTTTATACACTTGTTTTTGCAGGCGTTTATTAAACAAGCTTTAATATCATGTAATGTGGAAACAAACTCATTTATCGATATTACTTAATAAAGTGAATGTTTATCACTTACTTTGAGTGACAACATGTTTGTGTGACATCATGCCCCTGCATCTCGGCGAAATCGGAGTTGAGAATTTCTGCACGAGCCTACAAGTTGTAATTCTGACTTTAAGATGCATTCCATTGCACTTTTCCTAGTAGTAAGTTGTAAAATCCGACTTTCCGAGTTGAATGGAACACAGCACTACTTTTCAAAACTTGATCCGACACTGAATGCTCCAGCAGCCTAATTTACACTTAGAAACCTCCTGATGTTGCTATAACAATGCAAAAAGCACTTACCAATTTACTTGAAGTGAAAATCAGTCCTCCTTTCCTGTTTAATAAATTAAGCAATCAAACGATCATGCAGAACATCTCGTGTTTTTAAATCCATAAGGATCTCTTTCTCAATGGCGATAGCGGCAGTGATGACAGCCGACTCGTCAGTAAGATCTTATGCTTTTTGCTCTTGAATTACGTACATCACTTAAAGCGTGACTGCGTCACTCAAGCCCTGCTAGAAGGCCTCGACCGGGACATATCCTACAGTTCACGCCTACCAAGAACAAATAAATCAATCTAATTGGCTGATGAATCTGACAATCTGACTTTAGTTGCTCATTCATTTGCACTGTTGAGGGATTCTGTAGAAATTCTGAAGGCCTGACGTGGTGGAGCCCAAACTCACATGCTGCTTTGGTCATGTGATTTGTGAAACAGTTGTCTCACTTTGCTTGTAAGCATCAAGGAATAAATTCTGACTGGATAAACTTTTCGTTTTTCTCTGATTGTTTGTAGATTAATTAAGAGTGGAAAGCAATTAAAAATACATAGGCAAAAAGGTGATTGAGAATGAAAGGATGAAAAATATTTATTTATTTGGCATGTTAGGCCAGCAGAGAAGGCTTTGCTGGCCCTGAGAATTCGCCACTGGTAGTGAATGACCAGACCCCGATCGCTGCCATCTCAATTGACGCCGAGAAGGCATTTGATATAAGTGTTTGGGAACACTTTTACTGGGTGGATTAAGTTACTCTATAAACAACCGTCAGCGGCAGTGCAAACTAATGGATTAACCTCAGATTATTTTTGTCTTGGTAGGGGAACCCGTCAAGGCTGTCCTCTCTCCCCTTGGCTGTTCTGTCTTGCCCTGGAACCATTAGCAGTCGCAATAAGAAAAGAGGATGATTTTCCTGGTATTGCAGCAGGAGGTGTGGTGCATACATTTTTACTCTACGCAGATTATACGTTATTATTTGTCTCCGACCCTAGAAGGTCTAAATTGGAAGCTCTTGCTCTGACAGCATATTGCCCTACCACAGCTTTCCAATCTGGCATCTTTCAGTGGCCCATTAGGTTTTTGGCATTTTATTTCCAGCAAATATGAGAGATTTAGTTGGAGTTAATTTTGACCCATTAATGAAAAGGTTCTTGTGCAATGATTATATGTGGGCTTCTCTTTATTTGTCTATGGCTGGGAAGGTCAATGTAATAAAAATGAATTTTCTCCCCATATTCAATTATCTACTACAGTCTCTCCTGGGTCCAAACTAGTGTAATGATTGGCAGACAGATAATTCTTAGAGGATGGAAGTCAAAAGGTGCTCCCTCATTTCAAGAATGGGTCACCAAACTGGGCAGGGTGGCGGCATTTGAAAAGATGTCCAATAAACTGCTTGGTAGATAAGACGTTTACGGGAAAAAGTGGGACAAATTCTTGACCTTTCTGGAAGGTTCTCAGTAAGCACCATGTGGAGAGAAACATGATTGTGGTTGACATTATTAATTTAATCCATTTTGGAATCTTTCTTTTCTTCTTTTCTTTCTTTATTGGTTTATTTTTATGTTTTTATTTTCTCAGTTATTTTTTTGTGTTTATATCTATGTAACTCAGGCTTGACCACAGGGATTTATGTTGAGGGTTATGGTAGGGTTTGGGATTGGGAAATTATGGAGGTTAAAAGGGGTCAATTGTTGATTCTATTCATATATATTATGCTTTATTTTGTGTTTTATTGAAGAATCAATAAAAAATGTTAATCTGAAAAAAAAAAAAAAAAAAAAGAGTCCCAATATTAATAATAATATACATGAATTTTATTTTTTTTACTTTCGATTCAACGTTGCTACGGTATGCTACAACATAAAAAGTGGTCATGGCCACTTTTACTTTAATGGTTATAACTCTTAAAGAAAATTAGATATTTTCACCATATTTGGGACATTTGTGTACGGGGTCAAACCGAGGACACACACAAAACATTGTGTGCCTTGCGCACTTGGTGGTGCTGCACTAATGTTCGGACTTAAAAATAGCTCTAACTATGGGATTGCTGGTCCGATCAACTTGAAATTTTGCTTGTAGTGCCTTTGTTGAGGACAGTTGCTTATCTTGAAAAACATGGGCAATCAAATTCCACCAGCTATTAGATAAGGTTAACACAGTCCAATCGAAGTGAAATGCAGTGGACATATTTGAGGTGACATTTGTCATGCATAAAAATGGCTGTATATTCTGCGGTGTTTCACACAGACACACCTTATTCATATCAAATAATAGATCTCATTATTAACAGCTTTTCTGCAAGTACCATAGGTGTGAATCAAATTGTTCATTGAATATTTTAGATTATTGTAAAAACGTACTTTTGCGAACTAGTGCTAGGTTTTTCACTCGACCTCAGCTAAACCAGAGTAGTGAAATTCTTTGGACTCCCTAGATCAATAATTCTATACAAATAATAAAAAAAGTTAACTTTGTATTTGGCATGGCAATAACAGGGTAATTAAAAAACTGGGGCATGGCCTAGTTTACCCAAAAGCCTATAGCTCCTAAACGAAACCTCCAATTTTCATAAAATGTAGTATGCATATATGAAATATGATTCTGAAGAAGTATGCAAATTTGGTGGAGTTCGGGCAATGGGTGGTGCTATAACAGTCAGGAATGTTAATCGGGCTATATCTCTGTGGTTATTTACCTAATGTTGGTGAAAAGTATGGTGCTATATCTTAATTTTTGGTACTATGGGACTATCTAAATAATGCTTAAGGTCTGCAATAATGCTTACAGATGCACTTAAAGGCCCTATGCCGCTTGAACCCCAATAGTTAACATATTTAAATGTATTTTTCTTACAACATTGGCATTGGCAAAGTTTTCTTTTTATAGCACAAACCTCACAAAGTTTTGTTAAGTTTAGGCTTAAAACAAGTCTGTTTGCCAATGGGGTAAGAAAAATAAACTTAATTCAAGATATACTCTCTGAATGCAAGTCTTAACATCTTATGCAATTGTTTTTCTCCAGTAAATTTATGCCGTTTTAAGGATGTTTGGATATTTTACATGAAAACAAAACAGAAATATCAAAGTAAATGATGTTTTTCAGTGTGCTAACTATGGTGTTCTGCTATCCCAGCGTCCCCTGCTCCGCCCTTTGGCATCACAGTGTTGGAGAGTGTGCGCGACTCAATGGTGTTAGCCTGGAAACAGCCCACTTTCATCGGTGGCGCTGATATCACAGGTTACTTTGTTGATTACCGTGAGGTCATTGGTGGAGTGCCGGGAAAATGGCACGAGGCGAATATCAAGTCTGTCAGCGAGAGAGCGTACAGAGTAAGTGTGACACTGTGGACTAGGGTGTTTCTTCAACTACAGGCACTTTTTCTTGCCAAAAGTTGCATTTTTATGAAAAATAAAAGAAGTCCGTTTTTATATGAAGGTCATTTTAAAACATTCCCTTATCATTTATTTTTGCAACAGTACTTTTCAAATGCCTTTTATGTATATATTATTGTTTTACCCTTATACCAGACCCACTTTCAATCTTAAACTATAAAAATTCATCATTAAAATATAAATTTTTACATTTAAATAAAAAAAAAGTGATAATGTAAACAAAAAGTGAATTAAAAATAAACCATTTCAATATTTACATATTGTGGAAAAATTATTTATATACATTTTTACACTAGTTATGACTGTCGCTCAGTTGCGGCATCATTTCCATCACGACCAACAATTTTGCCAAAAGTTAATGTACTTGGCTACCAAGGATGCAACAATGTCAGTAAATAGCTTGAGATTAAATATGAGACATGTTATTTGTGAAGATTGTGTAGAGTGTATAGTTTCTAATCAAGCTGTAATTTTCCTCAAACTATGCAAAGAAATTCTGATGCAAAAGTATAGGATGCACAAAATATTAGCTATGAATTTATCCTTAGCAAGTCAACAGAGTCTGCCATTTTATTCCAAACATTTTTAAAAATGCAATTTTCACCGCAGAATGAATGGTGATTTGAGATGTGGTAGAAATAACGTCGTGGTGGAAATGTTCATGATGGATCAGAAAATATGACAAAATATTATAATTCTCCTGCGACACATGTATATCTGCTGTTGGACATTGTTAGTAGACAAATTAAATAAACTAGTGTGTGAAAGTGTTTTAAGAGAGTTTATTTTCAAAAAGTTCACTAGGTCAAAGGTGCCCATAGTTGAAGAAACAATAATTAGACCTAAATTATGCTTGAGCTGGCTAGTTTGAGACCTCTACCCCTTCTCTTTCACTTTATTTCACTGTCTCTCGCTAGATTTCAGAGTTGAAGGAGAACATGCTGTACCAGTTCCAGGTGCGTGCTGCCAACATGGCTGGCGTGGGCATCCCGTCTCTTCCCAGTGATGTATTCAAGTGTGAGGAGTGGACCATTGCTGTACCAGGTAGAAACAAACTCATTGGAAACATAACTGTTTTTACTTTTGCGCACAGTTATGTTAGTCTACAGTAAAGATAACACCCCTAGATTTGACTGAGAAATAGAACTACATCTGCAATCCACAGTCAAACAAGTCCTATTGGAATTTCCATGATAAACTGAAACCATAAAGTTTCCTAATGGAATTTTTCAGATTCCAACAAATCAAAAACTTGATCTTTTAGAACACATAATTCCCAATAGGACTGTACAAATTCAATAGGATACAATAGGATGACATACCCTGATCACACAGGAAGTCGGCATGCTGTTTCTGAAAGTTCCGGTACCCTAGGATCCGTGACAGTATGCAGTCTCACTAACATGCTGCATTTCCCATCAGACTTTTTTGCATCGTTTCAGTGTGTTTACCTTCCCAAGTGGCTCTACCGGCAGTACATTGTGTCAACAGCGTGACAAGTTCGTATCCACGTTGAAACCAGGAAATAATCCCGTTCACTTAATCAGTGACGAACGTGATTCGGAGGTTGCACTTTTCCCTCTAACATTTCATTTTTACTTCACTAATGGTAAGGTTTAGGTTTGGGTTGGGGGGGTAGAGTCCATAAAATATGCATTCCTCTTCATTGTATTACATCCTGTACAGCTGAAAAGAACTCGCTTCACAACTGGCTTTTGGTGACCTCACACGTACCTATATGCCCTACAACACTTACCGTTTGGCCACTGGGGGCAGTGTTTTAAATTTCAGTAAGCATATACCGATTTTTGCTAAAGAAAATTCAACCAACTCTTTCAGGCTGATCAGGCTGATGTAGAACATCAGAAATGTAAAGGAATACTCCAGGTTCAATACAAGTTAAGCTCAGTTAACTATTTGTGGCATTGTAGATTGTTAATGTTGAAACTTATCTGTGTAGAATTGCATTCAATATTACAACCTTATTGTCATGACAATGAAACCCTGTAATTGGACATATCTTTTCACAGGTAAGTTTTAAAAATGAGCTGTTTTTAATTCAAGAACATGTCATGTGTGAACAGCCCCTTTGACAATTCTTATTTGATCCCATTTGGTTCTAAAATTATAGTTGAAATTCCAATAGAGTGCAATGGTGCACGTCTGGCCATCGTGGTTCCGGAAGTATTTTTCCCATTCATTTCTTCCATCAGGATTTCATGAAATCCTTAGCTGAAAACCCTAATAAGCTGACTTAACTCAAGTGATTTAGTAACTCGTTCCCTCAGTTAAATTTAGTAATGGTGTCTCCAAAACTTGTGTAATTAAGTTCACATAACTTGGTGTTCATATAGAATGAACTTAACTATTTAAGTTAACTAGATGCAAGTAGGCTCAGTGAACTCAGATTTGTTGTTACTACTTAATCATTTTAGTTGAATTGACTCAAATTTAGATTATACAATAAAACAACTCAAATAAAGAAGATTAAATAATAAACTTAATTCTCCACTAAAATGCATATATGCCTGTACTTCAGTTGTACATGCTACAAGGTGAACTGAAATATAGTTAACAGGGTCCAACTTGATCAAAGGGGATACAGATCACCTTAATGGTGAAATCACACGAAACAACTATTTGCAACAAAACAACATGAATAATTGCATTAAAAGCCATGAATCAAACCAACCAGCTCCAAGGAGAATCACAAGATTACAAACTTTAGTTTGAAGCAAAAAACGTATTTGAAAATTGGTCAAAAAGACAAAAAGAACAATCCCATGAAGCACTACAAATGACTCTAACTGAAAAAGACAGGAAAACATAAATTGATTCAAAGTTATTGGTTATAAGTATAGGAACAATATATTTTAATTTTATTGCAAAATATTCCGATGTGTACAAATCTCTATGGATCATTGCTCTGTACGGATCATTGCTGTTCAATTCACAAGAGACAGTTTTATGACAGCTCTAACAAACGTTTTGCTCATGTTCATTACTTTGTCTGAAATATTGTTTCAGGTCCACCCCATGACCTCCAAATACAGGAGGTGCGTAAGGACTCTTTGGTGTTGCTGTGGAAACCACCTGTCTATCAGGGTCGTGATGCTGTCAATGGATACTACATTGATATCAAGGAGGCTGAAGCAGACTTTGAGATGTGGAGAGGAGTCAATGAGAAAGCCACTAACAAGGCGTTCATGAAGGTTCGATTGTATTTGGGAGGCGATAAGCTTCTTAAGGGTCATGACATCACAGGCCTGTGCTAGTAACTGGTGGTTCTCTTGATTGTTCTAGATCAAGAATCTGAAGGAGGGCGAGTCTTATGTGTTCCGTGTGCGCGCTCAGAACAAGGCCGGCGTAGGAAAAGCATCCGAGCAAACAGAGCCAGTTGAGGCTGTGACTAAACCAGGTATTAAACTGGATACAGACTAAATCAAACTAGATTAGAAAAATTGTAACTAAACACAATTCAGGTGCTGTACAAAGCCATACACAAGTTTATTAGACTAGTGCTAAACATTGGACAAAATAAAGAAAACACACAATAATGTTTATGGTTCTTTGGGAAGTCTGTGATTAATAAAGTGCTTATTAAATCCAGGCTAAGCCTAAAATAAACCAAAATAAGCAGAACTAAACTAGTCTCAGTACAAGCTAATAAACCCTTTCTTTCTTTCAGGTACTGCTGAGATAGTTGTGAACGTTGACGATGATGGCGTCATTTCACTCAATTTTGAGTGTTCTAAACTCACGGCGGACTCCAAATTTGTCTGGTCCAAAAACTACAAGGAAATGGAAGAAACTGGATGCATGACATTCGAGACCAAGGGCAACAAGTAAGTTTGCATGCCAGTCAGTTTGTTAACTAATATTTGAAAAGAAAAGCAATTTGTGTAGCTTCCAATTCTGTGAATTGTTTTATTTTTTATTAAATGTTCTTATCATTGGTTTTTGTCTTGTTTTCCAGTAAAAATGTCTACACAGCCTTAAAACAAGATGCATTTTAAACTTTATTAACATTGAGAAGTTTATTTTAAGAGGCTAGTAAGAAAATTGTTCATTTAAATATTAAGATTTGATTTCAGAGAAAATATCCTGATTTATATGTATTTTTCTTACTCCACTGGGGAAATTGTATATTTTTTCTTGTTTTTAGGCATGAATAAAAAATAAATAAAAGTGAAGTTAATGCTTAAAACAAGCAAAAATATATATACATTTATATTTATTTATTTATTTATTATTTTTTATTTTATTTTAGAGTGGATCAGTAATGAGTGAAATTCTTGGGCCATTAAAATTTGTATTTTGTCTTGTTTTTAAGTGTAACTCTAACTAAATTTAGTGAGGCTTATGTAAAAAAAAAAAAAAAAAACAATTGCCAATGTTCCTTCAAGTTAATGTATTTTTTTATGTATTTATGTGTTTATTTTGCTGTGGATCAGTAATAATTGAAATTATCGGGCCAGGGGGGCCTGGGTGGCTCAGCGAGTATTGACGCTGACTACCACCCCTGGAGTCATGAGTTCGAATCCAGGGCGTGCTGAGTGACTCCAGCCAGGTCTCCTAAGCAACCAAATTGGCCCGGTTGCTAGGGAGGGTAGAGTCACATGGGGTAACCTCCTCGTGGTCGCGGATAGTGGTTCTCGCTCTCAATGGGGCGCGTGGTAAGTTGTGCGTGGATCGTGGAGAGTAGCATGAGCCTCCACATGCTGTGAGTCTCCGTGGTTTCATGCACAACAAGCCATGTGATAAGATGTGCAGATTGACGGTCTCAGAAGCGGAGGTAACGGAGACTTGTCCTCCACCACCCGGATTGAGTAACCGCGCCACCATGAGGTGGAAATTGGGCATTCCAAATTGGGAGAAAAAGGGAATAAAAAATATAAAAAATTCTTGGGCCATTTACAAAAACATATTACACTCAAAAAATGTTTTTGCCTCTTTTTAAGATTTACACATTTAAGTTTCATAACAAAATGTAATTGTGCAATGTTTAACAAAATAAAATTAATACAACTTAAAATATTTGTTTTTTTATATTATGTTATTTTATTAAAGATTACTCAATTCAATTACAGTAGAAGTAGACTAGAATGGGTTCATATTTTAGTAACTCTTTATTTTCTCTTTGTAGGTCTAAAGCCATCTTTAACACACCTTCTGAAGATGATCTGGGTATCTACTCTTGTGTCGTAACACACACTGATGGAGTCTCCGCTAGCTACACACTCACTGAGGAAGGTCAGTGTGTCTTTATTTTTCATTTGTGTATGATAGTATTTACCAAGTTAAGGTTCCAGTTGTTGATTAATAGTCGTTGATTCAAATAAATTCACTTTATTTCAGGTCTAAAAGATTTGCTGAAGATCAGCCATGAGCACAAATTCCCCAGTGAGTAAACATCTCGTTACACTCTTTTAAGGTTTTACACTGTCAGCTTTTAAACTTGGGCCACATCCAACTAAACTGTTCTCGTTTGAAAACTCCATTTTCAGTTTCCTAATGTTATTGTTTTCCAAAGTATGTGGTAATGGAGAGCGTTTTCAAAGCACTCTTTTCGGTGGAAGAAAAATGTTGTTCTGGTGTGGATGAGAGGCCGAAAATGAAAATTCTGTAATCATAGACTCCCCTCCGTGTTTTTCTAAAACTATATGACTTTCTTCTGTGGAACACAATACATAATTCTTTCGAAGAATACCCTCTTTTTCCATTTAATGAAAGTAAATGAGGACTGGGGCTGTTATGCTCCAAATAAGCATCATCAAATTGTTATTAAAGTTGTTCATATGACTCGTGCGTTATATTCCAACTCCTCTGAAGTCATATAATAGCTTAGTGTGAGAAAAAGACCAAAATTGAAGTTGTTAATCACTGATAATCTTCCATTCTAGTGAGCTGTTAAATTCTGCCACAGGATGTCTGTGAGTTGAACTCGAGAACCGGATTAGTCCGATTCATGAACAAATCATTCAGATCGGTTTTGTGAACTGGATCAACAAAAAAATGATCTGCTTATAAAACGGATGTCTCTACTTCTCCCATGAACGTGCCAAAGTGAACTAAGGCAGCTGTGAAGATTTCTGTTAATAATGGCTAATTAATAGCTAAAAGAAACTTGTGTAGCTTCTTCTTTTCCTAATCTGTATTTTTGTATCAATTTCCAGTAAAAGTATCTAAACATTCTTACAAAAGATGCATTTAGAAATGTAGCAACATTAAGAAGTTTACTTGAGATGCAAGTATTAATTTTGACGTTAAGATGGGATTTCAGAGAATATATCTTGATTTAAGTTTATTTTCTTACTCTATTGGTAAATATATTATTTGTTCTTGTTTTGAAGCGTGAATCGTACAAAATTTTGTGAGATTTATGCTTTAAAAAACAACAATTTGCTAATTTTCCTCTTTAAGTCCTTTTTATTACATTTATTATCCATTTTAGTTATCCTTAATTATTAACAACTTAAATTTCAGCCTGTTTCTCACACAAAGGTACCATATGACTTCAGAAGATTTTGAATAAAGTGCGCAATTCATTTGGACCAATTTATGATATTTTTATGGTGCTTTTTCTAATCATTTTGAAGCTTTACAGCCCCAGTCCTCATTCACTGCCATTAAATGAAAAAGAGCGACCAGGATAATATTCAAAACTTCACCTTTTGTGTTCCACTGAAGAAAGAAAGTCAAATGGGTATGGAACGACATGGGTGAATTGTTCCTATTCAGTTACTAAAGTCTGTGCTTTCTCCTCTCTAGTTATCCCTCTGAAAACCGAGCTGGCCGTGGAGCTGCTGGAGAAGGGAAGAGTTCGCTTCTGGCTGCAGGCTGAAAAGATCTCTGCTAATGGAAAAGTGGAATACGTGTTCAATGACAATATGATTTCTCAGGGAGAGGTGAGAGCAATACAGCAACACACATGAAGTACTACACTTAGCTTTAATTGAAAACAGTCCTTTCACAGCTCCTGCATTAATGAGTTGTTTTATGTGTGTTGAAGAAATACAAGATGAACTTTGATAAGAATACAGGCATTATTGAGATGTTCATAGAGTCGCTGGGCAAAGAGGACGAAGGAACCTTCACTTTCCAGCTACAGGACGGCAAAGCCACTAACCAGTCCAGTCTAGTGCTAATCGGAGATGGTACACTTAAAAGTCCACACACATGTACATGTATGTCATCTATTCAGTGTGTATTAATGATATTATCTCATTTGTTTCAGTGTTCAAGCAGTTACAGAAGGAATCTGAGTTCCAGAGGAAAGAATGGCACAGGAAACAAGGTAAGAGTTCACTTCGGCTCTGTTCAGAATGCAATAATAGTGTACGGCATATTGTGCAAATACTGTACATACTGCCTACAATTTTTAATAAGTATATTAAATAGTATATAAAACAATATGCAATGATAAATGTTTCTCAGTCACATGGGGTAACCTCGTGGTCGCGATTAGTGGTTCTCGTTCTCAATGGGGCACGTGGTAAGTTGTGCATGGGTTGGGGGAGAGTAGCATGAGCCTCCACATGCTGTGAGTCTCTGCGGTGTCATGCACGACGAGCCACGTGATAAGATGTGTGGATTGACGGTCTCAGAAGCGGAGGCAACTACTTGTCCTCTGCACCCGGATTGAGGTGAGTAACCGTGCCACCACGAGGACCTACTAAGTATTGGGAATTGGGCATTCCAAATTGGGAGATGTAATCATTGATGCAATTTTATTTTTAATATATATATATTATTAATATTTGAAAAACATTTGTCCACCAAATTTATTTCAGGTGGTGTTACCAACATGCAGGTATTCATTTTTTGTCATTTGACAAAAAATATAACAGAGATGACCCCTTTAGACCCTTATGACTGAGTGTAAAGTTTAAAAAAAAATATCAGATATTTTAAAATTTTTATGAAAAGGCACATTTTGTTCCGGTCAAACGGAGTAACCCTTAGAAAACCTTTTAATATTCATCAATCAAAAATGTATTATAGTTGTCAAATATTATTACTTTGAAAAATGTATGATTAAGTTATGCACACTCACTTGTTTTTAAGGAAATTATTTTAACACCTTTTACCTGATGGTTACACCACTTGACATTTTTATTTTTAGAAAATGCTATAAAAAAAAATTCAAAATATTATAAAAACCATCATGGACTCGAGGATTACATTTCTAGGAACGTGTGTTTTAAACTAGATTTTAAAAAGACATGTCATTTTTATAATATTAGACAGCCTTATTTGTCAATGAGCCACTTGTTGTTGGAATATGCATGTGTTGGTGCATTATTTGTGCTGTATATTCACTACAGGTCCACACTTCGTGGAGTATCTTAGCTATGAAGTTACACCTGAGTGTTGTGTACGACTGAAGTGTAAGGTGAGATCTTGCACATAAACATAGAAACTGTGTAGTTCTACATCAATAGCACACTTCTGTTTCTTTATTATAAACATAGATGTGTATTACTCTATTCTTTAGGTTGGTAACATGAAGAAAGACTCTGTTGCTCTGTGGTATAAAGATGGACGAGAAATTAAAGTCAGTGAGAAACTGGATTTCTCTGAAGGAGTGCTGACCTTAGAGATCACCCAGGTGAGAAGGATGTTTAGACACTGTTCCCCCCAGATATTACTCCTTAGATGCACAAAAAAATAGTCAACTGCCTATTTAACAACAACTTATGGTTAGCAAAATATTTAATTAAAGCCCCATGAAATCAAAATTGTAGTTTGTTGCTTTTAGTCCATGTCTGAAAGCTTTAAAGTCATTAATTTGCTAGTGTACTAACTTAAATTACACTTTAAAATTTTTTTTTTTAATTTTTCTTTTTAATAATTTTTCTAACGGGAAAACAGACTAGAAATATTGATGACATCATCTTGCACTCAAGTGCGTATACACATTTTTTTTAATTTTTTTTATTTTTATTTTTTGGCGTAAACTAAAAGATAGTCTTTTGTAAAAAGTTGAGATCTTTGATATTAACCCACCTTAACTTCTAAAAAAAAAAAAAAAAAAAAAAACTGTTCTTGTCAAGCCATGTCATGGTGTCTTTAATTTTTTTTTTTTTTTACATTTGTTGATGATTTTGATTTTTAACTTGACTTGTATTTGACTGTATGTACATTGTTTATGTCATGTATCATAAACAAATTGTTTCCATGTCAACCTTGTAATCATCAATGTGTCCGTGTTTGGGGCACAACAAGTGGTACAGGAAGTCTTCTCTGATTGGCCCGAGAGCCATTGATGGGTGAATGATAATTGTGCATTCTAATGCCACATTGCTTTTCCCCTAACATCACTCAACAAAATGATAATTCTCAATTTAAAGAGACACACATTTATAACAGCATGGATTTACAAATGACCAAAGTTCAGCCATGCAAGTCTACGTAGTGCAAGCTATCTGTTAGCCAATTGGATCGCTCACATGTGACTTGTTAAGCCAATCGGCTCATATGGTCCTGTAATCAGTCTCTCTCTTTGTTCTAACATTTACATTTCTCAGTTTGGCAGATAAGCCAGTTTCACTGCAGTGCACTGCGAGAGTTTTCTCTGAAACCCTCCTCCACCCCAGCTACACATGTCTAGATCTGCTACATATGTCTACATCTGCTACATATGTCTAGATCTGCTACATGGAGATTGTTTGTAATGTCTGTTTGTGCAGCAGCATGTCATACATGCTTGATGCAGCATGTCTTGCTTTTTGTCTAATTGTGCAGCAGCAGCATCATGTCCATATGCTAACTCAGTATGTATATGTTTTTTCTAGCAGTCTTTTAGCAAGTCTTTGTTCTTGCTCTGCTGCAGCAGTGTTAGCAGATGTAGTCCACCAAGACAATATCCTTTCAGTATGTCATACTCACACTAACATGCTAAATCTTTCAGAGAGTTGTCATGACTGAACTGTAGTTTTGTATATGACTTCCCTCTTTAAAACAAGTCCACATGAAACATGTAGTCTTAAATATCCCTGTCCTTTAACTTTGGTTGCATTTACATTTATGCATTTTACAGATGCTTTTATCCAGAGCGACATACATTTTATTAGTCTGTGTGTTCTCTGGGAATCAAACCCATGATCTTAGTGTTGCTAGCACCATGCTTTACCAGTTGTGCTACAGGAATTTTGTCAGCTTGCTCTATATCTAAACTACCGAATGGAACCTGTCTGTCACTCATGCAGTCTCTATGTGTGTGTATCCCAGCGTGTATGGCTATGTCCCAGTTCGCATAATGTTCTACACACTAAAAGTGCAGTATGTACTTCCTTGGTGATGGGTTAAGTGCATACTTTTGAGTATGTATTAAAGGCTAGGATATATTTCCTTTTTCCACGTGTTATTAGCCAACATCTCGCTCACAGAAGTGGGGAAACACTATTGCTTTTTGTATCTGCAATGTTGCTCCCAAAAGATGCTACTCAAACAGTGAAATTTCTAAGTGAAAATGATTAACTGAGATCAAAATTGCAACCAAATAGGCAAAATGTCAGATCATGAAAGCTGCTTTAAATGTAAATGTTCGAATGCAAATAGCCATGCGTGTACCTCTGAGCTGCTGAACACTGTGCTCAGCAACAATGCTTTTACATTTCATGCACTGTCGAATCACGTACATCACCTTTTCAATTATGGGCCGTTTATTGAAAAGTCCCACACATTTAAGAGCTTGACCAATCATCATATGGAGAAAACCAGGCTTTCAGGCGGGAGACAAATATATTGATTGAAAGCCCAATGTCCAATAAGCAATCAGATGCAGATGCAATTAACATCGATCCTTTGCGCCATTGATTTAAATGGTACAGGTATCTGCCATAGACTGTTCTTCAATGGGGATCTATGGGCCGTGCGTCCATTGACTTATGAATATTTACTGTATGAATGAGGAAAAAACTTGGATTATGTTACTTGAATGAACAACACAATAGTGATGTGTGGTATTTGAAGCTTTTATTCGCTAATATATTGAAATGCACGAAGAGTGATATGTAATTTACATAGATTATTTGTACACATATTAAACTTGTCATCGCCACATTTCTTATGAACTCGCTCCCCCAGCAGACCCAAGGTAATTTTTCTCCATAAACAAACATCTTATGGAGTTGTGTTCCTTGCCACAGTTGCCTTTGGCTTGCTCACTGGGGAGCTAAAGACAATCATTTTAAAGGCATGATTTTCCATCATGAAATTTTAGGGGAAGCCATGCTTCCCGTATAGTCTTAAAACAATCTCCACTGATCTCCCGCACAGTTGAGCGCTCTAGTCTTTTAAAGTGCCATGATTTAAAGCGCAGTAATTCTAGTTTTACATACTATTTTGGACTGAGAGTATGCAAGTTGGGACACAATCTATTGTGTTTAATTAATGATTTCATTTTATCACAGGATGAGTGTATAAAGGTGTTTATCTGATTTACAGTTTGATGGCCCAGCAGCAGCACAGGACAACACAGTCTGGAAGAAGCTCAGTCTGGATCAATAATCAATACACATGCAGCCTGTCTGCTTGGAATGATCTGTCTCTCATCTTTTCTCTTTCTGGCTTGGTCTTCTCCTTCTATATCAGTGGAAAACACTTCATTACATATCAGCTTTGCTCACTGTCAATTCTGTTTTGTTTTTTGTTGATTTAGATTTTTGTGATGGCGACTGATTCTTTTCTATCCTGCATTTTTCATTCGGTTTTTGAGACTCTCTCTATCTCTTTCTCTTTGGATTTGTTAGAATTGTTTTTGGTGTCTTTCAGTCTTCCCTAGTTTTCTATTTTTGTTTTGCTTTCATGTGTCTCTGCTTTTTTGCTTTCGTTGGTCTGCCGTGGCCTGCAGCACCCAGCGCAGGGAGAATAGCCTGGCTTTTCAGATGTGTGTTCCTGTAGTGTTAGACTCCGCCTCCTATACTGCCGGTGTTTAAGGATGGGATTCTTCTGATCAGTGAGTGTTTGTTTTATTTGTGAATGGCAGATCTCGAAGAAGGATGCTGGTATTTATGAAGTGGTTTTGAAGGATGACAGAGGCAAAGACTCCTCCACACTCAACCTCACTGACCAAGGTACATGCATTACTATTACAATTGCAAAGATATCGCTCAATACAATTGACAGCTTTATGACAATTCTTTTTGTAATGCTCATGTAATGTAATTCAAAAGAAACCACAACTGTGCCTGTAGTCCAGAGGATTAATGATCTTTAGCCACTAAAAAGGTTAAAATTGTGCACAAAATTGCTTGCTTAAACTTTTCTAAACAATTTTCCCCTAAAGATCTTCCCACTTGTTTTCTTGTTGCCTTTATCGCTAGACCTGCACAAAATCTGCATCCTTAGAATTTTGCAGAATTCGAAATCCCATCATTCTTAAAATTCTACACATTCCATGCCTATTGCATATTAAACATATAATAGAATAGAATAGAATAGAATAATAGAATATTCGCTAATTTGACCATGTGTTTAGCTGCCAATAAGAGTGAAGTAATCTCAGCTCTGTCTACCACATTTTATCATGCTAAAATTAGTTCCACTGAATTCCACAGATTGTCCCCCAAAATCAACACAGAGAGTGTGGGAAAATTATTGCTAAATTCTTCCTTATGTAATATGTCTGTTATTATTATTATTATTATTTGCTTATTTTAAATGTTCTATATTCATTTTATTTTTCTGTCTTCTGTTTTCCAGGATTCAAAGACTTGATGAATCAGGTCTTCAGTGTTATTGGTAAGATTTCCAAAGAAAAATCTCTCTTCGCTGTATAGTTTGTTGAGGCAAAATGCATTTAGACATAGATATACAGTAGTGTACGACAGAGAGTCAAATGTTGCGTCTTCCTGTTTGCCAGCAAACTCCTCGACACCACTGAAGATCCAGAGCACAGAGGAGGGCATTAGACTCTACTCCTTCGTCAGCTACTACAACGATGAACTGCATGTCACCTGGCACCACAAGTAAGAATGTGAAGTGTGTAAAGTGTTTTCCTGCCTTCAAGTTCTGCTGGGAAGGTCCTACTTAAGAGCTGCTGAAAAATTGGCCGGGTTCTTCAGTGTTTATTAAAAATGTGTGTGTGTTTTCATTTTCAGGGAAGCCGCAATTGCCTTTACCGAGCGCATTAAGAGTGGTGTGGTGGGCGAGCAGCTCTGGCTGCAGATTTCTGAGCCCACTGAGAAAGATAAAGGCAAATACGCCATCGAGTTCTTTGATGGTAAAGGAGGTCTGCGCAGAACTGTGGAACTGGCTGGACAAGGTTTGGAACCATATGCTCACACACTCCAACATACAGTATTCACTCTGTTCCAAAACCTAGTGAGCTGCCTCAAAGTCTACTGCCTACATAGGCATCAGCCATTCAAGGGGCCATTCAAACAAAAAGCGTTTTTGCTAGACACAGCTCAGCAGAATAGAATAGAATGCAGGGGTCTGTTTTTAACTTGACACAGTGTCTTTAAAATTCCCCACACATGGTGTGAGATGTTTGAAAAACAGTAGTGGTCAAAGATGTCCATCTAGCACATGGTTATCTAGTTAAACCATTAAAAAACAGCGTAGATGGACACAATAATTTGTCCTGTGTGAACGGCCCCTAAGGCAGCTCCCTAACTGAAATGGAAGCTCATAAGTGACTGATTTGGAACGCTCTACATACAATAGACATAAACTAATTAAACAAAATAAAACCTTATTTGAATAAATAGTGAGTCCAGTCCACCTAACCCTAATTCAAATAAGGTTTATTGTTAGCATGTTGCTAAGCTAACAATGCAATTCTCTTACAAGCATAAAAATAATAGTTGTTTTAATTAAATTGAACTGTTTTTTAGACTTTTCAGTATTGAATTAAATGTATTCATAATCAACATTTCCCTTGACTCTATTTGCCATCTTGGATGCATTTTTCAGATCTCAGAGCTAATGCTAATTGTGACTATAAATCAAACTTTTATCTTTTCAGCATTTGATGATGCATATGCTGAGTTTCAAAGACTCAAGTAAGTACTTTAAGCTGGAACAGTAGATACTATTCACTGGTGTGGCTGAATAAATAAAGTTAATATTGTTTTCTTTTTATTTCATTCCCTCAGGGCTGCAGCCATTGCAGAGAGAAGTGAGTTTATAAATGCAGAAACATGTACACTAATTAATGCTTCACGCTAATGAAGTTGTTTGCAGACAGTATGGGTGTTTTGGATATTTGTAATATTCCTGATTACTCTATTTCTCTCAGATCGTGCCCGTGTGGCAGGTGGCCTGCCTGATGTCGTGACTATTCAAGAGGGAAAGGTAGTGTTCACGATTCTCCACCTTTAGAGAAATTTTATAACTGAGAAATCCTTGATGTAATGCAGTTTTACAACAGGCAAATTTACCCTCAAAAACTGTCAAAAGCATCATTTTCAATTAGAGGTCGACCGATAGTGGATTTTGCAGATAGCGATAACTAAGATGGTGAAAAATGCAGATAACAGATTAATCGTCTTTTTGTTTTTAAATTCGATTGATAGAATGTACAAAAAACAAAAATCTTAGGGTACGTTTACACAACAACGATGTACTAAAAACGGAAAAGATTTTCCTTTCCGTTTTTGAAAAGTTTCGCGTACAGACGACAACGTTGTCAAAAGGATCCCCGTTCACACGGATCTGCGAAAACGACTAAAAACGCTGCATTATGCCAGGCCAGTAGTTGGCGATGTCACTTTGTAAAAAAACACTACGCGCCTGCACACATAAGCATTCATCCACAGAGCGGTGAAAACAAACAATGAAGATGGCGAAAGCATCGAGCAATTTTGTCTGGACAGACGATGAGGTTGCTTTATTACTACAATTACTTTGCTGGAGAAGCATCAATAAACTCAAAATCTTGAGCAGCACAAACACAGTCCTGTAGTCCGCCATTGTAGTTTTGAATGTCTCGTGCGTTGTTTTGAAGTACTGGTGCGCATGCCTATAGACTGAACTCTCAAGATTATTCAATAAACTCTGCTCATTTTTACCATCACTTCATCTCCTGCCTTCTTCTGTATTCCCCCTGCTGACTCTTGGGCTGGTGGGAGAGTAAGTTAACATAAGCTGTTGATGTTGACTGGTTTTGGATATCAGACAGAACTCTGAAATATGGATATCTTCTGACGTAGAAAGAGGTCTTGTGTACACTGGATCTAACGTGCATTTTTACTGCCTCATATTTTCATATTCTAAGCATATCATTGAATACTGTACATGGCATCACATCTCTGTCTATAGGCTTTATACATAAGCGGTGTGTGAATGAATTGCAGGGTAAAGGTACATCAAATAAAAGTAAATAAATAAATAACATTTAAAATACAAATAAATGTTTCCCATCTGAATCCACACATTAATTTCAAGATTTTCAAATTGCAGGTTCTGCCTACTGTACAATGTTCACACTCCATACAAAACACTCCAAATGAATAAATTGTTGATTATTGTTATTTGCACAGACACCAGTATTCATATAGATAATTATACATCTCAAATTGATGCCTATCAATCCATCATTCTTTATATAACACATAGTACATGTGCGCATGACGTCATCATTTTCACAAATTCGTGTTTTTGTATGTTTATACGGAGATGATAACGGCATCGTTTTCAAAAATGTGCACTTTGAAACCCGTTTTCAAAAGTTTGCATTTTCAGGCCCCAAAACGCCGTTGTCGTGTAAACGAACAGCCAAAACGCATACAAAGTTTTCCGTTTTTAGTTGAAAACGTTGTCGTTTTAATCTTTCCTTACTATGACGGGCATAGACACCGAGGCTACAGTAGTCCAGAATGAATAAAATATCAGATGCAGTTTATTGTTCAACCCAAATCCCAATAATTTGGTTCATAATGTTGGTGCTTTTAACTGTAAACAAGCCCAAAACATACAAGGGGCTTTTATTTTGAAATATCGAGACTTGGCTCTGTTACAAGGCTCGCAATGAATTATAGCCAATATATTCACCAGATGAAGAGTTATATATATATATATATATATATATATATATATATATGTATGTATGTATGTATGTATCTTTGTTTTCCATACATTACCATCTGTTTCCTTCTTTCTAACAGTCCTTGAACCTGACCTGCGATATCTGGGGTGACCCCATGCCAGAGGTCACCTGGTTGAAGAACGAGCGCGAGATGGTTTCAGATGATCACTACATACTCAAGTTTGAGTCGGGCAAGTTCGCCAGTTTCACCATCACCAGTGTCAACACGGCCGACTCGGGCAAGTACAGCATTCTGGTGAAGAACAAGTACGGCACGGAGAGCGGCGATTTCACCGTAAGTGTCTTCATCCCAGATGAGGAGCACGGCAAGAAAAAAAAATAAATAATAAATAAATAAATAAAAAAACAGAAACATTATGATATGTCATTAATGTGTAAAAAAAGTCAATAAAACGTATCAAAAACTGTATTTTGAAAGATTTAGATCAATGTGGTGTTGACAGTACAGCCCCTGTATTAATTTGCATTTAATATCTGAAGGTATATTTTTGGTGGAGCGTAAGAAAATCGTGCTAGTATCTTGGTTGTAGATGAAATATGAAAAATGTTGGTCCAAGCTTTAATCTGCCACCCGCAATGTCAAAAAAATTGCCCTAAAATCAGTCATTATTGTTATAAGTAATTAGTTTTAAAGGAATAATTCAGGTTCAAAAACAAATTAAGCTCAATCGAGCATTTGTGGAATAATGTTGATTTCAACCAAAAATAATTTCAACTCGTCCCTCGTTTATCTAAAAAGATCGTGGTTACAGTAAGACATTTACAATGGAAGTGAATGGAGCCAGCCCATAAACACAAACAAAACACTGTTTCAAAAGTATAGCCAGGAGACAATTATATGTGATAACATGATTTTAGTGTCATAAAATCACTTACATTTTTAAATGATCTAACTTAAAGGTGCACTCAGTAATTCTTTCCCATTTAAAAAAGTTTTACTCCTAAATGAATTGGAATTTTGAAACATATGTATAAAATCATGACCACTCACATGAGAGGAGGACTCGGTATCATTATAAAGTTTTATTCTGCATGAGGCAGGGGCGCCCTCATGGGGGCTGCCATTTTAGAATCACATGACCAGCTGAATACTACTCGCGCAATCTCAGGAACCGTCTTGTTATTGGACACTTTCATTCTTGGATTAAATGAATCATGGCTGATTGTGAATAGTGAATTTCTACAATGGCATCTGTAACTGAAAACTGTTGATTTTGAATGATGCTGCATCCACACCACTAGGTGTCACTGTAAGTCCAAGATGACACGAGCAAAAAGTTACTTAGTGCACCTTATTACAACTTACATAGTAATAATGGTAAACCCAACAAGCAATTTTATCACACTAAAATCTTTTAAACATGTATAATGTTTACCCCTTGTGGCTATACTTTTGAAACAGCCCCATTCACTTCCATTGTAAGTGCCTTACTGTAAATGCAATAAAAAAAATAAAAAAAATAAAATAAAAAAAATGAGAGACGAGTCGAAATTATTTTCTGTGGTAATCAACATTATGCCACAAACGTTGTCAATTGAGCTGAACTTGAAATGAACCCAGAACATTCCTTTAAATAAGTACTCAAGTTGCATTAGTAACTTGATTAGTTTGCCAACAATGTTAGTAAAAAAAAAAATGTAAACCCCAGAGTAGAGATGGTTGTACTGTAGTTTTAACTCCAGGTTATATTTTGAGTGGCTTTTCTTGTGTTGTAGTTTTAATGAAGAAACAGATGCACTGTGTTGTGCATGAAAGTTTAACTGTTTTGAATTGAGGGAAAAAGTCCATTTCAATATTGTTTATCATTATTCGGTCCAGAAAAAGAAGGCTTAGATCCTGGGTGGGACACATTCCCTATGATTTTACATCAAATTGTCAATGTTACAATTAATATTGTAAAGAAAACTTCTTGTTTGTTGTCCCCCAATTTGTCTGTGACAGTGGTTCTCAAGTGGTTTTGTTTCAGGACATTGATTTTACATTGGACAGCAAGGCGCCCCAATACAGTACCAAATGTAATCCATTTTTTGATGTGGTCTGGGAGATATTTTCTTTTACCTTGCATAGTTTTGTTCATGGTTTTTGAGGATGAGGGCATGTCACACAACCTATCCATGTTGGCATGGGAAGAGTTGATTAGCCTATTTATTTTGCTATTTAGCTATGCATGGTTATACGATTAGTTGCACTTTATTATTTGCATTTAGCATTATATTTTCCTGCTTTCTGTGACCCATTTTTGTGTCATGACCCACCAATTTAGAACCACTGATCGGTGACGCTTCACGTTCCTAATAAATCACAGCACGTTTATAACTGTATCACGTCCTTGCAAGGAACTTTGTGATCACATCTTGGTGCAGTTATGACTTTACTTCCTGTCCTGTTTAATGACTTCCTCTGTTATTTCCAATAAATGGAGTACATGTTCCTTCACCTCTCCCTCTCTTTCTATGTGATTCCAGTGTGTGTGTTGTTGTGGTCTACTTTCCCTTTTCATGTTTTTCTCACTTCTACACTGTCCTTCCACATATCCCTCTGTCCTGAATCCTGTACCTGAGACTGATGATGTTTTCCCCTCACCTGAACACCTGGAACAGCCTGAATGCCATCACTGACTTCACCCTCAACTTCACTCCTGAAACAGAATTCACAAATTTTGTTGTTTCATAACCTAATCAAAATGAATCAAATTAAGAGATTTTAACATGTCTTTATAAATCAAAATGTACAAAACTATATGTATTAAACTATAATTATGCTCAGTTTAAAAACATTCACGTTGTTAAATAATCTTTTATAAAGTACTTTATTGAGAGCTTATATAGCCTCTCGATACATGATAACAGACAATTCAATTAGCTGTGAACTAAAAGGTTTTCAGTTGAAAATGCATTGATTGTGTTATACATTTCCTCTCATCCACACACAAACAGTGTTTTCCTCCACTGAAAACTGAGGCCAAATCCACACTAATCTGTTTTTACTTAAAAACTCTGTTTTCGGGGGGGCCTGGGTAGCTCAGTGGTAAAGACACTGGCTACCACCCCTGGAGTTCGCTAGCTCGAATCCCAGGGCGTGCTGAGTGACTCCAGCCAGGTCTCCTAAGCAACCAAATTGGCCCGGTTGCTAGGGAGGGTAGAGTCACATGGGGTAACCTCCTTGTGATCACTATAATGTGGTTCGTTCTCAGTGGGGCGCATGACAAGTTGAGCGTGGTTGCCGCCGTGGATGGTGTGAAGCCTCCACACGTGCTATGTCTCCATGGCAACACACTCAACAAGCCACATGATGAGATGCGCGGGTTGACAGTGAGCAGCAGAGGCAACTGGGATTCATCCTCCGCCACCCGGACTGAGGTGAATCACTACGTGACTACGAGGACTTAAAAGCACATTGGGAATTGGCCATTCCAAATTGGGAGAAAAAGGGGAAAAATCCACACACACACACACACACAAAAAAACCCTCTGTTTTCAGGTTTTGAATGTCATTGTTTTCTAAGGATTGTGGAACTAGAGGGCATTTTCAAAAGTCTCTGTTTTCAGTGGAGGAAAATGCAATTCCAGTATGGATAAGAGGCGTAAACACAGTAAAATCAATGCGTTGTGTGGACGTTGCCTGAAAACACTCTCTTACCACACTTAAGAACTGCATACTTTGGATACGATAACATTAGGAAACCGAAAATGTATTTGTGTGGACGTGGCCTAAAACATTTTAAAATAGCAATTCTACATTTTATAAAAATCATGTCATTCACTGTAAGTAGGAATGCACGATATATATCGACAATGGTGTGCATCAGTCTAAAGGCCTCGATATACTTCCTACGAAAAACGGGTGTGACATCATTTAGAACAAAATCTGGCCAAAGAGAAGGTGTTTTTGCATTTGTTTCGGTGGTTCGTAACAGCTCGCTGGGGAAAAATTCTTACCAGCTGCTAAACACGTTGTTACTGCCATTGGTCCACATCATTGGTAGGTGTGATCTGGAGCTCCACCTACATTGAGGCGATGGCTAATTTTGTTTATGTTGTTCAGTCAGAGTCAAAATAAGTAAACATGAACACATCCATATGCAGAGTTGTTAGCGAGCTGGTGCAAATGTACCTACATCTGTAGGATCGTTCGCTTTGAGACATTTTCCAAGGCCATGTAATTTTTTTTTTACTACTAAAGGACTCAAAATCATCTCAAATACTCTCAAGTGCCCATTCACTCATGTGCCATCTGCAGCAATAGCCATTCACACATCTGTCTAAGTAAGATATGCCTCTATAATGATTGTTTTATCTTTGTTCTGCACATTAACTCTTTTATACACTCATCTTTGTAATGGTATCAGTGTCATAATAAATTACAATGACAGAGTGTAACCGGTGCATATTATGGCCGTGTGTAGCATGTTAGCGCATTAGCGTCATGAATTCATAATGTAAAAATGTTCTACTACATATATATTACTTTAAGTCATCATCGAGTGGTTAAAACAGCTTCTTTTACTGACCTCATGTGAATTCTACGCAGAATGAGGCATTGATGACACATTTTTAAGGTTTTACATGTAGCGTCCTCATATTTAAATGTGTGGTGGGTGTCTGAAGGTTTGTAAACAGCATACCGTTGCTCGGCAGTTTAGAACTTCTTTTTATCCCTGAACGAAGAATGAAGAAGAACTTCTACGGAAGTATATCGAGGCCTTAATTGGGCCAAAATGGAAAACAGATAATATCAGTTGACCCCATATTATCTGACAGATTACAGATTACATGTCAACAGATTATATTTCATCTAGATTACATAATCAGATTACAAAAACCAATAACTTGTAATTAGATTAAATTAGATTTAAAAATACTCAACAGATTACAGTTACTTTTTATGGATTACATGATTACATATTAATCAGGCAATTGCTGTAAATTATTTATAATTTATAGATCCCACAATTATATATATATATATATATATATATATATTTAAAATTGTTCATTCTGTATCACCCTACTGGTGATATACTGTACATTAGACCATGCCTTCTCATGACACATAATGACCTTCACTAATTATTGATTTTGAAAGTCTGAAAAAAAAAAAAAAGAAAAAAAATTATGGAAGACAATAGTAAAAAAAAGTCCTCTTTTAAATAAGAAAATTTCACACCGTCTTTTTCTGCCATCATGGCTAAGAAAAATGTGTTTTTGTGTTTCATGAATCTTTAAGCGCCTTTTGTTATTTTACTCAGTATCAGACAAATAGAGAGTACAACACAAATCACATCAATTCTCATATTTTGATTCATTATATTTTCTTCATTCATATTATTCATTCAAGTTTTCTGAACTGCATTTAAGCAACATTGTGTCAAAATAGTCGAGATTATCCTACTCAAATGCACATGACATCACATAAACAAGAGTTAGGTCAAAGGAAATCTGAAAGTAATCCAAAAATAATCATATTGGAATACCAAAAAATTTAATCCAAGAGATTACGTTACTGATTGCAATTTTTATGTAATTTGTAACCAGTACCAGATTACAATTAAAACGTAATCTACCCAGCACTGTTTATTATTATTTATTATTATTTTTTTAATCAAATTGTATAGGTGCCTATGCCAGGTCTCAAAAGTACTTAACTGTTATTCATCCTCATTTTCTACTGAACATTCTGATATTTTGGTGTCTGATGACATTTGAAGCATTTAAAATACTAGACTGGCGTTTTAGTATAAATTTAAATGAATAGGCCAAAATGTGTCAAACTCATGAGCATTTGGAAAAAGAGTCATTGTCGGTTCATATTGCAAATGATCTCACACTAACGGTTAATTATTGTTGCCCTGTATTGAGTATTACATATTAACATATTATTTAATCAACAATGGATACAATTCTGAAGTGTGATTCATTGACACATTTTCAAACATACACAGTATGTGTAGTTTTGCACAAATTCTATCCATTTTTTAAAGTATATGCATTTATGTGTTGACATGTATGGACAGTGACATCTCTGAGATAAGAATACATGATCAGTTTATATTATACCAGAAGAGTCGACCTCAGTGGGCAGTGAAGATCTGGTTATAAATACAAAAAGAGTCAAGGTTCATTTGAGAACTGGATCGGTGTAATCTGTGTAATCTGTGCCTCTTGTCCTGACTAGTTGAAAGTGACGGAAAGCATGGGTGATTTTGGTGTGATTTCATACCTCGCTGATGTGGATGGAAACGTGACTGTTGGACCTTCGACTCCTGCATCCACCTGTCATTCAGCAAAACAAGCCCCTCCTACCCCAACTCCACCAAAACCAAAATCAGCTACCCCAATCCCCAAAAATCAAACTCCAATTACTCCAACTCCTTCAACCCCAGTTACTCCAAATCCACCAACACCAATTTCCATGACCCCGATCCCCAAAAATCCAAGCCCAGTTACTCCAAATCCACCAACACCAACCTCAGTGACCCCGATCCCCCAAAATCCAACCCCAGTTACTCCAAATCCACCAACACCAACCTCAATGACCCCAGTCGCCCAAAATCGAACCCCGGTTACTTCAAATCCACCAACTTCAATGACCCCGATCCCCCAAAATCCAACCCCAGTTACCCTGACACCCGAAAGTCAAACCCCAGCTACAATCCCAACTGCACCCACCCCTCAGCCCTCCACTCCCACACCAGATAAGAAATCCAAAAATGAGGCAAAAGATGATAAAGGGAAGGCAACAATGCAGAAAGGTAAGGAAAGGTGCAGAAAATCACAGATTTTTTTGTTTGTGACGTGAGTGAATGATGGAGCAGATGTGATTTACAAGCCTTGTTTCATGCAGACTCTGTAAATCTGAATCAACCTGCTGAAGAGGGAGAGGCAGTTGAAGCTGCTACAACAGAAGCCACACCCAGTGTCACATCTATATCAGATCCGGCACCAGAGCCCAACCCAGAGGAATCGACATCAGTTCCAGAAACTGCAAACGAGGAATGAGAGAGTCTGACAAAGAAAGATATTTAGAAATGCTTGAGAACATATAATATTGGCTATAGGCGCTTGTGCTATCTATCTTTAAATTAACACCACTTTATTTTATTATCTTATGCAATGACATTCACTTATTTTTATGTGTCTTACTTGTTTAAATAATTTTTGGGGACACTGTAGTTTAACTAAACATGTATTCATGTTTTAAAATTAGGTATAGGGATTTGAACCATGTTTGTAATATTTAGAAATTAGAAGGTGCTGTAAGTGATAAACAGGCCCCTCATTCCAAACCTGCTCTCTAGGAGGCCATTCAGAGATGGAGCATGAGAGCATCTTAATATCACAAGTAAAAAAACAAATAAAGTAAAAATGCAATTTGATTTCTACAAACCTGAATGTTTCACTGTCCTTGTAGATACAGTCTATAATGTCAAAAGCAATGGTAGAAAAATAGCGTTGTCACACAAACTGACTGCTGTCAAACTGGCGCTCTCAGCTTCATGCTGCCCATAAATGGGCTGCCCTGTGAATGCACAGAAGCCAGAGGTTATTTAGCAGAGATGGGTCACTTCGTTAAAATTAATGAGAGAAATTGGAATGGTCAACTGATGTAGAAAGGAAGTCCCGTCCTGCACGTAAAAGAGCCGATCACCTTTTAGATGCAGACATTGTCTGTCAATCAACTCAAGAACGCGCATGCGCATTAGCTATACAAGCTGGGAAAATTTTGGTAAAAAAGCACAATTAATGATACCAGTGTTGTCAGATTTTACTGCTGATTTGAAATATGTTCTTTGATCGTAATCTTGACTAACCCTTTAGTAGATTTTGGTCTTTCCCCATTCAAGTAGATAGGAGCTGCACTTGTATGCCACTTATTTACATAGAAAATAACTGCCCAAGAGCATCCAAAGATGGCCGCCGAGTGACCTGACTTGCTAAAAAGACATTGCAGAAGTGCTTCAAAGTCTTCTGATTAGCAGTAACCGCCTGCTGCACGCATGCAATTTGTTTCCACTGTGCTTCGTGGAGGTTTCAGCTGTTTCAAACAGGTTTGATATTTCATGGCACCCATTTCAGTGATATCTGACAGATACCTGGAGTGGGGACATTTTCATATTATTTACAGCATCTTTAAAATGGTTGTTTTTGTTGTAATTGTGGAGTGTTTTCTGTGTGGTGTGTTCCACGGAAGGCTTGGTACTTACCTGTAATAAATGATGTGACCTAAATAAAGCAGTTCACTCTCTCACTCAATCACAGACAGCTTGACTAGGACAAGTATGTTTCTTTATCATGCGTTCAGCCAGGCATATTATTTAAATAAAAAAAAAATAAAAAAACTCAGAAATCCTGATGGAATTCACACACACTGAATGAAGGTGCTCAAAGCGATTGACACACACCCTCTCTCCAAAACACTGCCCTCCATAGACATGTGCACTTTCACCCTATCCTAATACCCACACTTGTGGTCGTCACAGTGAGGGCAGTCTGTCTCCACGAGAACTGACTCTGCATGGTTGCGGCCCAAACAGCCAATGCAGCTCTCGTGCTGATCTGATGGCGGGATGTGCCTCTCGCACAAGGAACACATACGGAACGACATCTTTAAAAAGATGTGAACTAATATATATATATACTACAATACATTTTAGAATAATAGTAAAGTCATCAAAACTATGGAATAACATAAATGGAACTATGGGAATTATGTTGTGACTAAACAAAATCCAAAATAATGTGTTATATTTTAGCATCTTCAAAGTACTCACCCTTTGTCTAGAATTTGCAGAAATGTACTCGACATTTTCTCAACCAACTTCTTGAGGTATCACCCTGGGATGCTTTTTAAACAGTATTGAAGGAGTTCCCATCTATGTTGAGCACTTATTGGCTGCTTTTCTTTATTATTTGGTCCAAGTCAACAATTTCAAAATCTTTTTTTTTTTAAATTACATTTTAGTTTTGTAATGAAATAAATTAATATGGTGGCACAATTATATTTTTGTCTGCAAAACTAATTTCAAACATTTAAGCATACGCCTTCAGATCAAATGATTTTTAAGATCATGAGAAACATTTCAGTCAAGTGTTTCAAAACTTTTGACCGGTAGTGTGTGTATATATATATATATATATATATATATATATATATATATATATATATATATATATATATATATATATATATATACACACACAATATAACAATATACAATTGCTTATAAGGATACACAACTCCTGCCGAAGCGCTGCGGGGAATCAGGATGCTGAAGCGGCCCGTTCACCAGCAAAGTTTCAAGCAGCAAGGCTGAGTGATGTTCGCCGGATCATTGCAGAGGAGTGGAGAGTCTTCTCGTTGCTGTGAAAATCCCGCCTGCTGACTCCTGTAGTCAATGGTGAAGCAGTAGAGGGCTTCTAGACGAGAGATGAATCGCTGTCTTGAAGGAAGAAAATTCGGAGGAATGGTGTTTGGGCACCTGCTTTTATAGCGGACACCATCAAACATCATAGCCAATATTAGAATATTGGCATTATTGTAGAGAGGTTTCAACTAGGTTGTGTGGAAGGACACTCCCCATATGCGTTAGCAGAACGCAATGTCAAGTGTACTGAGTCGTAAGGGAACAGACTCGGGTGTGAGTGATCGTTCACTGAGTGTCTAGCCATAGAGACAGGTGCATTATAAACAGATCATCTACACATGAGCCCTAATATCAACCACACAGGTAGGCAACACTTTTCATAATCTTAATATACATGTAGTTTACACTAAAATACCATTAGTGTAGTTATTGTTACTACTTTAAAGCCATAATAAAGCCATAATCAAATTAGTCAAGTATCCTAAAACCTTATTTGGTAACGCTTTTAATATGACTGAATCAACCTGACTACGTTAGGTAACACAAATGAAAGTAATAAAGGTCAGATCAGAAATAGATCCCCAAGATCCTTTTTTTATTTTTTTATTTTTTTTTTATTTTACAGTGTAACTGTGGTATTGTTGTGAAAACTTTGGATATCATGGTCAGTTTGAATAAAATGTATTAAATTGCCGATTAGTGTTTCTGTATGCCATATAAATCTAAAAAGGCAGAGTTTTCAGAATTTTAGATGCATTTTTGTTGCATACACCCAAAAAACATTTTTTTTTCACTAATGTCAGTTTTACTCAATCCTCCCACGTTCAGATTACTCAAAAAACGTATGTAACCAAGGGAACTTAAATTAACTGAGTTGATTCAACTAAAAAAAGTGTCTTGTCAGCTTTACTTAATCCATTTGGATGGGGACAAAATTAATATTATTTATTTGCTTAACTGAAACTGGGCAGAGGATTTCTAGTTCCAAGCATGCTTTTGTATGGGACTCGACAGGCAAAGTAAATGTCAAAATTAAGTGTTATTATATAATAATTAATAATAATTCCTAACATTTACATATCGCTTTTCTAGGCACTCAAAACGCTTTACATAGTATAGGGGGAATCTCCTCAACCACCATCAGGGTGCAGCATCCACCTGGATGATGCGACGGCAGCCATATTGCTCCAGAACGCCCACCACACACCAGCTATTGGTAGAGAGGAGAGAGTAGAGTTATAGAGCCAATTAATGGATGGGGATTATTAGGAAGACATGATAGATAAGGGCCAACGGGGGGAATTTGGCCAGGACACCAGGGTTACACCCCTACTCTTTATGAGAAGTGCTCTTGGATTTTTAATGTCCACAGAGATTCAGGACATCGGTTTAACATCTCATCCGAAAGACAGTGTTTATGTGTCTTTGTGCAAGATGAATATAAAGGTGGAGACATTTTTTTTAAGTGTACAGTCTTTCTAAAATGTACTGTATTTGTAGATCTGTACACAACACAAATGCATCTAAATACACAATGGTTATTGGTGTAAAATTTACTGGTGACGCTTTCAACATTTATTAAACTCTCAAAGGAACTGCACAGTATATCTGTGGTCATCTAGAATGCTAGTGCTCTTTACTACCTTAAATCTACATAACAGGGCTGAGGCACATGCAAAATGAGTCTATTTATTCAGGTCTCAGTCATGGGATTTGCAGGGTAATCCACCAGAGATTAACATTCACCTGACCTGCTCAAACAACAACAAGGGCAAGAGAAAGTGTGTCTTGACCTGACCAACACAGCCAATGGTAGCCTTTAAAAAAAGAACGATGGTATGATCATGTTGTTTTGCACATGGTACCATCACTGTAAAAAAAAATCCTGTTGTTTTAACCAAAAAAATTTGGCAGCTGTGGTTGCCAGAATAATTATGTAAAAAAACAAACAAAAAAAATGTAAACAACTTTACAGAACAACCTGTACAGAAAAATGATTTCTTACTACTTACAATTACATTAAAAATATCTGAAAATAACATTGCTACCAAATAACCAACCTGGTCTCATAGTGAAAACGTGACTCTATACAGGGGCGTAGCAGTCATTTTAAAAGTGGGGGGACACAGCTGTCAGTATGTGGCTCGCACAGACCTAACACTTACAGTGCAGTATTAATATATTACAGTTTATATTAATATATAAGTATGATATTAATATATACATATTATTTACTTTTTCTTTTTCACACATGACAATAAAGACTGAGCACAAGCTGGTCCTTGAATAAATTATTTAATCAGTTACAATAATGACAATTGTGCACAATTTTATTTTTTACTCCGTGCTTGTGCATTGTGGGATTTAAATGTATCCAAGTGGCTCGAGTGTTTTGACTACGTTCACCAAAATTCATTCAGATCCATTTAATGATTCAGTGACCAGAAGGTGTTGATAAATGAGTGTCTTGTGTGAAATGAGTTAGTCAATGAATCAACGATCAAAAGAACATTTTAATCCTTTAAAATGTGTATGTCCACAGACCTACAAAGAGACTTTAGTTGAGGTTTTAAGCATTATAAGAACAAAGCAAATCTATAATTTCCCTGCAGTTTGTGAGCTGCTGAGCATGACTTTTATCAAAAGACAACAATAATAGTCTTATAATAATTATGAGTTTCAATAACGTCTGTACATTTTACACTTCAGTAAAATGCATAATTGTTCTAAGAACACAGCAGATCTATCATTTTTCCTACAGTTTGTCGACTGCACACCAACAAATGTAAAATCAGGAGCTGATATTAAAAATAGCTTTACATATTTAACACAGATCTAGTAATCTGCTTAAATTGGCAAAAAGAACCAATCAAACTTTTACCTCATGAACATAATGTGAAAAGCATAACTTAATGAAGACTCATGCGCTGATATAAATTCCACTTACAATGTGTGCTTAAAAGAAGGATTGTCTTTTGTTTTGTTTTTCTGCAGTGCATTTCACGTAATGCTGCCAATCAAGAACGTTATGCCGATAAATAACTCTCGTTTGTGTGTTCCTCATCTCTAGATTATTAATTTAGATCAACATCAATGCCGATAAAAAACATGGATAAATGAGCGTTGTTGAAAACACCTTTGTAGAAATGAACAGAGTTCATTGACTGTTAGACTGACTTCATTGACTGCGTTGATTAGACTGTCTGACTGACGGCCTATTATGTAAAAATTGTTTCTGCTCATGAAACTCACCTGTGATTGGCTGGATGGTTGCTCAATCAGCCGAAAGAAACAAAACGTAAAGAACACTGTATACAATCCACCATTTGGACTCGGTATGGGTTTAGCTTGGAAAAGTGTGAGGGACGAAAATCACCTTTTTATAGAGAGCGGGGGACGTGTCCCTCACGTCCCTCATGGCTGCTACGCCCTTGACTCTATATACATTTTTGCAAAACTCATACGTGTCTCCAGGTACAAATCGCTACAGTTTCTAGATGAAATGAACTCTAGAGGCACTACAACAACTGTGTGTTTTATTCACATTCACACAAATAATAAGCTGAATTAGGACTTATTTGTCTCTCTATTACTCATACACTGCTATGTTATGATATCAACACACTTTTACTCTCATTTATGCATTTGGCAGACGCTTTTCTCCAAAGCAACTTACAGTGCCCTTATTACAGGGACAATCCCTCTGGAGCATCCTGGAGTTAAGTGCCTTGCTCAAGGACACAATGGTGGTGGCTGTGGGGGTTGAATCATCAACCTTCTGCTTACCAGTTCAGTGCTTTAGTCCACTATGCCACCACCATACACATCATTATGCTTGTATTATAGACCCTCCTACATCTATGCACTTATTCTAATGTGATTAGTTTGCATGGTAGCTCACATGGTAGAGCACTGAACTTTGAACCCAGCAGATTGAAGTTCAAGATCGCTCAAGAACACAAGCTGAAGCATGACACCACTGTGTCATGGAAACGGCATATATAGACATACTTGCTTCAGAAAATGTGCTTTTCATTTTGCTTGTGCATTTTAAAACACTATCAGTTGGATTTAGGCATTGGTTGGGTTAGGTTGTCTTTTTTATTGAATCATTTCTGTTTTAAAACACTACTGGTTAGGTACAGGGTAAAGTTTTTTGTTAAAGGATGTATGTTTTACTCATTACAACCTCCAAATCCACCTTTAAAAGCTTGTCTTAATCCAACCTTATTTTACTGGGTTTTGGCACCCTCAGCTGGATATTTCACTTTCAAACTGCAGCCAAACGTGTAATACACCACGTAAATTACGTTCTGCAAATACTTAGCAATACCAACATACATTTTTATCAGATCTGGTTGCAAATTACAGATATCCAAAATTAGCATTTAACTAGTTGTAATTCTATAGTTGATATCAGGAATAGACATTTGCAATAGTAACCATGTAGTTATTTATATATAACAAAAGATCATTTTTACTAGTAAGAAGCACATAGCTGATAAGTGTACGTGCAGTTTTAACTAGCAGATCATTCATTATAGATATCTGTAATGGCATTGAACAGTAGTGAATGACAGATCATGGTGAAATTCTACTAGTGAAAATACAATTACAGATATCAGTACAATTTAGTTTTTTACTAGTTGAAATTCCATTTTTTTATATAACGAATGTGTATTTCTGCAAGGAATAATGTCATTTTTATATCAACAATTAATTATAAGAATTAATATGCAATTACTAATATAAAAATGAGTATTTTTGTGAAGTGAAAATTTTATTGTAGATATCTATAATTCATATCCTGCACATGATTAAATGTCGAAAGGGCTTGCGATACAAAGTGCGGTCAAAGTAAAAGTTCACCCAAAAATGAGAATTCTCTCATGATTTACTCATCCTCATGCCATCCCAGATGTGTACAAGTTTCTTTCTTCTGCAGAACACATATTAATACTTTTAGAAGAATATCTCAGCTCTGTAGGTCCATACAATGCAAGTGAATGGTGACCAGAACTTTGTAGCTCCACAAAGCACATAAAGGCAGCATAAAAGTACTCCAGATGACTCCAGTGGTTTAATCCATGTCTTCAGAAGTGATATGATAGGTGTGGGTGAGAAACAGATCAATTTTTAAGTCCTTTTTTACTATAATAATTATTATAATTATCCTCCCTGTCCAGTAGGTGGCGATATGCACAAAGAATGTGAATCGCCTAAAACAAAAGAAGAAGAATATGAAAGTGAAGATTTATGGTAAAAAAGGACTTAGATATTGATCTGTTTCTCCCCCACACCTATCATGTCGCTACTGAAGACATGGATTAAACCACTGGAGTCTTACTTTTATGCTGTCTACATGTGCATTTTTCAGCTTCAAAATTTTGGCACCCATTCACTTGCATTGTATGGACCTACAGAGCTGAAATATTCTTCTAAAAATCATCATTTGTGTTCAGCAGATGAAAGAAAGTCATACACATCTGGGATGGCATGAGGGTGAGTAAATGATGAGAGAATTTTCATTTTTGTGTGAACTGCGCCTTTAAGTACCTGCAATTCATGTCTGAAAGAGAATATTTTCAGTTTGTATATTATGTTTGCCTACAAATATGTTGGTGTGCCAGCATGTCACATTTTCACGGTAAACCCAAAAGGGAAAGTCATTCAGGAACAGTGCAAAAGCATCAAGACATCGTAAGATCACAGCACAGACATGCACACTGAGTGTATCCTTCTTTGGTTTTATACATTTAATCATTTACTTCAAGCATCAGCTGCACTGAATAATATCTGACAACTTAATTTAATGTTCACGTTTCAGATATATTCGTCTAAGTGAGCTGGTGGATCATGTGTTTCCTCTGATGGACAAACAGCAAAACTCAGCCTTCATCTATTCAGAATTCAGCTCTTTCTGCTTTCGGAGGGAGCCAATCGCTGAAGTCTGTCTGGATGAGCTGCTGTGACAGTGATTGGCTGAGCTCATAAGGAGGCCCTGATCTTATTGGTCACTTTATAATGTGTATGTAAGAGCAAAATTATGCAGTTGATCTCTAGTTCCTAAAAAAGAATGATCATTACAAGTACATTTAAAGCACATTTACACATAAAGAGCTGCTAGGAAAAAAAATGTAAAGTCTTACTTAAGCTTATGCTACACAGAGCAAATGTGTATTTCAAGTTCAAGGACAGCTAATTAGCACAGTACAGGGCATTTTAATTGAAATTTCTCTCCTACATGGATGGGGAAAATTTTATATATATATATATATACAGTGGGGTCCAAACATTAAGCAACACTAAAAAAAAAAAAACTAAAAAAAACGTTTATTTATTTTTTTGTGCATTTTTCTAAATTATATTATCTGCATAACAGTTTTAGTGAAAAGCTGAATTTAAAAATGTTGAATTAAAAACTTCTTACTAATTGGTGTGTCCCCATTTCACTTTAACAACAGCATGACAGTGTTTTTGTGTTTAAGATTTAAAAATGTGAATGTAATTCATAACTTTGACTATGCTAGGCACTAATATATGGCATACATTCACCTTTGATTAAGTGTTACTCTTCAGAGTCACATAATCACAAAGGCAAGATTGTAGGATGAAAATCATTTTATTTTTTTAAGAAAGTTTGCACATACAGCCCTGCAGAAGTTCTCACATTCTGATTCGCTTCTTTGTTGCAGTGTGTAACTTTTATCAGTTATAAATGCCTTAGCTGGTTTATTCTGCACAGAAGATATAACATTGTGAAGATGGTAGCAATAAAAATGTAAAACATATATTTTTTTTTAATTATTCAAATATAAAACTAGTTTCATGTCCCATTTTCCTTAATAAAAAAACAATTGACAAAATACCCAGATTTGGGTTATTTATATAATGTTACTGTTGGTCAAAATTAAAATAAAAAATAACCCATTTATAGATTGTTGGATTCAAAGAAGGGCAGCTATTTTAATGTTAACAGAAACGCCTTCTGTGTACAGTAGTCTTATGTACAAATGACTGTGCCATTGACCAGATATACAGTATGTCCTTTAAACAAAACGTCTTTCATGAATGTGACATCTAAACACATGCTAAAAGTCATTAAGCATTATGTAATTAGGGAAAAGAGACTAATGTTGACTAGCTTTCATATGTAGAATTACAGCAGTCAGAAGTCAAGCACATGAAAAAAAAAATGACAATCTGAAAGTGTTTTTAAAGCGTCAGAGTGCTAAATTGTTCTAAAGCTACTCTAAATTAGGTGCATGCGTACCCCTTTTTCCCCAATTTGGAATGCCCAATTCCCAATGCGCTCTAAGTCCTCGTGGTGGCATAGTGACTCGATCCGCTCGTCTTATCACGTGGCTTGTTGTGAGCGTGTTACCACGGAGCACGTGTGGAGGCTTCACGCTATTCTCTGCGGCATCCACGCACAGCTCACCACACGCCCCACCGAGAGTGAACCACATTATAGCAACCACGAGGAGGTTACCCCATGTGACTCTAACCTCCCTAGCAACCGGGCCAATTTTGTTGCTTAGGAGACCTGGCTGGAGTCACTCAGCACACCCTGGATTTGAACTTGCGACTCCAGGGGTGGTAATCAGCGTCAATACTCACTGAGCTACCCAGGCCCCCCGTGACCCTGTTTTTAAGAAAAAGCATGGCATGTTATTTGGTGTTCAGTGAGATTTACAGTTTATAATAGTTTATAATTTTATTGCACACATTTTATGTTTGTTTTCATGGCCGTGGTGGACTGAAGTTGTTCCAGATTAAAAGTCTTTTAAAGCTATGAGAGATTTAATAATTTTTGAATGTCTGGCAGAATATGTCCTAAAGGTCATCCCACATTACTTTTACTTTACCTTGTAATATTTATATAATATACATAAAAAAACACTGTTTATAATTCTATTATTTATGCTAAATGGATCACAATCCTGGTGGAATCAATCTTGGGTTTGGATTTAGTATATATATATATATATATATACAGTATATATAAACATTATAGTTTTTGTTTATAAATGGATCTTCATTCTTTTCCGAAGCATTTTATTCTGGTGTCTAATATTTAATTTTCTTTATAGCCCCTTGAGCCGCTCATTTCTGGATATGACAGTGAGATCAAAACGTCTGAGACCACTAATGAAAATGCTGCTATTTTGCATTTTTCAAAATGTATACAATCCTTTTCATTACAAATGATATTATTTATGAATTTGAGAATGTCAGTATTTGGTATATCCACCTTTTGCTTTAATAACGGCGTGCACAAAACCTGATGATCATGTTATCCGTGATTTGACAATGTTCCAAAGAATATCTTTTGTGCTTCAACTGAAGCAAAGAAATCTCACAGTAATCTTAACAAAGGAGTTAACATACTTTGTTTATTTACAGGTTTAAATTAGATTTTGCATCCCAGATTTTCAATGTGGACTCAGACTTTTAGCCCCCTCTGTATATGAATGTAACTCATCCCTAACTCTAGTGGGTTATCGTTTGGCTACTGTCGGGTAAAGCAGCACGCCACTGAATGAAGACAGAATTTCACTGGATGATGAAATTGCGAGTTTCCCTGCTGTCAGCTCAAGCCCTACCCTCTGACCCCGCTTTAAATTAAGTGCGAGACTTATAAAGGCGGAGCCTCCACAGACACACCCCTCGGTGGCTCCACCCCCCACTCCAGCTGTGTAAAGCTTCTGAATGTTTCGATTGGCTACAGAGAGAAAGGCCTCCACTCGCTCTCCCGTCTGAGCAGTTAGCACAGCGCTGAGCAAGTACCGCCCATCCATAGGCACAGTGAACACACCTATAGAAATAAATATTCAAACTAAAGTCAACATGAAATGAAGATTTACCCTATTTACTCAGTAAATACACATTACTAGTCTTATTGTGCACAATTAATCAGTGCATGTTATTCCAAAGTTCTTTATATTAGTTTATCAACATGTAACAACTTAATGCAAGTCTATGGGGTTTCCCCCCCATGCGTTACATGTTTCAAGCCGAAGTTTAATACTTAGGATTAGGGATCTGAACAAACTCCAAACCCTAAGTATGAAAAATAATAATTCTGATGCAAAACAAACATCACAGAGAGTGAAGTGATAGAGAAAATGTGTGGCAGTGTGAATGTACCTGTTTGAGGATCGTAATGTCCTCCATCATTCAACAGAACATTGTTGAATCGGATGATACCAATTTGTCCAGGAAACGGCACCAACGTCAAACCAGTCGAAAAAGACACATGTGTTATTAATCGTCCTTCTCCTGTATAAACACACACATACTCACTTTGTAATATAAGGAAACTTCTGTATAAGGAATCTGTGCTGTAGATATGGAAAACAAAAAATCTTAAAGTACATATTGTGTATAAAAATGCATTTATTCATTATATATTTTGAAAGATGTTCAGTATGGAGGACTGGGAGTGCCACTTTAAATACAATAAAATACAAATCTACTTATAAATATTATTTAAATGATCTGATTATTTGAAATGAAAATTAAGTACTTTAATTAAATAAAAAAAAATGTATTTTTATTTGTTAATTTGTAAAGACTTTAAAATTGTTTAACTAATGCTTAAAAATGTAGCCATATTTTATAAAATAATACATTAATCTCCTGAGACCCCGAGAATGACTGTTGTGTGCATTTTCCATTTTCCTTTATGATTTGTAAGTAGCACCTAATAAAAAAAAAAAATAAAAAAAAATCCTAAACATTTATATCCACATATGTGGACAGCGGGACTACGTTCTGAAATTTTAAGTAATACCAAGCTATAAGTCATCAAATACTTTATTATAGTATGTGTCCAGGAGTGTTGGTAATTCATGTTTTTGAGACGTTACAGACATTACAGCTGATTTTCTATAAAGCTGAATAAACAATTCTGATTCAAAGTAATGGCCAGCATCATCCAATCACTGCCAACCATGTTAAAATATTGCATTATAAAATTCTGAATCTATGTACTGATTATCATTGTCCTATGTCTGCCAAACATGTTGAGTGATCCAAACATCATCTGAAGCCTGATTTTAGGAGTGAACGCACTTAGCTGCACTTTACTGGATGGTCCCTTGCTCCCTATTTAGTGAATGACTTAACCTCTAGTGTGCTGTCTGTCTGCACTGGTCCCAGAACAGTTTGAAATGCACCTTATTTTCATCCTAACTCCATATAAAGCCTCTGAAAGCAAAATTTTTCAGCTTTTGGATGAACCTATTTATTCTCAATGTGAAAATGCACAATAAATATATAGGAATGCATTTACTAATGTTAATGAATAGAATCGTATTGTACAGTGAAAACAAAATAAAATATAACAAAATTTATATTAAAATGAAGCGAAATGACCCACAGATGTGTTAATGTTGAAAATTACTCTAAATAACTAACATGTTTTTTCAACTTTTGAGGGAATAAGATCCAATTTTCCACATATGTGGACATCATGTTTATCAGCGTGCTGACACGTGACAAATGAATGGATGTTTTAAAGTGGCATATCAAACGAAACTAGAGACACTACTCCTTTCAACAAAAAAAACGTAAAGAGGTTTCTTCCAGAGGCATTTTCGTTGGCTCTGCGACCCGTAGGAGCACGTCACAGAAATCGACGTCACGTTGCTGTGTCACGTGACGCGATGCAGCAGAAGTTTAACCCTTAAATGACAGTAAAGAGTCTTCAGTCAGTTTAAATGCATTTAAATTATGCATTGTGTATAGCGAAGCCAAAATACAACGTCCACAGACGCGGGGTCACACGAGGTTAATAAATCACTTTGAGTGCAACTTTTAAATTGCATTTTAAAAGCATTTGCCTTTTCTTTATCTATTTACCAGTCGAGTACAAAATTGTAATTACACTTCTAACCACATGGAAACAACCAATGAACATAGACTGAGACTGTAAGAAATGTTTGAAATAATACATTGAAAAAAAAAATTTTTTTTTTTTAATTGGCACTCTTAATCCTCCATTATTCAACCACAATAAAGCGTTGAAAACCAGACACAAAATCAGGACTGAGAGCAGCATGTGGAAATCAGAAGGTAGCCTGTCAACAACAATACAACATATACCTTGTAGTAGCCTGAATTTTCAAAACCTGTGCAATACATACATACAGTATATCTGAACACACTTACCTGGTACTCCTGCATTGCCTGTGACAGGCGTCCAGCTCCCATTGGTCCCTTGAGGGGTCTGTGATGACAGTTTGGTTCCCGGAGGCCCCGCTTCTCCTGACATCATGATGGGCAGCACTGGGATGGCCAGATCTCCCTCAGTGGGAACATTTACTGCCTTGGTACCTTCATGAACACCTGGAGAGAGGTAGAATGATTGTATAATAAATGAAGGCCTGACACTTTACAGATGTGACTCCGCCACACCTCCATCTGGTTTAAAGAGAAACCCCAGTGTTGAGTACAACAGTGCACAAAAATATGTCCAAAAGTATGTGGACACCCAAATGTGCTTGTTTAATTTTTAAAACCACAGGCATTAATAGAGAGTTGGTCCTCCCTAACAGCTTTCCACTAGATATTGGGACATGGCTGTGGGGATCCATTAGATAATAGAGGGTGTCCACATACTGTATTTTTGGCCATGTAGTGAAGTATAGGTCTCTGCGGAACAATAATGGGTGTTACAAAAACTGTGGGTGTTTTCAAACCAAGATGGGCGTTTTCAACCATCCAATGAAAGTAGGGAAGCTCAGTGTAGTAGGCAAATTGTGTAAAGTGGTTGAAAAACGCCCATCCTGTTTGAAAACGCCCACTGGTTGGAAAATGCCCATTTTACAAAAACCTTGACAAAAAGTTATCAAAAGAATCTTGATTGCTCCAAAAACTTTGCCGATACATCCCAATAGACATTTTGGGTGTGGTCCATTTTAACTAATCGGCCTATATCTTCTGAATGCAACGTCCATACTTAAAGAAACTTGGTACTTGTGGACACCAGGACATTCTGAGGGCACGCACCAATTATTGTTAAATTCTGGACCTAGGGGGGGCCTATAACTGAAAACTATTTTACCTTCACAAACACCTGGACTGAGGTAGAAGAGTAATTACAGGAGGAGAAAGATAGACAGAAAGATTTAATGCCTGACAGTCAACAGGTGTGACACTGCTGCCACATATACCTGAAATCCATCAATCTCAGCATGCACAGTTACGTATAACTGTTTTAAACTGAGCTGCACCACCAAATAAAAAAAAATGAGTTAGTTTGATGTTAATGGTAGTGGGGGCAAGGTTGTGGTAAGTAGTTCTTTTAAGAGTGAGTTTATCCTGGTGTTTGTGGGAATGCTTTTATACTTCTTAATAGGCTGTACTCCCTAATGAGCAGCAGTTGAACGTTGTACTCAATGTGTCATAGGCCATATACACACTGCAACAAAGTAAGGGATAATGTACAGTCAGATGGTCATCATCGCAAATTATAGAACAGATAGCCCTGGTCTGATGCTTTTGGAACTATTTTTGTTGGTAAAGAAGAAATAATTAAATTTCCTAGCCAGATTTTGTCTGAACTGTGAGTAACTCACTATCATTTAGTGATATGCATACCAATACGCTGATAACTACCAAAAATCAGCTTATTCCAAAAATTCAACAACACAAAGCATTTGGGGGCCTGGGTAGCTCAGCGAGTACTGACGCTGACTACCACACCTGGAGTCACGAGTTCGAATCCAGGCCATGCTGAGTGACTCCAGCCAGGTCTCCTAAGTAGCCAAATTAGCCCGGTTGCTAGGGAGGGTAGAGTCGCATGGGGTAACCTCCTCGTGGTTGCTTTAATGTATGGTTCTCGCTCTCGGTGGGGCGCGTGGTAAGTTGTGTGTGGATGCCGCGGAGAATAATGTGAAGCCTCCACACACGCTACATCTTCGCGGTAACATGCTCAAAATACCACGTGATAAGATGCGTGGATTGATGTTCTCAGACGTGGAGGCAACTGAGATTCGTCCTCCGCCATCTGGATTGAGGCGAGTCACTACACCACCACGAGGACTTAGAGCGCATTGGGAATTGAGCATTCCAAATTGGGGAGAAAAACCAAAAAAAAACACAAAAAAAACAACGCAAAGCATTTGACTAAATATTTTGGTAATGGGCAAAAATCTATCTATTCATTTTTTGCTTAAACAGTTTAAGACCTTACCTGATAAAGGAAAACTTTTAAAAACATTTACATGACCTTACACATTGTTGGCTCAATAAAAATAATCGGTGTAAAAACATGCATTTTATCTTGCATTTTAGTGGGAGCAGCTGTTTGACAGTAATGCAGCATTCTTGTTCTGAGTCACTAGCTGTTCTTGACCTCTGACCTTTGACCTGTGAATGCACATCCTGTCTCACCGCTCACCGTCTCACACATATGTATTTATACACATTTTATCTGGAGGTCTTATTTTGGGAGAGTGTGTCATTAGTTTATCAGTAGCACACTGATATGAGTCGTTGTATTATTGTTCGGCATCCCATGATGTTTAGACACAGTAGCATCTCTTTCTCTCGCCTTCTTCCTGCAATAAACAGATGCCCTCTTTTATTGTATTCCTTTCTTGCGATAAACAATACACGTTAGGAATGTTTTGGGACCCTCCTGCTTGTCTGTGTGTGGCCCCTGTTCTCTTTCACTCTTATTAAAGGGATAGTCCATAAAAATTGGAAAAATCATAATTTACTCACCCTCATGTCATTACAAACCTGTATAACAACCAGAACATTCTTCACAAAGACATACAAGTTTGGAACAACGTTTTGGGTGAGAAAATTTTCATAAGATATGGTTGACCATGTCCATGCGAGATTACATAATGTCTGTAAATAAAGAAAAAAAGGTCCAGCTACTACAGCGCATGTATATGTGCAGTGATAGGTGTGGGAGTAGTTTGAAGCTGAAAGCTTGTAGCCACAACAAATGAGTAACACTGACCATAGATCATTCAAAAAGGCTAACCTCTGGGGAATCACCCATTAAAGAAACCTTGAACCTAAAAGACTCAAAAAGGGAAAACGACAGAGCCCGATCTGAAAGTATTTAAAACCGACCCAGAGATGGCTTTTTCTTGCTCGACAGGTAAGACATTTTATTGGACCGATGGTTAGCCCGGTAGCTCTCTTAGCACAGTAGACTGTTAGATAGCATTAGCCACTCTAATGGAGCATTTTATTATGGATTATGGTACTGCAGTGCTTTCAATTTCATTTTCAAGGAAGGACAATGGAAAAAAAATTACTTTATGCTGGTAACAATGCCAATCTCTCAACCAGTTTCTACCTTGGTCTATTTGCCTGCTAGCTAAGTAATAACAGTTTCCACCATTTCACTTTATCTGATTTGACTAGCAATCGTTGTCTAAGGTCATCGTTGCATAACGTTTGCAACGCTATTTATTTTAAAACAATTATTTTCAGTAAGTCAAAACAACAGCAGAAGATATGCTACTTGCCTGCTAATAAGACATCTTTTTCAGATATCCGTCTTTTTCTTTCTTTCATTATTTATTTAATTTTTTTGAGGGGAGGGGGCGAGTTTTGTTGTCGTTAGGGGCATTCGCTCTGGTAAGATGATCACCTGTAACCATGGTTAGACCAGTACTCCTCAAACCATCAGATTCATCCGCGCAGAAGAGTAGAGTCAAAGCCTGATTGACGTGATTACCAAAAGAGTGTTCCTCCGCAAGTAACTTGCAGTTTTATGCTTCCAGTTTTATGCTTCCAACCGCTAGAGGGCCAAACATTACATAGTGTAGCCAGTGTTGCCAACTTAGCAACTTTGTCACTAGATTTAGCAAATTTTTGACCTCCTAAGTGAGTAAAAGAGCCATCTAGCGACTAGCAACTTTTGTAGTCTGCTTTAGAAACATTCTTCCACATCTGGCGACACAAAAACATCAGCTCTATCGTGAATGATGTCTAATTTTTCTTGGATTTCTAGCGCCCCCCTACGTTTCAAGTAATATGACTGACCTGCATGCCATCAGGAGTTGGATTTATGTACATACAGATGTTCTATAAATCGAATGACTGACGAGCTTACGTGTTGTTGGTATTTGTTGCGACAATCTCAACCTCAATTCACGTGCATGCTCTCCGTTTAGAAAATAAAAGTCAGCCTACAGCGATAGAAGAGCATTGAGAGATGATCTAGCAGGGTGAGAGAGAGAAAGAGAGAGAGAATGGATATGAACCCCTGATCTATAATAAAGTGTAGAGATAAGTGATAGTGAAGGGGGAATTTACATGTTTCTATTGATCATGGTATAAATATTGTGGGGGGGGGTTACCTCTCCCCCAATCACCCCTGGAATCTACGTCCCTGTAAGACATTTAGATCCATGTTTAAAAATAAGTAATAAAAAAACATCCCCAACACTACACCACTGCCTAACCCAGGTTGCTATTGCTAGGATAATTTTGGACTTAGTAATTGTTCAAAAATTCTGTTTAATTATAAAACAAAATAAATATATAAATAGGAATCCCCCACTGTCTGAATGTTTGACAAGTTCAGTTAGTGATAGCTAATTGATTAGTAGTTAAATACTAATTGTTAAATCATTAGTTCAATAAAAAAAAACATTAAAAAAAAAACATATTGTTCTACACCTTTAAAGAATTGCCGTAGCTCTTTAAGCCAATTAATTTACATATGTAAATTTGACGTCTTACGTAATAAGTGACATCATCAAGTGATTTAGCTACTTTGAGCAACATTTCAGCAAGCCTTCCTGTCTTTCTTCCCATGAGAAATAGTAGGCAACACTGAGTGTAGCTTTAAATAAATCAGCATTGACAGAAGTACTATGTTTTGTTTTCGCGCATTAAGCTGCCTCTTTTTAACAGTGCCCAATCTCTGAAAATGTATGGTTTATACCGGCAGAGCTGGGCAGATATAGAAACTTCGGTAGAGATAGAAAGGCTTGCGAACGAGTCAAGACATGTATCTTTGCGATTTGTTAGCACTGCACATTTTGGAGAAAAGACTGAATTTTGTGGAATATGATTATCACTCTTGTAAATGACCAAATTTTGTGTGTACAGAACATGATTCAGCACTCAAAAGAGAAGAGTGACAACTGTATTTACCTGCAGTGTGAATGTAGGCATACAGTATTGCGCCATTCACTCGATAACAGGAGCTGAATCAACTTAAACCACTGAATTGATAATGCTATGTTGTCCCCAAATTAATAGGTGTATTTCATGTTTTGATGCTAATAAACAGTAGATAAACTGCTGATAATCTTCTCAAATGCAGTCTCAAAATGCAATGGATTTCTGTACAGAGTGAAAAGCATAATATTCAAGAGCTGTTGTGTCTGTCCGTTTGGAATAACTGCAAACAAAACTAAGTTAAATCACTGAGCATGCCCAAAAGTTCCTGAAGTCTTATGCCATTTTATTTAAACCCCTTCACTGTATATGTTGCAATAGTGTCTATTGCATTATTTTTAATGAATGCTGCTGGGTGGAACTTCAAGCTGACTAATGTGTCCAGAACATCTTATTGCTAACACAAAATCGGCAAATGAGAAGCAGATGTCCAGATGCATACACACAATGGTCCCGTAAAAGGCCAGCCATTACTCAACTCTGGAGCCTGTCCAGTCGAGACATGTGTGTACATAAATACACAGAAGGGAAATACTACTTCCCCTGGGAGGTACCTGCTCCTTTAAACACACATTCTTGTGTATTTAAAGGAAATCCCTCTGTAAACGCCAACATTCATCAGTCTTTAAACACTTGCACAGCAGTGTTGGGGAAGCTACTTCCTGCTATGCTACAAGCTACTTATAATTTAAAACAGTTAAACTACAATAAAGCCACACTTTTGAAAACGTACTTTGCTACAATACAAGCTACAAACAAGAAGTAGCTAACCACATTTTACTATCTTTTTTAATATCAAAACAAAGCCCAAAAGCAATAAAGGTTTTTGAATAAATTAATTTCGATAAGGAGGGGAGCATTAAACTTGAACAGATTCATGTACACTAAATGGAACTAGAATACAACTGAATCGAAAATGTAGTGATGAACAGCAGCATTTGACTAAATATTTGGCTAAAAAATGATATTGAGTTGTAGAACATGGTTATGTCACTCCCTTAAATAACCAAACTTTGTGTGTACAGAATGGGATTAAACACTCAGAAGAGGAGTAAAGGCTCTTATTTACCTTTACATGGCGAAACTACACTGCTGAAATACAATCATCTCAATGGGAATCCACGCAATCATGAATTTAGCCTGATGGACTTCCGGTGGCCTTATGGATTTCCAATTGGCCGCATTGACAAATAAGAAGTTGCTTGGTTTGGCAGTGCCCTCTGTGTGGGCAGTGCTTCATACACAGCTACACTAAACATTCACACTAATCCACAGTGTACAAGGAAATAATTTTAGCAGTGAGTTTCTTTGTAACTTCACTCTCCCGTGTATAATTTGCAGCATAAAAAATAGGCTGCTTGGCAAGAAGTTTTTGCGGGCTTCATACTAGCTTAACATGGCTTCGTCATCTACAAAATTTCACTGCGCAGGATTAAATATGACCTAGCCTTAAAGCCTAGTTTACGTAATGGAAGAAACCAAACTTTTTTTCTTCTGAATGAACTAAAGCACCCCAGGTGAGCAAAGGTGGCATCGTTTTTAAATTAGTTTGTTAAGGGTGATGTCACAGAAGACTGTCAGCTGCATATCAGTAGGTAAGGTAAGCCAATCATTAACACTCTTCGACTATCTGAGTTCTCCTAGGTCAAGAATTTCAGGGATGTGTGCAAACAGGAGAAATACCACCAAATTAACACCTTAGCAGAAAAAATACTTTAGTGCAAGTTATGGAAGTATACATTTTCCTTAACCATATTAGCTGCCATGTGTACATGGTCATTGTGTTGGGTGGTGGGAGTGTAGTGGTCAAGTCTGGTTGCAATATTGGACCTAAATGGAGACTTACAGAGATCCCCTATCACTCTTCATTATGACACCAAAGCCCCTTGCTATTCCAGTAGGAATGTCCTTGAAAATAGTGTACCATCTGTTTGAATAGAAGTGTCTTTTGAATGACAAACACACATTGTAAAAATTAAAAGATACTCGAGGCACGATTTAGGGTTCCTCAGCTGCCACACCAGCGGAACCCTCTGGAGATCGTCCAGAGACCCTTTAATTTCTTAGAGAAACTTAGTTCCTGCAAGAACTCTTAAGAAATCTAAGGACTGTTAACGATTCCTTCAGTAACCCCATCATAAGGAAAAGGCTAAGGGAAAATTCCTTGAGTACATACAGTAAATGGGATATTTGAGGCTACTTTAAGGGTGTCTGGAGGATCTCGAGAGGGTTCTGCTGGTGTGGCCGCTGAGGAATCCCAAATGTTGCCATGAGTATCTTTTTGATGTTGTTGTTTTGTTATCCACAGAAGTGCATTGATTACCTGTATATTGAGGTGTTCTTGCAATCCCATCCTGTCTCTCTTTTGAAGAGTGTGAAGAGTTCACTTTAAACATGTTGATGTCCCTTGTATGTGTGTTTACTGTGCTGTTGAGTTGTCGAACACAAGTCCACAAGCCATTAACATGTTTATTGAGTCCATCTTTTATCCGTTTGAGACTGTCTGACATTGGTTCAAACCGGCCGCAAACACCCTCAATGCCAGCCATCCGTCCATCAAGCCCATTGAGCAAGCCATTTATGGTGGTCACTTGCACTTGGTTTCGCCCACAAACCATCTCCAGCTTTTCCACCCGTTGCAGCAGACTCCCATTGTGACTATGAGGAGTTACTGACTGATTGAGGTCTGGGACAAAGTTCTCCACAATCTTGATATGCTGTGCAAGAGATCCCACCTCATCCTGCAAGCTCTTTGTGTGTTTTTCTAAGACTTCCAGGCGCTGGTCATGATCTAACAGTTCAGTCAGTATCTGTGAACTGCTGTTGTGATGTTGAACAGCATTGATCTTTTCTTCAAAAGCTATGTTTTGTTCCTCCACTTCCTTAATTCTCTCCCTTCTCAACTTCTCCTCAAGATAGAGGCACTGTACCTCTGCACTCTTTTCTGCAAGACTAACCCTTGCTTCCATAACCTGTCCTTGTGCTTCAATTTCTGCAAGGGTGGAATTCTGTAGCCTAATGGCATCAGTCAGCAGATGCTGCATGTCTCTTAGCTTCTGGACCTCAGTGTTGTCCAACCCTGAGGACATTTCACTTGGAATGAGGAGACGCAAATCTTGGATCTCCTTGTGGAGTTCAGCCTCTTTGGAGTCAAGGAGTTCTGCCAAGCTTAAGTAGGAAGTCTCTTGCTCCTCACACTGTTCCTGAACCGACAGTACCTTGTAGTCACACGCATTCTTTAGGTCAGCTATTTTGATGTCCATACCTTCAAGAAGTTCCTTACGGAGAGCAGAGAGCCTTGCATCTACATATGTCTGGCATGTACACTCATTAGTTGAAGGTGTGGATGAAGGTTGCAGTTGGCCAGGACTGGTTGCCTCTGTTAGTCGATGCAGCTGTCCATCAATGTTCTGGATCATAACATGCAAATCTTGGATGCTGTTGGTATTGGTACTGATTGTGTTGGAGAGCTGGGTGATCTGGTTCTGTAGCTCATTAGCCACTGGTGAGACACGGAGGTCAGATGGGAGCAGGATGGTCTCAGTTCTGCCTGTCTTGACATCCTGTGGCTGTCGCAGGTTCCCCAACATGTTAAAAATGATCTTGCTAGCATCTTCCTGTAAATCCAAGCGCAGGTTTGCATTGGCTGATGTCATGGCAGCTTGCAGGTCGAGGACTGTTTGAGAAAGACGCTCCACTTCTTCTTCTAACGTCTGAACTCGATGACTTTCACGATCTCCAGGAACTTCCCCTTCACTGCTAATCTCACCTGTTTGCATCAAAGGATGCCCTCTTTGTCCGCTTTGCCCAGGATGTGACCATGGATGTGCTCCAGAGAAGACCTCTGGTCCTAGAACAACCAAAATGAAACTTATTAATGCAGATCAAAAGAGTGTACACTTTTAACCAGGTTTACATGGTTATGACATGAGTGAAAAAGAACTTTGTACTGATGAGGCTGGTAAGTGATTAAATCACACCAGTTTCAAACTAACACATATGCACTGTTCCAAAACCTAGTGAGCAACCTCCGGAGGCCACATTTTAAGGTAATTATGCTACCTCCTGAGATACCTTGTTTTGACCAAATTCTAAAGCCTCAGACACAATCACCCTTGCTTGACGGCGAAGACATTTCTTTATGCAAACTTTGCGTAAGGTTCAAGTTTGGTGAAATTTGACACAGGAATTTTCAGCGTTATATAATAGCAAGTTGCGTAGTTTGGCAGTGACCTTTTTCTACGAGTTTCACATGTGCTTGTCATCCACCCATGCCTTGTTTGCCTGCAAAATTTTTACCTTGCCAGTGTGAATGTGACCAAGCCTTGAGGTAGTATCACATGTATCCTTCACCGATAAGGCAATCCCAGAATGCACTTTGATGAAAAAATAAATCCAAGATGGTTGACAAACCGAGATAAATTTTTATTATAAATATACTTATAATTAACTTAATATTGAAAAATATAGATTTTTTTTAATAATAGAAACTGACTATTTACCCAAAATGTGCGTGTGCTATGCATATTTATGCTTATTAGAGTAGCACATTGAGTTGAGTCTCTTGTGCTTCTCCTGAGGATTTGTGAAGTGAGCAATGTTGCTGCCCATATAGAGCATACCAAATCATTCACTTACAATGTTCAATGTTGGCTGCGATGCTGCCATAGAAGGCAGATGCCTATGTAACATGATCACTTAGGAAGTTGACATGTTGCTACCGAATGTTCCGATACCCTGACATTGACCCCATTCTGTTGAGTTACTGACAAGAAGCATTTCTCATAAGATATTTTTGCATCAATTCAAATGTATTAACTTTTTCCTGTGGTTTCTAATGACAGTGTGTTGTGCCAGGAGCCTCAGAGACACGGGTTCTAGTCCCATGGAAACCAGGAAGTAATCGTGTGCACATAATAAATAATGAGCACGATTCGAATGTTGTATTTTTGCTCTAAAATGTTATTTTTACTCGACTGATGGTTAGGGTTAGGATGTCTGAGAAATAAAACACTACAGACCAGTGTCTCTCATCACATTCATGGCGAAAATACTTGAAAGGGTAGTTTTCAATCAGATCTTAAGAACAAGCTGCTGGATGACAATCAGTCAGGCTTCAAAAGTGGACACTCCACCGAGACTGCCCTGCTGTCTGTCACTGAATCACTGAGATCTACTGGACCTTTCTGCAGCCTTTGACACAGTCAACCATCAGATCCTACTCTCCACCCTTTCTACTCTGTGCATCATAGGAATCTCTCAGGTAGGTCCTTCAAGGTAGCCTGGAGAGGTGAGGTGTCCAAGCCACATCAGCTACTTACTGGGGTACCTTGGGGCTCAGTGCTTGGGCCACTTCTCTTCTCTATATATACAACATCACTAGGACCCATCATTTAGGCACATGGTTTCTCTTACCACTGCTACGCCGATGACACACAGCTCTACTTGTCTTTCCAGCCCAATGATACCAAGGTGACCGCTCGAATCTATGCCTGTTTGGCAGATATCTCGGCCTGGATGAAGGAACACCACCTGCAACTTAACCCAGCCAAGACTAAGCTCCTTGTCTTTCCAGCCAATCCTGCTGTTGAACACAACATCACGGTGCAGCTGGGCTCATCTACAGTAACGCCTTCCAAAACGGTCAGAAATCTAGGGGTAACCATCGATAACCAACTAAATTTCACAGATCACACCTCAAAGACAGCACAATCATGTAGATTTACACTCTATAATATCAGGAAGATAAGACCCTTCCTCTCTGAACATGCCACACAATTTCTTGTTCAGTCATTTGTCATAAATCCCTGCATATGCAATTAGACCCCTGCAAATGATCCAGAATGCAGCTCCGCGTCTGGTCTTTAATGAACCAAAGACAGCGCATGTTACACCACTCCTTGTCTCTCTTCACTGGCTGCCGGTTGATGCATGTATCAAATTCAAGGCTCTGATGCTGGCATTCAGAACAGTCACTGGGTCTGCTCCAGCATACCTAAAATCATTTCTGCAGAGCTACGTTCCCACCAGAAGCCTGCGGTTGGCTAAGGAACGGCGCCTTGTTGTACCAACACAAAGAGGCACCAAAACACTTTCCCGGACTTTCAGTTTCATTGTACCACATTGGTGGAATGACCTTTCCAACACTATCAGTGATGCTGACTCACTTTCTGTCATCAAAAAATGGCTAAAAATACATCTTTTCCATGAGCACTTAACCAGTCAATAAAAAAGATATATATACAGGTGCATCTCAATAAATTAGAATGTCGTGGAAAAGTTCATTTATTTCAGTAATTCAACTCAAATTGTGAAACTCGTGTATTAAATAAATTCAGTGCACACAGACTGAAGTAGTTTAAGTCTTTGGTTCTTTTAATTGTGATGATTTTGGCTCACATTTAACAAAAACCCACCAATTCACTATCTCAAAAAATTAGAATATGGTGACATGCCAAATCAGCTAATCAACTCAAAACACCTCCAAAGGTTTCCTGAGCCTTCAAAATGGTCTCTCAGTTTGGTTCACTAGGCTACACAATCATGGGGAAGACTGCTGATTTGACAGTTGTCCAGAAGACAATCATTGACACCCTTCACAAGGAGGGTAAGCCACAAACATTCATTGCCAAAGAAGCTGGCTGTTCACAGAGTGCTGTATCCAAGCATGTTAACAGAAAGTTGAGTGGAAGGAAAAAGTGTGGAAGAAAAAGATGCACAACCAACCGAGAGAACCGCAGCCTTGTGATTGTCCAGCAAAATCGATTCAAGAATTTGGGTGAACTTCACAAGGAATGGACTGAGGCTGGGGTCAAGGCATCAAGAGCCACCACACACAGACATGTCAAGGAATTTGGCTACAGTTGTCGTATTCCTCTTGTTAAGCCACTCCTGAACCACAGACAACATCAGAGGCGTCTTACCTGGGCTAAGGAGAAGAAGAACTGGACTGTTGCCCAGTGTTCCAAAGTCCTCTTTTCAGATGAGAGCAAGTTTTGTATTTCATTTGGAAACCAAGGTCCTAGAGTCTGGAGGAAGGGTGGAGAAGCTCATAGCCCAAGTTGCTTGAAGTCCAGTGTTAAGTTTCCACAGTCTGTGATGATTTGAGGTGCAATGTCATTTGCTGGTGTTGGTCCATTGTGTTTTTTGAAAACCAAAGTCACTGCACCCGTTTACCAAGGAATTTTGGAGCACTTCATGCTTCCTTCTGCTGACCAGCTTTTTAAAGATGCTGATTTCATTTTCCAGCAGGATTTGGCACCTGCCCACACTGCCAAAAGCACCAAAAGTTGGTTAAATGACCATGGTGTTGGTGTGCTTGACTGGCCAGCAAACTCACCAGACCTGAACCCCATAGAGAATCTATGGGGTATTGTCAAGAGGAAAATGAGAAACAAGAGACCAAAAAATGCAGATGAGCTGAAGGCCACTGTCAAAGAAACCTGGGCTTCCATACCACCTCAGCAGTGCCACAAACTGATCACCTCCATGCCACGCCGAATTGAGGCAGTAATTAAAGCAAAAGGAGCCCCTACCCAGTATTGAGTACATATACAGTAAATGAACATACTTTCCAGAAGGCCAACAATTCACTAAAAATGTTTTTTTTATTGGTCTTATGACCTTCCTCCAGACTCTAGGACCTTGGTTTCCAAATGAAATACAAAACTTGCTCTCATCTGAAAAGAGGACTTTGGAACACTGGGCAACAGTCCAGTTCTTCTTCTCCTTAGCCCAGGTAAGACGCCTCTGATGTTGTCTGTGGTTCAGGAGTGGCTTAACAAGAGGAATACGACAACTGTAGCCAAATTCCTTGACATGTCTGTGTGTGGTGGCTCTTGATGCCTTGACCCCAGCCTCAGTCCATTCCTTGTGAAGTTCACCCAAATTCTTGAATCGATTTTGCTGGACAATCACAAGGCTGCGGTTCTCTCGGTTGGTTGTGCATCTTTTTCTTCCACACTTTTTCCTTCCACTCAACTTTCTGTTAACATGCTTGGATACAGCACTCTGTGAACAGCCAGCTTCTTTGGCAATGAATGTTTGTGGCTTACCCTCCTTGTGAAGGGTGTCAATGATTGTCTTCTGGACAACTGTCAAATCAGCAGTCTTCCCCATGATTGTGTAGCCTAGTGAACCAAACTGAGAGACCATTTTGAAGGCTCAGGAAACCTTTGGAGGTGTTTTGAGTTGATTAGCTGATTTGGCATGTCACCATATTCTAATTTTTTGAGATAGTGAATTGGTGGGTTTTTGTTAAATGTGAGCCAAAATCATCACAATTAAAAGAACCAAAGACTTAAACTACTTCAGTCTGTGTGCATTGAATTTATTTAATACACGAGTTTCACAATTTGAGTTGAATTACTGAAATAAATGAACTTTTCCACGACATTCTAATTTATTGAGATGCACCTGTATATATATATATAAAATAATAATAATAATAATTTCTTGTTGCACTTTAAACTGTCTTGAATACTACTATTCTGATACTAGTGAAACTTTGTAATACAGCACTTTTCTTACCACTGTCTCCTTAAGATGATTCGCTTATAATGTATTTCTCTTTTGTAAGTCGCTTTGGATAAAAGCGTCTGCCAAATGTATAAATGTAGATGTAATCAAATTTGCATTCCTGTTGCTAAAAAGACTCGCTTTACAACTTGCTTTTGGCACCACCCTGTGGACATTTCACCTGGAAACTACAACTCTCACGTGCCCATACGTTTAACAACACATCCCGCTTCGCGCACTGGGGGCAGTGGCTTGAATTTCGATAAACTGATTTCAGCTGAATAACTTTCGACCTACTGTCATCTATGTGGGCAGAAGGCAGCGAGTCAACTCACAAGGTTTTGGTAGAGACCGATGATGTTTAAGCTTTGTAGTTCTACTTTCGAAAGTGTGTAAATTGTATATTTTAAACGTTTGTTCCATTGCTATACAATCACCCTTTATACTTCCACACTGTAAGTACATAGATGAAAATTTTGTGAACAAAAACACCGTAAACAAAATGATTATCCATCTTAAATTGTATTTAATCAAGAATATTCCTTTTAAAGAGCCTTACCCAGCATGCTCTGTTGATGTCTGTTAATGGATGGGAGAGTTTGGTGTGGTTCTTCTAGAACATGAGGTTTTGGTGGGGCATCTTTCAGCTCTGTACAGTCATGACCTTGGTAGCCTGGACAACATCTCCATTCCAGCTCAGTCACTTGTTTGTAACCTACTTTGTACATGGGTTTCAGGTGAGTATGATACCTAGAATGACAATTGTGAATTATGATTATCAAGTGGAGTCAGAAATATCGTAATTATGGGTTCCGAGCACATGAATGACCCTGCAAAGTTGTATTAACGGGTGGGAAACTCCCACCCTAGATGATATATGAGTTTCAAAGTTGGGACATTGGAAGGGGTGTGTCAACATGAAAGATGATGAAAAGCAATGATTTTGCTAAATTATTTCAACTTCTGTAATTTATTTAAATAATAATTAGTTATATATGACAGTCAACTAATGACTCACCCTTCACGGTTTAAGCAAATTAATTAATAATATGTTAGATTCCATGCATTAATAAAACATACATGTCGTTTATAATTGATGCAGGTTTATTCACTAATGTTTATTCACCGGTACAACTGAAAAAGGGGTTTTGCCGTCATCATTGCATAAATATTTAAGTTTGGCTTCTTCCCTATTTTGTTTCCCACATGAACGTGTGACATGTCATTGTAATGAATGCCTGACATGGAGGTAAGAGCTTCCTAGGTGCCACTGAAGGCAGCATCCGATTTCGCCGAGATACAGGTGCATGACGTCACACAAACATGTCGGCACCAGGGGAGATATACAAAGTAAGTGATAAACATTCACTTTTATTAAGTATTATCAATAAATGAGTCAAAGTTCCTACATTACCTGATATTAAAGCTTGTTTAACAAACGCCTGCAGAAACAGGTGTATAAAACATGGTATATTATACTCTTTTGATAATCTTACACCTGCAGCATTGTTAATCAATTGGGTTGCTAGGAGACATCTCAGGTGACAGTCGAACACCTGCTAAGCTAACGAGAGCGTTGCAGTTTTGTTTCCTTACACGTCACCTTCTGAGCATCTTGCAGTGGAATGCCTTTATGGTCGGAGATCAGAGATATCAAGTATTATGGGTACCTGGATGGGAGACCTCCTGGAAAACTAAGGTTGCTGCTGGAAGAGATATTGGGGAGGACAGCAGGGGGTGCTCACCCTGCGGTCTGTGTGGGTCCTAATGCCCCAGTATAGTGATGGGGACACTATACTGTAAAAAGGCATCGTTCTTTGGATGAGACGATAAACCGAGGTCCTGACTCTCTGTGGTCATTAAAAATCTCAGGATACTTCTCGAAAAGAGTAGGGGTGTAACCCCAGTGTCCTGGCCAAATTCCCCCATTGGCCCTTATCTATCATGGCTTCCTAATAATCCCCATCCATTAATTGGCTCTATCTCTCCACTCTCTCCTCTCCGCCAATAGCTGGTGTGTGGTGAGCATACTGGCGCACTATGGCTGCCGTCGCATCATCCAGGTGGATGCTGCACACTGATGGTGGTTGAGCAGAGTCCCCTGTTCACTGTGTAAAGTGCTTTGAGTGTAGTGTCAGAAAAAGCGCTATATAAATGTAATGTTCATTCATTCATTCATTCAAGTAGGAACAGCCCACATCCAAGTTGAATGGAACGCAGCATGACTCCATATTTCTTGCAGGAATGCCGAAAATTCTCTCACCCAATGCTAGAGAGAGACGTTCTCTCTGACATCTGCATCTTGCGTGCATGAAAGTTGGGATTGAGGGGCATGCCTGAACTAGTTGATACAATCAGCAGCCTAATAAAGAGGTTGACTGGCACAAAGTTTTTTATGTATTTTGAAAATACACAAATACCAAACTTAAATGTATTTAAATACAAGTTACATTTGGTCTTTTTCAGACACTTTAAAATGCAAAGTACAAAATATTATTTGAAATACTGCCCTGAATCCCTGAATATGGCAAAACAAATATATATATTATTGAAACAGGCTAACATTTAATATGGTGGGGCAGAGAAATAATAAATGAGACTTGTTATATGTGGAAATAATGTTATTTTGCCTAAATAACCAGGCTGACTTTCTCGCATTTTCTTAATACCAACATTTTGAATATTATCCTTCTTGCAATATGTCCCTACCAACTCTCAAATGAAACCTACGCCCTTGTTGGGGGCAAGTAAATGATAACAACATTTTCATTTTTGGGGTGAACTATCCTTTACACACATTTAATAGTCAAACTGTACTACTGATTAGAGCACATTCTGAATGTGAGCTGTTTGATTCAGAGGGAAGAGAGTGACATCATATGCTCAGAGGGGAGTTGAAAAATGTTATTAATATGTTGTGCCTAATCACTCAGTCCACAAAAGGATGCATTCCTCTTTTTTAACGGGCTGTGCAAACATAAACATTTCATGCAAAAACATTTGAAGAACTATTATGCACATAAGTTATTACAGTTTGCTTCAACAGTGACACACATCTGGAGTGCAGCTTTGAAAGCAGGGGGGTAACGTGCATGACCATGTGTTCATTTAGTAGCTAGAATCCCAGCACCATTAAGGTAAAGTTAATCCATCATTTATACATACTGTATACAGCGTACTGTATATACACAGTTTCAAACTCTGAGTGCACATTAAAAAACTCATTTAAATCTTTTACTCAAACATGATTAAGATTCCACACTAGGTAACTATTTATAGAGCACTTTTAATTAAATAAGCAAATTCATGACATTGACCATGTTAACTGCTTTGTGCAGTGTGTCTGATTTTCATTGAAACACACAAGATGCTCTTTGGAACATTAAAAAGTCATGCTGGATAACATGATCATCAGTGCATGCTGTCATTAAAGCAACAAGGAATGAACCAAATATTTAGAAATTCTGAAATTCAATTTTTCACTTACCAATGCCAAATTGCACAATAGTTGTTTGCAGAAACAACAAATGAACTAACTGCAGCATTTCTAAAAGTTTCTCAAAGTTTCTGGCAAATTTACACAAGCTAAAACAGACTGTTTAGTGCTGCCCCTGGCACTTCAGCAGTCATAAATAATTTGGATACTGATAACTCAATAATGACCTGCCAGTCCATTGGGTCCAATTTAACTGCATTGCTTCATCTAATCTAATCTGATCTCTGGTCACTTCCTCCAATAAAAATGCTGGAATCTGGATATTTGTGGGAAACATGGATCAGTTAAGACAAATGTGCAGATGTGAGCATGCTAGAGAGAGAGAGAGAGAGAGAGAGAGAGAGAGAGAGAGAGAGAGAGAGAGAGAGAGAGAGAGAGAGAGAGAGAGAGAGAGAGAGAGAGAGAGAGAGAGAGAGAGAGAGAGTTAATACAATTATAGGTTGGTTATTGACGTGAATAGGCAAGCTTTTGGCATAATGGTTGGCTTTGATTTTCAGCAACAGGAATCTTAACATACGCCAACAACTTCTGTGAACATGTCATACTAGTCTTTTTCAACATGAAAACATTTATTTGATCCCTGTCTTCCTTTATAAGACAACCGAACGGATTCCTTGCTGAGCAGTAAACCGGTGCACCCCTCCAGTCACTGCGTGCTCTCCGGAGACACTTACATCACCCGATGCGCGCAGTCCGGCTGATGCTGCGGACAGGGCGCGAGCTGAGGCTCCACGACGCGTTCAGTCGTCGCCAACACAGAGCACGTCACGTTCTTATGGACAACGAAAGCGCACCAGTTTCTGCAAAAAAAAGGGAAGAACAATAAATACAGGAAAATTAAGAAAATCAATAGAAAAAAAATTACACTTAGGCCTATGATGACTGAACGGACGAAAGAACATAAATATTATTGCTATATTATAACAATAATAGGTAATAATAATACATAGTAAAATCTGCGCAGTTTGTGTGGCTTATACTAAAAACAACAGCTAAAAAACAAAACAAATATTATTACTAAATAGCAATAATAGGTATTAATAATAGACCTAATAAATAAACGAAAAAATAAAATCTACGCAGTTTGTGTCCTTATATTCAAAACAACAGCTAAAAAAGTAAAAATATATAAATATTATAGCTAAATAATAATAATAATAAAAATAAAGGTAATAATAATAGGCCTAATAATAATAATAATAATAATAATAATAATAATAATAATAATCATATATATATATATATATATATATATATATATATATATATATATATATATATATATATATATATATATTATTATATATATATTAATTCTACGCAGTTTGAATGGCTTAATAATAATAATAATAATAACAATAATATTAATAGGTAATAATAATAATAACAGACCATATAGTAAATAAATAAATAAAAATCTACGCAGTTTGTATGGCTTATACTCAAACAACAGCTGAAAATAAAAATACATCTTAATAACAACAACAATAATAATAATAATAATAATAATAATAACAATAATAATAATAATAATAATAGATAATTACAATAATAGACCTAATAATAAATAAATAAATAAAATCTACGAAGTTTGTATGGCTTATACTCAAACGACAGTTGCAAAATAAATGAAGATAAATATTATTGCTAAATGATAATAATAATAATAAGAAGAACATAGTTTTATTAACGTATTTAATATTTATTATCGTATTTATTAACGTTTTACAACATCAACTAAGACAAATAATCACAGGACAAAATACACAAACAGCAACAAACAGCGAATTTAGAGGATTTAAAAAAAAACAAATAAATAAACAATAGGATGCATGACAAGGGGCAAAGTATAAGAAAAACTATTAGAGGTGGTATTATTATCATGAATAAAACGAAACGTTGAAGGATCTGCCACTCATGACCAGCAAACTAAAGATAAAGGAGCTGAGAGTTTAGGTTTGCCAAGAACATGGACAGCTTCAAAAGTTACTGAAAAAGAGAATTTTGTATTGAGTAAGTGTAACCAGGTTCAAATGAACAGGAAAGAATATACTGACTCCTAAGTCTAGGCTATATCATTTTAAAATGTATGTTTTCAAGCTGTTTGCATCACAGCTTGGGGTCCAGACATCCTCAGATTCACCAATATGAATTGCTTTTCCAATGCCAGCTTAATGAGAGAAAGCTAGGCTACTTACTTGTTCCTTTGACGTGAAACCGAGCTGGAATAGGGGTTGCCCTGGAATAGGCTGAACCTCGACGGGCTTCCATACGCCAATTGAGAGGTAATGAGACTAATAATTCCTGCACATAAGTGCACGTAACCTCCGAGCACGAACTTCATTTTAAATCATCCAACAGTCAACATGCACTGTACACAAGCATTTACGATAAGCTCAAAGGACACGATTTCAAAACAAAAGTTTCTTGAAGAATATCGTGACAGAGTGCTGTACATTGAGAGACTGGCTTGCGTTTGTTCGCAGAGAGAGCGCGCGCCTTTCTACTGGACGCTCCTGTGCGCTCGTTAATGCGGGATACCTTGAAGTCTCCCAATAAACTTGACTTGGCGTACCTCCTGGATAGACTGAGAACTTTCTGCTCTGTACGTGGTTTAGTTTTAATGGTTACATACTTCCCTCCTAAAAAGAAACTCTTTTCCAAAACCCTGATTGCTTATTTTGAACAATTCCAAGTGATCCAAATGGGTATTTTCTTAAATGGTTTTAATAATAAAACACAAAAATCTTTTATAACAAAAAGTTCCTAAAGGGACTAGCCTTGCCTATAAGGAAAAAGTACAAAAAGGAATAATAATAATAATAATAAATCGTTCAGTATTTCACAGCGCAATTCCAAAGCACTTATTCAGAGTATAGCAACATATCCCATTTTTGTCAGGAATGAAAACGAGGCTGTGATGGACAGTCTATAGTTTTTTTGTACACTCTAAGAAATATATCTTTGGCTGAACTTGATTAATTCATGGACAGTGTTTCCACATGTTTGAAATGAGTTTTGTAAAATTAAAATTACCATGTCAGTTCAACTTCAATATTTCAAGCAGAAGGAACTAACAGAATCAAGTAAACCCAACAAAATACAGCGTGCTAGAATAACTCAAATGAAACTCTTTTAGTGATATGCTAGCTAGTGACAGGAAATGTTAGTATGCTTAACACATGCTGGTGGGAAGCACTACTAAGTGCAACTTGGTCACTACGATGAGGTTAGTTCAGCAATTGCATAATGGATAAAGCAATATGAAGAATACTCGGATGCACTGGTCCTCAAACTCAAGCTCCACTCTTCACCATGATGATAACCCCCAAAACTAACTTAACAGAAATTCTTCTAAATTGCAAAATAACAAAACATTAAACATAATAAGTGCCTTAATACCTTTATATTAATCTTGCACTAAGACAAATAAAATAACACTTAATTTTAACATTTAATCTCCCTGTCAAGTCACATGCAAAGCATGCTGGAAACTAGAAATCCTGTGCCTGGTTTCAGTAAACCAAACCAGAAATATTCATATTGTCTCAACACACATAAATTAAGTAAAGCTGACAAGAATTTCTTTTAGTTGAATCAACTCAGTTAATTTATGTCCCCTCGGTTCCATGTAGTTTTGCGTAATATGAACATGGGAGGATTGAGTAAAACTGATTATTTATATATATACATATATATATATATATATATATGTAATATATATAGATATATATATGAAGGCTCATGCTATTCTCTGCAACTCACCATGTGCCCCACCGAGAGCGAGAACCACATTATAGCGACCACAAGCAGGTTACCCCATGTGACTCTACCCTCCCTAGCAACCGGGCCAATTTGGTTGCTTAGGAGACCTGGCTGGAGTCACTCAGCATGCCCTGGATTTGAACTCGTGACTCCAGGGGTGGTAGTCAGCGTCTTTACTCACTGAGCTACCCAGGCCCCTGAAATATGTAACATTGACATCAAGCATTTAAAATGGGTACTGCAGTCCAAATTCAAAATATTGGAGAGAGTTGTCTCCCCCGCCCCCTCCTCCCCAGACTCCAAGCTCACGCGGATTGCCAGGTTGAGGACACGCAACAGGAATGAGCAAACTGACAATGGCAAGCGACGAGACTTAACCTGTAAATTGATCAGCTAATATATACGTTTGCAATGTTTTTATTGTTTGCAAATTATAAACCAGCTCATGTGGATTTTTTATATCTCTGTCAATGTTAGCTAGATGTATTGCTGGCTTGCATGGCTGCAGCTTGCTGAAAATCAGAAAATTTATCGGTTTTGAGCATTGGTAGAATTCTTTTTAAATTTATTGGTATGCCCAGAATCTGCCAATTTTGTTTTCACATATTCTGGGCTGAGTTTGAGAGAAAATCGAAATGCTTTTAAACACGATAAAATGTGTTAAACAGAGCTGAGAGTACTGCACTCTTATTGGTAGCCAAATTAATTGGCAAATTAGACTAAATATTTAATAAACAAACAGGCATGGGGAACTTCGTTAATGACAGGGGTTTCAATTTTCTAGGGATGGGGAGTCGACTCCAAAAGAGTCGATTACTCGACTCTGACAAGCCGTGAAATCAGAGTCGACTCTAGATAGGAATCGACTCTTTTGTTCTATCGACTCTGAATCTTTTCGAACAGGACGTTGGGATTGGCTCAAATCAGTGAATGAACCAATCACGTACCTTACACGTGCCTGTAGGTTAAACACTTATTCATCCTACTTTGTGAGAGATAATTTATGTGCCTGTTAAAAAGAGAGAGAGGGTGCTTGACAGACTTCAAAAGACGAAACTTTCAGAACTTTCTAGCATTACATCAATGCATAAGGGCAGTGGTTGGGAAGTAAATGGATGCTGGTTTTATCTGTAGCTGCGTTTACATGGACCCTGGTAATCCGTTTGTGATCGGACTAGAAACTCAATCCAAATAAAAAAGTCTCATGTAACCACGTCAATCGGATTAAATTGGTCACATCCGATTTAAATTTCATTCAGATTGTAAGGGGTGGGGTAAACCTTTTCTAAACCATTTGAAAAGAGAATGTTTGCCATGTAAACACTTGATCTGGTTGCTTTGCGAAACTTGGACGATCTGCGCATGTTCAGTACTGACGCAGTTATGGCGTCATGACGTTTCATGCACAACAACACACTTTCATCACAGTGGCCATATTTGTGACCATCAGCGTAAACAAGCAACAGCGGTGAATGGAGAAACACCTGTGAAATGACCTCAATAAAAGCATCCAAAAGTTGTTTTTGAAGCATAGTTAATGTAGTAAATGTAAAAATATCCAGCATTTTCCATATCAACTTGCCATGTAAATATGACTACTTATACATTGTAATCTGGTGGCATGAATAAATTCTGTTCTTCAAATAGTATGTGTAGTTTAATGACTAACGTTAGTATACTGTATAGCCTACAATTAAATATGTGCTGTATAGTGATGTTATAGTGCTTTTTAAACAATATGCTACAATAGTCACACATCTTACACAGTCGTGGTATTATAAATGTAAGTGTTTAATCGCTGCTCTCCCCCTTCATCACTGATTGAATTCAATTCCTTCCAGACTTAGTTGAAGCCCTTGTACAATAATGCCAAACCTGAACTTTTCTTATCCGTCCGTCCATCTATCTACCTGTCTGTCTGTCTATCTATCTATCTTATCCGTCCATCAATCTGTCTATCTATCTATCAGTCTGTCTGTCTGTTTATCTAACTTATCTGTCCATCTGTCTATCTATCTATCTCTCATTCTTATCCGTCTGTCCATCCATCCATCTTATCCGTCCATTTGTCTGTCTGTCTATCTATCTGTCACTCTTTCTTATCCTTCTATCTATCTATCTATCTATCTATCTATCTATCTGGTTTTAGCATCTCTACACTGGCTTCCAGTTAAATTCAGGGTTTTAAAATTCAGATTTTTGTCTACAAGGCACTATCTGGTCACACGCCCCAATATATCAGTGACCTTCTACACCCTTTCTCCCCCACCAGAGCGCTCAGGTCTTCTGATCAACTTTTATTGAGGGTTCCTTGTTGCTGCTACAGATCTAAGGGTGACCGTGCCTTTTCTGTGATTGGTCCTAATCTATGGAATAGTCTCCCTTTCCATGTGAGGTCAGCTTCATCATTAGCCATTTTAAAATCTTTTTTAAAAACATATTTATTTACAGGAGTCTGTAGTTGCGTGTGTGTTTATTTCATTGTTTTAATTTGTTGTAGATTGGTATTCTTTTCTAGACTTGTGCTGTTTGTTTACTGGCTTGAACTTGCGTCACTTAAACGTGTGTTGGTGTGTGTGCTATATTGTTTGTCTTGTCCCAGGGAATTCACTGCTAGATTTAGAGTTGTTTGTCCAGTGTGTGTAAAACCATCGTTGTTTTAGTGTCTATAAACAGTGCTTCACTTGTTTTAGAGTATTATATATTGCTAAAGTGTAGCATAATTTATTTGCAGTGTACTGAAGTTGCGTTTGTTCCCGCGCTGTTCACCTTGCGTGACCCATAGTTTCGGTTGCCCACATGACTAGCTTTGTGCTAAGTAGCATTAAGGCATGTCCTGCTTTTTTCACTGTACGGCTCGTTAGCATCGTGTATATATTTGACGTGAATGCTGACGTGGAAGTGGCAGCGGAAGTGGTAGAACTCGTGTAAAGCCCTCCTCATGTAAAGACCAGCAAGTCTACCTGTGCGAGTCCACCGACAAAGCGCCTCTCACTATAACACTTAAGTATCTTTTAATTTGCTCTCTTTTCTTATATTCCTTGTACATAATAACATGTCTACTTCACGAAAAACATATGCCTTTAAGCACATCCCTGTTATCTGTTACAGACCTTTAACATGATATAGATGCAAGACAAAATGCAACCCACACAACCTACGGCCACTTTGCACTTCAGTACCTGCTCCACTCTCTTTCTCAGTGGGACTCTGGAACTGCCAGTCAGCTGTGAATAAATCTGACTTCATTCCAGCCTTTGCCACACAGTCCACCCTCATCATACTAGCACTGACAGAAACATGGATACATCCAGAGGATACAGCAACACCTGCTGCTCTCTCCAACAACTTCTCCTTCTCTCACACCCCTCGACACACAGGTGGGGGTGGTGGAACAGGTTTGCTCATTCATAACAACTGGACTTTTTCACCACACTCTTCTCTATGTAACAATACTACTTTTGAATTCCATGCTATTACTACAATGCAACCCACAAAAATACATGTTGTTGTCATTTATCGCCCTCCAGGTCAGCTGGCAAACTTTCTAGAGGATTTGGATGTCCTGCTGTCTTCCTTCCCGGAGGATGGTAAGCCACTTGTGGTTCTTGGTGATTTCAACATACACCAAGACAAGCCCCATGCCACTGAACTGAATGCTCTTCTGGCCTCATTTGACTTGGAAAGACTAAGCACCACAGTGACTCACAGATCGGGCAACCAACTGGACCTCATTTTTACACGTAACTGTACCAACTCAAATATTCTTGTTACTACTTTACATATCTCTGATCACTACTTTGTTAAATTCAACATGACTCTCCCATCTACATTAAAAAAGACTCCACCTTTGGTTTCCTTTCGCCGTAACCTCCGTTCTCTTTCACCCTCTCGCCTTTCCACTGCTGTCTCTACCTCTCTTCCCACACAAAATGTATTTTCCACCCTTGATGTAAACATTGCCACAGACACACTAAGCTCTACTTTAACAACCTGTCTAGACAACATCTGTCCTCTCTCCTCAAGGCCAGCACGTACTACACCACCCAGCCCCTGGCTCTCTGACGTCCTTCGTGAACATCGGACTGACCTCAGGGCAGCTGAGAGAAGATGGCGGAAATCTAAAGATCCAGCAAACCTAGTTAAGTATCAGTCTATGCTTGCAACTTTTTCAGATAACGTTAAATCTGCAAAAACTTCCTACTACCAGAACAAGATCAACAGCACCACAGACACTCACAGCTTGTTTAGAACATTCAACACACTTCTCTGCCCTCTTCCTCCACCACCTGACAAATCACTGACAGCAGATGTCTTCGCCACATTTATTACTAATAAAGTTACAACCATCAGCAATACATTCTCAGCACCTCACCCTGTCAAACACCTGTCTCCTGTATGCAACTCCTCTGTCTCTATGTTCTCTCCTCTGACTGACACTGAGGTCTCTAAACTCTGCCTCTCCAACCACCCCACCACCTGTTCCCTTGACCCCATTCCTTCCCACCTTCTCCAGTCCATCTCTCTGTCCGTCCTACCTGCGCACATACACATAATTAACACATCTCTACTTACAGGCACTTTTCCCACTACATTTAAGCAGGCTCGAGTAACCCCACTGCTGAAGAAACCCGCACTTAACCCCACACAAATGGAACATTAAAGACCAGTCTCTCTCATCCCATTCATGGCAAAAACACTTGAAAGGGCAGTTTTCAATCAAATCTCTGCCAGAACAAGCTGCTGGATGACAATCAGTCAGGCTTCAAAAAAGGACACTCCACCGAGACTGCCCTGCTGTCTGTCACTGAGTCGCTGAGATGGGCGAAGGCTGAATCCAGATCATCCGTCCTGATTATACTGGACCTTTCTGCAGCCTTTGACACAGTCAACCATCAGATCTTACTCTCCACCCACTGTTCGCTGGGAATCACAGGAACTGTGCTTGACTGGTTTAATTCCTATCCCTCAGGTAGGTCCTTCAAGGTAGCCTGGAGAGGTGAGGTGTCCAAGCCACATCAGCTACTTACTGGGGTACCTCAGGGTTCAGTGCTTGGGCCACTTCTCTTCTCAATATACACAACATCACTGGGACCCATCATTCAGGCACATGGTTTCTATGCTGATGACATGCAACTCTACTTGTCTTTCAAGTCCAACGACACCACAGTGACTGCTCAAATTTCTGCCTGCCTGGCAGACATCTCGGCCTGGATGAAGGAACACCACCTGCAACTTAACCCAGCCAAGACTGAACTCCTTGTCTTTCCAGCCAACCCTGCTGTTGAACACAACATTACCATGCAGCTGGGTACAACTACAGTAACGCCTTCCAAAACGGTCAGAAATCTAGGGGTAATCATCGATAACAAACTAAATTTCACAGACCACATCTCAAAGACCGCAAGATCATGTAGATTTACACTCTACAATATCAGAAAGATAAGACCCTTCCTCTCTGAACATGCCACACAACTTCTTGTTCAGTCACTTGTCATAACTAGACTGGACTACTGTAACGCTCTCATTGCAGGCCTCCCTTCATGTGCAATTAGACCCCTGCAAATGATCCAGAATGCAGCTCCACGTCTGGTCTTTAATGAACCAAAGACAGCGCATGTTACACCACTCCTTGTCTCTCTTCACTGGCTGCCGGTTGATGCACGTATCAAGTTCAAGTCTCTGATGCTGGTGCACAAAACAGTCACTGGGTCTGCTCCAGCATACCTAAAATCATTTACTCATAGCTACGCGCCCACTAAAAGCCTGCGGTCGGCTAAGGAACGTTGCCTTGTTGCACCAACACAAAGAGGCACCAAAACACTTTCCCGGACTTTCAGCTTCATCATACCATGCTGGTGGAACGACCTCCCCAACTCCACCCATGAAACTGACTCACTTTCTGTCTTAAAAAAAAATGGCTAAAAACACATCTGTTCCATGAGCACTTAACCATTCATTAAAAAAAAATAATAATAATAATTTTCTTGTTGCACTTTAATCTGTTTTGAATGCTATTCTGATGCTAGTGAAACTTTGTAATACGGCACTTTTCATACCACTGTCTCCTTAAGATGATTCGTTTATGTATTTCCTCTTTTGTAAGTCGCTTTGGATAAAAGCGTCTGCCAAATTAATAAAGGTAAATGAAGATATTTTTATTCTGTAGCTTTTGAATAGATCATTGAATAGTTTGAAATGGATAAATACATAATGTTGTATTTAAATGTTTTTATTTATTTTATTATGTTTTATATTTAACTTTAAATCAGTCAGTTTTTATATCACTCAGTCATTTTGTTTGTTTGATCTGTAAAGCACTTTGGGTCAACTTCTGTTGTTTTTAAATGTACTCTGTAAATAAAGGTTGACTTGGCTGTCTGTCTTTCTTATCTGTCTGTCCCGTCCGTCTGTCTGTCTGACTGTCTATCTTTGTATCCAATCCGTCTGTCCGTCTATCTATCTATCTTTCTTATCTGTCCGTCCGTACATCTATCTATCTATTTGTCTTTCTTATCTATCTCTTTTTCTTATCCGTCCGTCCATCTATCTGTTTAGCTCTCTCTATCTGTCTGTCTATCTATCTGTTTAGCTCTCTTTATCTATCTTTTTCTCATCCAATCGTCCATCTATCTATCACTTTCTTATCCGTCCATCACTCTTTCTTATCCGCCTGTCTGTCTATCTTTTTTGATCCGTCCATCTATCTATCTATCTCTGTGCGATTTTAAGGCATGTATAACCTTAACTTTAACCCTCAAATGTCACAAGTTTAAAACCAGTTTAAACATTCAAGCAAGGCTTTATCAAGCCAACATCAAAGTTTGTCTTGATGACCTTTCCCTTTCAAGTTTTATCCTAAAATCTTGATGTCGAAAAAAAAAATCAAAAGTTCACGTCCAGTTATCAGTCTCCCATTTCTCAAACTGGACTTCATAAATCACATTGAGGGAATCTTGAATTTAGTCCATCACACCTTCCAATAAAGTGAATTAACATATTATATTTTGTTAAAGCCAGACTGGAAAATGTGTATAAGTCACGTTTAACTTAGATGTTTATTAAATGAGCCACAAAACCGAAACATTTATTTTAGATTCTTTAATAGTTCTCTGCACTGTATTAACATGATTTTTGAAGTACAAAGGCCATTTTTTTTTTGTTGGTTTTTTTTATAACAGAGAACAGCTGCAAAAAGTTAAGATAAGAACAAAGTAAAAAATGGACAGTAATTGTTTTTTTTAATGGATGGTAACTGATGGCTGTCCACCCTCTATGACATCACAGGGTCCATAAAACAAGCATGCTCAATTGCTGTATCCTTAGGCCATGTCTTATTTCACTTTGATGAAATGGTTTGCTGTTACTGAGAGTGTAATTGCTGTAAGAGTAAATATGTTATTTTTTTCCCACAGAAAGATACAAAGTATATACTATGGCCACAGTCCATTCACATAATCTGCCTTATCTGTTTAAATTAAACAGGAACTATTTTATCAGTAAACTTAGAGTAAAATATAAAACAGAACTTAAAGATTTGCAAAGAAAAAATAAAACAATAAAAAACAATCATTGATGCAACAATCATCAAAAAGCATTGATTCCCTTATTTGAGCATTCTTGTGAAGTTTTGCTGCAGGTGAGTGCTGTTAGAAGAGTCATCGCTGCCTGCTCACATTACATCATGAATCTGTAAAAAACAAAAAAATGTGATGTTACCTCGAGAATACAAAGGCAACAGACAGTCAGTGATTATCAGGGTTCCCTCACCTTTTGACTGTAGAATTTCCATGTCGCTTGTGACTGAAGATTTTTTTAAAATCATTTTATAAATACTGCATTGCACTAGAGGCATTTCTGGCTGATTAAATATTTTACAGCCAAGCTTAGTTAGAAAAATGTATATTCACTATAGAAATGTCCACGACTTTTAACTTTTATTTTTGTAATTTCTATGACTTCGGAAATGGAGATCACAATTTTAAATCACAATAAAAACTTTAATAATTCATGGGATCCCTGAAGTATGACAAACACTTCTGATGACATGACTCTGGATAGATGGATACATAAAACATTTTCTGTCTAGTTTTAAGGGTTCCCACACATTTTGACTAATGAATTTCCATGTTGTTTGCTATTACAAGATGAAGATTATAATATATATATATATATATATATATATATATATATATATATATATATATATATATATATATATACACATACTGGCAGCCAAAATTTGGAATAATGTACAGATTTTGCTCTTATGGAAAGAAATTGGTACTTTTATTCACCAAAGTGGCATTCAACTGATCACAATGTATAGTCAGGACATTAATAACGTGAAAAATTACTATTACAATTTAATTTTTTTTTAAAACTATTTCAAAGAGTTCTCATCAAAAATCCTCCACATGCAGCAATGACAGCTTTGCAGATCCTTGACATTCTAGCTGTCAGTTTGTCCAGATACTCAGGTGACATTTCACCCCACACTTCCTGTAGCACTTGCCATAGATGTGGCTGTGTTTTCGGGCACTTCTCACACACCTTACAGTCTAGCTGATCCCACAAAAGCTCAATGGGGTTAAGATCCATAACACTCTTTTCCAATTATCTGTTGTCCAATGTCTGTGTTTCTTTGCCCACTCTAACCTTTTCTTTTTGTTTTTCTGTTTCAAAAGTGGCTTTTTCTTTGCAATTCTTCCCATAAGGCCTGCACCCCTGAGTCTTCTCTTTACTGTTGTACATGAAACTGGCGTTGAGCGGGTAGAATTCAATGAAGCTGTCAGCTGAGGACATGTGAGGTGTCTATTTCTCAAACTAGAGACTCTGATGTACTTATCCTCTTGTTTAGTTGTACATCTGACCTTCCACATCTCTTTCTGTCCTTGTTAGAGCCAGTTGTCCTTTGTCTTTGAAGACTGTAGTGTACACCTTTGTATGAAATCTTCAGTTTTTCTAGAGAAAGCTGTTTCTTTTTTACCATTTTTGACCTAATATTGATCTTAAGACATGCCAGTCTATTGCATACTGTGGCAACTCAAAAACAAACACAAAGACAATGTTAAGCTTCATTTAACGAACCAAATAGCTTTCAACTGTGTTTGATATAATGGCAAGAGATTTTTTAGTACTAAATTACCAATTTAGCATGATTATTCAAGGATAAGGTGTTGGAGTGATGGCTGCTGTCCAGATTTGATCAAAAATGACTTTTTTCAAATAGTGACAGTGCTGTTTTTTTACATCAGTAATGTCCTGACTATACTTTGTGATTAGTTGAATGCCACTTAGAATGCCATTTGTAGAACGTTAAGATGTAATAATTGTACTCAGTTGGCGCTTTTGGCGGCGGGTTCTTTTAGCAGGAACATCAGGAACATCAGGAACATCAGGAACATCAGGCTTAGGTGCTTCAGGCTCAAGAGTTCGTTTTACGGTCACAGCGCGAGACAGTCGCTCAGGAGTACTGGCTGCAAACACACACAAACACACTTTAATTTCAATTACTGTCAGCATTTATAGAAACGATTGGGTAGAAAGCTTAAAGGAAGATTCCAGCTTCCTTGTTTATTTAAAAAAAAAAAAAAAACAAATCTGGGTTTTTGAATGTATAGGGCCAACCCATAAACATTTAAATACTCACTGTTTCAAAAGTATAGCCACAAGAAGTAAACAATATGTATGTTAACATGGTTTTAGTGTGATAAAATCGTTTACTTGCTTATCTGTGTAAAGTTATATTCAATATTACAACTTTGCTGTCATGACAACGTAACAGCGATGAACCCTGTAATCTGGTAAACGCTGTAATGGCAGTAAATCCCTGACATTGTTTACAAATATAATATGTACATCTTGTGGCTATAGCTTTAAATTGGTGTGTATTTTAGCATTTATGGACTGGCCCCATTCACTTCCATTGTAAGTGGCTTTCTGTAACTACCAACTTGTCTGGCACCAACAATCATGCCATGGTCGAAATCACTCAGATTACATGTTTTTCCCCATTCTGATGCTCCTGACCCGTATCTGAATGATTTTATGCACTGCACTGCTGCCACATGATTGGCTGATTAGATTGCATGAATAAGTAGGTGTACAGGTGTACCTGATAAAGTGGTCAGTGAGCATATATGATTCTTGTGAAAAAACTTTACTAATATGATAAGTGAACCTCAAGGGACATTAAAATAATAAAAAAGTTATGTCATGATCCCTTTAATGCGGAATATCTTGTTAACTTCCTATGAAATGCCTCAAACAAAACTCTTTATTTAATAATGCCAGTTTAAAGCCATGTTTCTTGCATATTTTGCCAAATCCAGCAACTAGTTCTTCCTCTGAACATCTAAATATACCTGCCTGCTCACTTATAAACCAATATAAACCTGTACATTCTGATTACCTGAAGCTGTCTAGCAGCCAGCAAATCAGATTGACAGATAGTCATTCTGTTGGAAACACGCACCGAGAGTTTGCTCAATGTCTTTCAGCTCTTCCTCCTGCTGCTGGAGTTTCTGTTGTTTCTGTTTCATCTGAGGACTTTGCAGGTATTGCAAATGACTGTTATAGTCAGACTGAACTTCATTGGCCTTCTGCATCGCAACGGAGTACTGCTGCAACAACTCTACACACACATGGAAGAAACAAGCATTTTTTTTTACACATGGAATGCCCTACAAACAAAATTTCTGCTAGACATTTAAGAAAATGTTCACCTAAAAATGAAAATTCTGTCATCATTAACCCTTAAATGCATACCTCGTCGGGTCTTTAGTGACCCGGGACCTCATTCCAGCCCCTCTACCTCATCCATTTTTTTTGGGAGTTATGCCCCCACCTCTTTAGTATTCCTCAACCTTTGTCTTATGAATAGAGTGAAACAATAATAATAATAAAATAAAAAAAAAATCAGAAATACCACAAAAAAACAAAACAAATATTTACTTAAAGTCAGCATGAAATTATTTGATTTATCTTAATAATGCATGCTACTGGTCTTATTGTGAACAATTCATGCATGCATATTTGCTATTTAAAAACAAAGGTGACCTCGTAATCTTTAAGCAGAATGGCATAACTTGCTCTTCCGGTGATGACTGACTGTTTCTTGCTGACATATGCAAGGATGCACTGCAGTTAGTTTTTAGTCAGTTTTTACACCGCCCCTTCAAGAGCCTATCATGTAAACAAACCTCACGTCAAAGCCGCCAACTCATAGATGAAGAGTATGTTTATGTCTGTTTCCCTCCCAAAATCCTGTTGGCTACCCCAATCTACCTTGTTTACAGGTCCGTTGGTTTAAATTTACAACACGAATTCGTGGTTGTGTGGATGCATCTGGAGTTTATTCGCATTTGTTAATACAGGTACAGTGCTGTGAAAAAGTATTTGCCCCTATCCTGATTTCTTCTGTTTTTGTGTCTCATCCTAAATTGTTTCAAAACTTCAAACAAAATCTAACATAAAACAAAGGCAATCTGAGTAAACACAAAATACAGTTTTTAAATGATAATGTTATTTATGGAAGCAAAAAAATAAGTTATCCGATACCAACTGGGCCTGTTTGAAAAAGTATTTGCCCCCTTAGTTACTAAATCCCCAAATCTATGAAACGGCATTCATAATGGGGTTCAGCTGGACTAGACACACCCAGGCCTGATTACTGCCAGCCCTGTTCAATCAAATCAACACCTAAATACAACTTTTTCAGCAGCATGAAGTTGGCTAAAAGGTCTCACCCAGCAGCACACTATGCCATTATCGAAAGAAATTCCAGAAATGATGAGGAAAAAGGTGATTGGAATACATCAGTCTGGGAAGGGTTACAAAGCTATTTCAAAGAACCACAGTGAGAGCCATAATCTCCAAATGGAGAAAACTTTGCACAGTAGTGAACCTTCCCAGATGTGGCTGACCTTACAAAATTCCACCAAGAGCATAGCGACGACTCAACCAGGAATTCAAAAAAAAGCCAAGGACAAAATCCAAGGAACTGCAGGCCTTTCCTGCATCAATAAAGATCACTGTTCATGTTTCCACTACATTTACATTTACATTTATTCATTTGGCAGATGCTTTTATCCAAAGCGACTTACAAAAGAGGAAATACATAAGCGAATCATCTTAAGGAGACAGTGGTATGAAAAGTGCCATATTACAAAGTTTCACTAGCATCAGAATAGCATTCAAAACAGATTCAAGTGCAATAAGATTTTTTTTTTTTTTAATGACTGGTTAAGTGCTCATGGAAAAGACGTGTTTTTAGCCATTTTTTTAAAGACAGTCAGCTTCACGGATAGTGTTGGGAAGGTCGTTCCACCAACGTGGTACGATGAAACCAAAAGTCAGGGAAAGTGTTTTGGTGCCTCTTTGCGTTGGTACAACAAGGCGACGTTCCTTAGCCGACCGCAGGCTTCTGGTGGGCGCGTAGCTCTGCATAAATGATTTTAGGTATGCTGGAGCAGACCCAGCGACTGTTCTGAATGCCAGCATCAGAGCCTTGAATTTGATACGTGGATCAACCGGCAGCCAGTGAAGAGAGACAAGGAGTGGTGTAACATGCGCTCTCTTTGGTTCATTAAAGACCAGACGTGCTGCTGCATTCTGGATCATTTGCAGGGGTCTAATTGCACATGAAGGGAGGCCTGCAATGAGAGCGTTACAGTAGTCCAGTCTAGTTATGACAAGTGACTGAACAAGAAGTTGTGTGGCATGTTCAGAAAGGAAGGGTCTTATCTTCCTGATATTGTAGAGTGTAAATGATATTGTAGAGTGTAAATCACTATCAGAAAGACACTGGCCAAAAATGGCATCCACGGAAGAGTGGCGAGGCGAAAACCACAGCTAACCCAGAAGAACATTAAGGCTCGTCTGAATTTTGCCAAAACACACCTTGATGATCCTCAAACCTTTTGGGAGAATGTTCTGTGGACTGATGAGTCGAAAGTGGAACTGTTTGGAAGACAGGGGTCCAGTTACATCTTGCGTAAATCAAACATAGAATTCTGGTCAAGCATGGTGGTGGCAGTGTGATGTGTGGGGATGCTTTGCTGCTTCAGGGAAAAGGCGACTTGCAATAATTGAGGGACACATGAATTCTGCTCTCTACCAGAAAATCCTAAAGAAGAATGTCCAGTCATTAGTCTGTGAGTTGAAGCTTAAGTGCAACTGGATTATGCAGCAAGACAATGATCTAAATGCCCAATTCCCAATGCGCTCTAAGTCCTGTTGGTGGTGTAGTGACTCGCCTCAATCCGGGAGCCAGAGGACGAATCTCAGTTGCTTCTGCATCTGAGAACGTCAGTCCGTGCATCTTATCACGTAGCTTGTTGAGCGTGTTACCGCGGAGACGTAGCGTGTGTTTTTCAGTCTTTGCAGCAGGCCTACATTCTCTATCATTATTTTTACCTATTCATAGTAGAATATTATTGTTGTTAATAACTGCTATTTCCCAACAGCTCTGCAAGTTTCTGATGTGGACGTGACTCACCCACCAAATGCTTATCGTGAGCCGTCCGTCTTTACTCCTCCTTACACAGAAGTCACATCTGCAGCTGCATAAATGTATTTACCCAGCAACAATCACGTGAAACAATGTATCATGTGCGCTTATGTTATATTTGTGGAAATAACGTTGCCGACTATATTGATACTGCTGCACAGCTGAAGGTGCGCTGATTGTTAAGATGTGCCAGTGTGGTTGCCAGATATTAAATCCGGGAATCATTATACAGTACATGAATAAGACGTTGCATTTCTATTCTTAAGTGCCTACCATCAGACCTTTTAGTGACCCCGGTCCATTTTTAAAGTATCCCAAAAACACAACGCATGATTCTTTGATTTTAACCCTCAATTGTATTTTGAAATGAGCCCAATTTTGCATGAAACCCCGGCAACATTGCACCCGCTGCTGCTGATCTGGGGATGAGAGAGCGAGAAGACATGTTTACAGCTCGCATCTGCACTGTTCAGAAAAACTGTTCAGAAAAACAATCAAGTTTTTGATTGATTTTTTATATTGTGAATAAGTAACGGCGTTACATGTATTCCGTTACAGCCCAACCCTGTATGTGTGTATATATATATATCCCCTTACATACCAAAGGATATCTATTGCTTTATTACATAACAAATGACTTCAGAAGACTTGGAATATAGTACACAGGTTGTATGGACCACTCAGGTGATTTTTTTGTCCATTTTTGTTGCTCGATATCATCCGTCCCTATTCACTTTCATTGTATGGAAAAGAGTAGATTGCACATTCTGCTAAACATCTCTTTTTGTGTTCCACAGAAGAAAGTCATACGATTTCGTAACAATATGAGGGTGAGCAAATGACAGAATGTTAATTTTTGAGTGAACTCTTCCTGTAAAGGAGAAATCAGATAGCTTGAGCTGTCATATTGTTCATAGAAACATACTTTTTCCATTGTACAGTGAGAGAAAGAGAGAGAGTTTGTTACCGATCTGAGTGCATGTGATGTTGTACTCTTTGGGTAATGGAGCGCCAAACACTTGACCTCTCAGTTTCTCTATGGACGGAGCTTTATTCTGTAGGCCTCCAAACTTGCCATTGCTGCGAATCCGTTCGCCTTGACGAGTTAGCAGTGTTGGACACTGTGCTTTGTTCTGAACGACCTGCCAAAACATTCACGAACACGTGAACACGTTGCAGTAAGCATATAAAAATACCACACACACATACAAACACACTGGTGCTCTTACCCCCCTGCGATATTCATTAGCAGAATCCAAGTCATCCACCAGGATAGTGTCTCCAATAAGACTCACAAACACTGTGGAGACAGAGAACAAGTCAATTCCCCCTCGTAGTGTCACTGTTTAACCCTCAGAGACCCATTGTAGCAAAACAATTAAATAATCTATTTTTCATTCATTATTAATTAAAGTCCCCATGAAGTGGCTTGACGAGCACCATTTATTTTTTCCCTGTGTTGATGACAAATTTCCTATTGATTCAAGTAATTTGGGTAGGACATTATGAAGTACTCATCTCGCTCTCTTTTTTTAAAGACAATAAACTTTACGTCAAAGCTATGAACGTTGCAGGTGGTGTTAATGGGAAGGGAATTCTCAATCAAGAGACAAAATGATTGTGCAGTCCGAGGCATTCATATTTTTGGTCTGTTCCCCCCCCCCCAAATCGTAAATATGTCAAACTTGTAGCAATAATACATTTCAATGCCTCTGTAGGGATTGGCATTTCAAGTAATTGTGTAGTCGAATACTCTTAACACATTCTGGTTCCTTGATGATTCCATAAACGATTCATTTAGTAGTTTTGAGGAAGAAATATATTGGGAAATAATAAATGCACAAAATATTAGAATTACTGCTGTCATTCATTCAGGAAGTAGCGCTGCATTTTCCGCACTGTAGATTCAAAAGAACCGACTCATACGTTCAGGAATCGGATTACTCTGGTTGTGCCGTAAGTTCCGTGCTGTAAATTTATGAGGAGTGTTGCAGTGCCGGTGAATGGCAGTGCGGAAAACACTGTCAGAGGCTATTTTCACACCGCAGGTGAATGTGACCCAAATCTGATTTTTGCTCAAATCTGATTTTTTTTTGTTTTTGTTAGGCTGTTCACATGACATTTTAAATGTAGCCCATATCAGACACGGGTCTGAAGAGCCGACACTCCTAAACTGACCTGCATGCATGTAGCACTCCTTGAGCATGCATATAACAAACTCCGGCATGTTCATCATTATAGATTGCACATCCTTCGCCAGTTGAGGAAGTTCAACCTGCCACAGGTGCTGCTAATACAGTTTTACTCAGCAGTCATTGAGTCCTCTGCACTTCAGTAACTGTCTGGTTTGGTTCAGCTATGAAATCGGATATCAGAAGACAACAAAGGATGGTTCGAATTGCTGAGCGGATTATTGGTTGCCCCCTGCCCACCCTGCAAGAACTATACACTTCCAGAGTGAGGAAAAGGGATGGAAAATCACTCTGGACCCCACTCACCCTGCCCACTACCTCTTTGAACTCTTGTCTTCTGGCAGGCGCTTCAAAGCTCTGAGCACCAGAACCGTCAGGCACAAGAACAGTTTTTTCCCTCAGGATATCCATCTCATGAAGAGTTAAAACTGCCCCATTGAGCAATAATTATGTGCCATACACAGCTTAGTCTATTTATACTTATCCAACATATCCTACCTCTTCTGCCATTAAATTCACTTGCACTATCTACATATAACAGATTTGTATTTGTACATACAGTTGAAGTCAGAAGTTTACATACACTTAGGTTGAAGTCATTAAACCTAATTTTTTAACCACTCCACAGATTTCATATTAGCTATAGTTATACTATATAACTATATAACTATAGTTTTGGCAAGTCGTTTAGGACTACTTTGTGCATGATACAAGTAATTTTTCCAACAACTGTTTACAGAGAGATTGTTTCACTTTTAATTGAATATATCACAGTTCCAGTGGGTCAGAAGATTACATACACTAAGTTAACTGTGCCTTTAAGCAGCTTGAACAATTCAAGAAAATTATGTCAAGCCTTTAGGCAATAAGCCAATTAGCTTCTGATAGGCTAATTGGAGTCAACTGGAGGTGTACCTCTGGATGTATTTTAAGGCCTACCTTCAAACTCAGTGCCTCTTTGCTTGACATCATGGGAAAATCAAAATAAATCTGCCAAGACCTCAGAAAAACAATTGTGGACCTCCACAAGTCTGGTTCATCCTTGGGAGCAATTTCCAAATGCCTGAAGGTACCACTTTCATCTGTACAAACAACAGTACACAAGTATAAACACCATGGGACCACGCAGCCATCATACCGCTCAGGAAGGAGACACATTCTGTCCCCTAGAAATGAACGTAGTTTGGTGCGAAAAGTGCAAATCAATCCCAGAACAACAGCAAAGGACCTTGTGAAGATGCTGGAGGAAACAGGTAGACAAGTATCTATATCCACAGTAAAACGAGTCCTATATCGATATAACCTGAAAGGCTGTTCAGCAAGGAAGAAGCCACTGCTCCAAATCTGCAATAAAAATGCCAGACTACAGTTTGCAAGTGCACATGGGGACAAAGATCTTACTTTTTGGAGAAATTTCCTCTGGTGTGATGAAACAAAAATGGAACTGTTTGGTCATAATGACCATAATTATGTTTGGAGGAAAAAGGATGAGGCTTGCAAGCCGAAGAACACCATCCCAACTGTGAAGCATGGGGGTGGCAGCATCATGTTGTGGGGGTGCTTTGCTGCAGGAGGGACTGGTGCACTTCACAAAATAGATGGCATCATGAGGAAGCAAAATGATGTGGATACATTGAAGCAACATCTCAAGACTTATTGTAAGATGCTTGTGGAAGGCTACCCAAAATGTTTTACCCAAGTTAAACAATTTAAAGGCAATGCTACCAAATACTAACAAAGTGTATGTAAACTTCTGACCCACTGGGAATGTGATGAAAGAAATAAAAGCTGAAATAAATCATTCTCTCTACTATTATTTTGACATTTCACATTCTTAAAATAAAGTAGTGATCCTAACTGACCTAAGACAGGGAATGTTTTCTATGATTAAATGTCAGGAATTGTGAAAAACTGAGTTTAAATGTATTTGGCTGAGGTGTATGTAAACTTCTGACTTCAACTGTATATATATATATATATATATATATATATATATATATATATATATATATATATATATATATATATATATATGTTCTATTTTTTTTATTATCTCTGTCTTGTATTGTTTGTGCACTGGAAGCTTCTGTCACCAAGACAAATTCCTTGTATGTGTAAGCATACTTAGCAATAAAGCTAATTCTTATTCTCATAGTATGAATAATGAATTAACTTATAATTAAAAATGTAATTATCCATTTTTAACGTAGAGATGATACATGCCTATCTGATAATATGTCCATGAGTGATGAAGAAAGACCGTTTATGAATGAAGTATTTTTATGTAGTCATTTGCCTTCGTATGGTGGACTTTAAATAATCATCGTACTTCAAGTGTAATATTACCTATGGGCGAAACACCATAAAATCGAAAGACAGCAGGAAAAACGGCTTTACATATTTGTAAGGTAAGAAGAGTTATCTTTATTTATTTCATACTTCCATTGACTGGCCTGCATTAATGTTTTGATACAGTTTGAGAAACATAGAAACTGTGTTTTCTGAGCGAGTGACACAAGCAAAGAGTGACGTTATATAAATATACATCCATATCTTTTCATTTGCATATTTAACGTCAAATCCAAACAAATCACTGAACCCAAGTGTTGAATCCTATATTTTATTTTCTTCCTTTAAAAATAAACAATGCATTAACTAGACAAATATGACTCACACTTAAAAGTTTATAAATATAACAGGCATACATATGCTGGAAATCAAGCGTGCAAATGACGAACGTTGAGGTAGATTCATGTGAAAAATCACATTATATCTGACACATAGGAAAAAAAACAGATACGTATCCGATTTATTTCCACATATGAAAGTGGCCCAGATCGGATTTGAAAATATCCGATTCAAAGCGCTTTTGGCTGTTCACACAATCATCCAATTAACAAATTGGATGATTGTTTTTTTTTTTCACTCACATGTGATACAGATTTGTTAATTGGCTGTTCACACAATCATCCAATTAACAAATCTGTGTCACATGTGAGTGAAAAAAAAAAAAAAAATCAGATTTGGGCCACATTCAGGTGCGGTGTGAACGTAGCCAGAGTACTTTGGTGTTTAATGAACTTTTACTGTTCGGATCGGCGGAAGAAAACATGTTCGAGAACTGTTAACAGAACCAAAAGTCATGAACATCATTTGGAACATCATCAATATCAATGCTCGAGTCTCTGAGAGTTACACATAATTCCTGTGAACACACAAACACACAATCCTGCACCGGAGCTTTTGAAAACAATGCACACCATGCTGCCAACATCCACAAGCTGCCAAACATTTCATATAAATATGATTGTCAAATCCAAAACACACACACACACACACACACACACACACACACCATTGGTTGTTAGCTCATTCTATTACTGCCAATGTAGTTGCTCTGCCAGGACATGAGCTGAGCTGAAGCATTACAAATAAGGAAAGAAAGCCGTTCTCTTAAAAGGAAGTTCCATGACATCATTCCATGGTGCATTAAGCTGGCAGTTTCATCTGGAGACATTTAAAATATAGATGAAGAACTCAAACATAGTGAACCCAAAGTGTACTAAACTACACAAAGTCTGTACTAAACTAACAAAGTTGTGACACAAAAAAGGACGTAACATGCTGCATAACAACACCAAATAACGTAAAGCTACTCCATAAGCTCTCAAACGCCAAAGAAACACTCAAATAATGAGTCTAAACAATTATGCTCTCATTCTTTCATTCAAATGAAAACCAACGTGCTTAAACTTGTCAATCACGGATTGTTTTCTGAAAAATCTGATTCTCATCACTTAATGTCATGAGACTGCGTTGTGTAACCAAGATTAACACAAGCACCAAATGAGAGCGAAAACTGGCTTTGACAAGAAAATAAATTGGCCAGAAACTTTTTAAGCAAGCATAACATAATGCATGATTTTAAAGCAAAAACAAAAGTCGGACCCTCACTGTTGACACAAGTGGGTCTGTGCGGGGCCAGGCATGTACATTAAGTTTACGCTTAAATTGTAAACGTCCCTTGATACATAAAGTCACTTATAAGTGATACCATTTGAAAGCTATACTTTTCATAGAATACCATCACTTTTGCATTTATGTTACATAAAATAACAACATAAACAAAACTCTACATCAACTCTTAGGCTGTTTTCTTCAAAATCAGTCATTTTTTACTTGTCTGTGAGTTTGCTTGGTAAAATAACCCACTGTTATATCTCACATGTCAAACTAAATTTGCAATGCACCAGGAAATTCATGATATACAAATCATCTGCAAAATGGTATAAACTACTGTTATATATCATTGCAAAGCTAAGGATAGATTGTGCTTCTAGTCCACTCAGAAGACAAGATATTTGACAAAACATTGATGAACATGCATGCTTTCCAAAATAGACTGGATGTCTATGGTGTGAGTGCTTAGCTCCGTTAGAGCGCCACCTACATTTCAGATCTGTATATTGTGATGGAAGGTGTCAGAGGAAAAATTCTTTTCCTAGTACTTGCTGACATCTAGTGGAATGAAATAAGACTTTTTGCAGGGAAAGAAAGCAAACAGAGGAAGAACAGGAATTGCATGCTTACAAAGTTAGGACAACAAAAAAAGAGAGATTAAAAAAATTAAATCATAAGATTGTAAAAATACAGTATTAGGGTGCTTTCACACTTGGTCCTATTGCTTGGACCGAACCAAAGTTTGTTTCCTTTTCTTCAAAAGCATCTATGTATGCTTGCCATGGGTACTACCTATAATTTCTGAATCTCTACTGAACATCATTAATTCCTCTTTATGTGTAGCACGTTACAAGAACATTCAAACTGCCAGTCATTAAACTTCACTGAAAACAAATCTTGATCCTTATGAACTGATTCATTCTGAACCTATTTAAAGTTTATGTCAAAAACATTAGAAAAAGTTTTCTACTAGTAGCGAAACAGTCTTCATGAAAGGTTCCTGTAAGGTTTTAGGTACAATTACAGTACTAAATTCCAAGTAATACTACATAAAGTACATACTATGCTGCTGCGAGTTAGAGTGAATGACACATGGACTTGCCTTTATTGCAGATTTCAACATATTGAGGGAAAATGAGCACATCTTTGGCAAACACAGGATTTCCAAGAGCAGGGAAGAGAGGCGAACCATTCCTGATGTGAGGCAGCGACCTAAGACAACACAAAGAACAACACATGCATACACATGAGACAATATAAGATAATTAAATATACCATTTATTTTATATTTATTTGTCATTTAAAAAAAAATAAATTACATTTATTTTCTTTTATTGAGGGATCTATCATCAATATTAAAAGGGATACCAGTGTGAGACCCAGCTTCACCGTTTTTAAGTGGGGATGCAAATGTATTAGCCAATATTATTTTTTTCCCAAACATTATCAGTACTGATATGTTCTCTGTCCTAAAAAGTAAATAAAAGCATTTTGACAGGAAAATAAGTATTTATAGAGTCAAAATTCAGCACTTTCAAAATCTGCGATTAATTGTGATTAACTGAAAAATAATGCAATTAATTGCGATTAAACATTTTAATCAACTGACAGCACAAGTTATAATGTATAATTATTAGGGATTTTGATTTAACGAGTTAATTCAGTGCGATTAATTATATAAAAAATAATGCATAAAAAAATGTATGCAATTAATCATGCCCCCCAAACGTTAAGGAATATTCCTACCATCTGAGAAATTCAAGCTTGAAGTACCACCTGTTTTCAGCAGGGGGCAGCAAGCAAAACTCCAGCAGTTTATTTAATTTTACATAAAAGTAAAACATTTATTACATCACTTTTATTTTATTGAGGGTTCTATCATCAATATTAAAAGGGATACCAGTGACTATGTGACCAGAGGATGCACAATATATTAGACAATATAACTTTGTTCTACAATTATCGGTATTGATATCAGTCTGATTATGCTGATATTGGAAGATAATAACAGACCTTATTTTGTTGCAACTCAAAGAATGTACCCTGTTCTATACCAGGTTATAAAAGTATCAAACACTTATCCATGTTTTCTACTCTACATTAATATGTATTATATTCATTTTAAAAATGGTATAATAAGAGCTGTCGAAATTAAAGTGTTAACTCGAAACTAATTGAAAATGTTGAACATGTTTTTTATTAATTTATTTTTTTATTTTTTTATTAAAGTGATTAACGCATTTACCAATTTGATACTGGATTCTTAAATTTTATTCAGCCCTGTGTGAGTTCTGAACATTGGTTGGAATAAGGCGGAACCTTTGCGATGTGTCCGCCCGGGCTCATTATACTGATGCACACAACACAAACACACACTGTGTCACACCGAGGAAGGTCTGTGCACCAAAACGTCTGTCTCTTCCTCTAAATCCATGTAGTAAAAAGTAACAGAAGTCTATCATCTGAGTGCGGCATATTTGGCATTGTATTACAAATGCCAAATAGATATACGCACCAAACAAATAAAAAAGCAGTAAAAGAAGAGAGAGTGCGGTGTAAAAATAACTTACGATTTAATAACCTTTGCAATGCATAAAGGCCTCGATATACTTCCGTAGAAGTTCTTCTTCATTCTTCGTCCAGGGGTAAAAGGAAGTTCTAAACTGCCGAGCAACGGTACACTGTTTACGAACCTTCAGACACCCACCACACTGATGTGGGAGGCATTTAGAAGTACATTTAAATATGAGGACGCTACATGTAAAACCTTAAAAATGTGTCATCAATGACTTTATGCCTCATTCTGAGTAACAATTCACGAGGTCAGTAAAAGAAACTGTTTTAACCACTCGATGATGACTTAAAGTAATATGTATGTAGTAGAACATTTTTACATTATGAATTCATGACGCTAATGCGCTAACATGCTACACAGCCATAATATGCACCGGTTACACTCTGTCATTGTAATTTATTATGACACTGATACCATTACAAAGATGAGTGTATAAAAGAGTTAATGTGCAGAACAAAGATAAAACAATCATTATAGAGGCATATCTTACTTTAGACAGATGTTGATTTGATTCTTTTAGTAGACTAAAAAGAAAACAAATGTGTTCATGTTGACTGATTTTGACTCACTGAACAGTGTAAACAAAATTAGCCATCAGGCTCAAGGTAGGTGGACCAATGGCAATAAGAAGGTGTTAAGCAGTAGATAAGAATTTTTCCTAAAAGTTCGCCTCAGCTATATTAGCACATTTCTGTCTTTATTGTGCAAAGCTTTGTTTGGAAAATGTTAATAAAACATTAGTTACAAACTGTTTTCTTTTCTTTTCTAAAAAGTATTACTAAAAAGTGTGGAACTGGACCTTGGAGCAGTGGAAGAAGGTCACCTGGTCTGATGAGTCCCATTTTCTTTTACAACACGTGGATGGCCGTGTACATGTGCACCGTTTACCTGGGGAAGTGATGGTTTGTGGAGGGAGTGTGATGCTCTGGGCAATGTTCTGCTGGGAAACCCTGGGTCCGGCCATTCATGTGGATGTCAATTTGACATGTGCCACCTACCTAAACATCATTGCAGACCAGGTACACCCCTTCATGGCAATGGTATTCCCTGATGGCAGTGGCCTCTTTCAGCAGGATAATGCGCCCTGCCACACTGCACACATTATTCAGGAATGGTTTGAGGAACATGATAAAGTGTTCAAGGTGTTGCCCTGGCCTCCAAATTCCCCAGATCTAAATCCGATTGAGCATCTGTGGGATGTGTTGGACCAACAAGTCCGATCCACGGTGGCTCCACCTCGCAACCTACAGGACTTGAAGGATCTGCTGCTAATGTCTTGGTGACAGATACCACAGGACACCTTCAGGAGTCTAGCAGAGTCCACGCCTCGGTAGGTCGGCGCTGTTTTGATGGCACGCGGAGGACCAACAGCATATTAGGCAGGTGGTCATAATGTTTTGGCTCATCAGTGTACACTCACTGAGCACTTTATCAGGTATAATTAATTTATAATTTTATAATTTTATAATTATAATAATAATTTTCTTTATTTATCACACATTATACATTTGCACATATACAGTGAAATTCTTCTTTTTCACATATCCCAGCTAGGCTGGGGTCAGAGTGCAGGTTCAGCCATGATACGGCGCCCCTGGAGCAGATAGGGTCAAGGGCCTTGCTCAAGGGCCCAACAGTGGCATCTTGGCGGTGCTGGGGCTTGAACCCCCGACCTTCTGATCAGTAACCCAGAGCCTTAACCGCTGAGCTACCACTGCCCCCTCACACCTGTACACCTGCTTATTCATGGGATTATATAATCAGCAATTGATGTGGCAGCAGTGCAATGCATAAAATCATGCAGATATGGGTCAGGAGCTTCAGTTAATGTTCACATCAACCATCAGTATGAGGAAAAAATCTGATCTCAGTGATTTGGACCGTGGCATGATTTTTTTATGCTAGATGGGCTGGTTTGAGTATTTTTTGAAACTGCTGATCTCCTGGGATTTTCACGCACAACAGTCTCTAGAATTTACTCCGAATGGTGCCAAAAACAAAAAACATCCAGTGAGCGGTAGTTCTGCGGATGGAAATGCCTTGTTGATGAGAGAGGTCAACGGAGAATGGCCAGACTGGTTCGAGTTGACAGAAAGGCTACGGTTATTTTGGATAACCACTCTGTAAAACTGTAGTGAGTAGAATAGCATCTGATAATGCACAACATGTTGAACCTTGAGGCGAATGGGCTACAACAGCAAAAGGCCACGTCAGGTTCAACTTCTGTCAGCCAAGAACAGAAAGCGGAGGTGGCACAGGCTCAACAAAACTGGACTGTTGAAAAACATTGCCTGGACTGATGAATCTTGATTTCTGCAGAGGCACACAGATGGTAGGGTCAGAATTTGGTGACGACAGCATAAATTCATGGACCTAACCTGCCTTGTGTCAACAGTGCAGGCTGGTGGTGGTGTTGTAATGGTGTGAGGGATATTTTCTTGGTACACTTTGGGCCCATTAATACCAATCAATCACCGCTTGAATGCCACAGACTATTTGAGTATTGTTGCTGACTGTGTGCATCCATTCATGGCCATAGTACACCCATCTTCTAATGGCTACAACCAGCATGATAATGCACCATTTCACAAAGCAATAGTTGCCTCAAACTGGCTTCATGAACATGTCAATGAGTTCACTGTTTTTCAGTAGCATTGAAAATATTTTGGAATAGCCACATACACTATTCCATTTATGGTTGAAAAAGCATTGATTTAGCAACATTTACGCCTCTCATCCACAGTGGAATGCTATTTTCCCCCACCAAAAATGGAGACTTTTGAAAAACTGTACTAGAACCACATACTTGATGTTAGGAAACTGTATTAGTTTGAATTGCATTTAAAAAAATATATATAATTATGCAATAAGAGTAAAGATTTATAGTATCAGCCGACAAATTGGTTACCAGCCATTACATAACATAATAATTATTGATTATTAGGTTCAGCCAATATTTCTATAGCAATGCTTTTTAATACTTTTTAAATGTTATTGTAAGTCCTTGATTTCAGCCCTACTACTGAAAGTAAAAAGCAACGTCAAAATATGCATACTTCTACAGTACTCCAAATACAGCATGCCAATGGAGTAGCATGTCCAAAACCTTAGTATTCACAAAACAGTAAGATAGAAATACCCAGATGACCTACCATTTCCATTTTTCATATTCCCACGGGAGCTGAGATGTCGGGAAAGTGCGTCCTTCTTCAAATACTGTACAGTTTATATTCAGACAGTATGCGATTTCAGATGCAGGGAATGTCTCTAAGATGATAAATATGTAGCCCTGGTCTACATGCCAATCTTTCTTTACTTACCCCATCTCAAAGACATCATCAACTCAAAAATATTATCCAAAACTGGAGATAAAAGTGAGACTGCATGTGTGTACCTGTTGTTTGGTCTCCAGAACACCGTCTCAAGCGGGAGGACTTGCTGTCGTCCGTGTGTATCATCATAGATTCTCTTGGCAGCAGCTGTTGTTTCAGTGACCACACAGTCCATGTCACCCAGCAGATGCCAGGAGATCACCTTCGCTGCATCATCATCCTCTATCTGTGCCAGATGAGCTATCTACAAATCATCACACACAAACACATCAGATGGAATAAAACATGTTTACATAAAAAAATTGAATCAGTCCTCGAGTATTTTCACGTCTATGCTTCAAAGGATGCAGCAAGTTGTTCAGATTCCCCACTGAAAAGACCATTTTAGACCAGTATGAAGAGATCCAAGGTGATCTATTCTGGTTTAAACTGGTTAGTGCTGTCTCAAAGTCAATCTGAAATATTTCACAATGAAGAGAAAGTCATATCTGTGTTATCTATACACACTTTTACTCACAGTATTAAATTAACTGTAAATTGGTGTCATTCTAATATAGCCTAAATTTATAAAAAAAAATATATATATATATACAGTTTTAAAGCCCAAAGTATACTTCAGTTGTCAGGTTGCTTTGCTGATCGCTCTGTGCACAGTGTGCGTGATGCAAATTTCCTCAATAGCCCAGATTTTCTCATCAAGCGGACAGTCCTCGTCAGTGCGCATCGCCGACGCACGCGCCTGCTGTTGACTGTACTAAAAGAGTAACACAACACAATCATTGTGCATATGCATCGAATGCATTCATATTTTTTTGCAATCAAAAGAGTATACTTTGAAAGGCAATGGGGTGATCTGATCCGGAACGCAGAAAAACGAAGTATACCCGGGCTTTGAGAGGTACTGTAAATACCAATTCTCCTATTTCCTATGTATTTTTATTTAAAAATTACAATTTAAAAGTAAGCCACGTGCATTGTGGTATTTACATTACTGTTTAATTGGTTAACTGATTAATTTTAATGACAATATTTAACATTTCTAAAAATTGGCATCCCTGTACGATCTTATTGCTAAAGCTGAAATGGCTGACGAATTAAAGCTGATTAAAGCTGGTCTTTTCAGCAGAACATGAATTCTTCAAGAGACCTATAACCAGTTCAACATTTGATATAGCCATAGTCCTTTTCTAAATCTAATTTTCAACAGTTGTTTTGAAACAATTCAGAGAGGCCTGTAAGGAAAATGGCCACACCTGTGGAATATTAGGAGTAATATGGTAATATGTTCCTGTGTGTGTTAGGTAAGGGGGTGTGGCATATTGGGGGAAGACAGTCTAGCTCGAGGATGTGCTTCCATGTAAGTGCCTGAAGTTTAATAAAGTTCCTGCAAGTGTTTAATTCATGTCTGTTATTTCAGAGAACACAACATGGTGTCAGAAGTGCACTTGAGGTACTGTCGTTCACTCGTACAGCGTGTAGCTTAGACGTTTTAGTTTAGCATAGAGTGCAAGAGTGTAAGCTAATCTTGTGGATGTCTAACCGGGCTCGTACACATTAGCCATGGAGGATGCACATGACGAAACGCAACCAGGCAGGGGCCAGTGAACAATGTGGTCGCATCAGGACTGAGTGCCACATTCAGTATTCAGCCACCGGTGCCCTTCGATTTTTCCAAGCCCCAAGAGTGGCCAAGATGGATTCGACGATTTGAACGATTTCGTCAAGTGAGTAACCTGAATTTGTTTATGAAAAAAAAAAAATCAGGTGAACATTCTCGTCTATTGCATGGAGGACGAGGATGATGACATTCTGCGGGGATTGAATCTTACGGAGTGACAGAGGAATGTGTCATCTACAGTAAGAGATGCTTTTGACTCGCACTTTGTTGTGAAAAAGAATGTGATTTATGAACGTGTTTTTGCAAGCAGGGTGAAAATGAAACAGTGGAATCATTCGTAACACTAGATGAACACTGCAACTATGGAGCACTGCACAATGAGCTCATAAAAAACAGATTAGTAGTGGGGTTGGCTGATTTGGGACTGTCAGAACATATGCAGCTTGACAAAGATTTGACACTGGAAAAAGTGATCAGCATGGCGAGACAGTTGGAGGAAGTATAACGACAACAGTGTAGTTTAAGAAATTATGTAAAAGGGGCCTGCTCATTGGATAGTGTGTGTAAAAGCAATGCCACACACACACACAAAAAAAATGGAAGCCTTCTAACCAAAGACTGATTAAAAAAAGTCTCAGAGGAGCTCATTTCCAAAGTGTGGAAAATCTCCCTCACATGCTAAATACCATTGCCCTGCAAAGGATGTAAACTGTCGTCAGTGTGGGAAAAGAGGACATTTCCAATGTGTGTGCACATCAAGTACCATGAAAACACCATATTCCTTGGTTTGGTTTCAGCCAATGAGGACCCATGGATGGCTGAGATTTTGGTATTAGGCACAAAAATGAAATACAAGATTGACACTGGTACTGAAGTGACTGCAATTTCAGAGCTAACTTTCGAGGACATTTTCTTGCATGATACAAAGCCAGCTCTAAAACCTGTGACAAGGCCAATCTTAGGACCAGGCAGACAACCACTGGAGGCGTGACCAGTATGGTATTGCAAAAAGCGGAAATAGAGGTGACATAGGATGTGTATGTGATCAAAAACGTACACACAGCATTGTTTGGTAGGCCAGCAATAACATGTCTTGATCTAGTAACAAGACTGGACAGTATTGACATAGTGACCCTGAAGAAAAGCTTCCCAAAACTGTGCAGTGATCTAGGGCTCATCAGACAGCCTTATGCCATGAAGCTGCAACCAGACGCAGTGCCTTTCTCTCTTAAGAATCCGAGAAGGATTCCTCTTCCCCTCATGTGCAAAGTTGAGGAGGAACTACAGCCTATGGAGAGAATGTGTCATAACCAAAATGGAAGAGCCTACTGAATGGCGCTCTGGTATGGTGGTAGTGCCAAAGAAAGATGGAACCATTCGTCTGTGTGTGGATTTGACAAAGTTGAATGAAGCTGTTTGTAGTAAGAAATACATACTGCCATCTGTGGAGCAGAGTCTTGGCATGTTGGCAGGGGCCAAGATTTTTTTAGCAAGCTCGATGCAAATTCAGGATTTTGGTAAATTCCTCTAACCCCAGAGACAGCTAAAAACACAACATTCATAACTCCCTTCGGCAGATTCTTCTTTAACTGCCTTCCTTTTGGCATTGCTTCAGCTCCCGAACATTTCCAAAGCAGAATGGTGTCAGAGGTTACAGAGGGACTAGAGGGAGTCATTTGTCATATGGATGATGTGCTCATTTGGGGAGGAACGCAAGAAGAACATGACGCACATTTGCACACAGTGTTGCAAAAGATCCAGAATGCTGGCATCACACTGAATGTGGATAAATGTGATTTGTCAAAAAGCGAGATTCACTTTCTGAGACATATCATCTCAGTGGATGGAATCAGACCAGACCCTGGAAAACAGAGGCCACAATGTAAATGCAGCCACCCTCAAATGTTAGTGAGGTAAGACGTTTTCTGGGCATGGTGAATCAGTTGGGGAAATTCATCCCTCAGCTGGCTGAGAAGGACAGACTTCTTAGAGACTTGTTGTCAAAGTGTAATCACTGGGTTTGGGGAGCAGATCAGGACAAAGCTTTTAAGGAATTAAAAAAAAGAGCTGTCATCTACTCCAGTGCTAGTAATGTATTATCCTGAAAGAGACAAATTGTCAGCAGATGCTTCATCCTATGTATTGGGGGCAGTTCTATTGCAGAAATGGGAAGATGAGTGGAAACCTGTGACATACGCTTTCTTACCCCTGTGCAGCAGCGTTATGCACAGGTGGAAAAGGAAGTACTAAGTCTGACATAGGCATATGAACGTTTCAAAGACTTTCTCATTGGAAAACACTTCCAGATGGAGACTGATCATAAACCACTCATCAGTCTCCTAGGAACACAAGCATTGGACTCCTTATCTCCCAGAATTCAACGTTTCAGGATGAGGTTAATGAGGTATTCTTATTCCATGGTTCATGTTCCAGGAAAATAAACTGTGGACTGCCGATACACTCTCACGCAAACCTCTTGAAGCACAGCTTAGCAGTAGTGATACAGAGTTGTTGGAAAACACAAACATATATGAGGACATGCTTTTGAATAGTTTGCCTGCCAGCAGTTCCTATCTCACTGAACTAAGAGAGCACCTAAAAGCAGACAGCATTTGTGCGCAGGTCATGGAAATGTGCAAAGGAGGCTGGCCAAACAAAACACAGTGCGAGGGTCCACTGAAACTGTACTGGGCTGAGCGAGCTTTTCTTTCAGTACAAGATGGACTGCTTCTGAACACACAAGGCTTGTGATTCCATCTGTTCTCATGAACAGTGTTCTTGACAAGCTACATGAGGGACATCAGGGTATAGTGAAGTGCAGAGAAAGAGCACGTCAGTCTGTATGGTGGCCTGGACTCAACAACTGAAAAATGTTGTACAGAAGTGCAGAATTTGCATACAAGAAAGGGTAAATCCCACAGAGCCACTCATTACCACTGAGTTTCCAGAAAGGCCTTGGCAAAAACTAGGGGCAGATTTGTTTATGCTGAAAAATAGAACATACTTGCTTGTGGTGGACTATTATTCAAGATATGTTGAAGTTGCTCACCTGTCTCAAACAAAATTGTCAGATGTGATTGATCACCTCAAATCAATCTTTGCAAGACATGGCATTCCTGAGACGGTGGTTACAGATAACGGCCCACAATTCACAGCTCAGAACTTTGCAGACTTCGCAACAACATACGAGTTCAGACATAAAATGACCAAAACGGCAATTGCGAGTGGGGTGGCCAGGCTTCTGTCCATGGTGGCCAAGGCCACCCCCTAGCTCCGCCCCTGCGCATCTGTTAAATACTAATAAATTATGCATATACTGAAAGTCGCTTTGGACTATAGGTCGCAGGACCTTGCAGTTGATGAAAAAAACAGCGACTTATATTCCGATAAAATACAGTAAGTGTGAAGAGAAACAGATTAATATTTAAGCCCTTTTTCCTATCAATCTGCACTTTCACATTCTTCTTTTGTTTTTGGCGATTTGCATTCTTCATGCATGTCACCAACTACTGGGCAGGGAGGAGAATTTATAGTAAAATATTGAGCTGTTTCTCACCCACACCTATCATATCACATCTGGAGACACTGATTTAACAACCACTGGAGTATGGATTACTTTTATGCTGCCTTAATGTGATATTTAGAGGTTCAAAATTTTGGTCACCATTCACTTGGATTGTATAGGCCAACTGAGCTGAGATATTCTTCTAAAAATCTTTATTTGTGTTCTGCAGAAGAAAGAAAGTCATACATCTGGGATGGCATGAGGGCCAGTAAATGAGAGAATTTTCATTTTGGGGTGAACTATCCCGTTAATGTACACAGCCGTTCATGTACTGGTATTACGTATGTGAGTGTATGCAGACAGGACAAAAATCTCAAAATAGCAGATCTGTGCAATGTGTAAATGCAGACTAACAGACCTGCTGCTCTCTGTTTTATCGTTAATATTAATCAAACAGCAATATTGACAAGAAAACAAGAAAAGCACACTGTCCTCGGCTGGATCTCTTAAATTTCAATGACCGGTCTGCTTTTCAGTCAAACTTTAGTCTCACTTTAACATGCCTATTGAATAATATCTATTAGAATAACGGTATCTAATAACACTATGTAACACAATTTTTGTTCGTGGGTAGTAAGTGTTATTTCCTAATTGCTTATGCCTCAAAGTATAGAAAATGGCTATTATTCCCCACAAACTTTGCATTTGTGACCAGGACAGTGATATTTTGAAATGTACCTATTTCCAATGAGAAAACGGGCGAATTTGTGTCTTTTCGTTCACATAAAGTCAGAAAAAAACAACATATGAATCCAAAATCCTTCTTTATCTGTGGTCCGACGAAGACACCGGCTTTGACCTTTGCCTCAGACAGCTTAGGGAAGAAGTCTTGAAGGTACTTGAAGGCTGCCGACTCCTTATCTAGAGCTCTGACAAATTGTTTCATAAGGCCCAATTTGATGTGCAGTGGTGGCATCAGCACCTTCCGGGGGTCCACCAGTGGCTCCCACTTGACGTTGTTCCTCCCCACAGAGAACTCGGTCCGCTGTGGCCAGTCCCACCTGTGGTAGTGCACCTTGGTGTCCCTGCTGTCCCAAAGGCAAAGATAGCAGGGAAACTTGGTAAAACCGCCTTGGAGACCCATCAGGAATGCCACCATTTTGAAGTCTCCTATGACCTCCCAGCCGTACTCATCATACTTCAAGGTGTCCAGCAAGGTCTTGATGCTGTTGTAATCCTCTTTGAGGTGCACCAAGTGAGCCAGGGGAAGAGACGGGTACTTGTTACCATTATGGACCAGCACGGCTTTGAATATTACTTTAGTATAAATATGGATTATCCATGTTAATTTGGATTCATATGCTGTTTTTTTCTGACTTTATGTGAACGAAAAGACACAAATTCGCCCATTTTCTCATTGGAAATAGGTACATTTCAAAATATCACTGTCCTGGTCACAAAAGCAAAGTTTGTGGGGAATAATAGCCATTTTCTATACTTTTGAGGCATAAGCAATTAGGAAATAACACTTACTACCCAGGAACAAAATAAATAAACTGTTACACAGTGTAATCACACAATAAAGATTATGCCAGAAATGTTCCATAATATGATTTTTTTTAATGTTAATTTGCTGCTGTTCCTGAAAAACTTAAAGCACTGTTTACTCTGTCCTTTTATTACTGGATCTTGAATAATTACTTGAATACAGCTTGAAGCAATGTTTCCTTTAGAAACACTTGAAGGCTTCATTAATTTAATTAGTTAATATTTACATTAATATTAAACATTTAAAATAACGAAGCACTATTAAAAACATCTTTGTTTATTTTTTCATTTTTCGGATGCATTGCACTGTGCACTTGTGAGATGAATATTAATACATATAAAAAAACAAACACAAACCTTCCCCAGAACTTCTGGGATCCCTTTGAAAGGGTCTGGAATTGTGCATTTCCGTCGAGGTTGATCCTCTATCTTGTTCAAAGTTGCTTTCTTCACATTTATTACATTCTCTATTGCTGATACCTAGACAGATATACACACAAACACACATCTATGCATGCAGGAATCAAATAAATGTTTGTACAAAGACAACACTAACAAACAAACAATGTGTCTGTGATTGCAAATGTAAAACCAGTCAGAAGTTTGGACACACTTGACTAATTTCAAGTTTTTCATGATCTTGAAGTCCTTAAAGGCTTAAGCTTAAATGGTTGAACTTCGTTTTGTTGACAAATATAAATTGTACATACAGGTGCATCTCAATAAATTAGAATGTCGTGGAAAAGTTCATTTATTTCAGTAATTCAACTCAAATTGTGAAACTCGTGTATTAAATAAATTCAATGCACACAGACTGAAGTAGTTTAAGTCTTTGGTTCTTTTAATTGTGATGATTTTGGCTCACATTTAACAAAAACCCACCAATTCACTATCTCAAAAAATTAGAATACAGCATAAGACCAATAAAAAAAAAAACATTTTTAGTGAATTGTTGGCCTTCAGGAAAGTATGTTCATTTACTGTATATGTACTCAATACTTGGTAGGGGCTCCTTTTGCTTTAATTACTGCCTCAATTCGGCGTGGCATGGAGGTGATCAGTTTGTGGCACTGCTGAGGTGGTATGGAAGCCCAGGTTTCTTTGACAGTGGCCTTCAGCTCATCTGCATTTTTTGGTCTCTTGTTTCTCATTTTCCTCTTGACAATACCCCATAGATTCTCTATGGGGTTCAGGTCTGGTGAGTTTGCTGGCCAGTCAAGCACACCAACACCATGGTCATTTAACCAACTTTTGGTGCTTTTGGCAGTGTGGGCAGGTGCCAAATCCTGCTGGAAAATGAAATCAGCATCTTTAAAAAGCTGGTCAGCAGAAGGAAGCATGAAGTGCTCCAAAATTTCTTGGTAAACGGGTGCAGTGACTTTGGTTTTCAAAAAACACAATGGACCAAAACCAGCAGATGACATTGCACCCCAAATCATCACAGACTGTGGAAACTTAACACTGGACTTCAAGCAACTTGGGCTATGAGCTTCTCCACCCTTCCTCCAGACTCTAGGACCTTGGTTTCCAAATGAAATACAGAACTTGCTCTCATCTGAAAAGAGGACTTTGGACCACTGGGCAACAGTCCAGTTCTTCTTCTCCTTAGCCCAGGTAAGACGCCTCTGATGTTGTCTGTGGTTCAGGAGTGGCTTAACAAGAGGAATACAACAACTGTAGTGTCTGTGTGTGGTGGCTCTTGATGCCTTGACCCCAGCCTCAGTCCATTCCTTGTGAAGTTCACCCAAATTCTTGAATCGATTTTGCTTGACAATTCTCATAAGGCTGCGGTTCTCTCGGTTGGTTGCGTATCTTTTTCTTCCACACTTTTTCCTTCCACTCAACTTTCTGTTAACATGCTTGGATACAGCACTCTGTGAACAGCCAGCTTCTTTGGCAATGAATGTTTGTGGCTTACCCTCCTTGTGAAGGGTGTCAATGATTGTCTTCTGGACAACTGTCAGATCAGCAGTCTTCCCCATGATTGTGTAGCCTAGTGAACCAAACTGAGAGACCATTTTGAAGGCTCAGGAAACCTTTGCAGGTGTTTTGAGCTGATTAGCTGATTGGCATGTCACCATATTCTAATTTTTTGAGATAGTGAATTGGTGGGTTTTTGTTAAATGTGAGCCTTCAATGTTTAAAAAGCATTCCAGAATGTACTTCATGGAGTTGCTCAACAAAGAGTGGCAACTTTGAAGAGCACAAATATAAGATAGTTTTGCTCTGTTTAACATTTTTGGTGTCTTCATAATTCCCATGACTTCCATTTACGCTATTTCATAGTTTTGATTACATTACTACTCTTTTAGAATGTCAAAAATAGTGATAATCAAGCATGAGTAGGTGTGTCCATACTTTTGACTGGTAGTGTACATGTGTGTGGAGACTCACAGTGGTTAGTTCTGAGATGTTCAAGCCACTCTTTATAATCTGAGGTTTGAGTTCATTCAGTTTTTTAGATGCATCTTGCACCTGACCTGAAGAGAATGCAAATGGACAACAATCACATACACACCCTAAATAACAAAATAACAATAGTGTTCGCAGATACACACGCAACAAAGAAATAATCACACACTACAGAATCAGAATATGTGTAGTGCCTACAGTTGAGTTCAGATATGAGCTGCTTGTTGGTGTCCAAGATCTCACGGTAGATCAGAATAGATTGGGACAGACGATCTTTCTTCTTACTCAGAGTCGTCATGACTTTCTGATGTTCTACATCTGCAATACAAAACAACACAGAAACTGATTGTTATACACTATGCATATTCTTGATAACAATAAATAGCAATTGTTTTTCAAATCACTGAAAACTAGGGCTGTCGATTTAACGTGTTTAATTTAGTGCTTGAAGCAGAGGTGGGGACAAGTCATACATGTTGAAGTCACAAGCAAGTCTCAAGTCTTTTTTTTTTTCTCCTATTTTCTCCCCAATTTGGAATGCCCAATTCCCAATGCGCTCTAAGTGATTGTGCTGGCGTAGTGACTCACCTCAATCCAGGTGGCGGAGGACGAATCTCAGTTGCCTCGGTGTCTGAGACCGTCTATCCACGCATCTCATCACGTGGCTTGTTGAGCGCGTTATCACCGAGAGCGAAAACCACATTATAGCAACCACAAAGAGGTTACCCCATGTGACTCTACCCACCCTAGCAACTGGGCCAATTTGGTTGCTTAGGAGACCTGACTGGAGTCACTCAGCACCCCCTGGATTCGAACTCGGGACTCCAGGTGTGGCAAGTCTCAAGTCTTAACCATGAAGTCCGAGTCAAGTCTCAAGTCGCAGTGCAGACAATTCAAGCAAGTCAAGTCAGTCACTTACCTAAAAGAAGTCAAGTCCTGCTAAACGCCACAATACACTGTAGGATTTTTACAGTCCTTTAGGACAGACTGTACGATATGAAAGCATTAATATCGCCATGGCACACTGTGCGACAATACGTCAGACTGTACGATACACATCGTAGCCGACTGTTGTCCCAATCGTCCTGATCAATGAACGTGACTCACGTTAGGGAGCGTTGCAGAACAGAAGGGAAACGGTGAGATTTGCCCGCCCCGGAGGAGCATTTTTTTTTCTTTTTCTGAAAGTCAGGACATCAGCATTTCCATTGCTCCAGTACCACTCCATCACGAGCATAGGCTAACATATAAAAAGAAAGATGGATTTTGTCAAATAAGCCTATAATAAGACAGCCTGATCACAAATACAGAAAATTACAGATGTTGAGAATGAATGCGAGTGCGGGGGTAGCCTACAGTGATAATGAGCTACCACAAACAAGTATTCATTGTGGAAATAAAAAGACTTTTGGCCCGAAAAATGACAAATTTCACCGTTCACATTGGGGAAAACAAAAAAGGTGGCTTATAGTACGTCTTTCTCTTTTAGATTAGTAACCTATGGGCCACGCAAAATTTCAAAAATTCATATAGGCTGATAATATATCGCCCTTGCAAATTCCCTATGGATAATGCACAAACATGACATAGATTTCTTTAATTGTATCCAACTGTATCTGCTGATTTGGATTAAAACATCCCATAAATACTTCATAAATTGTTCACATTTTTTTATTTTTTTTATTCAATTGTAGTGGTGCGAATCTTAACTAAAGAAGTTTACAGATGTTTAAAGTAAATTTAAGAAAAGTAAAATAGTAATTAAAATGAAGTTTTAAAATGAAGTTTAGAAAATGCATGATCAATATAAAGAAAAAATGTGTTAAGAAAATGCAATCATTTATTTATTTTCATTTTGAAAGCTCTGTATTTCATTCGGGGAATAATGCGTTCATATTGCTGAAGTGTTACACTTTTCTCCAAGTATTTTCTGCTTATTTATTTATTAAAACTTTTTATATAAAATGAAAAGAAGAAAAAACATTGATAGAGTTTGAGTAGAGTGATAACTGGGCACAAATGTTACTATGGTGCAGATGCGGAGCAGGTTTCTTTCCAAGTGAATTGGAGTGCGAGAGAGGAGCGGACTTTCTCGTCTGGCTGTCGTAATAGCAGTCACACTATCCAGCAGCGATGCTAAATTTCTGACACCGCCAGAACTTCGTCAGAGGCTAAAGATCATCGCAAAGGCTATTAATCGGCCGTCAGTGAACATGTCACACTGAACGCTGTAAGACTGCCGATTTTGCCCTGCGATGACAGAAATCCTTTAGGATTCCCAAAATTAGTCTTAGACAGCCGAATCGTAGCCAGACTTGTACAGTGTGCACCAGGCTTTAGTATCAAGTCGAGTCACAGTACCAAACAGAAATAAATAAAAGTTAATATTTGGGCTACATATTTATTTTTACACCGAAAAGAAGAACTTATATACATAGCTTTACATACATGTATATGAATTATATACATATCTGTGCTACATTAATATCATATAATCTGATATAAAATAATATAATCAATCTCGCCATCTTGTGGTCTTACATTGTTTATGAACGACTGCATTTTAAGCCTGATCTCATGGTAATTCGTATGTATTTGAACTTAATGTTTATAGGTACATACATTTTCTTACGTGATTACAACATGTATAACAAAAGACATTTCCAGTTCGCATGGTGAAATTTCTGAAATTATCATAAAAGCAAAAAAGTATGAAATATCATCCTCAAGTGAAACACCGCTAATAAACAACACAGTATCATTAAAAATGTGTTTATATTGTTTTCCATCATTAAAAGAAATGAGTAAAAAGGTAATTTTGTAAAAGAAAACAGTAATTTTGCACATTAATCTTTCGAGATATTAGTGAAATCTAGATATTAGTGAAATCTATCCATAGCTAAATTATTTACTTACCTTTCCTTGTGGTTCTTGAAATGTCGGATGAAATTTAAGGTTGTGGTGGTTGTGCCCGATATCCTTGCATTGCATATTGTGCATCTGGCAAAACATTTTACTGACATGGTCCAATTCGAAGTCCTTATAGCCAAAAGAGATTATTTTTGGAAGTCGATCATCTGTCATGTTTGGCACGTTTTGAGCTTGTGCAGCGCAGGCGCCGTTCAGTGGTGCTGGCGGTTCCGTCGTGGCTTACGGCACATTTTTGCATCTGAATTAATTAATGCCTCAATAATTATTTTTCAAACAAAAATTTCATTACTGTTTATAATAAGTTATTGAAAATGAAAAACATTCAAGTCATTACGAGACACTACGTTTACAGAAGTGACGTGATAGTGCAAACGTACTTTAAACAAATGTTTTTGCAATCTTAACACACACAAAAAAACCCTCTGTTTCATGTATGAAAATAACTGCGTGAATTGGGGAGGCAGATATTGAAGTGGAATATTCATGACAGATTTCCTCTGACTGGCGTTAGACTTTGGCTGTGTCTCAAGACTTGGTGAGCTGCCTTCATACAGTAGACAGCATTTTTGGGTGTCAAAACCGCAGCATTTTGAGCGTGTGGGGGCTGTTGTTCACACCGAATGCATTGTGCTTCCGTCCGCATTGTTTTTCTATGCAAACACGTGCTAGATAGACGTTCAAAGGTGATATCTAGTAAGGCAGTTTAGCAGTTTTGAGACACAGCCTTTAATTTTCTCTTGGACAGCAATGGAGCGTAACAGCTCAACACTCGCATCACTATGATGGAGGAGCAACTTGAACATTTGTCAAAATTTTGTGAATACGGAAATATATTTTTCGATGGGATTGGAATTTAACTGGTGAGTTCGCTTAAACTATTTGTTGTTCTTGTTTTTTTGGTTTTTTTATGTAAACATATTGCCTTCTGACTTTTAGGCTATCCATTTCTTTTAACATGATGCAAATATCATCTGAAACGAAGATTTTCCTTTGTTTGTTTAAACGTTTTTCTATAACAGATTAAAATTGCCTTTGTTGACTGTCATGCTTCTCTTTGTAGTTTCAGTCCTCCACTTCAAGTCAAAGTCGAGTCTCAAGTCATTTGCTCTCAAGTCAAAGTCATTTTCTTACTTCAATCAAGCAAGTCGCAAGACCTGAAATTTGCGACTTGAGTCAGACTCGAATCAAGTCATGTAACACGAGTTCCCCACCTCTGGCTTGAAGTACCACCTGTTTTCAGCACGGGGCAGTAAGCGAAGCTCGAGCTGACTAAGCAACACACAGCTGTACAGAGAACAAACCACACTCAGGCTTGCTTGACACTAACGGCAGCACAAGATGAGGACGCGTTCCTGTATTCAAAAACGGCTGGATGGAGTGCAATTCCGAATGCAGGGATCTCAAACATGGTTATCTCACAATTCGGTTCGATATACGATATGAGCTTGGCTTGACATTAACACTCACCCATCTGCCAAATGCGAGTAGAAATCGGCAGTGGCGGGTAACTCCATCAGCCTTACTAGCCACTTTGGCTAGTCTCGGTTTCAGTGCCTTAAAAGCACTAAACATCTGTGCCGGGCGAATGAAGCGTGCTTTCGTTCGTACCGCCGCAGCACAAATCAGCGTGCTCCAGAGATAGAGCCAGAGCTCTGGGACAGCGCAGAGTGAAACTTGCATGATTCAGTCGGGCTTCACTCATCGTGGCAGCCAGCGGAGACCACAAAACTTTTGTGACCCATTTGAATTCTATGGAGAACATTCTAGTATAAAGCTCTATATGGAGGGAGGCAAACTTCTCAAACTGCTAGACAGCCCTGACATTAAACAGCACTATGATTCTATAAAACTTCATTTTTATTACCATTATTTATCATTCACTCACCTTTATCTTGATCCAAACCCTTAGGACTTTCTTCCATGATTGGTTAGTTTAATCTACCTAACATCTCCTTTTGTACTCCATTAAATTATGAACTGTGAAAGATGTAGTTAAAGGTTTCTTAATGTGTTTAGGCTATTTGTTTTTTATAATAAATACTGAAGTTTATTTTTTAGAAACGCTATCTACATTAGCTTAACCAGAGTGGTGTGGAGTAATCCATGATCTGACCTGTTGTTATGGCTTTATTATTACAAATGCCACTGTTAAAAATGGAAGAACAAAAGCAAACTTTCATAAGGGCAAGTACAATTAAGAATGGGGTTAAAATCTGGACTTCCATGGACAAATGATTGACAATGTTTTCCTCTTGTTCTAACTGGTCATGTTTGCCTTCAGATATTCTAAGAGATGACTTAAATCATTAGGCCTGTGTCCTGCTGTACTCATATAATTCTTGTCCAAAGAAATGCATGCAGTTACAGTCTCCAGTTATTTTTATTAGTTTTTGTGGGACATGGGATTTTGGCTAGTGAAAATGCTGAGTGGCTAGTTACTTTGGAATACCACTAGCCACAGTGGCCAAGAGCCAAAAAGTTAATGTCAAGCCCTGGATTTGTGTTCACAATTCGATATAATCTCTATTCGATATAACAACACTTACAGTATTTGACAAAGTATGACAGATGTATTTTTTTTTTAGAAAAATTTTGAGCAAATTGCAAAATTTCTCAGAATAAAGTTCTCTAATACACAATACAAATTCTCAAAGTTCAAATGGTAAGAGTCTGTCATATCCATAAAAACAGATCGCAAACAAATAAAACCTCCAAGAATAGTTGGCTAAATTCAGGCTGAACAGGTGCGGGACACGCAATATAACAGAACAGAACCTGTCCTGAAAAAATGACGGGTTGCAATCAAAACATGCAAGGGACAGCTGTGTGTGGTTTTATAATGCACAGACAGTCTGCATATTGTCAACTACCTGTGTGTTCATAGGCGGAGGGTGAACGAACCACAGGGTAAGGCTAAATAAAATTGAAACAGAACCGCTTTTATGTCATATACTTCAAAATCAAAAGTGGTCTGCACCGACATGCTGCAATGACTTGAAAAGTTTTGGGAGTTAACATAAAATCCAGTGGAAAGAGTCTTCTTCACAAGTTCAAGGAATGTGTCCGATTCATTTACTTTCACCAAAGTAATACAGTGCGGTCTCATTTCATGCTTGATTGGGAAGCTTATTAAATTAATTGTGAATGGATGTTTAATTAAAAAGGAATGTTACAAACTTAAAAGCACTCTATTTCAATACGACCATAATCTAATAAATATGTTTGAAATCAAGATTTACAGTACTTTATTTATTATTATTATTTCATTTAAAATTATTTCATAAATGAAGACATTTTCCTTGTGCATGCATGCCACGATCGGCCACAGCCACTCAAGTGATGTACAGTAAGATGAAAAACAGCCACTGATCTACAGTCAGCACTTGTCTTTTTACTAGTAATTAAGGTTTGAATTTTGAGGAATTTCCTGTCGATACCTATAGTCCTTAATACATGCATCACAAGCTCTGCTTATGCTTGTGTTGCTTTTGCACTTAACAAGAACTTACTTATCAGCAACCATATCACCCTGTAGCTCAAGACCGTTTGTCCACTGAAGCTAAGCAGGGTTAAGCCTGGCAGTACCTGGATGGGAGACCTCCTGGGGAAAACTATGGTTGCTGCTGGGAGAGGTATTAGGGAGGTCAGTTGGGGGTGCTCACCCTGCAGTCTGTGTGGGTCCTAATGCCCCAGTTTAGTGACAGGGACACTATACTGTAAAAAAGCACTGTCCTTCAGATGAGACATTAAACTGAGGTCCTGACTCTCTGTGGTCATTAAAAATCCCAGGGCACTTCTCGTAAAGAGTAGGGGTGTAACCCTGGTGTCTTGGCCCTTCTCAATCATGGCCTCCTAATAATCCCCCTTCATTAATTGGCTCTATAACTCTACTCTCTCCTCTCCACCAATAGCTGGTGTGTGGTGAGCATACTGGTGCACTATGGCACATCATCCATGTGGATGCTGCACACTAGTGGTGGTTTGAGGAGAGTCCCCTGTTCACTGTGTTAAAGCACTTTGAGTGTAGTGTCAGAAAAAGTGCTTATATAAATGTAACATTCATTCAAGAAAGCCAAAGTGCTGCCACACAGGCAATTTAAGCATAGATGACCCATTCTGAATCTCTTTGTCGGGCATCTTGTTGAAGTCTGCATCCACTTTCAAACAATGGAAACACTTTTTGTGAAGTACAGCTACTATTACACAAAATATGGAGATAGTCTCTGTTGTGTTGCCTAAATAGTGTAGAATAAAGCAACAGAGAGCTTTTAATGATTTACCGGTCATTTCATTCATGATCACATGGATATTTTGCCTTAATATGGCTTGTTGTTTTTTTTGTTTCGCGATATTTCGAAATTAAACATATATCGTCCCATCCCTATTGAAAATGCTGGAAACTAGTCAGATTGTACCTCGTTAGGACACAGTATTGACTGAATCTGGTTACAACAAAAATCTAGCATGTAAGTGAACATATATGCCTCATTATTCTGTAATTAATATTGGCTTCTGTCGACTGACCGTTGTAGAATCTGAAAGGCAGGGTGAATGGAATGATGGAGATGTCAGACTGCTGAACTTCAACGCAAAAGTGTAGAGTGTATTCAGCTCCATCCACACCAGGACTGTTCTCCAAAAGAGCTAAATCCTACAGGACACAAACAAACACACACTTGCACTCACTGAGAGGGATGGCTGATACAGAATCAGAAATTTATATCACCAAATATATATATATATACACACACACACATACATACACAGTTGAAGTCAGAAGTTTACATACACCTTAGCCAAATACATTTAAACTCAGTTGTTCATAATTCCTGACATTTAATCGTAGAAACATTCCCTGTCTTAGGTCAGTTAGGATCACTACTTTATTTTAAGAATATGAAATGTCAGAATAATAGTAGAGAGAATGATTTATTTCAGCTTTTCTTACTTTCATCACATTCCCAGTGGGTCAGAAGTTTACATACACTTTGTTAGTATTTGGTAGCATTGCCTCTAAATTGTTTAACTCGGGTCAAACGTTTTGGGTAGCCTTCCACAAGCTTCTCACAATAAGTTGCTGGAATTTTGGCCCATTTCTCCAGACAGAACTGGTGTAACTGAGTCAGGTTTGTAGGCCTCCTTGCTCGCACACGCTTTTTCAGTTCTGCCCACAAATTTTCTATCGGATTGAGGTCAGGGCTTTGTGAAGGCCACTCCAGTATCTTGACTTTGTTGTCCTTAAGCCATTTTGCCACAACTTTGGAGGCATGCTTGGGGTCATTGTCCATTTGTAAGACCCATTTGCAACTGAGCTTTTAACTTCCTGGCTGAGATGGTGCTTCAATATATCCACATAATTTTCCTTCCTCATGATGCCATCTATTTTGTGAAGTGCACCAGTCCCTCCTGCAGCAAAGCACCCCCACAACATGATGCTGCCACCCCCATGCTTCACGGTTGGGATGGTGTTCTTTGACTTGCAAGCCTCATCCTTTTTCCTCCAAACATAATGATGGTCATTATGACCAAAGAGTTCAATTTTTGTTTCATCAGACCAGAGGACATTTCTCCAAAAAGTAAGATCTTTGTCCCCATGTGCACTTGCAAACTGTAGTCTGGCATTTTTATTGCAGTTTTGGAGCAGTGGCTTCTTCCTTGCTGAGCAGCCTTTCAGGTTATGTCAAAATAGGACTCGTTTTACTGTGGATATAGATACTTGTCTACCTGTTTCCTCCAGCATCTTCACAAGGTCCTTTGCTGTTGTTCTGGGATTGATTTGCACTTGTCACACCAAACTACATTCATCTCTAGGAGACAGAACGCGTCTCCTTCCTGAGTGGTATGATGGCTGTATGGTCCCATGGTGTTTATACTTGCGTAATATTGTTTGTACAGATGAACGTGGTACCTTCAGGCATTTGGAAATTGCTCCCAAGGATGAACCAGACTTGTGGGGGTCCACAATTTTTTTCTGAGGTCTTGGTTGATTTCTTTTGATTTTCCAATGATGTCAAGCAAAGAGGCACTGATTTTGAAGGTAGGCCTTAAAATACATCCACAGGTACACTTCCAATTGACTCCAATTAGCCTATCAGAAGCAAATTGTCTAATTGCTTAAAGGCTTGACATCATTTTCTGGAATTTTCCAAGCTGCTTAAAGGCACAGTTAACTTAGTGTATGTAAACTTTTGATCCACTGGAATAGTGATATAGTCAATTAAAAGTGAAACAATCTGTCTGTAAACAATTGTTGGAAAAATTACTCATGCCATGCACAAAGTAGATGTCCTAAACGACTTGCCAAAACTACATAGTTTGCTAATACAAAATCTGTGGAGCGGTTAAAAAAAAAAAAGAAGAGTTTTAATGACTTCAACCTCCAACCGAGCAGCCACAACATTAAAACCACCTGTCTAATATTGTGTAGGTCCCCCTCGTGCCACCAAAACTGCACCAACCCGCATCTCAGAATAGCATTCTGAGATGATATTCTTCTCACCACAATTGTACAGAGCGGTTATCTGAGTTACAGTAGACTTTGTCAGTTCAAACCAGTCTGGCAATTCTCTGTTGACCTCTCTCATCAACAAGGCCGCTCGCTGTATGTTTTTTGTTTTTGGCACCATTCGGAGTAAATTCTAGAGACTGTTGTGTGTGAAATCCCAGGAGATCACAAGTTACAGAAATACTCAAACCAGCCTGACACCAACAATCATCCATGCGATTATCTAATCAGTCAATCATGTGGCAGCAGTGCAGTGCATAAAATCATGCAGATACGGGTCAGGAGCTTCAGTTAATGTTCACATCAACCATCAGTTGGAGCGTGGCATGATCATTGGTGCCAGATGGGCTGATTTGAGTATTTCTATAACTGCTGATCTCCTGGGATTTCACACACAACAGTCTCTAGAATTTACTCTGAATGGTGCCAAAAACAAAAAACATCCAGTGAGCAGCAGTTCTGCGGACGGAAACGCCTTGTTGATGAGAGAGGTCAACAGAGAATGGCCAGACTGGTTTGAACTGACAAAGTCTACGGTAACTCAGATAACCGTACTGTGCTGTTTTGGTTTAGTGTCAGTTGATTACATTTTTTAATTGCGATTAATTGCATTATTTTCCATAATAAATCGCTATTAATTGCAGATTTTGAAAGTGCAGAAATTTGACAATTTATACTCCTTTTCCTGTAAAAATACATTTACTTCCTTTTTAGGAAAGAAAAAACTATATGTAACAATTTAATGCTTGATTAAAATTTTCCAAACAAAGCATTCCACAATATAAAGATAGAAATGCACTAAAATAGCACAAATTCAAGTAACATTAAATGTTTCCCAAACTTTAAGTGGGAGTTTGACTAATTGAAAGAACTAGTCACCCCATACTGTAGGTTGATCATTGCAATGGGCATTAAATCTCGTAAAGTCTCATTATCCACAATATTAATCAGCTGGCAGACTGTGGCTACCCGCTTTGTTACAGCAATCGTAAAGCCACGTTCAAAATTCGCATCAGGGCGTCAACGCCAGTGTCAAACACCGCTTTTAACTCCACATGAAAAGCTCTGTAAATAACGTCTCATTCTGCGTTTTGGTGATAATTATGATTTGATGTGCTTCTGTGATAATTAAATTGCGTATTACATATGCTGAAACATACTTGATTTTTGCCACAAGTCCCATCTGAGCTTGTTTTGTACAACAAATAGAGTTAAGACCTCCTTTCTCTATCACTTTATCATTGATACGGCAGCACTGTTGTGAGTGTGTTTGTGGTGTGTGCGTCAGTTAATGACTCCACAAAGGTTCTGCCCTTCCATCCAGTGTATCTGCTGGTTTATGCTGTAGTAACGGTAAATGCGTTAATCGCACTATTAAAAACACTATTTTATCTGCTCGGCATCCTTTTTTCAATCCACGAAAAAAAGAGAAAAGAGCAAGACTTCTCTATTTTTAGATGAACATCAATAACCCCAACATGTCAGCATTTCTGTCCAGCTGTAGCTAAAAATATAATATGTATATATCCTTTAATATATAATAATACATGAAAATGAAAATGAATATAATAAATGAATGTGTGCTGTTTTAGCATAAGTATTTTTTTAGCTGAACAACTATAATTTTTTTCCCCTCGTTTCATCCCAGTGGCCAGATTAAACTTCATGGGCCGTGTCTTTGACAGCCGTTTTATATGAACTAAAGTTGATTTCATCAACTCAAACAAACACTCACAGTAATGAGTGCCTCTCCATTAATAAGACTGTATGACACACTTCTATCTTGATGGTCAAACCAAGGAACTGCCAAGTCTTCTGTGCCCGTCACCGTGACAACCACCTGTCCATCAATCCCCTCACCAGCTGCATTATTGTATTGGTCCTAGAAGGTAAGAACACACACATTTATGTCAGACTAGTTTACTTTCACATAACTTACAATGATATCCATGGTAAACACGATAACAATGAGCCACAAGAGGTGTTACAGTGATTTTGCCAAACTGAACAGGTGGTGTTACATATGATGTGAATTCAAGGTGGGCGGTATGACCAAATTTGTATATCTTAACCATCTCTTTTTTTTTTTTAATTTGGAACCTGGACTCAAACCAAACTAAGATTACTCCCTGAAAAGAAGTCTGAGATCAGTGCAAAAACAGCTTCACATTATTAGGGATGCACCGATATGGGAGTTTTGGCTGATACCGATAACCGATATTTGGAGGCCGATAACCGATATATTTGCAGATAAATCTAAATTAGGATATAAATCTACATTTTGTGTGCCTGATTACAAAAACAAAAGGCTCACCTTAAAAAAAAGCCACATCCAGACCGTTCAAATTAAATCAAACATGTATAGTGGACAACTAAATAAAAAGTGTTTACTCGGATCCAGAACAATCTTCTAAAGCAGTGGTGCGTGCTGGCATGTCATGCCATGTGGTGAGGAACCAACTAAAACCCTCATGGTGAGTATCATGTGCCTGAAATGGTTCAACCAGAGGGATTCAAACAGAATTTATCGGCTTTAATATATCGGCCTGATAACGCAAACTTTAAATATTCACATTTATCGGCCGATACCGATATGTCCACCGATATATTGTGCAACGTAACACTTGAGTTAAAGGACTCAAAACAGTAAAACTAATTAATATTACAAAATGTATTGTTCCGATTCTAAATTTTGATTGGATGAGTCGCACCTACTCCCCAACATTAACGTGCGCTTGAAAACTCACCATGATCTTCAGACACAAGCTGTCCAGCAGCATGCGATTGGCACGATTGTTGCTATTGGACACGACAGGAGTTGAGGTCGGAGTCTCAGGTGCTAATTTCATTGCTTTATTGGGAGCAACATTTATTGGAATCTAAGACAGATAAAAAAAATCAGGTGTTGGAGAACAGTACAGAATTTAATATGAGTTTGGACCATTTCATTTCTTCATGAAATTACTCAATTACTGATTAATTAAATGACAGTGTGTTTGTTTGTGTGTGTGTGTGTGTGTTTGTGTGTTCATACCTGCTGGCTCCACAGATAATTGGTTTTGTCTACCGCCAAAACAAACTGGACGACGTACTTCCCCACTAGTTCTGGAATCTGCTTATCCCTGGGAGAGAAATACAAACATGAGACAATAACTAATAATGTACAAGATAATGAGCATACATCGTTTTAAAATCTAGTTTGAAATCCATGTGACAAGTTCTAAGAAATGTAATATTTGCAGGCGCATTAGTTTCATATGGTTTGGAAAAACTTGTGCCATAAAAAAAAAAAAAACTAAAAAAAAAAAAAACTTAAAATGTCAAAGTTGAGTAATTATCTAGTAAAGAGTAATGAAATATTTGCTGGACTCTTTCAATACATATGTACACATCTTAAATGATTTTTATTTATTTTTGTACTTTTCAAATTATTTCAAATATTTATTTTTTTAAAGTTTGGGTTAAGATTTTAATACAATCTATAAGTTACACCACCTTGACATTTTGTACTTTATATCCCATATAAATATCCAAATTAATTTTAATATGAATTATGAATAAATCAGAAATTGAAAACATGTCCATCTTAAAGGAGGTATTCAAGTCACTGTCTGTATGTTTTGAATATGTTAATAACTTTTAAGCATTTTGACACAAACAACACTTGTATTTTCCTGTATTGTCTGTCGGTGTTACCTGAAGCAGAAGCAGCTGTCCTTATCAGTGTCTTTCTGTTTACTACACTTTAGAGTAGTGGCCTAAATTGAAACACAAAACATACTCTGATTTACTTACTCTTTCTGAACTATATATTTTCATGTTATGTATTCTCATTCAAGGAATGCCATTATTATGGAGACTGTTTGTCCTGTAATGCCCCTTGTTAGACAAGCCTCAAAACCCCCCAAGACTAGTGTTGTTATCCTAAATGATAAAACTAAAATGAAAACAATTTCCTTAACTGATATACAGAAAAAAAAAAAAAAAAAAAAAAAAAAAAAAAAAGGCCAAACGGAAACTATTTGTAAACTAAATTAAAATATTTTCCTTAACTGAAAAAAAAAAAAAAAAAAAAAAACTAACATAATTGGAAAAACTGAAACTAAAACAAAACTACAACAAAACTAGAAATAATTTCTTTCATTGAAATAAAACAAAAGCTGGGAAATATTTTCCACGTCTCAAATGAAATTAATCACAACTGGCAAAATTGAATCTAAATGAAAACTAAATGAAAATATTTCCATTAACTGGGAAAAAATAAATAATTGGAAAACTGGCAAAACTAAAACTAAATGAAAACTAAATGGAAAAAAAATGTCCTTAAAGGTGCAACATGTAAAATTTTACATGTAATATTCACCTTTTTTTGCCAATGTGTGAACGGCTTGTAAAGCAACTTAAAAAATGAGCCCTTCCCGGACTTCCTAGGTTGCCGTTCTTCTTATTGGACAGGTAAGCTTACATAACTGCAAAGCATGTGAAATATAGTGCCATAAGGATTGATCTGTGTAATGTTTGCTAACTTGATCTTGCCTGCTAACGCTGACAATTTCAAGCTACCTTGCTTCATAACTTTCAAATAATTTCAACGATCTTCTCTTTATACTAAAAGTCAGGTTAATGTCAATGTTAATCTGTAATTATTCAGCAAGGTAAACTACAATAACACATGAAATGAATGCTAGACAATTTTCAAGATAATGCAAAAAGCTCCATTCATTAGTGTAACGTAACTTGGTTATACAGAAAATATATACATTCAATTATTATAAAACAATAGCACATCGATATCAAAATGACAGTTGTGATGAAATCACATCAATACTGAATTGTGTCAACATATTTATAATGTACAGTCTATTTTATAAACAGCTACTGTCATCATCCACCAAATTTAGCTAACAGCTATTGATAAAGCTGGCTAGCTAGCTAACGCCGACATCGCTATCGTAAAAATGCAGTCAATGAATCATGCAAAGAAAAGTGATTACTTCAAACTACAGTCTCGCATAGTCAGACTTATATCCACACTTTGTTTTAGACCTGTTCCAGTGCTGGAGAGTCAAATATAATATACAGTCTCAAAGTCTGTGGTAAAACAGTCATAACTGTGTAATTTTATTTATGCTACCTCATCTGTCAGCATGATGGTGGTGAATCACGTTCAGCCTCTTTGTTTTGGACATGTTCGCGCGATCACGAGCAACAGGCTGCAGTTCACTTAACGGCCACAGGTGTCATTACTAACAAGGGTTTCTGAATCTTACATACTGCACCTTTAACTGGGAAAATTGGACAAACTGAAACTAAACGAAAACTACAACAAAAACTAGAAAGCATTTTCCTTAATTGAAATAAAAATAACAACTAACAGTTACTAAATGAAAACATTTTCATTATCCAATATTAAAAAAAAAATACCATAATTGGAAAAACTGAAACTAAACTATCACGACAAAAAAAAAAAAAAAAAAAAAAAACATTTTTAGATACATAGCATATGATAAAAGTATTTACTGTGTATCACATAATAAACCTTTATAAACCCTCCATTAAATATGAAAACACCCATAGAAAGCACTAACACTAGATGGCTCTAAGAAAATGTAATGCTGTTAAACAAACATAAAGGAATATTCTGGGTTCAATACAAGTGAATCTCAATCGACAGCATTGGTGGCATAATGTTGATTACCACAAAAATTAATTTCGACTCGTCCCTCCCTTTCTTAAAAAAAAAAAAAAAAAGCACAAATCTAGGTGACAGTGATGCAATTACAATAGAAGTGAATGTAAACGTTAAAATTCTCACTGTTTCAAAACTATAGCCACAAGACATAAACAATATGTGTGTAAATGTGATTTTAGTGTGATAAAATCACTTACCTTTCCTGTGTAAAGTTACAGCCAATTTTACAACTTCATTGCTGTGATGATGTAATGTCAACAAACCGTAAAACAACCGTAAAACTTAAAATTTAAACAACTTTACGGCTCAAATAATAGATGAGTTTTAACAGAAGAATTAATGTAAATGCTTTTTATAAAATAATAAGATAATAACATTTCTGCCTTTAAACACTCAAAAAATTGGCCCCCATTCACTTCCATTGTAAGTGCCTCACTGTCACCTCCATTTTTGCTTTTTTTTTTTTTTAAAGGAGGAATGAGTTGAAATAAATTTTTGTGGTAATCAGCATTATGCCACAAATGCTGTTGATTGAGCTTAACTTGCATTGAACCCGGAACATTTCTTTAAGTTAACGCATTAACTTTGGCAGCTGTGAAAAAACTTAAACTCTAACTATTTTGTCACTCACTGTCGAGGGTGGGTGGGACCCTGATGGTACGCCCTGCCACAATTGGGACCCTGATGGTACGCCCTGCCACAGCAACATTGACAGACTGGCTGGACAGATGTTCTTTACTGGACTGCCCTCTTCAGACACCACCACCACTGTAAACACTTCACACAGCAGCACAAAGCAATGCGATAAGTATTCTGTACTTGTGTAATAGCAGAATTGTATAGCCTTTATCCACACACACACACACACACACACACCTGGAAAGATATCTCCTGCACATAAGGTGGCTTCTCTGTTGTATTCGATTTGGAGACTGACTGGGTTGTTGGGATCCGGAATAACATTTAATGTCACTACAGGCCCGGGAATACTGTTCTTGCTAAAAGTTCCAAGGAATTCCAACTGATGCTCCCCTCTATGAGAGACAGAGAGATAGAGAGAGACAAAATAGTATTTCTTCACTATTTTCAATATTTATTATTTGTTACAGCAGTACTGCAAGTACTCTTTGGCAGTGTTAGAAATGACAGGAATAATGATAATTCTGTCATCATTTACTAACCCTCATGCTGTTCCAAACCCAAAGACTTTCCTTCTTGCATGGAACACAATAGGAGATACTGAGAAGAATGTTAAGGATGCAGAATGTTTTCGATACAGTGAAAGTGAATGGTGACTGAGGCTTTTTTTCTGCCTAACATGTTTTCTGTTCCATGGAAGAAACTCATGAGTTTGGAACAGCATGAGGGTGATTAAATGATAACAGAATTTTCATTTTGGGGTAGATTATCCCTTTAAGGGTCAATATTTGATCAATATTTTATTTTGAGGGGTACTTATATGAGGGCATATTACTAAAAATATTGGCAATTTTTTAATCAATTCATAAACATATTTGAATTTCAATCTGTAAAATTAGATTGCTAATTTAACCCGTAAAATAAAACAAATAACTCCTCAAAATATTTTAATGTAATGTGTATAACAATGCTTAAAATAGAATAGAACAGCAATTGGCCCGAGATTTTTAATTTCAAGTAAATTTTTGGCACTTTCGGTGACATTTTTGTCCCAAACCTTTTTTAAAGGAATATTTTGGGTTCAATACAAGTTAAGCTCAATCGACAGCATTTGTGGCATAATGTTGATTACCACAAACATTTATTCCATGGAGGTTACAGGAGGATTTTATTACACTAAAATCATGTTTACACTCATACTGTTCATGTCTTGTGGCTATACTTTTTGAAACAGTAAGAATTTTAACGCTCAAAAATTGGCCCCCATTCACTTCCATTGTAAGTGCCTCACTGTAACCTAGATTTTTTTTTAAAGAAAACGAGGGTCAAGTCAAAATTAGTTTTTTGTGGTAATCAATATTATGTCACAAATGCTGCTGATTGAGCTTAACTTGTATTGAACCCGGAATATTCCTTTAATTACTGACCCAGCTCTTTGATGGTGAAGTATCATAAGCATTATACTTACTTTGGACCACTTACTGATTCTAACAGGAAGCTAGCTCTTCCTTCTACATCTACAGGTTGAGACATCACTGAAGACTTCACCTAAAAGAGAGCAACACACAAATACACAAACGACGCTCACAAAATATACACAAAACAGGAGAGTCCCCTGTTCACTGAGTAAAGCGCTTCGAGTGTAGTGTCAGAAAAAGTGCTATATAAATGTAACGTTCATTCATTTATTATTTTAAATTAGTGGTTAATTTTAATGTGCATTTTTATGGAAGTATATTAATGACAAAAAGAAAAAGAAACAAATTGCATTAACAGTGCTTGCATTTTTTGGGGGATGCAATTTCATATGGTGTATATATAAGCTGTGAATACTTCAATCGAAAAATTTCACACAACATTTCATAATTTATCAAATTCAATAACTATTCATCTTCCAAAGTTCAGTTCGAAATTCTTCTTTTTTTATTTATTTTTTTATTTAATCTTTATCATTTGACAGGTACAGTTGAAGTCAGAAGTTTACCTACACCTTATCCAAATACAGGATTTTTATTTCACAATTCCTGACATTTAATCTTAAAAAACATTCCCTGTCTTAGGTCAGTTAGGATCACTACTTTTTTTTAAGAATATGAAATGTCAAAATAATAGTAGCGAGAATGATTTATTTCAGCTTTTATTTCTTTCATCACATTCCCAGTGGGTCAGAAGTTTACATACACTTTGTTAGTATTTGGTAGCATTGCCTCTAAATTGTTTAACTCGGGTCAAATGTTTTGGGTAGCCTTCCACAAGCTTCTCACAATAAGTTGCTGGAATTTTGTCCCATTCCTCCAGACAGAACTGGTGTAACTGAGTCAGATTTGTAGGCCTCCTTGCTCGCACACGCTTTTTCAGTTCTGCCCACAAATTTTCTATCAGATTGAGGTCAGGGCTTTGTGACGGCCACTCCAATATCTTGACTTTGTTGTCCTTAAGCCATTTTGCCACAACTTTGGAGGTATGCTTGGGGTCATTGTCCATTTGTAAGACCCATTTGCAACCGAGCTTTAACTTCCTGGCTGATGTCTTGAGATGTTGCTTCAATATATCTACATAATTTTCCTTCCTCATGATGCCATCTATTTTGTGAAGTGCACCAGTCCCTCCTGCAGCAAAGCACCCCCACAACATGATGCTGCCACCCCCATGCTTCACAGTTGGGATTGTGTTCTTCGGCTTGCGAGCCTCACCCTTTTTCCTCCAAACATAATGATGGTCATTATGGCCAAACAGCTCCATTTTTGTTTCATCAGACCAGAGGACATTTCTCCAAATAGTAAGATCTTTGTCCCCATGTGCACTTGCAAACTGTAGTCTGGCTTTTTTATGGCAGATTTGGAGCAGTGGCTTCTTCCTTGCTGAGCAGCCTTTCAGGTTATGTCGATATAGGACTCGTTTACTGTGGATATAGATACTTGTCTACCTGTTTCCTCCAGCATCTTCACAAGGTCCTTTGCTGTTCTGGGTTTGATTTGCACTTTTCGCACACAAACTACGTTCATCTCTAGGAGACAGAATGCATCTCCTTCCTGAGCGGTATGATGGCTGCGTGGTCCCATGGTGTTTATACTTGCGTACTATTGTTTGTACAGATGAACGTGGTACCTTCAGGCATTTGGAAATTGCTCCCAAGGATGAACCAGACTTGTGGGGGTCCACAATTTTTTTTCCGAGGTCTTGGCTGATTTCTTTTGATTTTCCCATGATGTCAAGCAAAGAGGCACTGAGTTTGAAGGTAGGCCTTAAAATACATCCACAGGTACACCTCCAATTCAGTACACCTCCTATCAGAAGCTAATTAGCAAATTGTCTAAAGGCTTGACATCATTTTATGGAGTTTTCCAAGCTGCTTAAAGGCACAGTTAACTTAGTGTATGTAAACTTCTGACCCACTGGAATTGTGATATATTCAATTAAAAGTGATGCAGTCTGTCTGTAAACAATTGTTGGAAAAATTACTCGTGTCATGCACAAAGTAGATGTCCTAAACGACTTGCCATAACTATCGTTTTCTAATATGAAATCTGTGGAGAGGTTAAAAAATGAGTTTTAATGACTTCAACCTAAGTGTATGTAAACTTCAACTGTAATATTCGGTCCATTATATTTCACATATTTGCTTTTAAATTCAACCTTGTACATCCTGGCATTGCAGGAACAGCAGTAGAGTGCATTTGTCATTAAAATACTTCCATACATTTTTCATGGAGGTGAAAATAAGTGCTTATGCCAAATGAAACCTAATAAATGTACTGTTCAAAAAAAACAAGTTTTTTTTTATTATTTTGTTGCTTTGTGCAGCATTTTTACTTTGAGCGAGGACAGAAAAATGGATTTTTTGATGGAAACTTGTCAAATTGCACCTGGTTTGGATGCAGTGTAACAACAAAAACACAATCTATTTCTGTTGCTATAAATCAACTAAACAGAACCCTCCCCCCCACCACACACACCCACACACCCACAGTGTACCTTCAGCAGTGGGGAGCGAGTCTTCATCGTGATGACAATCCGCTGGTCTGGAGAAGGATTTCCCCACTCATCACACAGCTGAAGAGCAAACGGTGTGTTCAAACTCTGACCACTCAGCACCTGCAGAGGCTAAAGAAACAGACTAAAATCAAACTCATGTTTTTGGGTGTTGTGTGTGTAACGTTAGAGGTGTGATAAAAAATACTTCCAAATAACGCAATATTTTACAATAACTGTATTAATATTCTAATGCGAAGAATCTGTATTTGTAGTTACATTTTTCACATTAAAGGTATATTCCCACCAAAAATGAAAACTCTCATCATTAAAACAATTCATTTGTTGTTCCAAACTCATATGACTTAACTTTTTCAGTGAAACACAAAAGGAGATGTTAAGCAGAATGTTATCCACAGTCACCATTCACTTTCAATGCATCTTTTTTTCCCATACAATGAAAATGAATGGTGACTGAGCCTGCCATTGTGCCAAAATAAATGAGGCCTTTAATTTAAGGATCATCAGTACCATCCCACCCCTCTCTGACGTACCATCTCAGGCTCATCCAGTAGTGTGATCCGTGCTGGAGGTCCCACAGTGACTCGAATGCGCACGAATTCCTCCATGCTCTGGTTCTTAAAGCACAACTCCCTTGGCCCAGGAGTCCCCGATGCAAACCGGATCCCACACACCGAGAATCGTGCAGTACTGGCCTTCAAAAAAAGCACACAAATATATTTACTTGCATCTATATTTTAGACTTGCTCAGGTTGGTGTGAATTAGTGATTTAAGATCTGCACTGGTAACCCAAATTGCATTTACTGCACAAGCAGTACAAATGAGCGATGCATGATATGTCTGACACCATATTAGTGTGTGCAAATATTGGTGCTTTTGTTTTTAATTATCAACATTTTTGAAGCAGGGCTATTATCTGAGATTATTTGTCCCATTTAAAAAAGTCTTTCTGCACTAGCATACAAAATAACTAAACCGTTATCTACATTATTTTCTACTGTAAATAATAATATTTTGATGCCTGATATATTCTATTGGAGCATTATTAATGGAAACTGCATTTTTAAGAACAACAGAAAAACTATACATTTAATAATATAATAACAGCAATCTAATTGATTATCAGCCATAGCATATAAAACATTATTGGTATCAGTCAAAATGTCTGAAAATCTGTTTTATTCTAACTTGATAAGAAGTTAAGTTTATCAAAATTGTGTTAGTGTCTGTGTGATTGCTTATACTGTACCTCCCATTGTACAGTCAGAGTTGTTTTGTCCAGGCCATCTGCTGACACACTCAAACTATTCAAACTTTCAGAATTTAGACAGTCCGTTTTATTCCCATATTGATCAATAACATCTGGAAGAGAAGCACAAGTTTAACAAGTTTAGCAAAATACCTGAAACCATTTTAGGCATTCGACTAATATTCAAAATCATATTGCATATTTCCACCAGATTTGTGCCCTTACGAGAATTGAGATTCATCCAGAATTGTTTTGCATAGAAAGGTTATCCATCAGCAACCTCTAGGGAAGATTAAAGGTAGACCGATATATATCGGTTTTACCGATTAATCAGTGCCGAAAGTTGCTTTTTAAAACTATCCCTAATCTGCAAAAATATGTTATTTTAATCCTTTATTTGATCCCTATACTGCAAAACGACTTGGTTTTACAATCCTAGATGCAGATGTAAAAAGGCTTGATTTTACAGTATAACAACGGCCTCTACAGGTGAAATAAAAAACGAATCTAAATCTGTCATCACTGACAATATTCAGCCATATTTTTATCCTCACTTCAATGCATATTTTGTTATTTTGATTATAAAAAATTAGAAAGTGTTCTAAATTGAAGCAAGGACTATATGGAAATGTGCCCCGTCACCACATACATCATGTCTCCAACTTCATATCTTTAAAGTAATAATAAAAAAAATCTCATCTGTTGAAATACAATTGTGCTCAAAAGTTTGCATACCCTGATAGAAATTTTGGCACTGATTTTGAAAATATGACTGATGGTGCAAAAAAACTGTCTTTTATTTAAGGCTAGTGATCATATGAAGCCATTTATTATCACAAAGTTGTTTGGCACAAGCACAAGGCCAAGTTGACCCTCCAGTGGTTACAGCAGACCATCACACTCTCCTGACCTTAATATCAACGAGCTACTCAAATGTGCAATTCATGAATGACGACCAAAGACTCTGCATGACCTGGAGGCATTTTGCCAAGACGAATGGGCAGCTATACCACCTGCAAGAATTTGGGGCCTCATAGACAACTATTACAAAAGACTGCATGCTGTCATTGATGCTAAAGGGGTTGTCCTTAAGCCATTTTGCCACAACTTTGGAGGTATGCTTGGGTCATTGTCCATTTGGAAGACCCATTTGCGACCGAGCTTTAACTTCCTGGCTGAAATCTTGAGATGTTGCTTCAATATAGCCACATAATTTTCATTCCTCATGATGCCATCTATTTTGTGAAGTGCAGCAAAGCACCCCCACAACATGATGTTGCCACCCCCATGCTTCTCCATCTTTAACTGCTTATCTAGAACTGGGTCGCGGTGGCAGCAGACTAAGCAAAGTAGCCCATACGTCCTATTCCCCGGCCACATCCTCCAGCTCATCCTGGGGGATCCCGAGACATTCCAAGACCAGCAGAGCGATATAATCCCCCCAGTGTGCTCTGGGTGTTCCCTTGGGCCTCCTCCCAGTTGGACATGCCTGAAAAACCTCCGCAGGAAAGCATCCAGGAGGCATCCTAATCAGATGCCCGAACCACCTCAACAGGCTCCTTTCAATGCGGAGGAGCAGCGTTTCTACTCCGAGACCCTTTCTGATGTCAGAGCCTCGCACCCTATCCCTTAGAGTGAGCCCTGACACCTTATGAAGAAAGCTCATTTCACATTTCACATTACTGCAGATACTGCAACGATCCGCTTGTCGATCTCACGCTCCAACTTTCCCTCACTCGTGAACAAGATTCTGAGATACTTGAACTCCTCCACTTGGGGCAGCTGATCTCTCCCTACCTGAAGAGATCAATCCACCCTTTTCTGCAGAGAACCATGGCCTCAGACTTGGAGGTGCTGACCCTCATCCCAACTGCTTCACACTTGTTGGATTGTTGGTTGGATATGGTTTCCATTTGAGTAAAACATGTAGGAGAAAAGTGGCAGCGAAATTGCCGTGCACAACATGTCCGCTCATCCACAAGACAAACACTGCATTCAATTCAGCAAGATAAAGGTAAGATGTGACAGTTTTGCTAGTTTTTCCAAACTGTTTTTGAAAATGTAGAGACAACACTCTAAGAGACAACTACCTAAGTGAAAACTAAGATGACAAACAAAGTGGACTCTTGTAGCCATTTGCAGATAATGTGTAGCTTGGTTTCTAGTGGCCAGAGAGTAGTTTGCTAAAATTCCACTAGCTACACAGTAATGATTGTTTCTCATAGTAACAACTAAAATATAGTTGGAATCAGATAATACTAAGTCCTGTAATTAATAACGGCAATGTGGCACAATGATGAGTTCAATATTAATTTCAAGTTAGAACGCCACGCAATCGTACGGTGTCATACAGTGAGGGTGAACTTGCAGTTATTAAAGTTGTAGCTAGCGCCTAGCTATATACAGTTGTGCTCAAAAGTTTGCATACCCTTGGAGAATTGGTAATATATGTAGCATTTTTAAAGAAAACATGAGTGAGCAGGCAAAACACATTTCTTTTATTTCTTATGGAATTCATATTCAACTGTAGGTTATAACAGAATGGCACAATCATAAAACAAAACATGGCAACAAAGAAAAAAATTAAATGACCCCTGTTCAAAAATCTTCATACCCTTAGTTCTTAATACTGTGTATTGCCCCCTTTAGCATCAATGACAGCGTGCAGTCTTTTGTAATAGTTGTCTATGAGGCCCCAAATTCTTGCAGGTGGTATAGCTGCCCATTCGTCTTGGCAAAATGCCTCCAGGTCATGCAAAGTCTTTGGTCGTCTTGCATGAACCGCACGTTTGAGATCTCCCCAGAGTGGCTCGATGATATTAAGGTCAGGAGATTGTGATGGCCACTCCAGAACCTTCACCTTTTTCTGCTGTAACCACTGGAGGGTCAACTTGGCCTTGTGCTTAGGGTCATTGTTGTGCTGGAAAGTCCAAGAGCATCCCATGCGCAGCTTTCGTGCAGAAGAATGCAAATTGTCTGCCAGTATTTTCTGATAACATGCTGCATTCATCTTGCCATCAATTTTCACAAGATTCCCCGTACCTTTAGAGCTCACACACCTCTAAAACATCAGTGAGCCACCACCATGCTTCACAGTGGGGATGGTATTCTTTTCACTATAGGCCTTGTTGACCCCTCTCCAAACATAGCACTTATGGTTGTGACCATAAAGCTATACTTTGGTCTCATCACTCCAAATTACAGTGTGCCAGAAGCTTTGAGGCGTCAAGGTGTTGTAGGGCATATTGTAACCGGCTTTTTTTGTGGCATTGGCGCGGTAAAGGCTTCTTTCCGGCAACTCAACCATGCAGCTCATTTTTGTTCAAGTATCGTCATATTGTGCTCCTTGAAACAACCACACCATCTTTTTCCAGAGCAGCCTGTATTTCTCCTGAGGTTACCTGTGGGTTTTTCTTTGTATCCCGAACAATTCTTCTGGCAGTTGTGGCTGAAATCTTTCTTGGTCTACCTGACCTTGGCTTGGTATCAAGAGATCCCCGAATTTTCCACCTCTTAAAAAGTGATTGATCAGTACAGTTTTCAAGGCTTTGGATATCTTTTTATAACCTTTTCCATCTTTATAAACTTCCATTATCTTGTTACGCAGGTCTTTTGACAGTTCTTTTCCCATAGCTCAGTATCTAGCCTGCTCAGTGCATCCACGTGAGAGCTAACAAACTCATTGACTATTTATACACAGACACTAATTGCAATTTAAAAAGCCACAGGTGTGGGAAATTAACCTTTAATTGCCATTTAAACCTGTTTGTGTCACCTTGTGTGTCTGTAACAAGGCCAAACATTCAAGAGTATGTAAACTTTTGATCAGGGCCATTTGGGTGATATGATTTAAAAAGGAGCCAAACAACTATGTGATAATATATGGCTTCATATGATCACTATCCTTAAATAAAAGACAGTTTTTTTGCATCATCAGTCATATTTTCAAAATCAATGCCAAAATTTCACAATTTCTACCAGGGTATGCAAACTTTTGAGCACAACTGTATTAGCAACTGGCTTGCTATCCAGAAAAAAAATGCATACTATTGTTGTAGCCTAGTAGCTGGCTGGCTAAAATTAGTCTAGACTTACTTAACAATAGCCTCAACAAGACATGGTCAGTCCTGATCTGTAATGGTCAGTGGCCCCGTGGCAGAATGACCATTTAAATATTAAGGCTATGTATCTATGGTGTTGATGGTAGTTTTTTTAAACGTTCAGGGTTCGTTTATAAGTTATCTGTTAATTTAAAGGCCAGTTTGGTATTGAAAATGTAACTTTTTATAAAGAGAACAACAAAGTTTATTTATCATTCAACCCATTTTTGTAATGTAATTCAATACTGTGATAATACTGTATACCGTGATAAAAGCTTCAGCAATTATCGTGACATGAAAATGTAATACCGTCACATGCCTATCGCTGAGAAGTTGAGCCATAACAGGGCTTCAAAAAAAAAAAAACTGTCAAATGATATCTATCCTGACTTAAAATTTGTGTCAACAAGAGGAAAGTCAAATCAAATGTCTATTAACAACAACAGTGGAATGATGAACAAAGTGGTTAATGTAGTAGATGTGTGTGGAGTGAAGAAACAAGTTAAAAGGAGAGTAGAAGAGGTAACACTGTTCCATCTGCAACTCCCCTAGTGCAAGTAAAAACAATCATGAAGACTTTAGGTCCTGAGACAAGAGGACTTGCGAGAAGGAGTTCTGAAAGTGTTAGAGAACATCATTGGGCCGAAGGTAGACTGGTCAAGAATCCGTAGTTGTGTACAGAAGAAAGGTGAAACTGTAAGTGAGTACACAGAGGTTTTGTCCAGTATCTGTGGCATACAGTGGTGTAGTTGACACTCCTGATGCTAGATGATAAGGGTCCTCTGGTCACTAGTTGATTTGATGGCCTTTCATCAGAATACAGAAATGCACTATCGTTCTTAAATCTGACATGGTCCATTGAAACTCTATGAACAAACTTAGGAAGATTGGCAACCTGGGAAAAAGACTCTGATGTTAGAGAAAAAGTAAGGATTGCAGCAGCATCCTTGCATAAGGCAAACACAGCGGGTAAACCACACCACAAATGTCCTAAGAGGGAGGGCAGATGTCACTACTGTGGTAAGCCTGGACATTATATGAAAGAGTGTAGAAAGAGCAGAAAAATGCACGGCATTACTCAGCTCCTATACAGCCGGCTTACAGTTCTGAAGCAACCCCTCCACTCTTCACTAAACTCATGGGGCAGCTTACTCAGGGACTAAATATTAGGACAGTGAGTACTTATCTTTTCCCATATGTTTACAGCAAAGATGAAATAATCTTTGCAAATGAAATCTTGTAGCAAAAGGAGGTTGACTTTTCTTTCAGATACTGGTATTAAAGTAACTGCTAGTGTTGGGGCAACTGTATCTGCACTCATGTATTAATAGTTCAACCAACAATAAAAATTGTCTCATCATTTAAATCACCCTCATGCCATCCCAGATGTGTATGACCATCTTTCTTCAGCAGAACAAAATTAAGATTTTTAGAAGAACATTTCAGTTCTGTAGGTCCATAAAATGCAAGTGAATGGGTGCCAACTATTTGAAGCTCCAAAAAGTACATATAACCATCACAAAAATAATCCAATATTTAAAACTTTTTTTTTTACTAAAAATGTTCACTTCTGGAAAGCTTGTTGAGGAGGGTGGAGTTCAAACTGCCTCTTGTGTGACGGAGCGCGAAAACCTCCTCTTCGTAGATATTCAAACATAGATCTCTTATTAGCAGCTGTTTCTATGGACCGCAATACTGTTTAGACACAAAAGCAGTTTTTGCAGCAGTATGAGCAAGGAGCTCGGTCTGAGGCATCTCCTTCAATCACTCACTTGCATTCAAACCGATTCAAACAGCTCTCCTTGTTCACCGTTTCAAGATGGCGCCGCAGTAGATGTATCCAACCAGCCAAATGTTTTTTTCAGCCGTTTTGTTTTCTTCGTATTTCACGTGTCAGTTCTCGTATGAACTTGCCAACACACTTGATCTCGACCCTTGTGAATTTTTGTAAGAAGTTTTTATATTGATCTATTTCTTACACACACACCTAGCGTTTAGCTTCAGAAGACATTAATTAATCCACTGGAGTCTTATGGATTACTTTTATGATGGCTATAAGTGCTTTTTGGAGCTTCAAAAAATTGGCAGCCATTCACTGCACTTTATGGACCTACAGATCTGATATATTCTTCTAAAACACTCCATTTGTGTTCTGAAGAAGACAGAAAGTCATACACTTCTGGGATGGCATGAGGGTGTGTAAATGATGAGAGAATTTTCATTTTTGAGTGAACTTTAAAGATACACATGAATTTAGTTGTAATTATAGTTAAAATCACCTCATAACTAAAATCAACTACGTTTTGGTGAGGAACTAGTTGATTACACTCCAGTCACTCACATGTCCAGTCACTCACTCCTGTTTACTGATGTTTTCTGTGACCGATGTTTTTTTAGAGGATTTAAATTAGATGTTTTTTGGATTGCTTGTACATTCCTCTTAAGTGGCCTAATTGAGGACAACAAATTCAGAACATGCTCTTTATGGTTCTTCACCCATTGGATGTTTTGGTTTAACCTGACTGTTTTGTAACCACCTGGAAGTTCTGCTCCCTGAATGCCTATAAAATACAATGTATGCCTCCCTAAATCAGACTTGACTGCAGCGCAAGACAGCACGATCTGACATGTAGATTGATGCTCCTGATCTTCTACAATAAAGAATCCTGCTGAAGCTTTACCTGAGTCTCCTGGTCTTCTCTGAGAGTTTCCAACAGTATACAAAATTCTTATTCTGGTGAATATATACTCAATAAAAAGCTTAATTTGGTAAATACTTTGGTAAATAATATAAGGCACTGTAACAGAGTCAAGTCTCTGTTAATTTAGAAAATAAATATTGAAATAAGTAACTGTATTTCGGTCTTGTTTATAGATAAATGACCCGCGTTACGCACCAAATCTTTGTTTTTCTGGTTATTACTGGGATTTTGGTTGCACAATAAACAGCATCTGGGATTTTATCTTAGACTCTTGTAACTTTTTTTAAACATTCTATGGGCTCTATTTTAAGAACGTTAGCGCAGCCCTACACCACAAGTCATAAGTGCAAAGTAAATGGGAATGGCCATGAAGTTTTGGTATTTTCATGCAAGCCTGCGCTAAATTTAAGTGCAAGTGGGTTTGCCAAAATCGCTCGCGCAATGCGCTAATGGGCTGGGTCAAGTGCAATTTAATTTGGAGGTTCTTCTCCGGTTATTGCAGCTTTTGTGTCCAATTACTGTATATAGCCCACTCATTATAAACAAAGACAGCACATACATTAGAAGTTGCTAAGAATGCTTAGAAAATTTTATTCTCGTCAGGATTTGGATGTATGGGAATTTGAGTATTATTAAAAATTTTCATCTACAGGCACAAATAATGACTAGATTTACAGTAACTGTGATTGTATTGTCACACATTTCACTTCTACCGGTCGATTTTGATTTTGAGCAATTAAATTCATTTATTGAAACATAAAAAAATGAAACCTAAAATATTTCTAAATTCAAAATTACACTTCAAACGAAATGAAGATACAATCAAAATAACGAAATGGTAAAAAAAATAAAAACCTGTACTAAATCAAAACAATTTACCCTCTCCAAATTTTCACCAGCCTTTTTTGCAGTGACTTAAAAATTACTACAACAACATTTGGAAAAATACCATTACAAAATAGATCATAAATACAATTGTAAATATAAACATAATAATAATAATAATAATAATAATAATAATAATAATAGTAATAATAAAAAAATAATAAAAAAATGAAAAAAACATGACCTATAGATAGTTTAACACAAATCTCATACTTTTTTGTTTCATAAAACGGCTACAACAGTGATTGTCAAGGACTTATTTTGATATTGCACTATATTTTCAGAGTTTGGACATGAACTGTATAACCACCTACTGGTGGAATCTCCAAACCTCAAATGCAGGAACTGAATTTAGACTTTGCACTGAAAACAGACGTGTTCCTGAAACGTCTTAGTGCAATGAACTTTTGCTCAAGAAAATAGCAAATTGCACTTTGCGCCACGTCGTTAACATACAATACACCCACAATTTGCATGCATATACCCACAGATAGCGCAAACACTCCCATCAAAGCCAACTTGCATTGGTCAAAATAAATTGCACCATTATCGCTCACGAAAATTGGATAAGATGTAGCGCACTGTCGTTGAGCGTAGTGCTGTGCTTTATGCACTCAAGAAAATAGAGCCCTTCATGTCGATTTTAAAAACTAGCTGCCTATTAATCGGTTATCTGCCTTTTTCACCACAGTAGTTACCGTATCAGCAAAATCCACTATCGGTCATCCTCTAGTTAAGATGGTACTCACCAATGTGCCCTGCCAGAGTTTCACCCATTTTGACTGTTGACTCGCTAAGGGTGACCAGCAAACGCTCAGGCTCATCTGGTCGAGGCCTTTACACACAAACAGATAGACATTTACAAGAGTGTTTGGGTGTATATTGACAATTATGTACACATGACCTGTATGTGTGGCTTACACTATGATGAAAGACGTGTTCACTACTTGCTGGTCGTGGAAGGACACATGATAGAAATTATTTCGCTGTGCTTGAGTGGGGACACATAAATGTGGCAGTTTCCCCTGAGACAGTTCTTCTGTGTCCATCTTTGCGGTCCAGTTTACCTGCCAAACACACACAAATGAAATGTAATCTGAATGATATCTGAGTATTCCATGCATACAGATAATTCACATTTTCTGTGTTCAGCATATTATCCATTCTGCATATTGCAGAAAAGTGTGGGAATAGTATAGAAGTATGCATTCCGAACACATCCAGGCACTAATAAAGAAAAGTGTGAAAGACACACTATATGACAGTGTAAGTACAATCACACACAATCAACCACACACCTTAATCTTGCCAGTCAGTTGTGGTGTTAGGCAAATTGGTCTATCGCCCTCGTCATACAGTCTGAAGTGCAGGTTTCCTAGCGTGTCTCCAGCTGTCCAATCGATGCGTTCCAAATTCTGCAGCACCATGACATCATTAGAGCCCTCTTCCTGTCTGTACACCTCCAGACGCGAGACCCGTGTGCTAGGTAACACATGCAGCTTGCGCTCCACACATGCCACTGTTTTATGGTTCTGTATGCAAATATGGACACACGAATTCAAATTCAAAAATTCAGAGAATCATGTGGACATCATATTGGACAGATTAAACTGCTTGAACAACACCGTAATGAGGAATTAATTAACAATTGATATCATTTAATTTTAGGGATGCACTGGTATTGAAATTTTGGATGACACATAAAATAATTTTTATTTTATGGTCGATAATGGATATTATTAGAGGTAGACCAAAATATCGTTTCGGGACAATCGGTTATCTGCAAAAATCTATGCCAATAGTTGCCGATATTTTTTTATTATTATTCCTCCGTATGATTCTACAGTTAGAACGGCTTGGTTCTATAGTATAACAGTGGCCTCTAGAGGTGAAATAAAAACAATCACTGGCATCTCAAGGATTTTGCTGCATCATCATTGATAATATTCATCCACATATTTATCCTCACTTCAATGCACATTTCAATATTTTGATAAGACAATCAAATATTCTAAATTAAAGCGAGGTCATGCAGAGAAAAATGTGACTAATGTAAACGTGCCCCGTCAGCACATCAAGTCTCCAACTTCACACCTTGTGAATAATCATACAGAACCTCATCTGGTGAATATACAGGCTTTAGAAAGCTTAATTTGGTAAATACTTAAATACAGAGCAGGGGTTCTCCACGGGGGTGGTACCGCCCCCCCCCCCCCCCAGGGGGTGTTCAAAGGATGCCGGGGGCACTGAGAGCAAATTAGTAGAGAGGGGGTCATTAGGTTACAAATGGGGGCGTTTATTAGTCATAATAATCAAATCTATTATCAAGTTCCTCTTTGCAATAAAACGTTTATCTAGACTTGGAGTATATCAGTTGGTTCTCAATTAAATGGGTTAGTATGCACTTGTACCACAGTTCATCTGATTTTGAGTCTAGCGACGTTAGTAGTATCTGGTTTAGCAGCATCAAATACACAGGTGGAGGCACAACCTCCGCTAATGCACCTGTATGGCTCTATAGATGGATACGGCTCAATGGACAGAGCAGTGCGAGCGCAGAGCTCTTAAAGCTCGAGCTCTTAAACTCACAGCTTTGCGAGAATCATTGAGAAGCATGGCGCGAGAAGTGGAAACCATTTGAATTCAGCACAAAATTCTACATCACCACCCTTGAATTTACTATAGTAACCTTAACCTTACTTTAGGCAGAAATAGACTGATAATAAATATATCACTGCTTCAGCTCATTAAATTTGTCACAGACTACATTAGGGGAGTGAGGGAATATAATAAAAAATTTGAATTAACTTTCTTATAAATATTTATATTATGCATTTATTGTTTTTACGTGTGTTTAGAGCAGGTCTACTGTTTATAATTACAAAAATGCCATAGTTTGTTTTATAGAAGTCATGTTATATCTAAACATGGTAGTGAAGAAGATCCATATTATAACAAAGCATTTCATTTCAAATTAAGAGTCCTAAAAATAAGTATGTGTATTTCTTGTTTATAGTTAAAAGCCATGCTTTGTGCACCAAATTTGTTTCTGGTTATTATTGGGATTTTTGTTGCACAATAAACTGAATCTTTTTTTGGCCTTGTAGCCTCCATGTCTGTGCACATCATAGTAAGGAAAGACAAATATTTTTTTTTAACATTCTATAAATGGATTTTAAAAACTATCGACCGATTAATCGGTTATCTGCATTTTCCATCACCTTCGTTATCGGTTTCTGCTAAACACACTATTGGTCGACCCCTAGATCCAATGTTTTGATTTTTATTTTAAACCAGAATATGACACATGAAACCACAGAATATTGGGCATAAAACTTTTTGTATACTTTTGAAAACTTTAATTGAAAATTTAAGGTCAGATACTATTTGTTTCCAATATCGACCAATTAAGAAAGATAAATAAAATAAATAAAATTAACAAATAAATAAAAGCTACAAATAGCTCCTTAATATATCAAGCATCATTATTACTGTATATAGAGATCGACCGATATTGATTTAAATTTAAAAAACAACACAGATCATTTGTGTTTACATGTGCGATAACCGTATGCAGAACTTATATTTAATAACTGTTTTATTTGTCATTTTGCACAATGCTAACTAAAAACATTAGACTACAACAATAAAACAAATCAGCATTAGCCTATTCATATTTCAATAATAATACCAGTACTACCATTTAAATAAACCATACGATTTTCTGCTAATTAAGCAGAAAAGTGTAAATATCTGTTAAAAACACGTGAGCAAAAGAATATCATCCATTGATCTCTACTTTTAATTATGCATTTTCTTTTTCTTATGGCAGGGGTGTTCAATTAAAGTTCCAAGAGGTCCGGTCTCTACATTTCCTTCCCAGCAAAGGTCCGGATATTAATCCGTAGCTTACACGGTATATATATATATATTTTATCGTTTTCATAACTTGCCACGTGGCAGCAATAGTACTTTGTAAAAAAAATTTTTAAAATAAATAAAAATAATCCTTAACATTTAAAATAGTCTCTTCAAAACTGGGCAGGGATGAGGACATTGGGGGCCCAGAGACAGCCGAACCACTGGGGTCTGAGGGATCTTCTACCAAAAGATTAAAATATTTAATCAAGAACTTATCAGTCGAGGGCACTTGGATATGAATATTAAAAGACAAGATCAACAGTTCATCTCGAAGTTGAATGACAGCAGTCCAGTTTTTGTGTTTAAATACAGTATTTTTACATTCAGAATATATCATCATCATCGGCGGTCACTCGAGGCGTGTATGAGTATGACTGTCCTCTCCGTTGGGTCGTCTACTTGTAGATCTTCAGATGGCTGTAGAGGCCGATCCGCGATCCACATACTTTGGTGCAGTGTGGGCAGGGGAGAGTGGTGGTGGATGGTGGTGGTTGAGCCTTTTTTCTTTCTCCTTGCGAAGCTGTCGCTTTGTCTCTGTGGCACGGCGGAGTTCTGATTCATGACGTGCCACTTCTTCCTGCACGGATTTCTTCCAGGAGCGCCTGTCCAGTGCAATGTGTTCCCAGTTGCTCGATGTGATGTGGAATTTCTTCAGAATGGTCTTGATATTGTCCTTGTAACGTTTCTTTTGCCCGCCAGTGGCTCGCTGACCTTCCTACAGCTGGGAGTACAGGATCTGTTTGGGGAGACGTGTGTTGGACATGCGGATGACATGGCCTGTCCATCGGAGTTGGTACTGCATTATTGTGGTGGTGATGCTTGTAATGTTGGCTTCCTCCAAGACGCTGATGTTGGTGTGTCTACCCTCCCAGCTGATCCTGAGAATCTTTCATAAGGATCTTTGGTGGTGTTGCTCCAGGACTCTCAGGTGCCTGCTGTAGGTGTTCCATGACTCGGTTCCATACAGCAGGGTGGGTAGGACAATGGCTCTGTAGACCAGGAGCTTTGTTTGGGCTGTTAGGTCTCGGTGTTCGAAGACTCTTTTCCTGAGTCTGGCATAGGCTCCACTGGCACAACTCAGGTGATGAAGCCTTTGTCAGGTCTATGAAGGCCATGTACAAAGGCTGCCTTTGTTCACTGCATTTTTCCTGTAGTTGGCGTGCTGTGAATATCATGTCTGCTGTACCTCTGGATGAGCAGAAGCCACACTGTGATTCTGGGAGTAGTTCCTCAGAAAGTGGTAGCAGTCTGTTTGCAAGGACACGAGCAAGGACTTTGCCTGTTGTTGACAGAAGCGAGATACCCCTGTAATTTCCACATTCAGCCTTGTCCCCCTTCTTGAAAATGGTCACTATTAGAGCATCCCTGAGCTCTGAGGGAAGTTCTTCTTTTTCCCAGACCTTGAGGAGTAAGGCATGGATGTGGTACAGGAGCTCTGATCCACATTCCTTTAAGATATCACCTGGGATCCCATCTGGGCCAGCGGCCTTGTTGTTCTTAAGGCGCCTGATGGCTTCTTGAACCTCTGTTATAGTTGGAGGTTCCCCCATGTCTTCTCTGATGGGACTCTGGGAGATGTGGCTGGTATTGTCTGTTTCAGTTGTGCTGTCACGGTTGAGGAGTTCTTGGAAGTGCTGTGTCATTCTCATCAAACCAGTCCTGGTGTTTCCTGGACTTGTACCCAAGAATGGTTTTGCAGGCAGTGAGGATGGTGGATTTGAGCAGGCTCCAGTGCTTTTCGATTTCATCAGGATATTCCTGTTGGAGGCTTTCCCCAAGAGAGGCCTGAAGTCACTGCTGGATGGCAGTTTCATCCAGGCTTTCAAGGTTCAGTCTTTTCACATCTGCTGCTTTTGAACTCTCCTCTTCAAGATCTGTCCAGCAGTCATCTGCATCGATCATGGCCCTTGTGATGTTCACATCACGGCAGTCCCTGGCTCGTACAATGCCATAGTCAATGAGATGCCACTGTTTGGAGCAGGGGTGTCTCCAAGATGCCTTCAGGTTTTTTTCTGGCGAAAGAGAGTGTTAGTGATGGTGAGGTCGTACTGAGCACACTTGCTGAGAAGCATAACTCCATTGGAGTTGATATTCACGATGCCTTCCTTTCCTATAGTGCCCTTCCAGAGGTGTTGGTCCCGGCCAACCCTGGCATTGAAGTCTCCTAGGAGAATAATCTTATCCTCCCTGGGGATTCTTGACAGTGTCTCATCTAAGCAGGTGTAGAATGTCTCTTTTACTTCCTCTTCAGAGTCTAAAGTAGGGGCATAGGCACTCACAACTGTTGCTATCTGGTTGTTGGCAAGCACCAGATGGATGGTCATGAGATGCTCATAGATCCCCACAGGAAGTTCAGAGAGGTGGCTGATGAGCTGGTTCCTAATGGCAAATCCAACACCATGGATCCTGGGCTCATCAGCAGCATTTCCTTTCCAGAAAGAAAGTGTAGCCACCATTCTCCTCCTTCAATTGGCCTTCGTCTGCCAGTCGGGTTTCAGAAAGGGCAGCTAGGTCAATCCGGTATCTCCTCAGTTCACTAGCGATGATTGCGGTTCTTCTCTCCGGTCTGTCACTACTTGTACAATCCATCAGTGTGCGCACATTCCAGGCTCCAAAGTTCATAGTTCTGTGTTTCTGACCACGAATGGTGATCCCTCTGGACGCGGTAATCCAGTCGGTATCTTTTCTAGCCCCTTCCCCAGGTGGGGTGAGCAGAGTGGATCCTAAAGAGGGCTGCTCAGTCGTGGGTGCAGCTGCCGAAGGGCTCTTTCTGCCTCGTTCCAAGAGCCCAGCGACTGAGTCTAGCACCCACCACCTAATGTGCCGGTTCATGACTAGGGGCTTCCAGATCTCACAATCCTGCCCCCGTCGCCACTTGCTGGTCGCCATAGGACTTAAACTGGGATGTTAGGGTGGATTCCCTTTAAAGAGGACGCCTGTGCTTGATTTTGTTTAACATGGGGAGACTGGTGCACGGACAGCCACCACACAGTCCTTGACAGATTTGGGTCAGGATCCAGTGGCATGGAGTCCAAGACGACTGGGGGCCCTTTTGTGCTGCAGCCTTCATCCGCCTTCCCAGCCGTTGTGATGCTCCCCTAAAGCCAGGCATCATCCTCCGCCTGTTCCACTGTTGAGGTCTTGGTTGGATTGCTCTTTGTCAGGGACCTCCCCCTTGACCTTACCGCCATCGGTGGCCCTACCAGGAGCATAGCTCCAGGCGGCATTGCTCTCGGGATCTCAAGACCACACAAGCCTCTCCACCACGACAAGGTGACAATCCCCGGAGAGGATTCAGAATATATAGTATGTGTATGGCACATTGGAGGCCTTTTAACGAATATAAATACTGTATGGGGGTTCAGGGGTGTCCCCTGAGAGAAAATTTATAAAAATGTAAAAGTCTGAATGGACCATTTTTATATTTTCCTTAAAGTGAGAATCTACTAACAAACAAACAAACAATTTACATAATAACAGTGAAGCATTAAAATACTGTTTGCTTAATTTAAGTATAAACAGGCTTTTCTTGCCATCCATGCCATGATGACATCTCTGATTAATTTTCACAAATGTATTATTATGGGGGCCTGTGTAGCTCAGCAAGTATTGATGCTGACTACCACCCCTGGAGTCGAGAGTTTAAATCCAGGGTGTGCTGAGTGACTCCAGCCAGGTCTCCTAAGCAACCAAATTGGCCCGGTTGCTAGGGAGGGTTGAGTCACATAGGGTAACCTCCTCGTGGGTGCTATAATGTGTGGTTCTCGCTCTCGGTGGGGCGCGTGGTGAGTTGTGCGTGAATGCCACAGAGAGAATAGCGTGAAGCCTCCACATGCGCTACGTCTCTGCGGTAATGCTCTAAACAAGCCACGTGATAAGATGTATGGATTGACAGTCTCAGAAGCAGGAGGCAACTGAGATTCGTCTTCTGCCACCCGGATTGAGGCATGTCACTACGCCACCACGAGGAAAAAAAAAACTATTATTATTATATTTATTATGAGAGGCTCATAGCACACTGATTAATGAAGCTAAATTTAGACAGAAAAAACTTTATAGTCTAAAGGAGCCACGTTAACTTGTCCTGACACAAACCTGGCTTAGCTGAACCATTTGAATCAGACAGATGAAGATAGTTTCACTTTGCTTCATTTTTGTTTCCTGAAAAGTATAAGCGAAATATGCCAGTATCTGTAGCGGTGTCTCCACCACTGTTCTGAAATGTGGGAAAAAAAATTATAATAACAAATAAGTGTTTCAAAACTTTTGACCGGTAGTGTATATAAACATAGCACATTCATTTTTATACTGTAACAGTATACATGAAACAGTTGAAGTAATATGCTTCTGAATATTTCAAGCAGAAAGTTTTCAAAACCTTTTCTAAAGCACGTGGAAATATGCCAGTATCTGTAGCGGTGTCTCCACCACTGTTGTTAAAATAACCACACCCACCACTGTTGTTAAAATAACCACGCCTGTGACTCTACGTAGCCTACAGTAAATTAGGCTTTATGCGGCGCATCATGTTTATAGCACATTCAGATTTAGGGAATAAAAATTATTAAATTAACATTTTTAAAATATATCCTTGAGGTATGAGATACCTCAAGAAGTTGGTTGAGAAAATGTCAAGAGAACATGTCTGCAAATTCTAGGCAAACGGTGACTACTTTGAAGATGCTAAAATATAACACAGTTTTGATTTATTTTGGATTTTGTTTAGTCACAACATATTTCCCATAGTTCTATTTATGTTATTCCATAGTTTTGATGATTTTACTATTATTTTAAAATGTGGAGAAAAAAAACAATTATAATAACGAATAAGTGTTTCAAAACTTTTGACCGGTAGTGTATATAAACATAGCACATTCATTTTTATACTGTAACAGTATACATGAAACTTGCAAACTTACAAAGTAATATGCTTCTGAATATTTCAAGCAGAAACTTTTCAAAACCTTTTCTAAAGCATGTGGCAAATCTGTGTCAGGATGTTTAAAAGATGCTAGAAATGTCTTACAGGAATGTTGAATCTTGCCGTGATGATTTGTTCAGTGTTGATGGTCTTCAGCAGTAGTGGTTTGGTCAACATGAGACCAGAACCCGTGTTACTGCAGTCTACAACATCCACGGGCAGATCAGGTGCTCCCAGCAACTACAAACACACAGCACAACATTCACAAGATGAGCTTTAACTACAGGCTAAACGCTGAGGGTATTTGTTTACCATATACTTCATAATATCTGGCACAATTGCCACATTCTCACAAATCAAAATGAACCATTTACAATGACATCAATTTGTTGCATGCTTTTAAACGTGGGTCCCTGCAAACTATTAAAAGACTCAATCTGAAATGTTGAGATGCATTTAGCTCCATTTCTAAGGAAAGAAAACAAAATAACACGTAGCAAATATTTTTAGGAATTTAATTTTAAAAGAATTGTTCTGGGTTAAATGCAAGTTGTGTTCAGTCAGAAGCATTTGTGGCATTATGTTGATTACCATAAAAAAATTTAGTTTTGTCCCTCGTTTATTTAAAAACGGCTATCCGCTTTGTTACGGCAATCGTGAATCTGCTTTCGTTATTCGCGTCAGGGCGTCGACATCAAGCTCCACTTTGAACTCCACATGAAAAGCACTGCAGACAACGTCCCATTCTGCATTTTCGTAATAGTTAAAGACTTGATCTGCTTCTGTGGTTATTAAATTACGCCTTACAGAGGCTACAAATTACTTGCTTTCTGTCCCATCTAGGCATGTTTTGTACATACAAATAGGGTTAAGAGGTCCTTTCCCATTGCTGTTGTGTGAGAGTTGTGGTTTGTGCATCATTGTAATGTCACATTGCAAAGGTTCCGCCCTAGTCCCACCAGTATTTTTGCTGGTTTATGCTTTATTAATGGTAAAAGCATTAATCGCGATTTAGAAAAATGAACACGTTAAACTTTAATTAAATCGCATGCGTTAACGCGCTAATTCTGACAGCTCTATTAATAATATTCCATTCCTGTTGAGCTTTGACAATTAAATTCATAGACCTACAAAGACTGCAAATGACTAGTTTTAGTCAAAGTTTCCTTTTTGAATTTGATTTATACAAAAATTGCCTTTCTGATAAATAAGGTCCTGGCTTTATTCAATAAAGGGATTATTCTGTGTATATGACATCAACAAAATGACATGTAAATGTTACTAATTGTTGATGAATAAAAAAAGTGTAGTGAAGCTTTAGCATGAGTGTTGATTGTCTGTGAGCTGTACCTGACAGCGGACACTGAGTTTGGGCTGAGTGGTGATATTCTGGCACTCATCATGAACTTCCACTCTAAAATTAGCTGGATTTCCATTCTCAATAGAGATGATGTCATCATCAGGTAACACCACGAGTGTGTGTGGAGGGCCTGGAAGATACAATCCATAAATGGAAGATCAGGGATATATCTCAATAACAAAAGGTTTCAAGTGTAAGTGAAGTCCAATTACACAAATGTGTATTTTCTCTGGCAGTGATTTTGCATTTTGGTTTTAAAGGGATAGTTCGCCCAAAAATGAAAATTCTCTCATCATTTACTCACCCTCACAATATCCCAGGTGTGTATGACTTTCTTTCCTCACCAGAACACATATGAAGAAAAATAGAAAAATCTCTCAGCTCAGTAGGTCCTTAAAATGCAAGTGAATGGCGATTTCTCTTTTGAAGGCCCGAAAATCATAAGACTGTCTGCATAAATGTCATCGATACGACTCCAGCTTGTCTTCTTAAGCGGCACGATCATTTTTGGTGCGAGAAAAGATACTATAATCCAACTCTTCCTTTAGGGTTCACGAGAGGGCGGATTCTAAGCGGTCTCTTGTGTGACGTGTCCGTGTTGCCATGGATACTGATGTAATCTCATGTTCTCCACTCGGTTGAGACATCCAGGATGAGCACACAAACGCACCATTGTGAGTAAAGAAACAGATAATAACAGATCTAAACCAAAATTAAGCAAGTTACTGTACAGCATTCCTCCTTCTCACTCGTAAACAGCGCTGCTCTTCCGGCTGTGGCTCACGTGCATCAGTTCTCGTGTGTTTCAAATGCCAATGCGATTACGTCACACGGGCATACTGCTGCTGACAGGAACCATGATTTAGAGTTTAAAAAAGTACTTAAACATTTATCTTTTTCACACCAAAAGTGATCGTGTTACTTTAGAAGACATGAATTTAACAGCTGGTGTGGTATGGATACGTTTATGCTGACTGTCTGTGATTTTTGGACCTTCAAAAGAGAAATCTCCATTCACTTGCATTTTAAGGACCAACTGAGCTAAGATATTTTTCAAATTTTATTATTATTATTTTTTTTCAAATGTGTTCTGGTGAAGAAACAAAGACATACACACCTGGGATATCATGAGGGTGAGTAAATGATGAGAGAATTTTCATTTTTGGGTGAACTATCCCTTTAAGCACCAAGCTCAAAACCGTCTAGAATAATTTTTGTGAATTCTGTCCTCCAACCTAAAATTTGCTTGTGTTTTATGGTTACATTTTTTGCTGAAAAGACTATATTAAGCTGTTTATTCACAGGTACCATAGTGACAACTTGTCCCATTGAGTGTGACAACATTCCACCTGCTATTGGGGCATATTTTCAGAAAAAGGTCAATGTGTTTATTAAACTTGATCATTTTCCCTGGCCAATTACAATGAAAATGTTCAATAGCTTTTTGATAGCTATGAATTTAAGTTTTGAGCCTAAACTGAAATTGACTTTCATAAATAAACCTAAAAAAAGTGTGCCAACTAGCCCCGGTCTAATCCATTATTTTTACATTTCCTCTTTCTGCTGCCGTAATGTGTGTTTGTATGTTATATCACACTGTACCTGGGTTCACAGCAATTAGCAAAGGCTGGTTGTTCTTCAGCCCTTGGATTTGAACCTTCACTTTGTGCACCTATCAAAACAACACAACACAAACCTTAAATTTGCTAAAAACAATGCAAGCTCTCTCGTGAATGCACAAGCCACTGTGAAAAAGCTTCTTTCTTATCACGCCCACAAATTTCTCATTTTGTGTTTCGCATAAGAAACTCATATGGGTTTGGAACGTCATGAGTGTGAGTAAATGACAGATTAGTTCACATGAGGGGGGTATTGTTAGAGTTGATGCTGTTAGCATTCAAATCGGTCATATTTAATAGATGTACAGTGTGCATCACTTTTTACCCCTAATCAACACAAGCTATACAAGTCACTAACAGACAGAAGCAAATCAATTTGTCAGCTTAAACTAGTTGGTAAATATGGCTTAATTAAAATTATAATTCAGAATTTAGACCTTCTGGCATGTTAACAAAAGAAACTGCTTAACTGAACTACTGCTGTGATATGCACCATCACACACTGCTAACTAACCTTGTTCGGGTTTTTTAATTTTCCCTTGGCTCTCACATCTTTGATGACAGTCGTGGTCCCAAAAGCCATTCCTGCATAACTCAACTCTAGTGAACTATTGAGAGACAAACAGAAAGATTTTACCATCGGAATAAAGACAAACCACAAACTGGACAATCTAGGTGCAAGTTCTACATTTAATCATTTAGCAAATGCTTTTATCCAAACTTACAAATGAAGTGTCCTAGGATCTCAATAGTGACGTATTTTGACGTACCTGCACTCCATCTGGGGTTTGATGTCACGGGGTGGCTGTGTGGGATAATCAAACGCATCTTTGAACTCTACAGGTATACTGAAAGGAACCCCCACCTGGAGAGAAGAGGTAATGCAGGCTAACACAAAAGATACTGCTTTACCCTCTGAGAGAGAGAGAGAGAGAGAGAGAGAGAGAGAGAGAGAGAGAGAGAGACAGACAGAGAAAGAGGCAGAGAGAGAGAGAGAGAGAGATAGAGAGAGAGAGAGAGAGAGATAGAGAGAGAGAGAGAGAAAGAGAAAGACAGACACACACACAGAGAGAGAGAGCATTTAATCAGAGCTGGCACAAAAAAAAGTTTTTGAATAAACAATATCAATTAGTTCTTTTTAATTAAAGCTTTTATGTTATAATTTATTTTTAAAAACATAAACAAATAAGACATACGACAATCATTAAAAGACACTCAAAAACACGCACAAGATTTATTTTATAATACTGTTAAACCTTCCCAGGTATTGGGTAGTAAAAATATGCTGGCTACCACCCCTGGAGTTCGCTAGCTCGCTAGTTCGAATCCCAGGGCGTGCTGAGTGACTCCAGCCAGGTCTCCTAAGCAACCAAACTGGCCCGGTTGCACAACTCACCATGCGCCCCACCAAGAGCGAGAACCACACATTATAGCGACCACGAGGAGGTTACCCCATGTGACTATACCCTCCCTAGCAACCGGGCCAATTTTGCCCCATGTTGCATATATTTTAGTTTGTTACATGTTTATTCTTTACGTGCATAATTTGTCCTATTTACCAGTATTTACATTGATTTGCTGAACACGTGCTAAAAATTGGTACTGTCTCTTTAAGAAAACTGTAAAGAGCATCTGTAAATGAGCACATATTAATGAGAGAGGACTCGAATGGCTTCTTTACATTATCTGTGCTCTGTGGCTAGAAGTAAATGTTTGTTTTGTTGTTTTTGATCAATAATTGAATATAAAGAACAGAAATATTAAAGAGACATTATTCAATGAAAAGGGGATTGCGTGGATCTCGTCTTTGTAAACACATTACACAGAACGAGTCAATTCAAACTTTAACTCTCAACACGGTGCTGAACATTTCCATCACTATACAAACACAATCAATGGCGAGTGAAATCTGATAATTTAGCCAGTGACTAATCACAGACATTTTAGTCGCATTTGCTTTACACACATTGTGAACGGTTACCACATAGAGTAAAAGATCGATCTAGAGATTTAAGAATCGATATCAAGATTGTTAAAATGAAGATTGCGATCTATATTTATATCTATATTAAATCTATATTTTTTACCCAATCCTATATAATACATATTTTTTTCACATTCTAAACTTTCAATTTCTAATCTAATGTTACTTTCTCCATCTGTTACATTTCCAGGATTGTTTCTCTCAATCTTTGAAACTGTGGGGGCTCTGGTGTAACCCACTTTTAGTGATGTGTTTCAACGCCGCTATTCAAATTACTCTAAAAATACAGTTGTGCTCAAAAGTTTGCATACCCTTGGAGAATTGGTAATAGTACCATTTTTGAAGAAAACATGAGTGAGCAGGCAAAACACATTTATTTTATTTCTTATGGGATTCATATTCAACTGTAGGTTATAAGAGAATGGCACAATCATAAAACAAAACATGGCAACAAAGAAAAAAATTAAATGACCCCTGTTCAAGAATCTTCATACCCTTAGTTCTTAATACTGTGTATTGCCCCCTTTAGCATCAATGACAGCGTGCAGTCTTTTGTAATAGTTGTCTATGAGGCCCCAAATTCTTGCAGGTGGTATAGCTGCCCATTCGTCTTGGCAAAATGCCTCCAGGTCATGCAAAGTCTTTGGTCGTCTTGCATGAACCGCACGTTTGAGATCTCCCCAGAGTGGCTCGATGATATTAAGGTCAGGAGACTGTGATGGCCACTCCAGAACCTTCACCTTTTCTGCTGTAACCACTGGAGGGTCAACTTGGCCTTGTGCTTAGGGTCATTGTCGTGCTGGAAAGTCCAAGGGCGTCCCATGCGCAGCTTTCGTGCAGAAGAATGCAAATTGTCTGCCAGTATTTTCTGATAACATGCTGCATTCATCTTGCCATCAATTTTCACAAGATTCCCCATGCCTTTAGAGCTCACCCACCCCCTCCAAAACATCAGTGAGCCACCACCATGCTTCACAGTGGGGATGGTATTCTTTTCACTATAGGCCTTGTTGACCCCTCTCCAAACATAGCACTTATGGTTGTGACCATAAAGCTCTATTTTGGTCTCGTCACGCCAAATTACAGTGTGCCAGAAGCTGTGATGTGTGTCAAGGTGTTGTCGGGCATATTGTAACCGGGCTTTTTTGTGGCATTGGGGCAGTAAAGGCTTCTTTCTGGCAACTCGACCATGCAGCTCATTTTTGTTCAAGTATCGTCTATATTGTGAAACAACCACACCGTCTTTTTCCAGAGTAGCCTGTATTTCTCCTGAGGTTACTTGTGGGTTTTTCTTTGTATCCCGAACAATTCCTCTGGCAGCTGTGGCTGAAATCTTTCTTGGTCTACTTGACCTTGGCTTGGTATCAAGAGATCCCTGAATTTTCCACCTCTTAATAAGTGATTGAACAGTACAGAATTTTCAAGGCTTTGGATATCTTTTTATATCCTTTTCCATCTTTATAAAGTTCCACTGCCTTGTTACGCAGGTCTTTTGATAGTTCTTTTCTGCTCCCCTTGGCTCAGCATCTAGCCTGCTCAGTGCATTCACGTGAGAGCTAACAAACTCATTGACTACTTGTACACAGACACTAATTGCAATTTAAAAAGCCACAGGTGTGGGAAATTAACCTTTAATTGCCATTTAAACCTGTGTGTGTCACCTTGTGTGTCTGTAACAAGGCCAAACATTCAAGGGTATGTAAACTTTTGATCAGGGACATTTGGGTGATTTCTGTTATCATTATGATTTAAAAAGGAGCCAAACAACTATGTGATAATATATGGCTTCATATGATCACTATCCTTAAATAAAAGATAGTTTTTTTTGCATGATCAGTCATATTTTCAAAATCAATGCCAAAATTTCACAATTTCTGCCAGGGTAGGCAAACTTTTAAGCACAACTGTATATCATCCTATTTTATTACTTAAAGACAGGGGGAGTTTACCCAAAGTGAAGTTTGTCAAGTCTGGTTCCGGAAGTAAAAATCCAAGTCATTTTTTCCTTAGACTAATTTATTGTCAATGATAATTTATAAACTTTTAAAAACAGACCTCCCGTGAGCTCCGAGGTTAATCCTCAGTTGAAGATTAGTGAGATGTACAACAATGGCTGTGTCGGGTGTGTGGTTGCCTTCCAGTATTGCTGCATGTCAGCTTGTCTTCCACAGAGGATTCCTCGTCTCTGCCCGCGTGGCAGGAGTTAAGTTCGCTCTTCTCTGCTGGCCGTTGTTCTGCATCTTACGAAGCTTCAACTGAGGATTCTACGAATCTGTTCCTGACTTTCACAACACACACACTCACTCACGCCACTGGAGATCATTTCATTCCTCAACCCAGTGACTGCTCATTTATACTGTTAATAAATCCTTTGAACTGTTCCTCTGCTCTTGGGTCTGTTTGTCTCACTATCGTTCGTTAAAATTTGTAATGTTGTGATTCACCTCGGAGCTGATGGGTGTGGTTCATGGCTTACAACTCTTTTATGGACGATTTTATGGAAAGCCTGTGCAAAACATTTTATAGGAAAAATACTTCCGGAACCAAGACAGCTGAAAAAGTGGCCAAGCACTGTTGCGTTCTATTAACCAAGATCAAGCATTAGACATGCAAACAGATAGATTTACACCAAAATAATAATTTATAAAGTATATAATTAATATAGTATTACCCTAATTTATGTTTTAATTCAAAAACATCATAACTGAATTAAATATGTTTAAAAAAAGATCTAAAATGCTGCAGGATCTGAATCGGTGAATAATAAGCACTGGATTTGTCAAGGTACTCCACTACTAAAGAAGCTTGTTACAGGAAAAACAGGAAAATTACTGTCACGATACTGAAAAAATTATTTAAATTAGTAGCATCGCTACTTTTAGTTACTGTTCAACACTGACAAACATCACAAACAATATTCACATTAAAAGGTGAAAGATGTGAATCTAGTAAGCTTTGGGGAGTTATTTGCTTTATTTATGTGGTTAAGTGTAGCTGTGTGGCTCCAGTATATGTTTGTGTGTGTATGTGTGTGTGAGTGATTGTGTGTGGGTGTGTGTGTGCATTTTACCTTTAATAGAGAATTTAAGGGTGTAATAAGGTAGTCTCTTCCCAGCCCATTCACTGGTGGAGCTGTCACTCAGTATAGTCTGCAGATGCAGCGTGTAATCCCCAAGTTTACTGAGATTCTCTGCAAGAGAAAACATTCACAGGATGGGCTAGTTCTGTTATAATTGGCAAACTAAAACAGTCCAAGTAAATCCATATTTCATTAATAAAAATAAATTTAATGAATGAATGAATGAATGAATGAATGAGCTTTATTGCCAAGTATGCTTACACATACAAGGAATTTGTCTTGGTGACAGGAGCTTCCAGTGCACAAACAATACAAAAACAGCAACAAGACTTTTAAATAATAATTAAAATTGAATAAAAAACAGATAAATATTGAAAAGAAAAAAAGTATATATAGAATACACAATAGACAATATATATTATATATATATATATATACACACACATACACACATACACATACATAGTGCAAATCTACAGTTCGTCTCTGGTAAAACTGACTGGAAAAATATTACTAAACACAGGACAAATAAACAAAAACAACAAAACAAACAGAAGCGCTCCACACCGAGGCAGCCATCCGCAGCGCCATCATGATGTAAATTCATTCTTTAAAGATTAGGCAACAGATAAAAAATAATATATATATATATATATATATATATATTTTTTATTTTATTTTTTTTTTATTTTTATATAATACAGCTTTTAAACGCCAACAGATAATGAAAAAAACCTAAGAGGTGTGTTTGAATCATTTACTAAAAGAGTTCCCACCCTTTTTCACCAATGAAATTCCATGATCCTTCCAGTCATTTGGCATTGATGGATATGGACTTTTAAAAATAATTTTGATTCAGACCAATTCATTAATGAATCATTCGAACTGATTTGTGAACGGATTTGACCCATTCATTTACTCGCAATACATCACTATGACTTGCGTACAAGCTCAACTCTGCACAAGAGCAAAATCTAGCTTACGAGACATTTTTAAGCAAAATAAAATTAGAAAAATATATATTATTCACTCTAGAAATTTCAATGACTTTTCCAAGATTTTTAAGATTTTATTAATTTTCATGACTTTTCCAGGCCTTTGAAATAAAAATTGTACAATTCCTTGACATTTCCAGGATTTCCATGACAGTGGGATCCCAAAATGGTAAAATGCTGGTAAATACACCTTTAAATTTAAACCTCAAAAGTTTAAAGGGCATTTTCTGCTAATTAGTAAGAACAACCACAGACCCTACTGTTCAACTGAATCATACATATGAACATATAGTGATGATGTATTGGATCTTTACCCATAGCCTTGAACCAGTACTCCCACTTGGATGAATGCATGCCAATGTAAGAGTTAGTCTGGACATCTCCTTTAGGAGCTGAAGGAAGAAAACAGACGATTATAAACCACTGATCAGTATAAAAGGCAGCTGGTATAACATAGCAAACATTAACAGCACACTGTTATTCTACAAACTTGGTTTAGTTTTTAATGTTCAAACACTCCAATGAAATGCTCGTTCTGTTTCATTCCTCCTGCCCGCCAGAGGCGGTGCTTAAGCACTAGTGGATTATGGCAGCGCCAGCCAGATAGGTCGAGAGACTATACCAACAAAGTCACGTGGTGAAGTAGGCGAAGCTCTGAGGATGATAAGCCACGGTAGCTCAGCATTTGGTCTTTTTCCTTTCTCGTCCAATATAGATACTGTAGATCATTAATTATCATTAAGTGCAGCTTACCAGAGCAGTGAAGCTTCATCCTCTCAAGCTGTGACAGCACTTTTCTATGTTTGTGGGCTGTATTTTTCTACTGTTGTGAAGTTTTTCATCGGTTTGATAGGTTTTCATCATTTGTGTGGGATTGTTTAGTGTATCGGTAACACTCTGAGCCTCACGGTACTATCCGGTGGTTGGTGTTTACCGCTGTAAAAAGTTACGGTTCTCTGCTAACTGAATTATTTCTTTGCTGATTGTTGAATTCTGCTTGGGAGTTCAGCATTTAAAAGATGCTTTCATAGAGCCGTGTTTGCACTGCAGTTTGCTGCCTATGTCAGAGAGATGCCTCCATCTTGCCGAGTTGGATCCTAACTCATCCGTTACACTCGCACAGCACAAGCTAACTCCACCGCATGCTCAGAAACGCCGCACTACTGCTCATCCTCTGGCGGAAGCTGATTCCAGTGGTGTGGGACATGCGGTGGAGATAGAACAAGCTGTTGCGGCTTTGGTGGTGTCTCCTGACGAGGCACTATGAGGTAATGTGCGCTGTCCTAGTGCACAATGTGGTTGCCTACATAACCCAAGAGGAAAACACTATCTGTCAGTTACTTCTTGCTACCACCAGCACGTTGGAGTCAGTGAACACTGATCCCTCTGTTCAGCAGTTTCTGCAAACTGCTCTACTGACCATAGGTCATGTGACTCGTGAGTTGGGTATACTGTCAGCTACACTTCTGACAGCCTGCTGTCAGGTGTGGCATGCCCAGGCGAGGCTGTCTGAAGAATGTAAGAGGACCTTGCGGGACCTGCCAATTGTTCCAGGGCACTTGTTTGGGCCAAATGTCCCAGAGTTACTGGAAAAGCGAGTGAAGCTGTCGGAGGCCACTCGCAGCTGACACGGGTGCCGCATGCTCATGCCTTTAGGGTGCCAACAGCTCAGGCTCGCCACCATTTTTCAACACCAGAGCAGCGCTCCCGCCAACGCCATACTCCTCAGCCTCAAGCCCCACAGAGGCCTTGGGTCATTGGGGATGCTCGGGGCTATCAACCTCCTCACCAACAATCATTTGAAAAAGCTGTACCCATAAAACTTGAGGTACCAGGGCCAGCTGTCAGTCGTTTCTCTCTACATCATATGGATTACTGAAGAGTCACAACATCAGACCCTTGGGTCCTGACAACCCTGAGCATGGATTATGTTCTTCAGTTCCGATGCTGGCCACCCAAATTTTCAGGAGTCATCCCTATAGTTGTCAGGGACACAATTTGTTCAACGGCTCTCTCTCTCTCTGGAGATTTTTTCGCTATTAAAGAAAGGAGCCATAAAAAAAGGTTCATCCCCTCATTCAAAGGGACGGTTTCTATTCTACTTACTTCCTGGTTCCAAAGAAGGATGGTGCTTTCTACCCAGTTTTAGATTTAAGGGGTCTGAACATGTTTCTGAAAACTCTTCACTTCAGATGTTACTCACAGCGACATTCTTCAGTCTGTGACAAGAGAAGACTGGCTTGTGAGCGTCGACCTGAAGGACGCATACTTTCATGTTTCGGTTGCAGTTCATCATCAAAAATTTATTTGTTTCAGTTTTTAAAATCAAGTCTATGAATTCAAGGTCCTGCCATTCAGTCTATCTCTGGCTCCTTGTGCTTTCACGAGATGCATGAGTGCAGCTCTGTCTCCCCTGTGGACCAGGGGAATGCGAATCCTGCCTTACCTAGACAACTGGCTGCTTTGTGCCCCCACAAGGCGTCAGGCTGTCTACGACACCAGATTTCTTTTGGAGCATGTGCAGAAATTGGAGGCTTCACCCATATGTAGTGCAGAGCATCTGGCAGCGGTTTGGGAAAGCAGAAGTAGATTTTTTGCATCGAAGGTGACCACCCACTGTCGCTTGTAGTTTTTAAGGACAGAAACATCCAGCCTGTTGGGACAGGATGCACTGTCTCATAAATGGCCAAACTGCCTACTTTATGCATTCCCTCCTTTTCCGCTGTTGTGGGAGACAGTACACAGGATCTCCTTGTTCAACCACAGTGTGATCCTAGCAGCACCTCGATGGCCAAGCCAGGCCTTGGTTTCTCCTACTCTTGAAACTCTTGGTGGGCAGTCTGTGGCAGCTTCCCTTCAGGAGGGATCTCCTCTCACAGCTGGATGGCGGAGTTTGGCACCAGCCCGCCTGCAGCTCTGGGTTTGGCCTCTGGGTCCAGCCCTCTTCTAACTGATTGTGAACCTGCTGTTGTTCACACTATTGCTAGTGCTAGAGCTGCCTCTATGGGTCAGCACTAAGCCTGACGTTGGAAACTCTTCACTTCATGGTGCAGAGACCGTGAGGTTGATCCTATACACTGTGAGGTTCCAAGAGTTTGCAGTTTCTTGCAACATCTTCTGGATGCAGGCAAGGCAGCCTCCACGTTGAATGTTTATGTTGTGCACATTTCTGCTTATGTTCTTTTTTAGTGGTTCTTCCCTTGGTTCCCATACTCTTGTTAGCAGTTTTTTAAAGGGTGCAAGATGTTTAAGGCCAGCCGACAATCCCCATTTTCCCGTGTGAGATTTGTCACTTGTGCTTGACCTCCTTTGCTCAACCCTGTTCAAGCCTTTACAGAATAGTGACCTTAAGTGGACATCCTTGAAAATTGCTTTTCTGTTGGCTATCGCTTCACCTAAGGAAGTTGGAGAGTTGCATGCATTGTCTGTTAGTGAGTTATGCATGCACTGGTTGCCGGATGGATCCGGAGTTATCCTTTGGCCCAACCCATCTTTTCTTCCAAAAGTCCTTTGTCCTCAGTTTGTAAATCAGTCTATAGATCTGGCTGCGTTTCAGTGTTCATCTCAGTCTGATGATCTAAGTGTTCACCTTTTTGTGTCTTGTGCGAGCCTTGGTGTTTTGTGGATGATACTACCCACTTTAGGCAGACAGATCAGCTATTTGTTATGATGGTGTGCAGAAGGGTGCTGCTCTGACAAAGCAGAGATTGTAAAACTGGATTGTGGAAGTGATTACTCTGGCAAACAAGATAGCCCAGAAGCCTCTACCTGGAGTTATCTCTTGTCATTCTATCAGGGCTGTTTCTATATCTTGGGCTGCCTTCAGATGAGATTCCATGGCAGATATACGTGCTGCTGCTACCTGGGCTTCTCCATGCACCTTTGCACGGTTTTACAAAGTCAAAGTTGCTGCCCCCCATGCCGTGAGTTCAGCAGTTTTTCAGGAGCAGCCTTGACTAATTTTCAGGTGAGTTGCATTCCTCATGACTATTTTGGTATGAGTCATACACTAGTGCTTAAGCACTACCTCCAGTGGTAAGGAGGAATGAAACAGAAAGCTAGTTACAAATGTAACTGTGGTTCTGTGAATTTTTGTTTGTGGTGCTTTTTAACCTTTAAACTGCAATTACAGTAACATGAAGATGCCACTAGACAGCAATTACAGACGGCCTATTACTTTACTGCATCAGCAACAGAGCTTTTGCTTTTTTTAAAGAAAAGGCAGGGCAAGTCGAAATAAATTTTTGTGGTAATCAACATTTAGCTACAAATGCTGTCGATTAAGATTAACTTGTTTTGAATCCGGAATATTCCTTTATGTGCTCTCTCTCTCTCCCTATCTATCAATGTATCAGACTATTTATTTGAAAATCTACGTGCCAATCTGTCTGAATATCTATCCATCTAGCTAGTTGTTGTTTTGTCTTTCTGTCTGTGTAACCATCAATTTTCAAACTTTTAAAATTAGTTTAAAATTTCAGACAAGGCTTTGTCAAGCCAACACCAAAGTTTGTCAAGACAGTATATACTCAAATATTGACATTGCTCCATTTGCACTACAATTTTTTTTTATACATGTTCAGAATTACCACATTGAATTTGTTGAAGTATACTTAGGTTGCATTTAGATAAAATAGTTCCTCAAAGTTGGTTTTAAAACAACAATAAATGCTTGAGAGACTCACAGTGCCAAATTACTTTGAGATCAATCAGGAATTTCTTGGTATTGACATTCACAGGCAGACGAGACATTGACTCTCCTTTCTTGTTCAAAATCTCCACTTTAATTGGACCTGAATGAGAACAGATGTATTAAAAAAAAAAAAAAAAAAAAGAATGATTTGGCTAAATACTAAAATGCAAGACAATAGACTGTTAGAACCACACAGATCTGAAGAGGTGCTGGTGTAAGTTAAAGGCATGATCTGTTTTGAATGCTATGGAATTTTATAATTTTAGGTGAACATTAATATCAAAGGGTTTGTGGCCGGTACTAAGATGCAATTGTTTGAGGGAGAATTTTGATCTTTAGGGTGTGCAAGTGATTGCCTCTTTATCAGACCAGAAGGGAGTGTCAGAAGTTTCTGGGAGGTCACAAGGAAAATTTAGGGAGACAATGTCCCCCTAGCGCTCCCTTAAATCCGCCCTTGAATGGGTCCCATTCACTAACCGTGTAGGCATGTATTTTTGCAGAAAAACATACAGTATGTGCAAATGTTTACGCAGAAATCATATTTTTTCTGCTCATATAAGTATGCAACTTGTATGCACGTATTAGTGAATGAGTCTTAATATTTTTGACAGTCTATGTACCATAAGTATTGTATTGCCATAGTGTGTGTGTGTGTTTACCCAAGGGTGTGCCAGCCGATCGGGTGTCATTCTCGCTCCATGGGTTTCCCTCAGGCCACGAAACCCTCAACCGGTCTGGAAGTCTAATGATAACAAGAGTGTGTGTGGGGCAGTCATAGAAAATCATGAAAACAAAATCTCCACTGTTACTGCCTTTAAAGCTGAAAAGTGTCATTGTCCATTCGGACCAGCCTGACGTCGCCCTCACATATCCATATTTTTCAATTATTAGGGACCGGTTGTATCAAGTGACATAGGACACTCAAATTAGTCCCGAGGAGCCGTCATGAAACACTTTTCCAGGCGGCTCACCTCAATCCAATGGCGGGTCACTTAGGACAAGAGAAAACACTGCACCGTTTAATGGCACACTTTTATTGACCGGACATTCGTGGGGATGTACGCAGATAGTGTGCGGCATGCCACGAATGTCAGTTGGTGAATCCACCGGCCACCCCAAGAGCGCCATTGCGCCCGTTCCCGTTAATCGTGGCCCCATTCAAAAGAAATGCCATGGACCTCGTTGGGACATTACGCGGATATCGGTTTGTATTAGTCCTGGTGGATTATGCAACACGATACCCGGAAGCAGTGCCTTTACGCAACTTCTCAGCACGCAGTGTTGCGGAGGCACTGTTCAAAATTATCTCCCGGGTGGGGATTCCGAAAGAAATCCTCACCGACCAAGGCACAGCTTCATGTCATGTACACTATGCAAACTTTATGAATTGCTGGGGATTAAATTGATCCACACCAGCGTTTATCACCTGCAAACTGATGGGCTGGTTGAATGATTTAATTGAACCCTGAAAAACATGATTTGTAAGTTCGTACACAAGGACGCTAGAAATTAAGACAAATGGCTGAAACCCCTATTATTTGCAGTCAGGGAGGTTCCGCAAGCCTCCACTGGGTTTTCCCCCTTCAAGCTCCTGTATAGACGCCGGCCTCGCGGGGTGCTTGATGTCATATGGGAGGCGTGGAAGGAAGGACCTTCCCAGAGCAAAAATTTAATTCAATACGTCCTTGATCTTCGAGCAAAGCTACACACACTGGGTCAGTTGTCACAACAGAATTTGCTCCAAGCTCAAGAGACACAAAGCCGGCTCTATAATAGGGGTGTTCAGCTACGGGAATTTGCACCGGGAGACAAAGTACTTGTATTACTCCCCAACTGCTCGATCGGTTAGGTGTGGCTCAATTTGACTCAACACTGGATTTAAATAAGGGATATTGGCAGAGCCCCTTAACTCTATTATCCCAAGAGAAAATGGCCTTTTCCACACCGTTCAGATTACACCAATTTGTCACTCTTCCGTTCGGTTTGTTCGGGGCTCCCGCCACGTTCCAGCGCCTAATGGATAAGATCCTCCGGCCACGTGCTGCATATGCTGCTGTCTACCTGGATGACATTATCATGTACAGTAATGATTGGCAGAGGCATACGTAGCATCAAATGCCGTGCTGAGGTCGCTGAGGCAGGCGGGACTCACGGCAAACCCGAAAAAGTGTGCAATCGGGTGGGTGGAAGTACGGTATCTGGGCTTCCACTTGGGTCATGGGCAGGTATGACCCCAAATTGATAAAACCACAGTGATAGCGGACTGCCCACGTCCCAAGTCCAAAAAGGAGATGAGACAGTTTATGGGGTTGGCTGGCTATTACAGAAGGTTTGTGCCTAATTTTTCTGATGTCACCAGCCCCTTGACTGATCTCACTAAAAAGGGGGGCCAGATCTGGTCCAGTGGACAGAGGCGTGCCAACAGGCTTTCACAAGTGTGAAATCTGCACTCTGTGGCGGGCAGCTACTACATGCTCCTAACTTCTCTCTCCCCTTCATTTTACAGACGGATGCATCAGAGAGGAGGTTGGGGGCCGTGCTCTCGCAGGAGGTGGTGGAGCGCCCCGTGCTGTACATTAGTCGTAAGCTCTCTTTAAGAGAGTCTAAGTACAGCACGATCAAAAAAGAGTGTCTTGCCATCAAGTGGGCGGTCCTAACCCTCCGCTATTACCTGCTGGGGTGGGCCTTCAACCTTCACTCGGATGACGCCCCGCTTCAGTGGCTCCACCGCATGAAGGATACCAACGTGCGGATCACTCGTTGGTACCTGGCACTTCAGCCCTTCAAATTCATGGTGGTCCACAGGCCAGGGCCGCAGATGGTTGTGGCTGATTTCCTCTCCAGGAATGGGGGGGGTTTAGCAGGCCGGACGTTGCCCGGGCCTGAGTCGGACGGTGGGGGTAAGTGGAGAGGGACGTGGTCATGTGTCTGTCACAGGGGAGAGAGGAAGCGGTAAGGACCATCACCTGGTGATTGCTAAAACTAAACACCTGTCTCTCGTTTCAGTGACAACGGAGACTGGCTTTAAAAGGCCGCCGGAGCAACAGACAGGGAAAGAGAGTTCCAGTCACACAGACCTGACACTACAAGAAGCTAACCACTGCAAAGCTGTTAACTTAAATATTTATGAGTTTGTTGTCTCTTAGACTGAAGCTAAAGTGGATATTCTGTTGTGAAGCTGAAGAGTAAATGCTCTGTTGTGAAGCTGAAAAGCCAAAGACTGTTTGTTAGACTGGAAAAACCATTAAAGATTGTCCTACCTGGACCACCACCCCACTTCCCGTTCCTTCCTCATTCCTGGAACCTTTACAGTAATTTTTTTTCCTATCCCAGCTTAGTATGCAGTCAACAACAAGTAAACCATTCCTAGGTGGATTTCCAACAAAACATCCAAACAAAAAAAAACACGCAATACTGCCGATATAATATATTGCCAGGTCCCTGCTGACTCCCACCTGAGTAAAATAAAAAAATCCTTTGTGGCTTGCCCTCCCTTCAGCTGATCAGAGAATAAAATGTAAGCTCTCACTTTGCGAGCTCATCTTCAATATTCTTGTTAATGGCCTCGGCTGTAGCCTGTCTGTCAATCTTTGAGATGGGAATAATCCTCTGCTCATCATATACCTCCTTTGGTTCCTATAGGAAACACAAAACAGAGGCCCTGTTTCCAGACTTACATTTTCTTTTCTTTTTTCTTTTTTAAATGTGCAGTTTTCAAATGTTATTTGTCACATGTTTATGGTTGAACAAATTAAAGTTTTTGTTCTTCTCCCATCTCCTTTTCAGTTCCACAGAAGAAAAAAGTATTGTTGTTAGAACAACAAAAATTTGAGTAAATGATAAAATATTCATTTTTGGGTGAGCCATTCCTTTAAATCAAGTCATCTTCATTTGCATAGCACTTTTCTCATCGCACATTGTTTCAAAGCAGCTTTTAAGAAAATCGTACTGTAATGTCATAAAGTCCCCAGTAAAACATTTTTTTTTTTTTTTGGTCTTTAGGCCTCTAGTGAATAAAGGGAAAAAATCTCAGTAAGATGTAAGCGGGGGGAAAAAAAACCTTTGGGGAGCCTGTTCTCCTCTGGCAATACAGCATGAACATAATGCCAATGTTAGTTAGCTTTAAGAGCGACAGTAATACATTTCCTCACCAGTGCAACTTGCATGTGTCCTCCTGTGGCATACACATCACCTTCATAATCTCCAAAGAGCAGAAACTGAACTATAGAACCAAAGAAGATTGGGTGAGTTTTCACCGTCTTCACCTGTAACAGTGAAAGAAAATCTCCAGATTTTACTTATTTTGCATAAACATTTGCATGTTCTTCATATACACAAAAATACAGACAATTTTGTGTCTTTGCATGTTGTCTGTGACTGTGTGTATAGGTAGATCAGTTCTCACATATTGTCCTGTCTTGTAAGTCTTGCCATCCCATTTAATGGCTTTGAATTGAGCCCAAGGTGACTGCTGCCGTTTGCTGGCCACATCTGTGCGTGATATCACACCCATAAACCCCTCAAACTTCACCTGCAAACACATACACATATTCGTTGTCATCTATATGTCAAGTCGGTGTAAGCATACATTTTTTGTTTTTTGTTGTTGTTGTTCGTTTTTTTTATTTGAATTAAAATCAGGAACCTTCAAGGAAAGCTCAATTAAAAAATAAATAAATAAAAATAAATAAAAAAGCCAAAACCGTAGTTACAGTAAGGGCACTTCCAATGGAAGTGAATGGGGCTAGTCCATAAACATTAAAATACACAGTGTTTCAAAAGTATAGCCACAAGACCAATCAAACCTTGGCAACTAGTCTCCTTTAAAATTCACAGGCACGTACCTGCTTATCAAAGTGCTCATGACACTCCTTTAACCAGCTAGTAAACTCCTTTTGGATCTTCACGCGCTGCTCCTGGTTAACACATGAATACAGACCATGAATACTAGGCATCATCTCAAATCACAACATATAAACGCATTTTTAAGAGTTTTATAGAGTTCAGGGGGCTCATTTATAAATATGCTTAAATTTGAACGTTTCCTAAACGTTTCTTCGAACGATTTATAAAATGTCCGTACGAAAAAAAAATTCCTCAGTGCATCCCTCTTTATAAATTGCAATTCATCTTAGAATAATCCGCCTACAGAACGCCCACAAACATCCTAATGTGTTGAGACAGAATGCACTTAAAGAGCATGTGCAAGTTATTCATTCGTTCATTCATTCACAAGGAATGTTCTTGTGCATTTGGCAAGGTTTTAAAACAAAAGTGAGTGTGGTTACCCGTTTCTGCCCATGTAATGTTGCCTATTTAACAACTCATCATCAGGTATTCACTTTCAATATCAATAATAAATCCACTCATTGACCACGTTTACTGTAAATCCGCACCATTCTTCAACCAAAGTCCATATTCTTGCTAAACCTTAATTCCAAGAAGAGGTATGCATGCCCTTTTACATTAAATGAAATATGCATATTCTACATGGAAATCATGTTTTTTCGAAACTAGAAGCAGCCCTCTCACAATCTGTTACTAGCCACTGGCTAGTAAATTTTCAGATTTCACTAAGTTGTAAAGTGGCGAAGAAGAACTTTAGCACTGAGATCCTTTCACTGCATGCTGTGTCTCATGAGCGCACGCTCGAATTTGGCTGCAGTGGGTCTTGAGTTGTCATGGATCGCAGTCACCATCGCGTTAGTTGAGCCATTATATGCCACAGTTGCATTTACACTGTAATTAACTTAAACCTTTCCAGGGACTGTTTTTACAACATTCTCCATTTTACAGCATGGCTACAGACCAGTGTAACGTGCCTGTTGGACATCTGTTGAAGTGGTGCAAAACTCGAGAGCTTGTAGATTTGAACATGAGAACTTGTACAATAAATATCTGTAGATGTGCTGTAGGTCAGTCCACATTATGCAAGCAACGTTTGCTTTGACTCCTTCCATGTAATGCGTGTCCAAAAATGAGATCCACGCACTCCATTTTCATTTCATAATGTCTCTTCTATTATCCTTTCTGTTGTTAACAGGCAGTTGTTGATCAGTAAGTAAACAAGAAACATTTATACTGATCAAACATTGCACAAATGAGGTAAAAACCGCCGTGCAACTCGCTCAGCTGTAAAAACTTGCTCGCGGACCTGCTGGTACTCTTTAGGGCTGCAACTAACGATTATTTCGATAATCGACTAATCTAATGATTATTAGAACGATTATTCGACTATTCGGTCGATTATTGCAACGATTAATCATTAGCTCTTAACAGATTATTCAGCTTGTGCCCTGACTTGAAAGGTTGTATTAAACGTGCTTACTAACAATAAAAAGGATCAAATCATATTTTAAAAATACCCCTAAATGACATTCACTGAATTAATTTTTTTTTTTTTATTATTAAGTTTAATTCAATAAAAAAAATCACTGCAAACAATTATACTGTTATCAAGTGTTTTGTCTTGTTTTCCATTTAAAAAGATCTAAAAATCCTTAAAACAAGATACATTTACTTAAGAAGCAACATACAAGATATTAAGAATTACTTTCGGAGAATGTATTTTGAATATAAGTGTAGTTTTTCACTTTTTATACTTCTGTCAGAGCAGAAAAGTCCAAATATACTTATATTCAAGATCTATTCTCTGAAAGCAAGTCTAAATATCTTATATGTTGTTATGTAATATGTTGCTTCTTAGGTAAATATATGATGTTTTAAGAAATTTTAGATATTTTAAAATATTTGTATTTTTAATATTATATTCAACATTCTCAGATAACAATTGTTTCTTCAGTACATGTACATTGTTTTAAAGGAGTTTTAGATATTTATGTTGGAAAACAAGCCAAAACAAAATGTATGTAATGTTTGTACATAGTAGTTAAGGCCACCTAATATAAAGTGTGACCTTTATTTTTTACAAATGTATTTTTTCAATGCATGTTGCTACTCTAATCGATCATGTTTCATCTTGCCTGACAACGTGAGTCCCTGCCACTGCAATGAAATACAAATCCACTGACACAAAACACAGGGCAATCCAATCTCAATCTAGATAGCGTGTAAAAATATTAATTTATAAAATGTATTAAATACATTTATTTATTTAATTTGTGTAAAACTTCTAGGTTTGTCCTGATCCAAAGATCCAGGTGAAAATCTAAATGTCCAAATCCTCTACAAACTTTTGGAAACAGTGTCACAACCCCCCAAGGTGTGAATTACTGAGGCTCTGGGTGTTTAAAACTTATGTCAATGAAAAAAGATTTCTAGAAAAATGTCTCGATGTGCTTTAAAGTTTTAAAAGGTTTCAATGAAGTCCTAAATAAAGCACTAAAATGTGTTAGAGGAAATTATTTAGCATACTTCATTCGTTTAACATGTGTCTCCACAAAATATTTTGCTAATGTTTATTAAAAGAAAGTGTCTATCTTCATTGCTGACATGATAATTATAATTATAATTGTATTTATTTATCACATGTTATACATTTGCACATATACAGTGAAATTCTTTTTTTTTCACATATCCCAGCTAAGCTGGGGTCAGAGTGCAGCCATGATACGGCACCCCTGGAGCAGATAGGGTCAAGGGCCTTGCTCAAGGGCCCAACAGTGGCATCTTGGCAGTGCTGGGGCTTGAACCCCCAGCACTTCTGATCAGTAAGCCAGAGCCTTAACCGCTGAGCCACCACTGCCCCGTTTTCACATATCCCAGCCAAGCTGGGGTCAGAGCGCAGGGTCAGCCATGATACGGCGCCCCTGGAGCAGATGGGGTCAAGGGCCTTGCTCAAGGGCCCAACGGTGGCATCGTGGCGGTGTTGGGGCTTGAACCCCTGACCATCTAGTCATTAACCCAGAGCCTTAACCGCCAAGCCACCACTGCCCCTAGCAGATGGGAGGAAAAGTGGGTTTGGTAAAAGGTGGACTTGAACCCGCATCAAACACAGAATCAAGTCAACAGCCTGCGTTTGTCGCATTATTTTTCCCAATCCGTTTCCTGTCTCCATTCTTAATATTGTCTTTAATACTACTTATAACTAGGGATGTGCGGAAAGACTAGTTTCACAGATGTTTAAACAAAAATTGTGGAGTCGACTAGTCTAAAAAGAAACAAGCCTTCAGAAAACAGTCAAAACAATTGTGTTTATGTGAACATGGGTCGTGAAGTAGCCATTAATCTAAAATGACAGCTGTTCAGTAAAGAATGTTAACCAATAACAGTTTGTAAGGGGGTTCAGTGGAAAGGAGGTGGCGAGACCCGGCTTGACAACTTAAATAATAATTTAATAAACAATTTAAACAAAACACACAACCAAAAACACACAGTACAGCTGCCTGCAATTCTCTCTCTCTCAAACTGTCATCCCCGGCCGCCTTTATCCCTCGCACGCCCCATCAGGCTGATTGGGGACCTGGTGTGTCTCATTCCAGCCCGGCCCCGCCCTCCTCGGCTCTACACAGTTCTAACAGGATCTATGTACAGGCTTTTTAATAAAAACTCAGAGAAATATACATAAAGAACTCAAAACACGAACACAGAACAAACCGATACATCCATGAAGGAAAAGAATTGACAAAGACAAAAGTAACATGAGGGCATTATATACACAAGACATAACAAGTGTAACAAGATACAGCTGGGATTAATCACGGGGAACACAGAGAACAGAACAGAGACGCAACCAAAACCCAAAACCAAACTTCAAACTAAAAGTCTTAATTCTCCTAGCTACCTCTGGTGGCCGCTAGAGAGAATGTCCCAAGTGTTACAGAGCCCCCCATCTAAGGAGCAGCTCATGGAGAGCTTGAAGGGAGCCGCAGGAGGCGGACGCTCCAGAGATGGAGCTACAGGAGGCATGGGCTCATAGGACGGAGCCACAGGGAGTGGAGGCTCCGGAGATGGGGCTACAGGAGGCAAGGGCTCAGGGGGCGGAGCCACAGGTGGCTCCAGAGATGGAGCTACAGGAGGCAAGGGCTCAGGGGTGGAGCCGCAGGAGGCTCCAGAGATGGAGCTACAAGAGGCAAGGGTTCAGGGGGCAGAGCCGCGGGAGTTTCAAGAAGCAGAGCAGCAGGAAGTTCAAGCAAGGTGGCGGCCACTAGGAGCAGGATAGCGGCCACTGAGCTGGGGCCATACTGGAAGTGGGTGGTCGCTGGGTACTGAACAGACTGACAGGTGCTGGTAACTGGGCTGAGCGACAGACTGGTGACTGGTGTCTGACAGGTGCTGGTTCCTGGGCTGAGCAAAGGGCTGGTCGACGGCCGCTATGGACTGGAAAGGATAGTCGACAGCCTCAGGGAAATAGGCGGGCTCGTCGATAGATTTAAAAAAAAAAAATGGCATTCATTGCCTGTCCACTATCATTTTTTGATGAGCAAAATTAACATATTGACATGGTCCGGTGAAAGACGGGTCTCGACTCACCTGAGGCGGCTATCCTGCGCTTGAAAAAGCCCACTCGGCGGGAAAATAACTTACAAGCACAGACATATTTAAAGAAGACTCAAATGTGAAAACATCCAACTTTCAAGCCAACGTTTCGGAAATCCGCTTGCTGCACCACCACCGAAGTGATTTCATAGCTACTTTGCGGAGTTTTCTTGTCTAGCGAGAGGACATTTTCCTGAGGTGAAATGAAACTCTGTAACTGCTCCAGATATCCTCATTTTTAAAAAGAATATTTATCAAATGTGTAACATTAATATGACAGTAATTTAAGCGCAGCCTCTGTAAAAATATAAACGTAAATCTGTAAAAATGCTGAACAGTTTAATAGGGAAAAATATTAACTGACTGGTAATTCCAGTGTCAACTAGCAGCATTAGAACCGTTAAGTCGACTAGCCTCACACATCCCTACAATACATAAAAATTAATATAATACCTTCATATACATTAACAGATTGGGAAATTTGTATATTTTTAATAAGCAAAAATGTGATTAAAACACTGAAAAGCGAAATAATAAAATATACAATCTTACATATTATAAGACGTGAAGTCTTATACTGTATATGAATACTATACTGTATGTGAAGACGCCCCCTTCCTGTTTTTTCAGTTGTATTACGCTCACATATTGTCAAAAATCTGGTGAGTAAAAACAAAAATTTACTAGCCAATGAGGGTTGACATGCATGTTGTTTTTCCGCTATTCTCTTCTGCTCACTCTTGCTTGATTATGCTGCATTTTAGCATTTTAGTCAACAACAGCAAACAAGAATCTGGATGTATTGATTAGAAAAATGTAGGCACGTTTTTTCTTTCCGACTGTATATTTATTTAGCTGTTTTAAGAGCTGTAAACTACCATTTCTCGTCATCCTCGCTTAAAATGTGTGACTGACATATTACATTTTATCAAATGTATTTTATTTTATATGGAAATGTGCAGATAGGTCTATAAATAAATATTCTGTTACAGCAGATATCCAAAATAAAACAATTACATTACACATAGGTCTACATAATCTAAATATGACCACAGTGGCTAATGACAGACATTTTTGTCACCTAGTGCAAAATCTGGTCACATATTTGAGTTGTAGATGTCTGTGTATCCACGCTGACATTTGGCACAGACCTTTGTTTTTTACCCGGTCCACCATGTCACATAAAAAAACAAAACGAGTTGTGATAGGTCACTTTTCACGTCGGTCAGATGGCCCATTTCAATCTTGAGCGGTTCAAATATGTACGCTGTGAGTGGGAGATATCGCGAAAAAAACTAAAAGATACATAGAAAATTAATGCGTTTCTCAGGCATGCTTAATGTATAGAAATTTTCTGTGTTAATTTCAAGCACTTTTAAGCACTTTTCAACAAAACATGCCGATTTTCCAGGTATTCCAGTCCTTAAATTTCTAAAAGCTAAATACAAGCACTTTATGGACCTTGTGTGAACCCTGATGAGCACATGGTCAGTTGACGTATGCACAAGAACATTTTCTTGTCAGTTTCTGCCTTTATAAATCCCGATTTGTTCCTCACTTTTGACGCAAGATCAAATTCATGGCTCTAAGGATCAAATCTGATCCTACATACATATTATAAATGATGCCCCAGATTTTTGTGTGTGTACCTGGCCCTTGTGCACTCTGGTAAAGATGGTCTCTTTGTCTCTAAGTTGAAGCTCGAGGTCCATGAAAGTCAGTTTGTTGGTGCTGACCTGGAATCGGTCATTGGCGAAGAGGACTCCTGAGATGCGGTTATAACACTCCAGTGGTACTGGGCCTGCCTTCTTGGGCCTCGCACACCACTCAAACCTAAAACACACACACATTTTATCATTCATGTGAGTGAAAATAGCTTTCATTACATCTAGTGTTCTGATCTATTGGAAACTAATTATTCAATATTATTTGAAATGTATTGATCATTTATAACACAGAGATAATATTCTAGATTTGAAATTTGCTTGAAAATACATGGTTTTCGATTTCCCTTTAATTAATAATTTGTATTACATTTTTATGTTAATGCAATGTAAGGGTGTTGTGGGCATTACTAAATGGTTGCAAGATGGTTGCTTACCGGTCCAAGTCTCTATAACACCCTAATCCCAAACTATGTGTGTAGACTTTTCAATGGAACTCAATGGGATTTCCTTGTGCGACTCGTGTCCACATGTGTGGACGTTGTATTTTGGCTTCGCTATAATTTAAATTAATTTAAACCGACTGAATACTGTTCACAAGACTCTAGACTGTCATGATGTCCACATATGTGGAAAATTGGATCTTATTCCCTCATAAGTTGAAAAAACATATTAGTTATTTAGAGTAACTTTCAACATTAACACATCTGTGGGTCATTTCGCTCATTTTAATACACATTTTGTTATATTTTATTTTGTTATCACTGTACAATACGGTTCTATTCATTAACATTAGTAAATGCATTACTATATATTTATTGTGCATTTTCACATTGAGAATAAATAGGTTCATCCAAAAGCTGAAAGATTTTGCTTTCAGAGGCTTTATATGGAGTTAGGATGAAAATAAGGTGCATTTCAAACTGTTTTGGGCCCAGTGCAGACAGACAGCACACTGGAGGTTAAGTCATTCACTAAAAAGGGAGCAAGGGTGCATCCTATAGTTCTCTATGCAGCTAAGTGCGTTCACTCCTAAAATCTGACCAAAAGTTCAGTTTCAGGCTTCAGATGATGTTTGGGCCACTCAGCATGTTTGACAGACATGTGACAATGATAATCAGTACATAGATTCAGAATTTTATAATGCAATATTTTATTTTAACATGGTTGGCAGTGATTGGATGATGCTGGCCATTACTTTGAATCAGAATTGTTTATTCAGCTTCATAGAAAATCAGCTGTAATGTCTGTAACGTCTCAAAAACATGAATTACCAACACTCCTGGACACATAATGAACTATTTGATGAAAAAAATCTGACTTTCTACAGCTTGGTATTATTTAAAATTTCACAACTTAGTCTCGCTGCCCACATATGTGTACATCAATTTTAGGTGGACATCAATCTATTTCAATCTTGAGCGGTTCAAATATGTACGCTGTGAGTGGGAGATATCGCGAAAAAAACTAAAAGATACATAGAAAATTAATGCGTTTCTCAGGCATGCTAAATGTATAGAAATTTTCTCTGTTAATTTCAAGCACTTTTAAGCACTTTTCAACAAAACATGCCGATTTTCCAGGTATTCCAGTCCTTAAATTTCTAAAAGCTAAATATGTAATTTTGAGGGGGTGTTTCAAAGATTGTTAAAAAAAAAAAAAACGAAATAACATTTGAAGATGTGTTGATATATGTTGATATATCGATCTATTAGATCTCCGATTACAGCACCAGAGAAACGTAATTATGTCACTGTAATCCAGCATTAAGAGGTTTAAAGCGGTCAGAATGTGTGATAGTTTTACTCTGAGACAGAAGTGTAGGGGATCAGACGTCCATTCCAGAAGCACTCAAAGATCGGACGTTTCCCCCGGCCCTCAGGATTCAAAACAACAAAATCTTCATCTTCATCCTCTACAGGAGCTGAAACACAACCACACAAGAAAATAAAACGTATACACACAAGTAGGGCTGCACAATTATTTAAAAAAAAATCAAGATTGCAATCACGGCTGCAGCAATTAACTAATCGTAAAAAGTGTCAATTACAGATTGAATTCCCTTTTGGTATATTCCAGTCGTGTCTGAGTTCTCTATTTACAATGTGTTATTTGCAACAATGAGTGAAGTAACCAGTCAGAGACATGTCCGTTGAGCGCATGAATTACTCTAGGCTCAGACACAATCTGACTTATTTTGGCACTTTCTGTGCTGATTTTGTTGGAAAATCGTTTTCGATGTTCAACTGAGTTGAAAGTACTACAGTCTTAATGGCCGCTGAAGGTATGATTAAATTAGCAAAATACACAGAGGAATGTGAAATCTGTGAATGATGCGTGTCCCAATTCAGCGGAAATATGGGCTATCAATGAGAGTAAGTTTAGTGCAGTATGGTGCATGTTTTATGTCTGACATGAACACAGTTCTCAGCTTGTTCTGGATGTGTAGCCTAAATATAGAACATGGTTAACTTTCCCAGCTAATTTGTGTAATTTAGTCAGAGTTAATTTCAACCCTTTAATGAAAAGTTTTTCGAGCGATGTGAGTAGGTGGGCTTCATTACACTTATCGATGATTGGGAAGGTTAATGTAATTAAAATGAACTGTATTCCAAAATTCAACTACCTGCTACAGTCTCTCCCTGTAGATGTCCCCCTCTCTTATTTCAAACAATTTGATAGCATAGCGATGACCTTTATTTGGAATGGTAAACGTCCCAGATTACATTTCAACAAGTTACATAGGCTGATTGACAAAGGTGGGCTAGGCCTACCCAAGATTTTGTTATTATTATAGGTTTGGTCTCAGACATTTGGCTCATTGGTCGCTTCCACCTGAAAGAGCCCCTCCCTGGTTTTGTATTGAACAGGAAGTCCTTGCCCCTATTTCGCCATTGCAAAGCCTTTCGATAAAACTAACCGGAGAAGTTAAGTCATACCCCGTTATCTCACATTTGCACATGGCTTGGACAAAAGTGTCCAGAGTGTTTAATTTGGACATTTATTTAAATGTTGCCTCAAGCATATGGCTGAACCCTAAATTAAATATTAATAAGTCCCTTTTCTGTTGGTCAGAGTGGATTGGGAGGGGGGTTACTACACTCAGTGACCTATATGAGAGTGGAGTGCTGAGATCTTTTGAAAATTTGGTTCAACATTTAAAGATTCCTAGATCCCAGTACTTCAGGTATTTACAGCTGCACCACCTGTTCTGTACTATTTTTGGGAGTAGCTCACACCCCCCTAAAGCGGCAGATACTCTAGAAATGGTGATTACTGCTTTTGGAAAAGGTCATGAGGCATCAGTGTATTACTCCCTGTTAATTCAGAGTCAGGGGGATGGAGCTTCGTCTTCTCTCAAGAGATTATGGGAGAAAGATTTACACTTTGTATTGGAGGAGGGAGTGTGGGCTAGCATTCTAAAAAGCATCATCTTTACATCTAGAGGTGCAAGGGTGCGTCTGAAGCAATTTAAGATTTTGAATCGATTATATTGGACCCCCTCTAGATTGTATAGGTTGGGTCTTAAAGACACACCCACCTCCTGGGGCGGTGCCAATCAGAAGATGGGGACACATTACATGTATTTTGGGGATGTGTAAAGATCCAAGAATTTTGGTTGAGGGTTCAGAACTTTATGTGTGTGGTATTGAACACTGAACTCTGTATCCTGGGTGATGGGATGACACTTAATATTGGGGACAGATATTTAAAAATTTGGGTCCTAGTCGGAGTCATGATTGGTCAGAAAATCATCCTCAGGGGATGGAAGTCAGATGAGGCACACTCATTTAGGGAGTGGTGCGGGGAGATGGGCGAGGTGGCGGCTTTTGTGGAGAAGTTTTTTAGAAGGCTGGGGAAATGGGATTTGTTTGTCAGGAAGTGGGGGGGGGTTATTTGGCTTTTTTGGAGGATTCTCAGGGAGGGGCTGTGGAGAGGGATTTGTAGTTTATTTGGGTATGTTTTTTATTGATGTTGTTTGAATGTATATCTTTTTATTTTATTTTTTATGATCTAGTTGTTGGTGACCACGTTTGTGTCGGGTGTGGGGTGGGTTAATGTGAATAATTGATTCCATTTTTTATGTTGTGTTTGTATGTTTTTTGTCTGTAATCAATACAATTGTTAATAACAAAGAACATAGTTGCCCTAAACAAAAACAAAAAGTTTACAATAAATCTCCATATTCACTTTCACATTCTTCTTTTCTTTTGACAATCGCAATCTCCATGCATAACGCCACCTACTGAGCAAGGAGGGGAATTCATAGTAAAAAAAGAACTTAAATATTGTTCTGTTTCTCATCCACACCTATCATATCACTTCTGAAGACATGGATTAAACCACTGGAGTTGTATGGATTACTTTTATACATCATTTATGTGATTTTTGGAGCTACAAATTTCTGGTCACCATTCACTTGCATTGTATGGACCGACAGAGCTGAAACATTCTTCTAAAATCTTCATTTGTGTTCAGCAGAAGGAAGTAAGTCAAACACATCTGTTATGGAATGAGGGTGAGTAAATGATGAGAATTTTCATTTTTGGGTTAACTATCCCTTTAAAAACTGACATTCTTGGAAAAAAAGAAATGTTGGCATACAGTGCATCCGGAAAGTATTCACAGCGCTTCACTTTTTCCACATTTTGTTATGTTACAGCCTTATTCCAAAATGGATTAAATTCATTATTTTCCTCAAAATTCTACAAACAATACCTCATAATGACAACGTGAAAGAAGTTTGTTTGAAATCTTTGCAAATTTATTAAAAATAAAAAACGAAAAAAAATCACATGTACATAAGTATTCACAGTCTTTGCTCAATACTTTGTTGAAGCACCTTTGGCACCAATTACAGCCTCAAGTCTTTTTGAGTATGATGCTACAATCTTGGCACACCTATTTTTGGGCAGTTTCTCCCATTCTTCTTTGCAGGACCTCTCAAGCTCCATCAGGTTGGATGGGGAGCATCGGTGCACAGCCATTTTCAGATCTCTCCAGAGATGTTCAATCGGGTTCAAGCCTGGGCTCTGGCTGGGCCACTCAAAGACATTCACAGAGTTGTCCCAGAGCAACTCCTTTGTTATCTTGGCTGTGTGCTTAGGGTTGTTGTCCTGTTGGAAGATGAACCTTCGCCCCAGTCTGAGGTCCAGCGCGCTCTGGAACAGGTTTTCATCAAGGATGTCTCTGTACATTGCTGCATTCATCTTTCCCTCGATCCTGACCAGTCTCCCAGTTCATGCCGCTGAAAAACATCCCCACAGCATGATGCTGCCACCACCATGCTTCACTGTAGGGATGGTATTGGCCAGGTGATGAGCAGTGCCTGGTTTCCTCCAGGCATGATGCTTGCCATTAAGGCCAAAGAGTTCAATCTTTGTTTCTCATGGTCTGAGAGTCCTTCAGGTGTCTTTTGGCAAACTCCAGGCGGGCTGTCATGTGCCTTTTACAGAGGAGTGGCTTCCGTCTGGCCACTCTACCATACAGGCCTGATTGGTGGAGTGCTGCAGAGATGGTTGTTCTTCTGGAAGGTTCTCCTCTCTCCACAGAGAAATGCTGGAGCTCTGTCAGAGTGACCAACGGGTTCTTGGTCACCTCCCTGACTAAGGCCCTTCTCCCCCAGTCGCTCAGTTTGGCCGGGCAGTCAGCTCTAGGAAGAGTCCTGGTGGTTCCAAACTTCCTCCATTTACGGATGATGGGGGCCACTGTGCTCATTGTGACCTTCCATGCTGCAGAAATGTTTCTGTACCCTTCCCCAGATCTGTGCCTCGATACAATCCTGTCTCGGAGGTCTACAGACAATTCCTTGGACTTCATGGCTTGGTTTGTGCTCTGACATGCACTGTTAACTGCGGAACCTTATATAGACAGGTGTGTACCTTTCCAAATCATGTCCAATCAACTGAATTTACCACAGGTGGACTCCAATCAAATTGTAGAAACATCTCAAGGATGATCAGTGGAAACAGGATGCACCTGAGCTCAATTTTGAGTGTCATGGCAAAGGCTGTGAATACTTATGTACATGTGATTTTTTTCGTTTTTTATTTTTAATAAATTTGCAAAGATTTCAAACAAACTTCTTTCACGTTGTCATTATGGGGTATTGTTTGTAGAATTTTGAGGAAAATAATGAATTTAATCCATTTTGGAATAAGGCTGTAAAATAACAAAATGTGGAAAAAGTGAAGCGCTGTGAATACTTTCTGGATGCACTGTAAGTAGTTTGGAACAATCTTTTATCATTATTTCTTAAAAGAAGTAAGCAGTGACAATTTAGTTTTAAAATATTATTAATACTTGAAATATATCAAAGTCAGGTGGTTTAACCAACATGCAGGTAGCTTTTCTCTTGTCATGTGACAAACAAATTTAAAAAAACTTAAAAAAGGGACCCCTTTAGCCCTCATGACGGTGTGTGTGAAGTTTATAAAAGATATCCAATATTTTGACATCTTTATGAAAAGGCAAATTTTGTTCAGGTTAAATAGAGTCACCCTAAGAAAACTAGATATTTGTGAATCAAAATGACAAAATATTTTTAACCTTTGTAAACTCAACATATTAAACGTGTGTTCAAGGAGCAAGAATAGTATTTAAATACCTCTTACTTGAAGGATACACCATGTGGCATTTTTAAAGTCTAAGTGGGGTTTTTTTTAACATGTCTAAAAACTTGACATGTTTTAAACTAGATTTTTAAAAGATTTTTATTTTTTATCAACTTGGACAAACTTCTATATAAACTTCACACATTCTAACAGAAAGTTTAAATTCAATTGTTGTCTATAATTTAAACCTTAATACCTGCTGCATTTGGCTCCACTGGGTAAGTTTCTCGATCATAGAGGAACGGGTGATATCTGATCAATCCCTCAACTAATGTATCTCCAGCTCCAGTGGCTTTAAACTCAAACGTTGACACACTGGCGTTCACATAGAGCGTCTGCATGTCATTATCCACCTGTCGCAGGTTCATCACGCGGGGAACGCGAGTGGAGCGCTCAAACAAACAGATCTGAAAGACAGAGATTAAAAGGTCATTCTGACGCACACTGGGATGAATCCAGCATCCTGAAGCCTCACATACTGTACATGCATCTTTACCTGAATGTCAATGTTGGGCACATAGTCAGTCTTTCTTGATTTTTTCTTGTCGTTCCCATCGATGCCGTGTACATAGTAATGGTAAGTGTGCCTGAAATAGCACAAACAACATTAAATGGGCCATGACTGGACTATAAATAATAAACCAAATCGTTTTTACTTTACAATTAAGCATTGGCTGACTTATTATAATTATTTTCCATAACTAGGCCTAAAATGGACTATTAAAGGAACAGTTTACTCACAAATGAAAATGATGTCGCTCAAAATCCACAAAAAGAGTTTAGCACAATATCTAATCTGCTAACCGCTTTTTTCCATACTAAAGCAGTTATTGGGCTAATAAAATTACAATAATAATAATTTGTATTTATATAGCACCTTTCACAATACTCAAGGTCACTTCACAAAGAAGTCATATAACAGAATAAAATTAAAGCAAAACAAAAACAATCAATCAACAACAACAAAACTGGAGCTATCAAGTATAAAATATGTAGTGGTATAATGTAGTCTATATGATTTGTGTGTTTTATTATAATGTTCTTTTCAAAGCGTGACAGATCGCTATCCACTTCCATTGTATAGAAAATAGCAGACTGTTCATTCTCTTCCATGTTAACAGAACATACAGTGCATCCAGAAAGTATTCACAGCGCTTCACTTTTTCCACATTTTGTTATGTTACAGCCTTATTCCAAAATGGATTAAATTCATTATTTTCCTCAAAATTCTACAAACAATACCCCATAAAGACAACGTGAGCGATTGGGGGAGAAGGGCCTTAGTCAGGGAGGTGACCAAGAACCCGATGGTCACTCTGACAGAGCTCCAGCGTTTCTCTGTGGAGAGAGGAGAACCTTCCAGAAGAACAACCATCTCTGCATCACTCCACCAATCAGGCCTGTATGGTAGAGTGGCCAGACGGAAGCCACTCCTCAGTAAAAGGCACATGACAGCCCGTCTGGAGTTTGCCAAAAGACACCTGAAGGACTCTCAGACCATGAGAAACAAAGATTGAACTCATTGGCCTGAATGGCAAGCGTCATGTCTGGAGGAAACCAGGCACCGCTCATCACCTGGCCAATACCATCCCTACAGTGAAGCATGGTGGTGGCAGCATCATGCTGTGGGGATGTTTTTCAGCGGCATGAACTGGGAGACTGGTCAGGATCGAGGGAAAGATGAATGCAGCAATGTACAGAGACATCCTTGATGAAAACCTGTTCCAGAGCACGCTGGACCTCAGACTGGGGCGAAGGTTCATCTTCCAACAGGACAACAACCCTAAGCACACAGCCAAGATAACAAAGGAGTTGCTCCAGGACAACTCTGTGAATGTCCTTGAGTGGCCCAGCCAGAGCCCAGACTTGAACCCGATTGAACATCTCTGGAGAGATCTGAAAATGGCTGTGCACCGACGCTCCCCATCCAACCTGATGGAGCTTGAGAGGTCCTGCAAAGAAGAATGGGAGAAACTGCCCAAAAATAGGTGTGCCAAGCTTGTAGCATCATACTCAAAAAGACTTGAGGCTGTAATTGGTGCCAAAGGTGCTTCAACAAAGTATTGAGCAAAGGCTGTGAATACTTATGTGATTTTTGTTTTTATAAATTTGCAAAGATTTCAAACAAACTTCTTTCACGTTGTCATTATGGGGTATTGTTTGTAGAATTTTGAGGAAAATAATGAATTTAATCCATTTTGGAATAAGGCTGTAACATAACAAAATGTGGAAAAAGTGAAGCGCTGTGAATACTTTCCGGATGCACTGTATCTTATGTGTTTTGAGCAACATGAGAGTGAATAAATAATGAGAATTTATCATTTTAGAGTGAACTACTCCTTTAAGATCATCACACATAATGCTCTAACGTTGATCTAAATGATGAGTGAGTGTATGTGCTTAAGACTTACGCTAACTCTCTGGTCCATAGACTGAAGTGTTGTTTGAGGTAAATGACGTGTTCCGTGTGGATGCCGGTGATCACAACTGCAGTGAAGCTCTCCTTACCTTCCTCTTCAAGAACAATAGACTGCAGGAACTGCTCCTCACTCACGTTCACGTGAGAGAAATCGGCAGGCTGAGAGAAAACACATTTAACAATTAAAAAACTGGGACCAGCGGTGATGACGTGATGAAGTATTTGTATCTCATTCACCTTTCTGTTTCTGATGAAGCCAGAGTAAATGTCTTCCTTGTTTTTCTCTTTTCGCTCAAACTCTTCTTTTGACATAACAAACTCATGAACATCTGGAGAGCCCGCAGGTTTACTGATCATCTGAAACACACACACATATAACATTGATAAACGTATTATGTTAATGTTTTTTTTTTTTTTTCATTTTCTCCCCAATTTGGAATGCTCAATTCCCACTACTTAGTAGGTCCTTGTGGTGGTGCGGTTACTCACTTCAATCCGGGTGGCAGAGGACAAGTCTCAGTTGCCTCCACTTCTGAGACAGTCAATCTGTGCATCTTATCACGTGGCTCGTTGTGCATGACACCGCGGAGGCTCCCAGCATGTGGAGGCTCATGCTACTCTCCGCGATCCACGCACAACTTACCACACGCCCCATTGAGAGTTAGAACCACTAATCGTGACCACGAGGAGGTTACCCCATTTGACTCTACCCTCCCTAGCAACTGGGTCAATTTGGTTGCTAAGGAGACCTGGCTGGAGTCACTCAGCACACCCTGGATTCGAACTCGCGACTCCAGGGGTGACTGTCAGCGCCAATACTCGCTGAGCTACCCATATGTATTTTCATTATTGACTATATGTTCCAGCAGAATATATTGTAGTATTTTTATTTCAAACCTTTTTTATATGCCATGTATAGCATACAATCATATAATTATATTATTAATAAAACAAACTCTATTTTTAAATATAATACAGTAAATAAAATTGGGCTTTTTATCCGACTAACCAATTAATCGAAGAAATAATCTACAGATTAATCGATTATCAAAATAGTTGCTGCGCTACAATTGTGTACAACTGTGTTGACATATTTCCTGTTGAAACAGGAAACTGGTGCGGGACTAACTGGCCTACTGTATGCCTCAAAGCTAATGAACACAGGGTAAAAGCTACACAACTTTGGAATTTTGGTAACAGATGAAAGAAAATCATTTATATAATAATTTATCAAAATATCTTATTAAGGAGAGAGATTCTGAAATTATCAACAGATACAGCCCATTTTATTAAATTAATAAAGACAAAAAAAGTGATATTGTCAGCATCTCTAATATATTAATTATATAAATTTAATTCATAATAACTAATTCATTAAATGTATTAACAATTCATAATTCCTAAAAAATCATTTCATTGTATTAATAATAATAATAATAATAATAATACAATTATAATGACAATTAAAATATTATTAATTACATATTATATTTATATCATTATAATTATCATTATAATAATAAAATATATACAAATATAATTAGAATAATAATTTATATATCAGTAAAATTTAATTCATAATAATACAATTATAATAATAATGTATACATTATTAATTATATATTATAATATTATTATTCATATTAAATATTACCATTATAATAAATTACAATTTAATTCAGAATTAATCTAATTAATTCATTTAAAAATAAGTTATTTTGTATTGAGTTTATAAACTAAATTTACATTTACATTTAAATCCCATTCAAATTAAAACAAATAAGCAGGTAAATATGTATAAACTAGTTTGGCCATTAAAACGTCATTATCAAATTTGAGGGCCTGACCTTTTCAGAAATTGATGACTCCTGCTCAGTTACAGGACTAACTCAAAACACTCAATAAATTATTTTAATTAATTAAAAAGTGTGGCAATAAAAACAGCATGCAAACCTACCCTGACAGACTGGCCGATGTAAAACACAGCCTGTTTGCCTCCGACTCCAAAATACGAGATGTCACTGTTCAGACTGCGTGGAACTGGAACAGGCCGAACATAACTACTATGATCACTATGGCGACAACACAGAAAAGCAAAAAGATTAATCCAGGAAAGTGGTAGATTAATTCAAAGGCTCATTAAAGGCTGTTTTGAATAGATCAGAATTACAGCTAGTTTTGGAGTACCTCATTTGAGATGACAATAAAAGAACCAGGCATGAAAGAAAGCGGCTTTAAGGAAGACTATACCCATGAAACACGCTGTTTTCTCGTATGAATTTGGACAGACGGTAAACAGCCCAGTTGTTCAGCTGTTTAGATGTCATTCCGCATCCGTTATCCATCACCACGACTGCAGGTCCCCCCTGAGCTTCATCAAACAACTGAAAACAACAGAAAGAGAACTAAAACATCTGCTACATAACCACTAATACATAGCAGATCAACGTGGAAATACTGTAAGTGTGTCTTGTCAAGTCTCTCAAATGGTTCGTGAGTGCTATCTGTGTATCCTAAGTAGGCTGTCGACCTGTATCGCACTAGGGTTTGAGACAGAGTCAGGGTCACTGTTGAATTCTCACCAGTCTGATTTCAATGCTCCTGATTCCTGTGTTGTTTGCTGTGGCTGACAGTGCGTTATCAATGAGCTCAGCAAACGCATATGCTGCAACACAACAAAATAAAAGGAACACACTCCATATCAAACTGACCCTGTGTGCATGCATCTCTGTAAGCACGTGAGAGGAGAGCATGCACACTTACGCAGGGCTTTCTGTCCCTCACTAGCGTAGTACTCGTACATGCCACATTGCACCAGAGTATGAAAGTGAGGCAGATACTCAATCCGCTCTTGAGTCGATGCAGACAGCTGCTGATCCAGAGACTGTAGCAGGTGCAAAGTTTTCCCATCATCCAGTTCCTCTGTAACATCACAGCACAGACACACAAGTCACTTATAAAACCATCTGAAAAGCCAAGCAGGTTATTAGAGAGCAGTTCAATCATCATTATTTAGATGCAAAACTAAGATAAAAAGTGATATGGTAATCAACGATATTTATTATGATTACAATTTTAAAAAAAATAAAGTATAGAGTTTCATAGATTTCTTAATTTTATATTCGTGTATCTATAAATATTTATTAATTAAAAAATATTTTTACAGATTGTTTAAAAAAAACTTTATTACATAAATTTACAAATATTTATAATAAAATCTAGTACATAGATTAAAATAAAAACTAACATTTCCTTAATATATAAAAACTGAACATTTTTAATAAAGACATTTAATATAAATATTTGTAGATATATTTGTATGATGTTTTCTTTTTTCTTATAATACATTTTTACTTTTATCCAATTTAATGTTTAACCAACATTCTCATGTTTAAAGTTCTAAATATTAAATTTAGAGTCTCACATATTTTTTATTTTATATCAATCTTATTTTATATTGAAAAACAAAAATGTTTGTGTATCTACAAATGTTTATTGATTATTTTTATTAAATATTATCTGTTTACAATTTGTTTATATAAAAATAACAATTATATATTATATATATATATATATATATATATATATATATATATATATATATATATATGATAAAATATAATTGTTAAAAATATTTAGAACACTAAAATGTACCGAATCTAAAAAATGTTTAGTGAAATATTTTTGATTATAACAACTGTCATGTCTAACTAATGTTATTTACAATATGTTTACAGTTTTTCCAATATAAAAGATAGTCTCATAGATTTTTAATTTTACATCTAAAAACTAAAACAAAAATGTTTGTGTATCCACGAATATTTATTTGTAGATTAAATTGTAATTAAACTGTAAAATACTCAATTATTTATTAACAAATTAATTATAACAAATATAATAACATAAAATAAAATCTAATATTTAAAAAAAAATTCTCAAACTAAATTGTACTTTAAAATGTATAAATAAAAACGTATACAATAAATTATATATATATATATATATATATATATATATATATATATATATATATATATAAAGCTTATTTATATTAACTATATATTTTTTTCTTTTCATTTTTGTTGCTTATAGTTTCCAATATTAAGTTATTAAAATATTAAAATATTTTTTACTGCTCTCTATTTACTCCAAACAAAACAAATACATAAAAATGCATATATAACAGAGCATTTTGTGCAACTTTAAGGGCACTTACTGTAAAGCGCTTCATCAATCTCCTTCCGGTCCGTCGTGCTGATAACGAAAGTGTCGTTTGGCGAAAGTGAAAACATCTACAACGCAAAGAAACCCAAGACAATGCTGGACTCAACTGTTTAAAAGGTTTGCGTCACATAAAACCCACAGAGATGTTCCAATAGGCCACTGTATGTGGTTATTAATCCGTAGGCGTCTGTCTCACCTTTCTGACCGCCTGTAGGAACATGGTGTAGTCCCGGTTCGTGATGTCTATCGCCCGCGGCGGGGCTGCGCTGCTCTCGGGGCGGCAGTCATACACATTGACCGCTTTCAGACGCATCTTCTCCCGGTTGACTGCTGCACTCTCCGCCATGTTTCTTTCACACTACCGTCCCACTGTGATCATCGACACACCTCTGGCATTTTCATCAACTGCTTCCGCGTTGTTTTGTGTTGTCAACACGTTTTACAGTCATGGTGCCCAGTATTTTTTTAAGAGGCGGTGAATAAGCACAAGCATAATCCAAACGCTGTCTCACTGCAGCGTCAAGACGCTCGAGCCATGTGACTGTGTGCTGTCAAAAGCCAAGTGTATTGGTGAGGTGTGTCGGGGATTGTAGTTACAACGCGTAGTAATTTGCAGTATGTACTTTGTGTACACTCAGTACGTGAATTTTCAGTTCTTTTATCACAAGCAAATTATACTTTTTTATAAGTCACTGTTAAGTTTTTTATTTAGTTTTTAACCGGTTAGTGTAAATTCGTTGAACGTAAAAGTTCCCGTCCACTTTTTCAGCTGTGTTGGTTCCGAAAGAATTTGTATGTTCAAGTCATGTCGGAATGGTCGTTTTAGTAGTTGAGAGCAAATGAACGCCACCGCAAAGTCGTAATTGCGAATGGGAAACTCAGGATTTTCTTTTAGCCCCGACTTTCCGAATTGGGGGCCGTGTTAATTTATAGCGGAAGAAATTGTTATTGGTAATAATTCTGTTTTGCATGTGGATTATGACTGTGCAAAATCACAATAGTTTGTATCAGTAGTGTAGGTGTCTGGTGGACATACTGTGAATTTATGAAGCCAATTGTATTACCATACAGTATATAGCTTACATAAGAATTAATGGTTATTTGTTTTATTTGTGAACTATAATGTGCTTTTCTGTGTATAGTGAAATTGTTTACCTACTTAGAAATAGAAATTGAAATGGTTTGATATCACAAGAAAAAGGCACCACTATATATATATATTTTTTTTATATATATATATAAAATTACAGGACACAATTGTCCAGCATCTGCAAAGAATAACTACCACGGGTGCAATAAAATGCTGTATTTTCACAAAGTTTAATTGTATAAGTTAAATTTAAATGTGTGTATGTATATATCACACTACCACCCCTGGAGTCATGAGTTCGAATCCAGGGTGTGCTGAGTAACTCCAGCCAGGTTTCCTAAGCAACCAAATTGGCCCGGTTGCTAGGGAGGGTAGAGTCACATGGGGTAACCTCCTCGTAGTCGTGATTAGTGGTTCTCGCTCTCAATGGGACTCAGAGATGACCTCTGTGGTCGTGAGCAAGGGCAGAGACTCGGGAACGACCTCTGTGGTCGTGAACACTGACAGAGACTCGGGAACGACCTCTGTGGTTGTAAACACTGGCTGAGACTTGGAGACGACCTCTGTGGTTGTGAGCATAGGCAGAGACTTGGGTATGACCTCTGTGGTCGTAAACACTGGCTGAGACTCGGAGACGACCTCTGTGGTCGTGGGCACGGGCAGAGACTCGGGAACGACCTCTGTGGTCGTGAGCATGGGCAGAGACTCAAGTACGACCTCTGTGGTTGTGGGCATGATCGGAGACTTGGGTACGACCTCTGTGGTCGTGGGCATGGGCGGAGACTCGGTAACGACCTCTGTGGTCGTGAGCATGGGCAGAGACTCGGGTACGACCTCTGTGGTCGTGGGCATGGGCGGAGACTCGGGTACGACCTCTGTGGTCATGAGCATGGGCAGAGACTTGAGAACGACCTCTGTGGTCGTGAGCATGGGCAGAGACTCGGGAACAGAAGCCTTTCTTCTCCTCCTCCTCCTCTGGAAGGCCGAAGTTGGCAACGCTGGCTCTGGGACAGACGAGGCTGGCAACGCAGGCTCTGGGACGAACGAGGCTGGCAACGCAGGCTCTGGGATGGACGAGGCTGGCAACGCAGGCTCTGGGATGGACGAGGCTTCCTGCTCGTTGCCCGTGGCAGGTGTGGGAGTTGGCTCATTGCCCGTGGCAGGTGTGGGTGTTGGCTCATTGGCCGTGGCAGGCGTGGGCGCTGGAATTTTGTGAGGTAGTGGCTTATATTTATCCAACACATCCAACCTCCTCTGCCATTTCATTCGTCTGGGAAAAAAAAAATAAATAAAATAAAATTTGCACTGTACATAACAGATTGTATTAGATTTGCACGACCCATGTGTATGTGTGTATGTATGTATGTGTGTCTGTACGTATGTGTATAATTATTTTTTATTTTTTATTATTATCTATGTCTTGCTGCTGTTTTTGTCTTGTTTTTGTATGGTTGTACACTGGAAGCTCCTGTCACCAAGACAAATTCCTTGTATGTGTAAGCATACTTGGCAATAAATCTCATTCTGATTCTGATTCATGGCCCTACGCACCGACATCAATGGCAGATCATTGAACTTGGAGACAGGGGCCATGAAAGGCTTCGAGACAGGGGCAGCAAGAGGCTTGGAGCAAGGAGTCGCAGAAGGCTTGGCTGTGACATGGCATGTAGTAGACTCAGACTTGGCTGTGACATGACGTGGAGCAGACTCAGGCGTGGCTGTGACATGGCGTGGAGCAGACTCAGGCGTGGCTGTGACATGGCGTGGAGCAGACTCAGGCGTGGCTGTGACATGGCGTGGAGCAGGCTCAGGCGTGGCTGTGACATGACGTGGAGCAGGCTCAGGCGTGGCTGTGACATGGCGTGGAGCAGACTCAGGCGTGGCTGTGACATGGCGTGGAGCAGACTCAGGCGTGGCTGTGACATGGCGTGGAGCAGACTCAGGCGTGGCTGTGACATGGCGTGGAGCAGGCTCAGGCGTGGCTGTGACATGACGTGGAGCAGACTCAGGCGTGGCTGTGACATGGCGTGGAGCAGACTCAGGCGTGGCTGTGACATGGCGTGGAGCAGACTCAGGCGTGGCTGTGACATGGCGTGGAGCAGACTCAGGCGTGGCTGTGACATGGCGTGGAGCAGGCTCAGGCGTGGCTGTGACATGACGTGGAGCAGACTCAGGCGTGGCTGTGACATGGCGTGGAGCAGACTCAGGCGTGGCTGTGACATGGCGTGGAGCAGACTCAGGCGTGGCTGTGACATGGCGTGGAGCAGACTCAGGCGTGGCTGTGACATGGCGTGGAGCAGGCTCAGGCGTGGCTGTGACATGGCGTGGAGCAGGCTCAGGCGTGGCTGTGACATGGCGTGGAGCAGACTCAGGCGTGGCTGTGACATGGCGTGGAGCAGACTCAGGCGTGGGAGGCTCGGAAGCCGGGATCGGGACAGAGAGAGGAGGATCCTCAGAAGCGAGAATTTCCTGGGTTAAACTCATGAACTCCCTCCATGTGTGGTCTCCCATCTCAGGCAATTCCCTCCATCAGTGAGCTGTTAAACCCGTCCGGTAAATTGACTTGAGTTGAATTGACAAAATCTGTGAGGCAGGCAATGGTGCAGAAACGGCGGGAATACTCCATAATGGGTAAGTCCTCCCAGCTCAACTGAATGAACATAGCCGCTAGATCCATTGTGCGGTCAGTTGTTCTGTAATGTTTTGAAGGGAAACACAAGAGCAGGATCTAGGTGTGGCTTAAGAAGTTTAATAAAAGAAACAAAGTGAGGTACAAATTAACATAGAAAACTCAGGAACACGGCAGAACAAAGAACTGGGGAATAAAACAAACAAAACTTCCTCGATGGGAACTAGGTAAATGAACGGGAGAGAAACACATAACAACTGACAACGAATGGGTAGAAATCAGGGCATTATATACACACAGGGGTTAATGAGTGAATGAAACACAGGTGAGAACAATAAGGAACAGCTGGCAGTGATGAGGGCAGGGAATTATGGGAAGTGTAGTCCAGGGGAAACAGATTACAAGGGCAAAACTCAATGCAAAACAACACCTGTCTTCGCCAGTATGAGAAAAAGAGAGAACAAATTATGAAATTCCAAAACGGGTCCATTCTTTCCGACTAAAATCACTTGAACTCGCATCAAATCGTATTTGCGATCTCTAACCTCGTAAGTACAGACGTCCCAGGAGGACTTGAACGCATAATTATCAGTGGGAAACGGGATTTTATTTGAGCCCAGACTTTCTGAGTAGGGGGCGTGTCTATTTTAGATCATGGCGGAAGCAAATGGTTATTGGTGATAAAACCCTCAAAACTGGTCTGTGCTTTCCGACTAAAATCATTTGAATGCACATCACATTGTATTTAGGATATTTCGACCTCGTAAGTACTAGTCATGAACCAAACCAGTCAGTGCCAAGGTGAATCACAACATCACAAACTTGAATTTGACAGAAAAAAGTATTTGACAGTCGGATAAAATGTCAAAGGTACAAAACATAATTGCAAAGCATTGCAAATGACATAATGTAATTAAAAAAATTGAAATATATAAATATATAAAATGGATCGCGGCCCCTAAACACATCCTCCACAGTTTTAGCAATAAATGCGTTGAGTTAATATGCGTTATTAATAAAAATGTTATATCCTTTCTTATATGCTAAAATTAGAACTTTCCTGATCCATGACTTATACAACAAATACATCATTTATATGTTAAAAATATATTCATTTAAATTTTTTTGATTATTTGTCGTCTTTATCTTATTTATGTATACATTTTGGATGTTTTTTTTATTTTTATTTTATTTATTTTTTTATCATTTTTATTTGTTGTTTTTTTTTTTCCTTCACCTGTACTTGTCTTTATGATTGTATTCATTGTTTGATCTTATTGAACATTTATATAGAAAAAACTCCAAAGTTTTACCACCATTTGTGGACTTTTCAGACGGTCCCTTACCACACCCTCCACAGTATTAGCACGTTTTAGAACAATGTGTGGACTTTTCAGGCGGTCCCTTACCCACCATAGGCAAATTTTCCAACTTATATCAATGTTAAATTGCCGATCTGGAACGATTTCACCGTGACGCCATCTGGCCAGTTTAAATACGGGACAAATCGCGTCCCGTATTGACGCAGTACGTGACGCATCATTTTATCTTTCAATACGGGATGATCCCGTATTTTACGGGACGGGTGGCAACCCTAACTGCGCAATATGCTGGAAGTAGTATGCTAGTATTCCATTTCGAACACAGTTATTGTTGGAATCGTTTAATTCAAACGAAACTTTTGAACGAACAGACTCGGTACAACGAATCAAACAAACTCTAGTGCAGAGTGACGTAACAGAGCACGGATGGCGGCGTACAGTACATCGAGTTTAACAGATGAAAAAGCGCATTACGAGTAATTTCGGCAGTCCGTATAGGTTTAAAAATACTATGCAAATGTCCATTGTGTTTGCTAACAATGGGGGCTGGCTTTTGGACTCCTGCACTCACATAAATGAGGGTTTGCAGTGCTGTTTTTGTGCTTGTGTTGGGCATGCAAAGATGCGATACTTTAAATGCACTTTAAAGAGGCACTATTTTGATATATTGAAGCTAAACAAAACACAGATGTCTTGACTAACGCAAAACTCTGCCAATAGCGAGCATGCACATATTGATCTAAAGACACGAAAGGTAGGCAACAGGGAGAACAGCACAAAGCAAATGATATCCTGTGCTAGATTATTTGCACTGTCTCTGGGTGTTGCTTACAGATCGTTTATATTTGCAGAAACGAAAGCGAAAGCAGCGTGATCTGAGTACAGGAGAGAGAAATGTGCAGGCATATCATGACTTGTTTTTAACTTTATTTCTCTCTTGCATTAACTATTGTAAAAAATCCTTATGCAGGATTCCTAATGGAATGTCATAATTTGTAACAGTCATAATTTGGGACCAATCCTAATGGAATAGGCTAAGAATCCTCTAAGTATCAAGTAAGATCCTCATTTATAAACTGAAATGGATGTTTTTTTTGTTTTGTTTTTTGCAAAGTGTGCCATCCAGTTACTGTTTTGGTAATAAAAATGGTTATTTTGCAATGTAGTCCAATTTTGGGTAAAAACGGTCTGAAAAAGTCCAATAAAATAATGAGTCAAGAAAGTTGAGATTACTTCTGGATAGTGTCAGAAATTACCTTGTCCATTAAAAAGGCAATATTTGCACCCTGATTTGATATTTAGGTGGATTTTATTTACTTTCATTATATACAGTGGTGTGAAAAAGTGTTTGCCCCCTTCCTGATTTCTTATTTTTTTTGCATGTTTGTCACACTTAAATGTTTCAGATCATCAAACAAGTTTAAATATTAGTCAAAGATAACACAAGTATACACCAAATGCAGTTTTTAAATGAAGGTTGTTATTATTAAGGGAAAACAAAATCCAAACCTACATGGCCCTGTGTGAAAAAGTGATTGCCCCCTAAACCTAATAACTGGTTGGGCCACCCTTAGCAGCAACAACTGCAATCAAGCGTTTGCGATAACTTGCAATGAGTCTTTTACAGCGCTGTGGAGGAATTTTGGCCCACTCATTTTTGCAGAATTGTTGTAATTCAGCCACATTGGAGGGTTTTCGAGCATGAACTGCCTTTTTAAGGTCATGCCACAGCATCTCAATAGGATTCAGGTCAGGACTTTGACTAGGCCACTCCAAAGTCTTCATTTTGTTTTTCTTCAGCCATTCAGAGGTGGACTTGCTGGTGTGTTTTGGATCATTGTCCTGCTGCAGAACCCAAGTTCGCTTCAGCTTGAGGTCATGAACAGATGGCCGGACATTCTCCTTCAGGACTTTTTGGTAGACAGCAGAATTCATGGTTCCATTTATCACAGCAATCTTCCAGGTCCTGAAGCAGCAAAACAGCCCCAGACCATCACACTACCACCACCATATTTTACTGTTGGTATGATGTTCTTTTTCTGAAATGCGGTGTCACTTTTACGCCAGATGTAATGGGACACACACCTTCCAAAAAGTTCAACTTTTGTCTCGTCAGTCCTCAGAGTATTTTCCCAAAAGTCTTGGGGATCATCAAGATGTTTTCTGGCAAAAATGAAACGAGCCTTAATGTTCTTTTTGCTCAGCAGTGGTTTTCGTCTTGGAACTCTGCCATGCAGGCCATTTTTGCCCAGTCTCTTTCTTATGGTGGAGTCATGAACACTGACCTTAACTGAGGCAAGTGAGGCCTGCAGTTCTTTGGATGTTGTTGTGGGGTCTTTTTTGACCTCTTAGATGAGTCGTCGCTGCGCTCTTGGGGTAATTTTGGTTGGCCGGCCACTACTGGGAAGGTTCACCACTGTTCCATGTTTTCGCCATTTGTGGATAATGGCTCTCACTGTGGTTCTCTGGAGTCCCAAAGCTTTAGAAATGGCTTTATAACCTTTTCCAGACTGATAGATCTCAATTACTTTCTTTCTCATTTGTTCCTGAATTTCTTTGGATCTCGGCATGATGTCTAGCTTTTGAAGATCTTTTGGTCTACTTCACTTTGTCAGGCAGGTCCTATTTAAGTGATTTCTTGATTGAGAACAGGTGTGGCAGTAATCAGGCCTGGGTGTGGCTAGAGAAATTGAACTCAGGTGTGATAAACCACAGTTAAGTTATGTTTTAACAGGTGGGGCAAACACTTTTTCACACAGGGCCATGTAGGTTTGGATTTTGTTTTCCCTTAATAATAACAACCTTCATTTAAAAACTGCATTTTGTGTTTACTTGTGTTATCTTTGACTAATATTTAAACTTGTTTGATGATCTGAAACATTTAAGTGTGACAAACATGCAAAAAATAAGAAATCAGGAAGGGGGCAAACACTTTTTCACACCACTGTGCGTGTGTGTATATATATATATATATTATCTAACCGTATAGAAAAATAGACTCTGAATCTACGTCTTTTAATTCTATTTTATCATAAATTCTCAATCTGAAATGCAATTTATGGAATAATGAGTATAACTAGGCCATATGTTTTCAATAAAAACAGAGAAATTCATAAAAAGTTTTTTATTTTTATTTTGCCAACACATTAAAAAATTTAGGGGGGTATTTTTGCTCCAAGCCCTTGAAATGGATTGTTAAAGTAATAGTTCACCCAAAAATGAAAATTCTCTCATCATTTACTCACCCTCATGCCATCCCAGATATGTATGACTTTCTTTCTTCTGAAGAACACAAATTAAGATTTTTAGAAGAATATTTCAGATCTGTAGGTTTATACAATGCAAGTGAATGGTGACAGAACACTTTGAAGCTCAAAAATCACATAAAGGCAGCATAAAAGTAATCCAGTGGTTTAATCCATGCCTTCAGAAGCGATTTGATAGTTGTGGGTGAGAAACAGAACAATATTTAAGTCCTTTTTTTACTATAATTCTCCACTTTCACTTTCACATTCTTCTTTTATTTTTGGCGATTCGCATTCTTCGTGCATATTACCACTTAATGGGCAGGGAGGAGAATTTATACTAAAAAAAGGACTTAAATATTGATCTTTTTCTCACCCACACCTATCAAATTTCTTCTGAAGACATGGATTAAACCACTGGAGCCTTATCGATTACTTTTACGCTGCCTTTATATTATTTTGTGCTTCAGAGTTTTGGTCACCATTCACTTGCATTGTATGGACCTACAGAACTATTCTTCTAAAAATCTTCATTTGTGTTCAGCAGAAAGAAAGAAAAAAAAAGACACATATCTGGTATGGCATGAGGGTGAGAAAATGATGAGAGAATTTTCATTTTTGGGTGAACTATTACTTTGTGCATTGCATTGAGGGATGTATTCTACACAAGAATGATTCCAAGTAATAATACAAATTCCAATAGTATTCCTTTAGGATTGTTTGACAAGGGCCGTTCTAACATTAACCCTCTCCCTTTCTGTACCCTTTCGGCTCTCAATGGCTTTTCTTGGTCTTTTTCTCAGATCCGGTGTGTGGTTCTGGAGGGTTCACAGTCTCTTGTTGAAGCCGGTCTTAAATGTGGATACCTGACGGAGGGTTTGACTGCAGTGCCCTCTGAACTCGTGCCAGTACAGGAGTGCCAGCTGGCTGCGTTATGTGTCATGGCCAAACTGCTGCCATTTACAGATGATTCTACAGCAGCACCAGTACAGACACTGAACAGAGATGACCTGGATGCACCGCTGGACTTATTCTCGTACATCACCGGAAACCCATACAACTGCGCTTATGAGGTCACATTAATGAGGGAGAGATATCTGTTGCCCCCACGCAGCCACTTCCTGCTGTCTGACATCACACGTGTACAGCCACTAGTCAACTGTAAGTTCAGTCACTGTTCTGTTTTATTATAATTAATACATGTATGACAATACAGTGCAGATTAAAGTAGGTTTTAATGTGGATCAGAGGAACAGCTTCGTGACAATAGCATAAAGATTCTACAGGGGCACATTGACTGTGTTGACATGCACAAGAATGTTAAAATAAATTCTGTCATCATTTACTCACCCTGACGTTATTCCAATGACTTTCTTTCCTCTGTTGAAACACAAAAGGAGATGTTTAACTAAAGCCATGACATTCTCTGTATTTTAATTGCAGTGAAGCCTTGTAGTAGCAAGTGAAGATTGTGCATCGGCACTGCTAAGGTTTTTTCCTGCAATGCCAGGAATGTACAAGTTTGAATTTCCAACCACGAATTTGCAAAGCGAAATATAATGGACCAAATATTACCTGTCGAATGATAAAGATGAAATAAAAAAAATAAAAAATATTGGATCTGTACTGAACATTGGAAGGTGAATATTTATGAAATTATGTGCAAAATGTCTTCGACGGAAATATTCACAGCTTAAATATACAACCATTTGAAATTGCATCCCCCAAAAATACAAGCACTGTTAATGCAATTTTTTTTATTTTCCAATTAGTGCAATTCAGTGTGCTTTTTTGTTTTAAAGATATTTATCATTAAAATACTTCCATAGAAAAGATGTCATGAGGACCGTCACGTTCATTTATAATTTTCATGTTGCCCTTTAAAAGATGAAGCAATCCACTGCAACCCGAATCACTGCTTTCCATAAGCTTTTGCAATGGAGGAATTTAGAGACAATAAGAATCTGCACACTGGATGTAAACATGAAAACTAAAAAAGAGATGAGAGGCTTTAGTGTAAAGATCCACAATCAGATAGATTTTACAGAAGAATTAATTACATATATGATTAGGGATGCACGATATATCGGCGTCCATATCGGTATCGGCGAACAAATGTGAATTTTTAAAGTTATCAGTCCGATAAGAAAATAAGGCCGATATATCAAAGCCGAAAGATTATGGCATTTCACGCAAGCGCTACTGGATCTAAGTAAACACTCTATTTTATTTATCGATGCCACATGCATTTTGTTTCTTTATGTATGTAAGGCAGGGTTTGAAATAAGCACAAGCTAAATGCGGGTACATTTTGTGCAGTGGCGGGTAATTTTGGTCATCTGTCCGCCACTGTGGCGAGCAACCTGTAAGACATTCCGGCGTGACATATGACAAGAAATGCCTTTAGACACGTGCACTTGAAGAAACACTCCTGATTGTATTTTGAAGAACAGACGAAAGAAAAGCCTTCGGTGTACGGGTCTGATTCGCTGTGTTTTCAGAGATTCAGTGGCGCATTGCCGCTCACATGCACAGCGCGAGCTCTTCTCGTGGAACAATCATGTGTGAAGAGTGTTCACACTTTCTTCTCTGTCAGTCATCTGGAAACAGTTTGAAAAAATAGTGTCTTATTTGTGAACTCCGAACATCTCAGGAGCTGCTCTGAGTTTAGTTCACGTTATTTCCAAGGAGCAGTTCGTGTTTTACATGCATTGTGAACGCAACTATGCAGGTTCACTGTATTTTGACATTATAATTGCATATATTTGTGGTTGCATAAATTACCGTACAAAGCATAGGGCATGCAGGCTAGGCTAAATTGTCATGTATATTCAAAACAATTCAGAAATGGTGCTTGAACAAGAAGTTTTCTTCTGTGCTTCTCTACACTTTAAACTCTATGTATTTTGCACATTTACCTCTATGCTAATAATAATATTACGTTATTATGATGCATTATATATGCTCTTAAATATGTTCTTTATATGTTAATTTCTAGTATGTGTCTTATATATAGTAGAAAAACAATCTATATATGAAAAAAGTGGTTGGAATAATAATCAAAGTGGCTGACAAAATTGGGCATTCAAATTTTTTTTATTTTGTACCCTGATGTAAAGTTTTGGTGTCCATGTTAACAATGATTTTGAGACTTGTTTGCATCCATTATTGGTCTTTTGACTGCTTTGAATTAAGTGTATTGCACTGTTTTTATAAAAGTAGCTCACTCACCAAATTTATTATAAATTGCAATGTCAATAAACTTTTTTTTTAATAAAAGACCATAGGATTTTAAAATTTCTTTACTTAGCTAGTTCAAAGTAGGTTATATTTAGTAAATGATTTTGGGAAAAGAAATATTTAGATGTTTCCTTGCAGTTTCCTTGATTTCTGCAGTTGTTTTAAATTAAAAGCAGTTATCCACTGTTGATTTCAACTGAAGTGCTCTGGACGTGGCTTTTTAAGGTGAGCTTTTTTTGTAATCAGGCACACAAAATGTACATTTATATCTAGATTTAATTATCAGTTATTGCATCGGCCAAAATTTCTACAGTATATTGGTGCATTCATATACACTGGTGAAGTCAGAAGTTTACATACACTTAGGTTGAAGTCATTAAAATACATTTTTGAACCACTTCAAAGATTTCATATTAGCAAACTATAGTTTTGGCAAGTCGTTTCAGACATCTGCTTTGTGCATGACACAAGTAATTTTTCCAACAATTGTTTACAGACAGATTGTTTCACTTATATTTGACTATATCACAATTCCAGTGGGTCAGAAGTTTACATACACTAAGTTAACTGTGCCTTTAAGCAGCTTGGAAAATTCCAGAAAATCATGTCAAGCCTTTAGACAGTTAGCCAATTAGCTTCTGATAGGAGGTGTACTGAATTGGAGGTGTACCTGTGGATGTATTTTAAGGCCTACCTTCAAACTCAGTGCCTCTTTGCTTGACATCATGGGAACATCAAAAGAAATCAGTCAAGACCTCAGAAAAACAATTGTGGACCCCCACAAGTCTGGTTCATCCTTGGGAGCAATTTCCAAATGCCTGAAGGTACCACGTTCATCTGTACAAACAATAGTACACAAGTATAAACACCATGGGACCACGCAGCCATCATACCGCTCAGGAAGGAGACACATTCTATCTCCTAGAGATGAACATAGTTAGGTGCAAAAAGTGCAAATCAATCCCAGAACAACAGCAAAGGACCTTGTGTAGATGCTGGAGGAAACAGGTAGACAAGTATCTATATCCACATTAAAACAAGTCCTATATCGACATAACCTGAAAGGCTGCTCAGCAAGGAAGAATCCAATGCTCCAAAACCACCATAAAAAAGCCAGACTACAGTTTGCAAGTGCACATGGGGACAAAGATCTTACTCTTTGGAGAAATGTCCTCTGGTCTAATGAAACACAAATTGAACTTTTTGGCCATAATGACCATCATTATGTTTGGAGGAAAAAGGATGAGGCTTGCAAGCCGAAGAACACCATCCCAACTGTGAAGCATGGGGGTGACAGCATCATGTTGTGGGGGTGCTTTGCTGCAGGAGAGACTGATGCACTTCACAAAATAGATGGCATCATGAGGAAGGAAAATTATGTGGATATATTGAAGCATCATCTCAAGACATCAGTCAGGAAGTTAAAGCTCGGTCGCAAATGGATCTTCCAAATGGACAATGAACCCAAGCATACCTCCAAAGTTGTGGCAAAATTGCTTAAGGACAACAATTCAAAGTACTGGAGTGGCCGTCACAAAGCCCTCAATCCAATAGAAAATTTGTGGGCAGAACTGAAAAAGCGTGTGCGAGCAAGGAGTCCTACAAATCTGACTCAGTTACACCAGTTCTGTCTGGAGGAATGGGCCAAAATTCCAGCAACTTATTGTGAGAAGCTTGTGGAAGGCTACCCAAAACATTTGACCCGAGTTAAACAATTTAAAGGCAATGCTACCAAATACTAACAAAGTGTATGTAAACTTCTGACCCACTGGGAATGTGATGAAAGATATAAAACTGAAATAAATCATTCTCTCTACTATTATTCTGACATTTCACATTCTTAAAATAAAGTAGTGATCCTAACTGACCTAAGACAGGGAATGTTTTCTAAGATTAAATGTCAGGAATTGTGAACAACTGAGTTTAAATGTAATTGGCTAATGTGTATGTAAACTTCTGACTTCAACTGTATGATTAAAGGTAGACCGATAGTCGGTTTGACCGATATTTTTAACCGATATTTCCACTTTTCCACTTAATCAGTTAACATTTTTTTAATATCGGGTTTTTCAGATAAAGTTAGACACAAATGACTTTAAATCTTAAATATTAATTAAGTGAGGGGCTTTGCACAAGTGTATATTGAAACTAAAACTAATAAAAATAATTATTTGTGGACACAATATTACTTTGTGCACAATTATACCGGTAGTTTGTAAAGCAGTTTAGTGATAAATAATTATGTTGTTATTGTGGCTAAAATCAGAAATAAAACAAGGTTATGCATATTGGTTATCGGACACTAAACACAAAAATAATCTGTATCGGTCATTAAAAAACTATATCGTCAATCTCTATATATGATAAACAAATGTGTGTAGAAGTGCACAAAAAATAGTGCATATCTAGTGTGTGGATGCCTTATTGTCTGTGGATTTGTTCTTTATGATTTGACTATTAAGTTGATTTTACTAGGTACAGAACAAATCTCTATTTTTTGGTTAGAGAAATATTATGGACACTGTTATAGTGGCAAAGCTTAAAACACTGGGCTCTTATATACCATAGTCATGCAGTTTGGTTGACTTGTTAGTTTGAAAATCAAATCTGCTTTATCCAAATGGGTCAAGGTATACACACACTTACACAAATGCACAAGCAAAGTAAAATTTGTTTTATACATTTTATGCATTGTCGATAATGCATTACATAATCAGATTACTGATAATATTTTGGGAAGTTACGAGTAAAGTAATGCTTTTGAAACAATTGGAGGAATTAAGTGTGATATGTCATTATTATCTTATCTGAAGTGCTACACCTCCACTTTTATCGAATCTAAGTAAATCTAAATAGCTAGTTTCTTTAAATTAGATGTGGAGTTGGACACTAATGTTTTTCTTTATGGAAGGAAGAAGACAAACAGAAGGCAGTTTGTGGTGAACTACAATATTTTATTATTATTATTATTAATTTGAACAATAATTTACTGTAAAAAGTACATGTACTCTCTTGTTAAACATAATGTACATTTTTACCATTAATAATACAGGAAAATCAAACTTTTTACATTAAAAATTTTTTAATTTTTACAACATTTTATTGTAAAAACTACAGTATTGTCTTTTAAAATATTAAATTGTTTTACTGTATATTTTAGTTAATATTCGTTAATCAATTAACGTTTTATTTCTGTAGCATTTTTACAGTCTTTTGCCGTTCAAATTACAGACACTTTTTACAGTGTAGGCTTGCTTGCATATTTCCATATTTAGGCCGATTTAGTAATTTAGTTTTCTATCTCTTTTATTACCAACACTTTTATTTGGTGTGCTTTTGATTCTTTTACTCATCCATTGGTTTGTTTTTTAAATGTTGATTTATATTTTTTTGTGCATCACTTCGTATGACATTTTTTTTTTAGCGTACGCTATGTGCTAACCCTGAAATGTAGTTTTATGAATTATATTGTAAATTTTATTCATTTTCTTCAGATTGAGTTTCAAATATGGCTGTATTTGAGGGGCTGCATGAAGTTAGCCAATCAGAACAGAGGGCGTTTACATTGAAGTCTTAAAGGGCCAGATAACTTAAAACCGAGTGTTTCAGACAGAGGGCCAGAGACAGAGTAGAAAAAGATCATATATTATTAAATTATTTATAATAATTTATAAAAATACTGTTTTGGTGTATAAAAGCAATTGTATTGTTCTATATTCAGTTAATTAAAGTTTTAATTAATTCATTTATTTAGGCACCATTTTGATGATACAATTAAAGTAAACCGCTGATATGGAATGTATAAAAAATAAAACAAAAAAACAGGTATTGTATCGGTGAGTATATCGAAAACGAAATATTGTAATCATACTCGTTCTCAAAAAACGGTATCGAGACATCCCTGCTAACAAATACAATTAAAACCCTCTCCCTGAACACCACAAATGAGTGACATTGCACAACAAAACTAGAATACTAGCAAACCAGAAAACAGGGGCCCTGGGTAGCCAAATTGGCCCAGTTGCAAGGGAGGGTAGAGTCACATGGGGTAACCTCTTTGTGGTTGCGATTAGTGGTTCTCGCTCTCAATGTGGCATGTGGTAAGTTGTGCGTGGATCGTGGAGAGTAGCATGAGCCTCCACATGCTGTGAGTCTCCGCGGTGTCATGCACAACGAGCCACGTGATAAGATGCGCAGATTGACTGTCTCAGAAGCGGAGGCAACTGAGACTTGTCCTCCACCACCCGGATTGAGGTGAGTAACCGCGCCACCACGAGGACCTACTAAATAGTGGGAATTGGGCATTCCAAATTGGGGAGAAAATGGGATAAAAATAAAAAATATAAAAAACAGAACAACAGCACAGGTATGTATGTGATATTTTTTAAACACAGTAGCTTTAACATTCTGGTAGATCTGATAGCCTCAGCCAACGATGGGAAAAAAAATACACAAAAGTTAGTAGTTCATTTTAGGAGTATTGCATTATGTATCATGTTAAAGAGATAGTTCATCAAAAAATTACAATTCTGTCATCATTTATGACTGAAAAATGAATGTAAATGACACGTCTGGCAGACGACGTTTCTAAAATTAGAAACAACTGTTTTCAGTGAAGGTATGCACACCGCCACTGTCACTCGCCGTCTGTCGGCAGCGCCCATCTACAACTCCGGAGGCTGCTCAAATTTCTGCCGTGCCACGGAGCACAACTCGTATATTTTCCATTAAATTCAACCCAAATTATTATCAAAGGACATAGATTATTTACTTTAGCGTTCTTCATTCTTGAACAAGGGAAAAACCTTGGTAACATTTGCCCTGTGTTTGATACCTGTGCCATGTCCTAGCCGCGACACAGCGTGGTGTGGCACTTCTCGTCTTGTGCGCGACCACCTTCAATCACCGTTCACTTTCATTGCATCGGTTTTCCAACATTCTGCCAGACATCTATTGTGTTCCATGGAAGAAAGTCATACAGGTTTGGAACAACATAAGGGTGAGTAAAAGATGACAGAAAATGAAAATAAACAATGAAAGTAAATGGTGACTGAGGCTATCAGTCCCTAACATTCATTTATCAGTCATAAATGATGACAGAATTTTTGTTTTTTGGTGAACTGTCCCTTTAAGTAATATTCTGCAACTATTAACTTTGATTGGCTGTTTTTGTAGGTGACGCGCACAGGAGAGTTTGTGTTTCCTCTGGACTCTCAGCACAAGAAGCCGTATGAAGTGCTGGTGTTGGGCAGGTATCCATGCAGCACTGACCACACAGTCAGGTAATGTGTATTTGTGTACATTTTTGCATCTTTTCTTCCATCTTTGTTTGCATATTGCAATCTACACATCTCATTATGTGTAACAGGTCTTCAACAGAGGTTGAGCTTCCAGAACAATAGCTTCTAATCAGCGTCCCCTCAATACTGCACTCTCATAAGCCGTCATTATCAGGTACACACCCATGGGTTTGTAGGGGCCGTAGATGAGATCATTAAAATGGGCTCCATCTGTGAAAAATTGTCACATAATTCAAGGAATAGTTAAAAATTCTTTCATCATTTACTCACCCTCATGCCATTCCAGATGTTTGACTTTTTTTCTCCTGCTTAACTCAGATGAAGATTTTTAGAAGAATATTTCAGCTCTGTCGGTCCATACAATGCAAGTGAATGGTGCTTTTTGGAGCGTCAAAATTTTGGCACCCATTATTAGAAGCTTTGTCCCACATCCCGCAAGTCATGAGCAGTGTCCTGCATTTCAATTATTTGTCTATATTAATTTTCCCAGAAATTACAATCCCACATTTACTGTATAAATAAATAAAACTAAAAAATGGAAACTGATTTGTGCAGCTGTCACCAATGCATTTGTTGAGAGGGTGTTTTCGCTTATGATGGTTGCGTGGATGGAGCAAAGAAACCGAGCCAGTGTGGACCTCATCAAAAATGCTTCCCTGCTTGAAGCTGCCAGATCCGACAAAAATATTCAAGTTTAAGATGCATTGAATCCGGTAAGCACGCATTTAATCTTTGTATAGTCTAATAAAGGAGCATAACCTAGTCGCTACTTAAGGAAATGTATTTTTTGCTGTTGTATTCAGCTCATTATAGACTGAATAGGTCCCGTGCAGTTAAAATGAGATTATATTACTAGAGCCTGGACAAATTGAGTGCTGGTCAGAGCACTGCCTTAAAATTAACATTTCATAAAGACTATTTGCGATTTAAAGCACTTTAACATCCTATGTCACTGCAAATAGGTGTTCCGTCTAATATAATATCAATATTTAAATAGTCTCATAATAGTAAGTACTTTCTCCCCAGCGTGTCCCGCATTGTCCCACAGAATCACGTCATCTGTCCTGCATCAGAGCAACAACCAGGTGGTCACCCTAACCCATTCACTTGCATTGTATGGACCCACAGAGCTGAAATATTCTTCTAAAAATCTTCATTTGTGTTCTGCAGATGAAAGAAAGTCATACACATCTGGAATGGCATGAGGGTGAGTAAATGATGAGAGAATTTAAATTTTTGGGTGAACTATCCCTTTAAGTCCTTTTTTTACTACAAATTGTCACTTTCACTTCGCCATTCTTCTATTTTGTGTTTTTGGCAATTCGCATTCTTCATGCATGTCACCACCTACTGGTCGGAGCTGGTCAAAGGAGGATATTTATAGTCAAAAAATGAGGTGTTGGTGTGCAGCGGCTTTTTCCCTCCAAATAAAATGTTGTGCGTTTCTGCCATAAAGTTCAATTTTTGTTCCATCTGTCCACAGAACATTATCCTAGAAACAGCTTTTGTTTTTATACATTTGGACAGCAGTGGTTTCCTCCATTGTGTCCTCCAGTGAACACCATTTTTGTTCAGTGTTTTTCTTATGGTGGGCACATGAACAAAGACTTTCACAGTTTGTAGAGTTTTCTGCAGATCTTTTGCTGTTACCCTTGGGTTCTTTTTTACTTCATCACTGCATGTTGTGCTCATGGGGTGATCTTCGCAGGGTCCCCACTCATAGGCAAAGTAGCAACAGTGCTGAATTTCCTCCATTTGTAGACAATTTGTCATACTGTGGATTGGTGAACATCCAGGTCTTTAGAAAAAAAATAGGAGCCTTTTCCAGCTTCATGCATCTGTGATCCTCTGAAATTTGTTTTGATCAAAGTTTCTTGAGAAGTTAAACCTCTGTCAGTACCCAGAGGTGACGAGTCCCCACGAGTGATTATTTTAATTTCACCTCTAGAGGCCACTATTATACTGTAGAATCAAGCCTTTCTAACAGTAGAATCCTCCGGCGCGGGCCACAGAAGAACACAGAGTAATACAAATAAAAAAACAATATGAGCAACTATCGGCATAGATTTTTGAATATAACAATAGTTCCAAAAAGCAACTATCGGCACCGATTAATCGGTAAAACCAATAATATCGGTCTACCTCTAATGCTGACTACAGTGAAACTGTTTTTGCTGATTTTATTTATGCTACTGTTGTTGTATCTGTTGTAACTTTCAGTCATTTGGCGATTATTCCAAAAGTGTCTTATACTTAATATTATAGGTCAGCGTTACTGTGATTTGTGTTTTTTTATTTTTATTTTTTTTTTATCCCCTTTTCTCCCAATTTGGAATGCCCAATTACCACTACTTAGTAGGTCCTCGTGGTGGTGTGGTTACTCGCCTCAATCCGGGTGGCGGAGGACAAGTCTAATTTGCCTCCGCTTCTGAGATCGTAGATCCGCGCATCTTACACGTAGCTCGATGTGCGTGACACCGTGGAGACTCACAGCATGTGGAGGCTCATGCTACTCTCCACGATCCACACACAACTTACCACGAGCCCCATTGAGAGCGAGAACCACTAATCACGACCATGAGGAGGTTACCCTATGTGACTGTATCCTCCATAGCAACTGGGCCAATTTGGTTGCTTAGGAGACCTGGCTGGAGTCACTCGAACTCGTGACTCCAGGGGTGGTAGTCAGCATCAATACTCGCTGAGCTACCCAGACCCCCCACTGTGATTTGTGTTTTAAATGATGAGATCCATGCATGTTGATCGTTCTGCATATGTTGCACATTATATTGCATATGCATCGTTATTTGAAAATGCACTTTCCAGCGGTCCTGTACACACTTAAAAGACATCCTGCGTTGTACAGGTCAAGGTGTGCTTCTGCAATAGAAGCAATATCCAAAAGAAAATTACAAAGAGGTAAATACAAGTAACGTAATATAATAAGCTACGAGAGGCGTTACAGTGATTTTACAACAGTTAAAGGGCATGATGAGAAGCTTTTATAAATCTGAATGTGACTCATCCCATCAGAATTTAGAATCAAAACTATCTGTTTCATAATCTAAAATGGATTTGTGAGGAATTGCAGCTTGGTGTAAGTCACAAAATAAAATTTTCCACAGTATTATGAACCTCTAAATTTGCTTTCTGAGCTAAATTTCTGTCTATTTTATTCCAGCTGTGCTGAAGTCGTACATTAGCCACAAACCCAAGTGTTTAGAGCTGTTTGCCCGAAATCTCCAGTGTGATTGGACGAGCTGGGGAAATGAGGTCATCAATTTCCAACACGTCAGCTATTTTACCAAAGAGACCACGGAAGAGCCACCAAGCACATCTGAGATTGCACACACTCGGTAGCATGTGGACTGTTTCTGCTTAAGTGAAATAAGAAACATTCAGATTATGGGCACTACAAGGATACAATCTTTGAGGGGGGGTTGTGGGGCTCGAGACTTTTCCGGGGTGGGGCACAAGGAAAATCTACAGGTCCAATGCCCCCTTAAGCCCCCTTCCCTTAGATCAGGCCATGATTCAAGTTCATGTGTTGATGCGATTTGTTTTAATAAATGTCTCATGAAAAGAGACTGACATTATAAAATTAAATTTGACCATTTAAAAGGTATAGGGCATGCAAAGGCAATGTAGGCCTAATATTTTCTTTGTCTAATCATGCCTTTTACACATTATTCAAACGTATTATGCCCTTACTTTGGGATCCGAATCCATTTTTGACATTTATGAAAAAGGGTAAGATCGAGTTTTTATGGATCAGCTTGGAGGAAATGCGAGTGTACGTAAATAAAAGGCTATTAATTAAATGCACTGTAATTTTAATGTCGTTTGCAAAATAACGTTTATTTCTTTTCATATTTTGTTGCATACTTTTAATGTATTAGCTTTGTATAACGTTTGTTTGTATTTTTTTACCAAAAGATTTTTTTTTTACTAAATTATCTGGTTTTGAGTTTGAATATGACCAGCTTTATGACACATTCCAAATTGCTTAGTGAGTTAATTCTGTGTCCGTTTTTGTTCATTTTGCCAGATGCTGTCATTATTTTTGACAATGTATTCATTAATATTGCAGTTTTTTTATGGCCAGTGGACCTAAAATGTGGACATCCAATGTTTGACTCATGTTGTGTTGCTTTGCTTTTCAAAATGTTAAATGCATCACCTCTTTCACAATGGAAAGATGCTACTGGCAATAAACACGACTCACCTTTGCAGCTATAAATATAATCATGACAGTATCTTTAAAGTTAACTATGTTTAATGTGCTGTTTTAATTATTTAGTCCAATCACCACTCCAATGTGTGTACAAGCTTTCTTAAGCCGAGGAAGATACAGATTTCAGTACCATTAGTTTTGTAGAAAAGCTGTCTGTGCCTGATAACTGGTGTTAAATGATGGTTTCTGGCTCCATCTGCTGGTTTACTGACCGATATCTTTAGAAAAACCCTGCCTGTCCTCCATCAATTTCTCATGTTTAATGGATCCTCTTTTGGGAAATGTGTGTAGCAAGTCCAAACTGAGAAGGAGCTAAATGTCGATTTCTTTCAAACTTCAAAATTAAAGTTCAATATGACAGACTACAAGTTGTAAAGGCCATATTTGCATGGATATCAAATTATACTGATACATGAATTTGCCTGAACATTAAGGTGTAATACATGAAAAAAGATTCTCACTGGTAATGAATGGGCTACCTTATGCATCAGTTAAAGCTAAAGAGTATGTTTACTATATTTACCCCATGTGGAATTCATGAAAGAAACTGTTTGTACTATGCATGCTTATTTTAATAAGACTGCAGGGGCCTGGGCAGCTCAGCGAGTATTGATGCTGACTACCACCCCTGGAGTCGTGAGTTCGAATTCAGGATGTGCTGAGTGACTCCAGCCAGGTCTCTTAAGCAACCAAATTGGCCCGGATGCTAGGAAGGGTAGAGTCACATGGGGTAACCTCCTCGTGGTCACGATTAGTGGTTCTCACTCTCAATGGGGTGCGTGGTAAGTTGTGCGTGGATTGCGGAGAGTAGCATGAACCTCCACATGCTGTGAGTCTCCGTGGTGTCTTGCACAATGAGCAACGTGATAAGATGCGCGGATTGACTGTCTCAGAAGTGGAGGCAGCTTAGACTTGTCCTCCGCCACCCGGATTGAGGTGAGTAACCGTGCTACCACGAGGACCCAGTAAGCAGTGGGAATTAGGCATGCCAAATTGGGGACAAAAAGGGGATAAAATTAAATAAGACTCCAATAAATAATACAATCAAAGGCACATTGTACGTTCCTGTTTAAGAAAATTATTTTCCATGTATTCATTAACATAAAGGAGGAACAGTACAAAAAGTTTCTTTTGTGAAGTTCTGAATCCCAACAAATTCACTGAATACCCTTATAAGCTGACTTTACTCAGTTGATTGAGTGAACTGGTTTCCTCAATTTAATTGAGTAATGGAGCCATGTCCTTAAAGTTTTTTATAAATAAGTTCACTGTTCTTGGTGTTCATACAGAATTAACTATTTAAGTTAAGATAACTAGATGCAATTAAACTAAACTCATATTTGCATACATAACATATTTGCTATTTAAATATTGTTGTCTCTACTTAATAATTTTAGTTGAGTGAACTCAACTTTAGATCATACTATAACACAGCTTAAATAATGAAGATTGTATATAATTCTAGGCCAATCATTAAATAAATGTATTTCTCAATAGAAATGCATATATGCTTGTACTTCAGGTGCACATGCATATGGAGATTGTGTTAACAGGGTCCAGCTTTACCAAAGGGGACACAGATAACCCTAATGGTGACATCACACCAAACAACTTTTTGCAACAAAACAACATTAATAATACTACAAAAGAGCTAAAACCACTAGAAATTCTTAATAACAACTTTTAAAACGCTGCCTTAAGCTCCCTTTGACCAAGGAAACATAATTAAATAATTCAAGCGCAAGACATTATGTGTATTCCCAAAAGCCTTACTCATTTGAGTTATTAGCACTTAAAATCTTAAGTCTATAGATTTTTAAGATAAATAAGTTCAAGGAACATAGATATTTGAGTTATGAGCCCAAAATTTGACATTTCAAGTAATGTTATTTAAGACAACTTGATTTTTCCAGTAATAACAACATAAGGGTGGCCAGCTCAGTGGTTTGATATCTGGGTCACTGACAAATAAGATTGTCTGAGATTATAAAAATTATACATTTTTTGAAAATTCAGTGGCGTGACCAACAAACCATTAAAACAATATTTTAATCTAATTTTAAGGTTCACGCATTTGTATTTCATAACAAAATTCCATCATATTGAATTGTGTAATGTTTAACAAAATTGTATTAAAAAAACATTTTTAATTTGATTTGATTAAAGATTACTTGTACTTCAATTCAATTTGATATGATATGTAAATTATATATATATATATATATATTTTTTTTTTTTTGTGAGTTAAAGGTATTCAAATACTTTCCTTGCGCATAGAATACATGTGAGTGTTCACAACTTAATAATTAATTTTAAAAAAAGTTTTCTTCAAAAAAAGTTTTTCAAGCTGTTTTCTCAAACAAAAACCAGAATGTGCCTTTCATAAAACTGTCAAAAGCTGATACTTTTTTAAAAACTTCACACACAGCCATGCTACTTTTGAAGTCAAAACATAAACAGACATGCACACAAGACTTGCACACATTGAATAAGCCAGTAAGAACACCGGCATGCAACACAAAATCAGGGTAATGGGCAAAAATATACCCGTGTCGAAGCGTTAATGATCTTACCCTGATAAAGGAACACTGATTCTGCTCCAAAGCAGAGGAGAAATATTGTGGCATAAATGTCTTTAAAACACACCTTCCCACATTGTGGGTTGAAATATTGATGTTTTTGAGTGCTTATTGGAATGTCACTCTTTTGGTGGCAAAAACACTGATCTCTGAATCTTTGTGTGTTTCTATGGAAACTTTGGCTGCCTAGGTGAAATGAAGGAAGTGAAATCCCTTTATACTTTGGGTGTGATTGTACTTTTCAGAAACAGTGTTTCAGATACAGTGTGTTAAACAGACAAATTGGACAAAGGCAAAGCAACATAAGTCTGCTCTTTTTCAACAACCATTATAAAAAAGGATATTGCTGTTCAGAAAAAAAATGTATGTGTCATGCATGGTGACTTCTTTGCCTGGTTTCTTGCAACTGGAGTATCAAATGGAGTGTGTAATACTTCGACCATGTATGTATTAAAGGTGTTTGCCAAGGCAATTGTCTTAGTAGGGTTTTTTCAAAACCCCTAACTAAACTTCAGCTCCTTGCGCACTGTTTGCACTACAGACATGAATAATACATCAAACTGTGCAAATAGTAATTTGAACTTATTATTACTGCTCACAAAATCACAATATTCTACTTAAACACTGGTAGTGGTAGGGCTGGGTATTGATACAGATTTCCAGATTCTAATTCGATTCTGATTCACAAGCTCTTAATTTGATTCTATTCCGATTCAGTTCGATATCGATTTGTAGGTACATTTGAGTTATAATGTCCACTTTGCTTTCATATGAAAGAAATGATCTCCCAGCTAATGCTGTTAATTATACAGGGGACCTTCTAACTAGGTACATTATGAAAATATACATTTTACTAATTAATTATTTATTCATTTTTCATCATTTTGGTCATATTTGGACTTTTTAAAAATGAAAATAAATAAATCTATGTATTCAATCAATAAATAAGATTTTATATTTCAAATATTATTTATTGTTACATGTTTATTGTTTAATTGCATAATTTGTACTATTTACAAGTATTTACGTTGATTTGTAGAACACGTGCTGAAACCGGCACTGTGTCTTTAAAGAAATCGCAATTTCTGTAAAGAGCATCTGTAGATGAAGGCATGTTAAGGAGAGAGACTAAAACGCAGTGCTCAGATTGAGAGGGGACTGGGGGGTATATTTGTTCCCAAATATTTGTATTTGAGTAAAGATAATAATGACAAATACTATTTAAATTACACAGTTAAGATACTGTAAATTTTGTGAATTATTTACAATAATCAGAGCTCTACAGTGCAATCATTTTACTCGCATTTGCAATTGAAAATTACTGCTTGCGAATGCAGAAAATTATTTGGGCACATGGTGTGAGTAACAGCTGATCTAGTGCCCAAAGTTATGAACTTATTATTGCAGCCTACCATCAGAATTAAAACTCCCTAATGTATCTTCCTTCGTACACCAAATACTTTTAAAAGAGGTGCGTTAGTTATTTTTGCATTAAAAGCGCCGTTTTTTTTCACTCTCACATGGCTGTGAGTGCTGCCCTGTCCCTCCCTTTACTTACAGGGAGAGATATACCACATGAAGATGGTTTAGCGGAGTTTCTTGCTTGTTCTTACCACACTATTCTCCGTGTCATCCACGCACAACTCACCACATGCCCCACCGAGTGTGAGAACCACACATAATAGCGACCACGAGGAGGTTACCCCATGTGACTCTACCCTCCCTAGCAACCGGGCCAATTTGGTTGCTTAGGAGACCTGGCTGGAGTCACTCAGCACGCCCTGGATTCGAACTTGCGACTCCAGGGGTGGTAGTCAGCGTCAATACTCGCTGAGAAACCCAGGCCCCCGAACAGTAAGGGTTGACAAATGGGTTGCCTGGATCTCATTATGGAACAACTTTTACTCTCAACATGCAGTGAAACGATCTCGCTACTGAACACTTCACGATTAAACGACTAAACAGCACAACCACTGATGAGTGAAATATAAACATTTACCAGCCAGTTGCCAAATATTTGATAGGGGTCTGTCTGCATCCTGCAAGACTACAAGTTATGCCCCCTCCAAATAACCAGCAAAATCCTGAGGTCTCTTGGGACAGTTGGATGCCACATTCATACACTGTGTTTGTTGTGTTAATTTGGAATCGCACAGCAACCCTACACCCACACCTATCCATAACTCTAAACCTAACCACAACCACAAAGATTTTAATAATGAAAAGTTGGTAAAATCATTAAATATAACGCAAATTTAAAGTTCTTTTGAATTCAGTCATACTGCCATATCACTCGGTGCGACAGTGAGGAGAAATGTGATGAAAATGAAGAGGAGAAGACGCTTGCAGCATGCTAATCAAATAGGCTAATCGATTAGCTTGTAAGCTAAATGGAGAAAACAATAGATAAAAGTTTATTTTACCATTTAAATCTTTTTTTTATTTTTATTGAACAAGCAGAAATTGTATGAACACCTTCAGGAATAGACTAAAGAGCACTTGTTTAAATTTCACATTAAACAAATAAGTTCAGTTTACCATTTATCTTTGAAAACTCTAAAAAGTTTTCTTTGTCATATTTAAAGAGTTAAGAGAAAATAAATCATACAACATAGGATTTTAAAAGTTCTTGTAGCCAATAAAATCGCTTGATGATCCAAGTGGGGCATTACGTGTAGTGGGCATTTCGTGAAGTGGGTGTTCCTTGTAGTCTTGCGGGACGCAGACAGATACACTTGGAATATACAGCTCTGGAAAAAATTATATAAAATAATTATAATATAATTATTATTTTGCAGATTATGCCTCTGCAAAATTATCAGTTTCTCTGGATTTACTATTTATAGGTATGTATACATGGGAAGCGAACAGCACTGCCAAGCATCCATCCAGCGAATCTCCGCTCTCTTCCTAACAAAAAGTACGAATTAATCGAATTACTTCTCCTCACCCGCAAAAATAAGGACAAAAATAAAGAATTCTGCTGCATTGTGCTTCACGGAAACCTGGCTGAGTGAAGACATTCCGGACAGCGCATTACATCTGCCGGGCTTCCAGCTGTTCAGAGGAGATCGCACCACGGAGTTAACAGGGAAAACGGGAGGCGGTGGGATGTGTTTTTACATCAACGAATGTTAGTGTACAGATGTAACGATGCTGAAGAAGATGTGATGCCCTAATTTAGAGGCTCTTTAAATAAACTGTAAGCCTTTCTACTTGCCACGGGAGTTTTCCTTGTGTATTCTTGTGAGTGTTTATATTCCTCCACAAGCGTGCGTGAACGCAGCGCTGCAACAGCTGGCTGATCACATCACAGACACGGAGCAACAATACTCGGACTCAGTTATTTTTATTCTTGGAGATTTTAACAAGGCAAATCTCACACGTGAACTGCCCAAATACAGACAGCACATTACATGCCCCACCAAAGACAGAAATATACTGGATCATTGCTATATAACAATAAAGGATGCATATCCTCTGTCCCTCGAGCAGCTTTGGGACTCTCTGATCACTGTCTGGTTCATCTTCTTCTGATCTACCGGCAGAAACTAAAATCAGCTAAACCTGTAGTAAGGACTATAAAGACATGGACCAATGAAGCACGGCTGGAACTACAAGTCTGCTTTGACTGCACTGATTGGAGTGTTTTTGAGGCTGCAGCCACAGACCTGGATGAGCTCACAGATACTGTGACATCATATATCAGTTTCTGTGAGGATATGTGCATTCCTACCAGGACTTATTTAAAATACAACAATGACAAACTATGGTTTAGAGCAAAACTCAGGCAGCTTTGTCAGGCCAAGGAGGATGCTTACAGAAGTGGGGATAAAATATTGTACAACCAGGCCAAAAACACTGTGAACACTACCATATCACAGGAGCTGAAGTGGGAGACTCGCATAGACTCAATTTTGAAAAAGGCCCAGCAGAGGTTGTACTTCCTTCGCCAGCTGAGGAAGTTCAACCTGCCAGAGGCGCTGCTGATACAGTTCTACTCAGCAGTCATTGAGTCTGTCCTCTGCACTTCAATAACTGTCTGGTTTGGTTCAGCTACCAAGTCAGACATCAGAAGACTACAAAGGATAGTTCAGACTGCTGAGAGGATTATTGGTGCTCCCCTACCCACCCTGCTAAAACTGTACACATCCAGAGTGACAGAAAGGGCTGGTAAAATCACTCTTGGCTGGCGCTACAAAGCACTGAGCACCAGAACAGTCAGGCACAGGAACAGTCTTTTCCCTCAGGCCATCCACCTCATGAACAGTTAAAACTGCCTCAAATCCTTTTGTCAATACTCCTACTTATATCCATATTTCATTGATATTTTTAACATATCCTACCTCTTCTTCAATACATCACCTGCGCATAACTGTATATCTGTATATAAAATTATTTGAACAACATTATTGCTCTATTTTATATTTCTCTTTTTTATCTGCTATGTCTTTTTTTTATTTTATGTCACTATATATAAATGTTTAAATGTATATGTTTGTTTGTATATATATATATATATATATATATATATATATATATACAGTATATACTGTATATATGGTTGCATTCTCTTTGCACTGGGAGCTTCTTTCACCATGACAAATTCCTTGTGTGTGTAAGCTTACTTGGCAATAAAGCTCATTCTGATTCTGATTCTAAAGATTCTAAACATTTCTCTCAAATTAAAATAAATAAATAATAATAATTGTCATTTAGAGCATTTATTTGCAGAAAATGACAACTGGTCAAAATAACAAAAAAGACGCTGTGTTTTCAGACCTCGGATAATGACCAGAAAACAAGTTCACATTCATTTTTAAACAACACAGTAATAATGTTGTAACTTAGGAAGAGTTCAGAATTTGGTGAAATAAACCTAATTTTCAATCACAGCTTTCATGCATCTTTCATGCTCTTTACCAGTCTTTCACATTGATGTTGGATGACTTTATGCCACTCCTGGTGCAAAAATTCAAGCAGCTCGGCTTTTTTTGTTGGCTTGTGGCCATCCATCTTCCTTTTGATCACATTTCAGAGGTTTTCAATGGGGTTCAAGTCTGGAGATTGGGCTGGCCATGACAAGAGTCTTGATCTGGTGGTGCTCCATAAACACCTTGATTGACCTGGCTGTGTGGCATGGAGCATTGTCCTGCTGGAAAAAACAATCCTCAGAGTTGGGAAACATTGTCAGAGCAGAAGGAACCAAGTTTTCTTCCAGGATAACCTTGTACATGGCTCGATTCATGCGTCCTTCACAAAGACGAATCTGCCTGATTCCAGCCTTGCTGAAGCACCCCCAGATCATCAAAGATCCTCCACCAAATTTCACAGTAGGTGCAAGACACTGTGGCTTGAATGCCTCTCCAGATCAACCATTATACGACCAGGTGGAGTATCAGTGATGATCTGAGGGTGCTTCAGGACGCGTGAATCAAACAACGTCCTACATCAAACCTCACTGCATTATTTGACATGTGTCATATTCATTACATTTATGTATTGATCAGAGCATGTCACACCTTTTGTTTTGTAAAAAAAAAAATCAGTCTGTACTTAAGTAAAGATTTGTTTGAGGCATTTACTGGCAAACAAATTACATATCCACGAGCAGAGCTCTATATTCTGCTTTGTTGAGCTTGGTCTGTAAAATAAACTGTACATATTATTTTTAGATGGACCAAATTTCTGATTACAATGTCTAAACTCGTTTTATGATAATGTTCTTACTGTACCTCTGTTTTATGTACAGTGCATGACTTGTAAGGCAATGCATTTTAACGTTTGCATTACATAATGAACTACATTTACAAGCTTTTTCGAGAGTGATCAAATTGTGCAGTAGGTCAACTGAAAGAGCACTGCACTTGTGATGTAAAGGACCTTGATACGAGTCCTGAAGAGCACGTGAGTCGACGTGAGCCGAAAGTGTCATAAAAGCATCACAAAATGACGTGGCTGCTTTAGCAATTTTGTTTTTCATCTCATATTTGCTCTTCGGTTTCGGTATGTTTTAGTTTAGGGAGGCTGGTTTTGTTGATTTAAAACTCGACAGTTTGGGAGAAAATTTATCTCGCTTTTAGTGCCACACAGTGGAAATTTTTACCTCGAACCAGCCGCAATACGTTTTAGGAGCAGCGTAAAATCAGCTTGTAAAAATGTCGCCGCAGTCACTGAATTTCAGGCTCTCTAAATGTCACATAAATACATGAACTGTGATTGATTGTTTGCAGTCACATGCCCTCCCTGTGCAAGTAGGTGGTTGGTGGCCAGAATATGCTGCAAAGTGGACCAGACATCAGGCCGAAAATCAAAAGACTGCTTACAAGACTTGTTATGAACTAAATGCAAGAACAAAATTAAGCAATGATCTCCAGGTAACCAACAGAATGTTGTATCTTCGTTTGTCACTGAATAAGAATAAACATTGTGCAGTCACTTCATGCATTTCTGCATGCTGTAGATTATATTTTGTTCTTCAATAAGAGTAAGAGGATGTGGTAATTCAAATTTAATCCTTATTCGAAGTTTGACTGATTCGTTAGTCAGGTACTTATGCACAGTCACACACACTTAAAATGACAAATCCCTAATTAACAAATGCAGGAATGCATGCATGCATATAAATAAATCTAGATGTGTTTGAGAAATTGACTGAAGTTTTTATATCATTTTATAACTTACAGTTTTATATGAGTCTATTGCATTCAATTTCTTGATGATACTGTAAAACAAATACAACCTTACCAAGTGCTACCTAAATCTATACAATAATAAATATATATCTTCACTTTTTTTTTTTAAATCACAGTAAAATTGTGTGTAAAATACATTTAACTCTACTGTAATTTAGTACCAATTTCATCTAACATGTTTTTTTTTTTTTTTTTTTTTTTAAGGTAAAATGGCTTAAAGTTATCTAAATAACAGGTTCTTACTGTAGACTTTTATATTCTTTTACAGTTAAAATTACTTTTGTGTGTGTGTGTGTGTGTGTGTGTGTGTAAATAGAGCAGGCAATTGATTTTGATTTCAATTTTGATTTAAAACCTTTTTTGATATATAAACCCAGAAAAAATCAACTCAACTGTTTTAAAAACAATATGAATTTCATGTCAAACAATTAGAACCCATCCATATAAATCTGAAGGCAGTCAGTGTTTTCCTTTCTGTGGCATCTGACATTCTGTCAATTGATGTGAATAGACAGATGGACATGAAAATGTAATGTTATGGGGGGGGGGGGGGGGAACCTCCAATGAAGATGCTGTCAGTGTGATTGACAGAAGGAAAAAATCATTGCTGAGCTCGTAAATCTCTAATGCATGACTGAAGCCCACAGCCTGACTTCTACCTGAAATAACCTTTTGTTATTTGTAAATGAGCAAAAACTCTTTGTGTATTCTGCTGTCCTTTCTCATTACAAAAAAATCTGATGATTTTTCCATTTTAGTGTCAGCGTAATTCGATAGCTACACACACAGAAAAAACTAATGATGTAACTTGTTGGGTATCCTAATGAGATGAAAATAATAGCTACTATTACAGTCCTGGAAAACAATAGCGATAAGCTAAGGAGATGTTAACTCTATGTCACTAAAATATATTGTTCTAATGAGCCAGCATGTAACCAGTTTTTAATTGTTGATAAATGTTAACTTTGGTTTTAATCAGTGGTTGTAAGAGGTGACGTTCACAAAAAGTCATCTGTCTACTATTAATTATTTAGCTTTTTCTCATTACAAATAAACAATTGAAAAATATAATGAACCTTCTCTATATTAAGTCATTAAAGATACTGTAAAAAAAATCAATGAAGACAATATCTTATGTCTTTTTGTAACAATTGTGGTCTGATATGAATAACTTCACAAATATATTCTGCACTGTAAGTGGATGTAGGCTAGGAAAATTTCATATTGTAAATTTCAGATCCAATCATATTTTTTTTCGCAGAGGCAAATATCTCAGCATCACGGCGGGTGTTGTTTTGCCTCCACGTCATGCATTAAAATAGTTGAATGCACACCTAGCCATGGATTATCCGTTACTTATTACACAACACACACACATACTCGATCCTGATTGGTCAATGGCGCCATCTAGTGGTCTGATATTTTTGAGTAACAACTGCACAGCCGGGGAAGTAAGCTAATAAAATAATTTCAGCTCAAATCAATGTTTCATGTGCAATTATCTATTTATTTGGAAAGTAGTCTTGTAATAAATGGGATAATGAGCAGTTATATGGTCATTATTTAAAAACAAAAAACTGAAGTCTGACGCAAACCAAAGATGGATTTTAGCTGTTCAGCGATTTATTTCTTTTCACATAATTACATAAGTTCAATGCGAATCAATATTTTATGTCAATTAATTTATTTATTTGGCTAGTAGCCGTGTAATAAGTGGGATAATGTACAGTCAGCCGATTGCTATATAACAAAATAAATCCTGTGTACTGTGACTGTAAATTATCTCTCTCATAAATATATATACAGCATATATACAGCATATGTGTGTATGTATGTATATATATATATATATATATATATATATATATATATATATATATATATATATATATATATATATATACACTATATTGCCAAAAGTATTCGCTCACCCATCCAAATAATTGAATTCAGGTGTTCCAATTACTTCCATGGCCACAGGTGTATAAAATGAAGCACCTAGGCATGCAGACTGCTTCTACAAACATTTGTGAAAGAATGGGCCGCTCTCAGGAGCTCAGTGAATTCCAGCGTGGTTCTGTGATAGGATGCCACCTGTGCAACAAGTCCAGTCGTGAAATTTCCTCGCTACTAAATATTCCACAGTCAACTGTCAGTGGTATTATAACAAAGTGGAAGCAATTGGGAATGACAGCAACTCAGCCACGAAGTGGTAGGCCACGTAAAATGACAGAACGGGGTCAGCGGATGCTGAGGCGCATAGTGCGCAGAGGTCGCCAACTTTCTGCAGAGTCAATCGCTACAGACCTCCAAAGTTCATGTGGCCTTCAGATTAGCTCAAGAACAGTGCGTAGAGAGCTTCATGGAATGGGTTTCCATGGCCGAGCAGCTGCATCCAAGCCATACATCACCAAGTGCAATGCAAAGCGTCGGATGCAGTTGTGTAAAGCACGCTGCCACTGGACTCTAGAGCAGTGGAGAGGCGTTCTCTGGAGTGACGAATCACGCTTCTCCATCTGGCAATCTGATGGACGAGTCTGAGTTTGGCGGTTGCCAGGAGAACGGTACTTGTCTGACTGCATTGTGCCAACTGTGAAGTTTGGTGGAGGGGGGATTATGGTGTGGGGTTGTTTTTCAGGAGCTGGGCTTGGCCCCTTAGTTCCAGTGAAAGGAACTCTGAATGCTTCAGCATACCAAGAGATTTTGGACAATTCCATGCTCCCAACTTTGTGGAAACAGTTTGGGGATGGCCCCTTCCTGTTCCAACATGACTGCGCACCAGTGTACAGAGCAAGGTCCATAAAGACATGGATGAGCGAGTTTGGTGTGGAAGAACTTGACTGGCCTGCACAGAGTCCTGACCTCAACCCGATAGAGCACCTTTGGGATGAATTAGAGCGAAGACTGCGAGCCAGGCCTTCTCGTCCAACTTCAGTGTCTGACCTCACAAATGCGCTTCTGGAAGAATGGTCAAAAATTCCCATAAACACACTCCTAAACCTTGTGGAAAGCCTTCCCAGAAGAGTTGAAGCTGTTATAGCTGCAAAGGGTGGGCCGACGTCATATTAAACCCTATGGATTAAGAATGAGATGTCACTTAAGTTCATATGCGTCTAAAGGCAGATGAGCGAATACTTTTGGCAATATAGTGTATATATATATATATATATGTATGTGTGTATTTCACCCTGCTTCCCATGCAGCCCACCAGTTAAGAACTGCTGGTTTATATATTTTACTTTTAGATTGCATAAACCTAAAAGATACTCCATGTCAGGGACATCAGTGGCCTTATTTATGAATGTCATGGCTATGAATTATCAAATCTCTTGCATTTCTCATGTTTTCTCTATCACTATCTTTATCCTGCTCACTTTCTGTCCTTTTTTTCTCTATTTTGCTATTTGTATTTTTTCACTGTACAATTGCTGCACAATACAGTCCTGTGGGGTTCTGCGAGCTGACCTTCAGATAGACCGCATTCATTCACACTCCTTTTCTAAAGCCCTTTTTGTCTCTCACTGCCTCCTCTCGCTCTCTCTCTCTCAGGAGACGCTGCCAATCGGTTGAAACGTTTTAATCATGATGACAAAGAACCACAGGATGTGTTGGAGGCAAAGGGCAAAATATCACCAACAGTTTTTACTGATATTGCACACACACACACACACACACACACACACACACACACACACACACACGTATGGAGTGACACAGAGCTTATGGCAATGAGGGGCAAAGGCTTTAAATTTAGTAACTCCACATGGAATAAATGTCAATTTGAAATGCAAAATGTTTCTCGTTAGCAATTACCGTAAAAAAGGTTTTGTCAGTGGCTGTACAAGCCCAGGTTAAACTTTATTTTGCTCTTTAATGGCTCAGGTAACATAAAGGAGAAGTTCACTTAAAAATGAGAGACAACTGAACAGCTGAACATTCGGCAGCTTATACCAGACAGTCTTTTCCCGGTTTTTGAATATTCAGACGTTATGCTAGACATTTTAGCTGGAGGCACGGCTTTGCTGTTCAGGCGACGCAGGCGAGGAAGACGAGCCGGTGTGCTGATCAAACTCCATCGGCGGGGCTTTCGAACAATGCTGCCGAGCATTCATCTTGCGAATCTCCTCTCTCTTCCTAACAAAACGGACAAACTACATCTCCTCACCTGCACAAACAAGGACTTTTCTTTTTGCTGCCTTGTGCTTCACAGAAACCTGGCTGAGTGAAGCCATTCTGGACACACGTTGACTCCATTGTAAAAAAGGCCCAGCAGAGGTTGTACTTCCATTGCCAGTTGAGGAAGTTCAACCTGCCACAGGCACTGCTGATCCAGTTCCCTATCTGTCACTCACTCGACGTTGGTGTCGATGTAGTGACGCTAGGGGTCACTCTTGGGAGCCCGAGACACCTCTAGTCTTTGATAAAAGGCCAATGAAAATTGGCGAGTGGTATTTGCATGCCACTCCCCCGGACATACGTGTATAAAAGGAGCTGGTAACCACTCATTCAGATTTTCTCTTCGGAGCCGAACGGTCATGCTCACTGAGCTGAATACTACTGTTCATTCACCTCTGCTGGATCTGACGGTGCATTTCAGCGGCTTCTTCCCCCTCTGCACTTGTGCACTGCAGAGAATGCCCCTGGGCGCTTCGGCAGAAAAACTAGAGAGTATATTTTCTGAAAGAGCATTTTTCCCCTCTAAAAGAGTATATATTTCTCTAAAAGAGCGCACACACGAAACGTCTTTTTAAAGACGCGTCTTTTTAAAGACGCGTCTTTTTAAAGATGCTTTTCTGATTGTGTGTTATTCCTGGTTGTGCTCGTTATCTCTCGTTACTGTCTTTCGTGTCTGGGCACTGCTCACGCGGAGACAGCGTTCGTGGATGGTCACGTTCTCATTGCGAGAATATGTCCATGGCAACGTTGCGGTCGCGGCTCGCCTTCGTAAGAAAGCGAGCCACCCCAGAGGCTCCCGCCTCGGTCCTTTTACCCACGGGTATGAGGCCAGCGCCGCTAGCACTGGGGGCGATTTGGGGACCCCAATGGGACCGCCTCCGCCGGGTATCCCCCCGCGGACCTCCCATTCCCCAGCACGCTCGTCTGCCCCGATCGGGCTTCCGGGTGAGTCCGCCGGCTCGTCTCACGGTGAGTTCGACCTCTTATTCGGAGCCCGCGAAAGTGATGAGCTCTCGAGCGCAGCATCGGAGAGCGGGCTCGTCCAGTCGGAAGCCTCAGCTGGGCTTCTCCCTTCGGGGTCGACTGCCCAGTCACAGGCTGACGCGGAGATGACGACATGCTTTCCCGGGCAGCCGCGAGCGTCGGTTAGAGTGGATTTCACTGCTCTTCCCTGAACCCTCCCGGCTCGGTGATTGGTTCCTGGGCTCGCAGCACCGCTCAAAGCCACGCCCCGCCCCCGTTCCTTTCTTCCCGGAAGTGCATGAGGAGCTGACAAGGACGTGAGAGGCACTTTTTACTGCCCGGTCCCAATCTTTTCAGCTTCCCCGCCCTCACTACCCTCGATGGTGGGGCGGCCAAGGGCTATTCGGCAATCCCCCTGTGGATAAAGGCACTCGCGGTGCACCTATGCCCGTAGAGCGCCGCCATCTGGCGCGGGTGCCCAAAGCCCTGTCCAAGGCCTGTAGGTTTACGTCGTCTCTGACGGCCAAGGCCTACGGTGCCGCTGGACAAGCCGCCTCTGCCCTGCACACCATGGCTCTCCTGCAAGTCAGCCAAGGCGCTAAAGGAACTGCACGAGGGTAGTTCCGCCCCGGGATTGATGCAGGAACTGCGCTCGGTGCCCGACCTCGCTCTCCGAGCGACGGAGGTCACGGCGTGGTCTCTCGGATGGACGATGGCCACACTAGTGGTCCAGGAGCGCCACCTTTGGCTCAACCTGGTCGAGATGGGTGAGGCCGACAAGACACGATTCCTTGCTGCATTTCCCAGGCGGGCCTATTCGGCGACACCGTCGAAGACTTTGCCCAGCAGTTTTTGATGGTAGAGCAGTAGATGGATGCTAGCCGGCATATCCCGCACCCCTTCTACTCATCGCCAAGGGCGTCCCCCTGCGGTGACTGCACCGGCTCTGCCGCAGCCCGCCCCTTCGGCCCGGCCCCGTCATGGAGCCCACTGCAAGAAGCAGACGCCACCCGTCTCGCGGCCGCCCAGAACCCGTGAAAGGCTTCAAAGCACCCTTGAGACGGGCGACCCAGGGACAATGAAACCCACTGCTCTGGAGCTGGTAAGCAGATCTCCATCTTTTTGTTACCTTTTGAATTTAATTACGCTACATGCCCAAGTGGCTTCAGTACTCAAGAGCTCAGCAAGAGCGGTTTCTTTGTTCCTTGGGTCACGTATCCAGTGTGTACGGCCATCATCACGACCACCGTCCACCACTCTATTTGGCAGGTTTTGCGCTCCAGCGGCGGTCTCCCGCCCCTGAGTGCCCAGCTGTGGCACAAATCTGCCCACGATGTGACAGTCTCCACGGGTCACGAGGACAGGCCTCTTCCTCCCCCGTCCCAGGCTGTTCCGGGGGTGGTCACAAGGAGCCAGGTAAGGGTTTCGATGTCCTTAGACTCAGCACGGCCACGACGTGGTGTGGCACCTCGAGCTCCACCCTACCGCGAGGCCCAACCTGCCGGTACGTCCAATGACGTTGTCCCTTTTGGTCCCCCTTGCGTGGAACTTGGACGCATGGCTTGCGTTTTCCAATCCGTCACGAGGGCTGGTCCGGACCGTCCAACTCGGCTGCGCAATTCACTTCGCCTGGCATCTGCCCAGGTTCAGCGGTGTCCACTTCACCTTGGTGAAAGACGAAAACGCTGCTACCTTGCACGGAGATCGCTACCCTCCTACGGAACTTCGGATAGAACCTGTCCCTCCAGCCGAGATGAAGAAGGGGTTTTTCAGCCCCTACTTCATTGTACCGAAAAAAGGCGGTGGGTTGAGGCCAATCTTGGACCTGTGAGATCTGAACTAGGCTTTACACAGACTCCTGTTCAAGATGCTGACGCAAAAACGCATTCTGGCGAGCGTCCGGCATCAAGATTGGTTCGCGGCAGTAGACCTGAAGGATGTGTACTTCCACACCTCGATCCTTCCTCGACACAGACCCTTCTTGCGGTTCGCGTTCGAGGGTCAGGCGTATCAGTACAATGTCCTCCCTTTTGGCCTGTCCCTGTCTCCTCACGTCTTTACGAAGGCCACCGAGGCTGCCCTTGCCCCGTTAAGGGAGGTGGGAATTCGTGTTCTCAACTATCTCGATGACTGGCTAATCCAAGCTCACTCTCGAGACGTGTTGTGCGCACACAGGGACCTGGTGCTCTCACACCTCAGCCGACTAGGGCTTCAGGTCAACTGGGAAAAGAGCAAGCTCCTCCCGGTTCAGAGCATCTCTTTTCTCGGTTTGGAGTTGGACTCAGTCTCCTTGATGGCGCGCCTTAAGAACGAGCACGCCCAGTCAGTGCTGGCCTGTTTGAAGGCGTTCAAACAGGGAACAGTGGTTCCACTGAAACTTTTTCAGAGGATCCTGGGGCATATGGCATCCTCAGCGGTGGCCACCCCGCTCGGGTTGATGCATATGAGGCCGCTTCAGCACTGGCTCCAGACTCAAATCCCAAGACGGCCATGGCGCCACGGGACACACCGCATGGCCATTACGTTGGTCTGTCACCGTCTTTTCAGCCCTTGGACCGACCTCTCGTTCCTACGGGCAGGTGTTCCTCTAGAACTGGTCCCCAGGCACGTCATGGTCACGACAGACACCTACAAAACGGGCTGGGGCACTGTTTGCAACGGGCACGCAGCCGCCGGCCTCTGGACGGGTCCGCGACTGCATTGGCACATCAACTGCCTCAAGTTGTTGGCAATTCTACTTGCCCTGCGGAGGTTGCGGAGGCAACACGACAACAGTAGCATATGTCAACCGCTAAGGTGGTTTGCGCTCTCGTTGTATGTCACAACTCGCCCGCCGTCTCCTCCTCTGGAGTCAGCAGCACTTCAAGTCGCTGCAAGCCACTCACATCCCGGGCAACCTCAACACTACAGCGGACACGCTGTCACAACAGGTTACCCTCAGGGGAGAGTGGAGACTCCACCTTCAGGTGATCCAGCTGGTTTGGAGTCGATTCGACAGGCACAGGTGCACCTGTTCGCCTCCCAAGAATCCTCCCCACTGCCCGCTCTGGTACGCCCTGACCGAGGCCCCCCTCGGCATAGATGCGCTGGCACACAGCTGGCCCCCTGGCATTCGCAAATATGCATTTCCCCCAGTGAGCCTGCTTGCACAGACCCTGTGCAAGGTCAGGGAGGATGAGGAGCAGGTCGTCCTGGTAGCACCCTACTGGCCCGCCCAGACGTGGTGCTCGGACCTCACGCTCCTCGCGACTGCTCCCCCCTGGCAAAATTCCCCTGAGGAAGGACCTTCTTTCTCAGGGAAGGGGCACCATCTGGCACCCGTGCCCAGACCTCTGGAGTCTCCATGTCTGGCCCCTGGACGGGATGTGGAAGACCTAAGCTGTCTCCCACCTGCGATGGTAGACACGATCACTCAGGCTAGGGCTCCCTCTACGAAGCGCCTGTATGCCTTTAAGTGGCGTCTGTTTGCTAAGTGGTGTTCTTCCCGTCGGGAAGACCCCCAGAGATGCGCAGTCCGATCAGTGCTTTCCTTCCTCCAAGAGAGGTTGGAAGGGAGGCTGTCCCCTTCCACCTTGAAGGTGTACGTTGCTGCCATAGCAGCACACCATGACGCAGTCGACGGTAAGTCCTTAGGGAAGCACGACCTGATCATCAGGTTCCTAAGAGGTGCCAGGAGGCTGAATCCCTCCAGGCTGCGCCTCGTTCCCTCATCGGACCTCTGTAGTTCTTCAGGGTCTACAGAGAGTCCCCTTTGAGCCTTTGCAGTCAGCCGAGCTTAAGGCACTCTCCTGAAGACTGCCCTCCTGACTGCGCTCACTTCCATCAAGAGGGTAGTTGACCTACAAGCGTTATATGTCAGCAAAACGTGCCTGGAGTTCGGTCCAGGTTACTCTCACGTGATCCTGAGACCCTGACCGGGCTATGTGCCCAAGGTTCCCACCACCCCTTTAGGGACTAGGTGGTGAACCTGCAAGCGCTGTCTCAGGAGGAGGCAGACCCAGCCCTGTCGTCGCTGTGTCCGGTGCGCACTTTACGCATCTATTTGGATCGCACGCAGAGCTTTAGAGTCTCTGAGCAGCTCTTTGTCTGCTTTGGTGCACAGTGGAAAGGAAGCGCTGTCTCCAAGCAGAGGATCGCCCACTGGCTCATTGACGCCATAACTATGGCATATCTCACCCAAAACATGCCGCCCCCGGTAGGGCTACGAGCCCATTCTACCCGTGGTGTAGTGGCTTCTTGGGCCCTGGCCAGAGGTGCCTCTCTAACAGACATTTGCAGAGCAGTGGGCTGGGCAACACCCAACACCTTTGCAAGGTTCTACAACCTCCGGGTGGAACCAGTTTCGTCCCAGGTAGTGGCACGCAACACAAGCGGATAAGCCCGGGATAGCCGGCCGGGTGTATCGTTTGCACATAGCACCTTCCACCTCCTTTTGAGCTGAAGACGTGCGCCGTTAATTCCCCGTAGTGTTCACAAAATTTGTTCCCTGGTTGACTTCCTCCGAGCCCTGTGGCAGTCGAGTTTTCGGAGAGACTCGCCCCTGGCCCAGTACACGCGCTAACTAAGAGCCCTGTTCTGGGGTAGGTGCTCCGCATGTGGCAGTTCCCTGTAAGGCTAACCCCATGCGATCTATATCTTCCGCTATTTCGTTTCCCTGCTGGCAAACTGCATCTTCCTTGGGCAGAGCCCCTCTGCCCCAGTCTCCATGTTTGTAGTAACTCCTCCCCCATTGGGCAGGATCTACCTTAAAGGCTCTCCACATCATTGGAAAAACCATGTGACGTATTCTTCCACTTAAATATCCCCCCCTCTCTTGGGGCGAGGTGTGGTCTCCGCGGTGTCCTCCCCTTGAGAGGGACACCCCCTGACTAGACCTGGCGGCCCAGTCGGATAATCCCCCTTCTTTTTTAGGGAGTGGAAAAAGAGAAGGGGATAAGAGGCCACGACTGGGTTAAGCCTGTCTCTATCTTTGGGTAGTCGACTTGTCCCCAAAAAGGGCCGTTTGACACTCATAACTGTGTTGGGGGAGGTTACGTGTCGACCTGGTGTGCTGGCTATGAGGCACACAGCAAGTCTGCCCACCACACACTGCCAGTTCACGTAACACAGTTCAGCCTTGTGGCATTTTGTATAGGGACCCCTAGTGTCACTACATCGACACCAACGTCGAGTGAGTGACAGATAGGGAATGTCATGGTTACTGGTGTAACCTCCATTCCCTGATGGAGGGAACGAGACGTTGGTCCCTCCTGCCACAATGCTGAACTACCGGCTGAAATGGCTGGACCTTATATCAGCTCCTCAGCGTAAAACCTGAATGAGTGATTGCATACCAGCTCCTTTTATACCCGTATGTCCGGGGGAGTGGCATGCAAATACAACTCGCCAATTTTCATTGGCCTTTTATCAAAGACCAGAGGTGTCTTGGGCTCCCAAGAGTGATCCCTAGTGTCACTACATCGACACCAACGTCTCGTTCCCTCCATCAGGGAACGGAGGTTACACCAGTAACCATGACGTTCTGCTCAGCAGTCATTGAGTCTGTTCTCTACACTTTAGTAACTGTCTGGTTTGGTTCAGCTACGAAATCAGACATCAGAAGACTACAAAGGACAGTTCGGACTGCTGAGAGGATTATTGGTTGCCCCCTGCCCCCCCTTCAAGAACTATACACTTCCAGAGTGAGGAAAAAGGCTGGAAAAATCACTATGGACCCCACTCATCCTGCCCACTACCTTTTTGAACTGTTGCCTTCTGGCCGACGCTTCAGAGCTCTGAGCACCAGAACCATCAGGCACAGGGACAGTTTTTTCCCTCAGGCTATCCATCTCAAGAACAGTTAAATTGCCCCATTGAGCAATAACTATGTGCAATACACAGTTTAGTCTTTTTTATATTTATCGAACACATCCAACCTCTTCTGCCATTTCATTCCTCTGGAAAAAAAAAAAAATAAAAAAAAAAAATTGCACTGTACATAACAGATTTATATTTGCACTGAACATAACAGATTTGTATTAAATTGCACTATGTATGTGTATGTGTGTATGTATGTATGTGTGTGTCTGTGTGTGTATGTAGGTATGTGTATAACTATTTTTAATTTTTTATTATTATCTATGTCTTGCTGCTGTTTTTGTATTGTTGTACACCGGAAGCTCCTGTCACCAAGACAAATTCCTTGTATGTGTAAGCATACTTGGCAATAAAGCTGATTCTGATTAGGCGCAAGTTAAGTGAACTTAATTATTTAAGTACAGTTTAATAGTTACAAGTAAACTTAAATCATCTTGAAGCCAAAGAAGCCGAAGCTATCCCCTTTTTCTCCCAATTTGGAATGCCCAATTCCTGCTACTTAGTAGGTCCTCGTGGTGGCGTGGTTACTCACCTCAATCCGGGTGGTGGAGGACAAGTCTCAGTTGCCTCCGCTTCTGAGACGGTCAATCCATGCATCTGATCACATGGCTCGCTGTGCATGACACCGCGGAGACTCACAGCACATGGAGGCTCATGCTATTCTCTGCGATCCATGCACAATGCCCCATTGAGAGCGAGAACCCCTAATCGCGACCATGAGGAGGTTACCCCATGTGACTCTACCCTCTTTGGCAACCGGACCAATTTGGTTGCTTAGGAGACCTGGCTGGAGTCACTCAGCACGACCTGGATTTGAACTCGCGAGTCCAGGGGTGGTAGTCAGCGTTAATACTTGCTGAGCTACCGAGGATCCCTGAAGCCAAAGTTTAAAGAACGTATATATTTGAGTTATGATTCCAAAATGTGACATTTCAATTACGGTTTAATTAGGAACACTTGATTGTTTTTTATGAATGACAACTTTAGGGTTTAGAGAGTAACGGTTAATTAAAACTTGTAAGAATAGTAAAAAATAAAGCTTATGTTGAGTCAACTTTGTTTTATTTGAGATAACTATTAGTATTTACAGTGTGTGTCCCTAACATGATTCATTTCTTCAGTTTTACATAATATTTTTGTGTCACATCCCTGATTTATGTTATAAGGTAAGGTTAGTTAGCTAACCTCTAGTTAAGAATAGCATACATTAGCATTGGTGATGCTTGGTTCGTGAACTTTTTGAACAAATATTTTAAGCGAATGAATCGTTCTCATTCACCTCCATACACTGACTCATATTTCTCGTTCACTGACGTCCCTCCTTTTCAAAGCCAATGAGCTGTAGTTTGAAGCGTGAATCCGCTTTGGTGGCTTTTCCTGCATGTAAAGACTGACTATAGCACGAGCCAAGAACATTTGAGTGCGAGCTGTGAAGGAGCATATCATTTGGTTTGATCGAGTCTGAATGAGACAAGATGTCTCGTTCATGAATGAACTGAATGTACTGGTATACTTGTTGTAATAAAGTTCACAAGATGGGCAAGAAGGAAGCTGGGACCGGCTTGACAAACATGTAAGACACTTTAATGTAACACTTTTCAGTGGACATTAAACACTACAACACAGCTGCTTTTCAGCAGCTTCAACACATATTGCTTTTCAACATTACACTAAAGACACTGACACACAGACAGATAGCTTTGTGTGTATCTCTCTCCCATCTGCCGCTGTCTCCTCTCCTCAAATACCATCACTGGAACGCAAAACCGGTGTGGCACACAGGTGGAGCTCATTTACCACTTATCTTCCCGGTCTCGCTCTGCCCAGACGCCACTCGGCCCTGCTGTGCTCGCCACACTCGTTCACAAACAAAATGAATGACTCTGTTATCTTATTTGTGAATGAGGATCTGCTGACTGAATGAACGAGAGGAGGTATGCCATTTGTTTAGTTCAGCATGCGAGTCAACTGTATTGAACAAAGAGAGGGGGAGAAATGCACTAAGACAAGTTTATAGGTATGCACAAAACATAATCCTCAATTTATGAATGTGTAAAAATGACTGAAGACCATATAGTTAAAAGGACAGTGTAAGATATTAGTAGGCTATTCTTGAACTTTTCTCTGTCTTGGTAAAAGTTAAGCCTAGCATTTGACAAAATATAGAAAATATGATTTGCCACTTGTGGTGGAAATGGTTATGGTGTTTAAACTCACATTTTTAAAGTGTATTCATACATTTGTAGACATGCAAATTCCATTTGTGTTGTTTTTAAAGACTGATTTTAATGTGAGCCAATAGCATTTGAGAACTGACTGTGACGGGTCACTTCATTGTGACGGGTCATTTCATTAGTTTGACCCACTGAACAAATACACCCCCTCACTGAACCAGTCAGTCATCTCGTTCGTGAACAAGCTTAATGAATCAGTCATCTTGTTCATGAACGATCTGCTGACCAGCTGAACAAGAGGAGGAGCATGCAGCTGTTGTTCATTCATTTCATCAATCTCGTTCAACAAGAAAAGGGATTGGATTAATTATGAATAAAAGTGAGTGATGACCACACATTACAATGACATACAAATATTATTGAAACTCAGAATTTTATTTTTTAGGCTAGTACTGTTGTCTTTTTTTGTATAGCTTGAAAAAAAGTTGTGCTAAGCAGTTGATAAAGCCTCTTAGTAGAATTGAAGACATGCAAATTTTAATAAAGGATAATTAGACTTGTTCTGCTCGTGAATGACTGTTTTTGGTCCAATGCAACTAAAAGACGGTCATTTGGCGCCATCTACAGGCGCAAAGGCGTAACTTGCAGAAATGGTCAATGAAAGAATCAATGCTAATTAGCATGCTAAATGCTAGGTAGTAATTGCTGCTTGAGCAAAGCAATAAAAAGCATGTTGTTTGTGTACCCGTACTCAGCCTAAGCAAATCTCCATTCTTCACCACAGTGGTAACCCAGCGTAACAGAATCGGTTCTAAAATGCATAAAGTAACACTTTTATTTTTACTCTCTGCATAAAGTATCATGCAAAGTATACTGGGAACCCCAAATCCCCTTGCCCATGTTGTTAAACATACTTGATTTTTTCACATTAACCCTACATAATGCACATTTTAGAGAATTACATTAATCGAAAGCAAAGAAAACAAGTTTAGAAGTGAAAAACAATTTTATTGTGTAGATCACAAACAATATGATTTAGTAAATCGGACAAACTGTTTTTTTTTTTTTTTTTTTGTGTGTGTGTGTGTGTATTGTATTAATTAGAATTTCTGTTTATTAAATTGTTGGAGATAAAAGTGGTACCATTTTGTATGAGCCAAGTCGTATCATATCTTACAATTTCAACATCTCAAATGAAAGATTATGAATTGACATTAGGAGGTGTTGGTTTTTACTGTAGATACACTTTAGGGTTTGAGTTCTGTGTATATTAATCACCATTTGGATGTAAAAGTGATCGCCCTGCCTAATGTAAATTCGATTTTACAAAGATCAAAGTTTGTAATAATTCTCAATAGCTCACTGCCAGTAACCATTGTATCATTTATGGCCATTATGAAAGTAAGCACTCAATGTAGTAACTCAGAAATCACTTTAATTTCTGTATAGAGTCACAGTTCTGGTAATAATCACACACATTTATTGTGTTATTGCTGAGTGTTTAACAGAGAAATATACAGTATATATGTTTTTAATGAGTTCAGTATTTTATACTATATCTCAGTTAACACAGGCAGGATTGGGATTTAGGATGTGTCATGAATCACAGCACTTTAGATATCTACACCTTCACACCGCACACAAATAATGATTTTCTGATCTGCAATATCCAAAGGTCAGCAAGTCACGAGTGCATCTCGAGTCGAGAGTTTATTGACATCACCACCCCCCATCCTCCTTATTATGCTTTTTTATCATTTACCTCTTTGATGCCACCTGTTTAATTGCATAATTAACATAAGCTTTAACCACAATGCATAGATCAGCATATAAAGAGAGAAAGGATACAAAGACCTAAGAAGAAAACAAAACAGAGATTTCATTCTTTTCCAAATAATTTAATATGCAGAATGAACATATTATATAGGCTATCACCTCATCTGTATGTTTGTGTCACTGACAAACAAAGGAAGACAATTCTATCAGTTTACTCTCTCTCTCTTTCTCTCCCTGAAAAATAGCAGAGGAAAGGAAATTTCACTAAAAGGGTGACAGAAGGGGATTTTTTATTTTTTTTTACCCCACTTACTTCAGTAGAGAGCCATAATGGGCAAAGAACCCAACATTCTTTCAGGTATAGTTACCCCTAATCTAATAAACACAACTAGCATTTACAGTGCATCCAGAAAGTATTTACAGCGCTTCACTTTTTCCACATTTTATGTTACAGCCTTATTCCAAAATAGATTAAATTCATTATTTTCCTCAAAATTCTACAAACAATACCCCATAATGACAACGTGAAAGAAGTTTGTTTGAAATCTTTGCAAATTTGTTAAAAATAAAAAAGCGAAAAAAAATAAAAATAAATCACGTACATTATTATTCACAGCCTTTGCTCAATACTTTGTTGAAGCACCTTTGGTACCAATTACAGCCTCAAGTCTTTTTGAGTATGATGCTACAAGCTTGGCACACCTATTTTTGGGCAGTTTCTCCCATTCTTCTTTGCAGGACCTCTCAAGCTCCATCAGGTTGGATGGGGAGCATCGGTGCACAGCCATTTTCAGATCTCTCCAGAGATGTTCAATCGGGTTCAAGTCTGGGCTCTGGTTGGGCCACTCAAGGACATTCACAGAGTTGTCCCAGAGCAACTCCTTTGTTATCTTGGCTGTGTGCTTAGGGTCGTTGTCCTGTTGGAAGATGAACCTTCGCCCCGGTTTGAGGTCCAGAGCGCTCTGGAGCAGGTTTTCATCAAGGATGTCTCTGTACATTGCTGCATTCATCTTTCCCTCGATTGGGAAATCGAGGGAAAGAGAAGAGGATCTGGAGTAGAGAAGAACTCAGAATGGGATGTGCATTTTTTTTTCTCTTCCCTTTTTCTCCCCAATTTAGAATGCCCAATTCCCAATGCGCTCTTAAGTCCTCGTGGTGGCGTAGTGACTCGCCTCAATCCGGGTGGTGGAGGACGAATCTCAGTTGCCTCCACATCTGAAACCCTCAATCCACACATCTTATCACATGGCTTGTTGAGCGCGTTACCGTGGAGACATAGCACATGTGGAGGCTTCACGCCTCACTCACCATGCGCCCCACCGAGAGCGAACCACATTATAACGACCACGAGGAGGTTACCATATGTGACTCTACCCTCCCTAGCAACGGGGCCAATTTGGTTGCTTAGGAGACCTGGCTGGAGTCACTCAGCATGCCCTGGATTCGAACTCATGAACTCCAGGGGTGGTAGTCAGCGTCTTTACTCGCTGAGCTACCCAGGCCCTCACAGGATGTGCATTTTTAATGAGAACACAAAGCAATTAGTAAATATTGGTGTAGCAGGGCTTGATACAGCAGCTTCTAAAAAAAAATAGTGACACTGAATGGTTTTCTGAGGCACTGACAATCCATCTGAAAACTGTTACCAAAACAAATGAGTGAATGAGGGTCAACAGCATTTCAGAGCAAAATGTGACACTTTTAACTGTTAACACACCTGCTTTTCATTAGACTTAAGGGGAGTAGTTTGTTGCATTTGAATAATTAACTAGGTAAGTCTGTGCAAGTTTTGGGGACTAAGTGCAGCGCTATGCCATAAGTCATACACCCAAAGTCAATGGGCATGGCCATGAAGTTTTGGTATTTTCTTGTAAGCATGCACTAAATCAAGGCGCAAGTGGGTTTGGCTAAAATGAGTGCACAAAGTGCAAATGGACTAGGTCAAGTGCAATTTAATTTGGACGTTCTTCTCCGGTTATTGCATAATCTGCATCCTATTATTTAAGTCCATTCCCTGTCAAGCAACAGCGACAAAGACAGCACATTAATAAGAAGTTGGTAGTGTAAATTCATTCTGTATGCAATTAATTAGACGGATAGAAATATGGACTTACTCTTTTATGCATTAACTGCGTTAATTAGATAAGACATAGAACACAGCAGTTGCACACAGCTCTCTCCTATCCCTCTCATATTAGGGATAGAAGAGTGCCTTCAAACAATGAAAAAATTACATCAGCTTTAAAAGTGCACTCCATATTTTTTTCCTTATTAGAAAAGTTTTACTTCTAAACAAAGAAATAGTAATTTTGAAGCTAATGTATAAAATCATGAGCACTCACATGAGTAGAAGACTCCAGTCATGTCAATAACCTTATAAAAGTTGTTTTATATGAACAGCTGTTAGCTGTTCTACATGGCGAGGGTCTCCTCATGGGGGCTGCCATGTCACGATCACATGATGAGCCGAGTACTACTCGCTTGATCTCAGTAACCATCCTGTTATTGGACACTTTCACTCATAGATTAAATTAATCATGGCTGACTGTGAATTAGGAATTTCTACAATGGCATTAACTGAGGGTACGTTTACACGACAGCGATGTACTAAAAACGGAAACGTTTTTCCTTTGCGTTTTTGAAAAGTTTCACGTACAGATGACAACGTTGTCAAAACGATCCCCGTTTACACGGATCCGCGAAAATGACTAAAACTGCTGTATTATGCATGCCAGAAACACTACGCACATGTGCACATAAACATTCTTCCACAGAGCGGTGAATACAAACAATGAAGATGGCGAAAGCATCAAGCAATTTTGTCTGGACGGACGATGAGGTTGCTTTATTACTACAAGTGACCCTGGACTATAAAGCACGCCACCTTTTTAAGGACTCCAACTGTTGATCTCATGTTGGTCTGTTCACCCCTGGAGGTCGAACAGACGAAGTTCTCGAAGTTCATGACATCATCGTTTTCTCAAATTCACATTTTTGTATGTTTACACGGAGACGATAAAGGCATCGTTTTCAAAAACGTGCACTTTGAAAGGCCCCAAAACACCGTTGCCGTGTAAACGAACAGCCAAAACGCATAAAAAGTTTTCCGTTTTTAGTTGAAAACGTTGTTGTGTAAATGGCCCCTGAAACTATTGCATTTAAATGATACTCTATTCATTGTCTATTTATTCCATTTTAAGTGAGTGTAGTCCATCCTTTTACCAAGACGATACAGGCAATAGTCGGTGAGGGGCATCACAGTCTGGCTGGAAGCTTATGGCAGGTCCATCCTGAGTCTAAGAACTTCATGAAGTTATTGCTGCAACACACAAAAACCGATCTGAGGTCTAGTTATTTCTGGCTCTTGGTCTGTCTGGTCATTGTATTAAAAGGAAATTAATTATTGTTATTCTTGTCCACCATCTGTTCGCATACACTACTGCTCTAAAGCATCCTGCCATTTGAGGCAAAACAATAAATCAAACATGATGCAGGAACACTGCAAAAGCTTACAATCCTAAATATTCTACTTGAAAGCTTGAAGCCAATAAAGCTTTATTGGTTACACTTTACAATAAAGTTCCATTCGTTAACATTATTTAATGCATTATTTATCATGAACAAACATTTAACAATATATTTTTTACAGCATTTATTAATCTTTGTTAATATTAGTTAATAAAAAAAAACAATCGTTCATTGTTAGTTCATGTCAGTTCATAGGGCATTAACTAATGTTAACAAATACAACTTTTGATTGAAAAATATATTAGTATATGTTGAAGATTTAAAAAACAAAAAAGGCTTATTAAATATTGATCATTGTTAGTTCATGTTAAAGGAATATTCTGGGTTCAATACAAGTTAAGCTCAATCGACAGCATTTTTGGCATAATGTTGATTACCACAAAAAATTAATTTAGACTCGTCCCTCCTTTTCTAATGTTAACTAATGTTCACAAATGGAAACTTATTGTAAAGTGTTACTGCTTTATTAAACCGCACTGATTTATCTTTATCTGAAAACCCTTTCTTTCCTTCTTCTTTCTTTCTTTTTCTTTCTTTCTCACTTTGTTGTCATTTTGTATACAAGTACAAAGGCAATGAAAAACAGTTAGTGAAAATGTAATAAATATAGTAAATATATAGTGCTGAAAGTCATGCAGAATAATAAAAAGTGTGAAATGTCAAGTGATATTTTATAATTTACATTGAGGGGAAGAAGCAATGTGCAGTAGTGCAAAAAACTGAATAGAAATATTTACAATCAATGCAAAACAGCTTTGCAAGTTGATATTATTAGGCATTATTCATGAAACACAAGCAGAACACATTTCTGTACAAATTGTATGTAAAAATATTCTAATGCAAATTGTTGCATTCAGTTCAAAGAGAAGACTAGTATTTTTACAAGACACTTTTCTATCTGAAGCACCTTGTACGGACAGCATAAAGGCATCGTAAATATATGTTTCTTGTGTTGTATTGTACATAAAATAATCGTAATCAATTTATCCTTTTTACAGCAGCTGATTCAGCTCATATCAACATAAAGTCGTTCGGAAAATCTTAAATATCATTTACATTTACAAAAAAAAAAAAAAAACAATACTAAAACTCATTAAAATCACTTGGCTGAGAATGTTTCTGCATTCATGAACAATTTACACAGAAATTCGTTCTGCTCGTGTTTCATGAATAATGCCATTATCCTTTAAGAGTAAATTCTGCACCATATGTGGATATAATCCCATTAATAAGCTCAAATCGGACTCTATTAACACTCAAAACCCAAAACACAACCTTCCCCTCAACTAAAAACAGTTACATATGCACGCACACACACTTCAGAGTCCTGCTATAAAAGAGATGCATGAAATTCTGATTGATGCTTATATGTGTGTATATATTCATTGCACATCGAGTTGTCTGTGGAGATCCCTTAATAAAACACAACACCATCTGTTTGAATCCTTCACTCAAGACACCACAATGAGAGGACGTGATAAGAAAGTTGAAGATGTGTAGAGAGAGAGAGAGAGAGAGAGAGAGAGAGAGAGAGAGAGAGAGAGAGAGAGAGGCTCGAAACCATAGACAACAACCTGCTATCTAGGGAATATTTGGGATACACTGACATTTAAGGCCATTGGAGGCAATTCACAGACGTTATAGACACTTGGGAAATTGGCGTGCGGTGTAACATGCCAAACTCCATCTAAAACTATTACAGCATTCCGCTGCAAATTCTTTTATAATTATTATGCATGCATATTTTATGACCTCAGATTGAGGGACTACGTGTAATTTTTGTACTTGTTATGCAACATGTCATGGGCCAACTGCTAAATAAGTTATTTATTCAAAGATTTATAAAACACAAAATGTTCATATTAGGGGAACCCATCATTCATTTCTGAATCTTTTTTAATATGCACTGTCATAGCAGAGTTAAGGCTTGTTTCACATAAAAGAAGCATATTTATTTTTTTCACTACCCATATTAACAAGTTATAGAATTCAAACAGTGACCACAAAGCGGTACTGAAAGTAGATTTTCGGCACTTATTTTTGTCACTGGGCTTATTTTTAACGGAACATCCTTATGATGTTATTAATGTTCGATAAACTATACACTTTGGCTAAGTTTATGTGTAGGTTATGGACCAAACATTGTAAAAATATGAATGGAACATTCTTATTATGTTACTAGTATTCACTAAACTATGTACAGTACTTTGGCTAACGTTGTGTAAAGGTTAAGAACAAATATTATTAAAACATTAATAGAACATCCTAATGATGTTATCAGTATTCGATAAACTATCCTTTGTATAATGTTATGTTAAGGTTAAAACAAGCATTGTTAAAAAAAACATCCTTATGACATTATCAGATTTGAGGTGTTGCATGAGGTATCATAAACAAACAATGAACGATATATATTTTTTACAGCATTTATTCATCTCTGTTAATGTTAGTTAATAAAAAATACAACTGAACATTGTTAGTTCATTGTGCATTAAATAATGTTAACAAAATACAACTTTTGATTTTAAAAATGTATTTAGTAGGATACAATGTGGCTAAAAGCACCCTTCAAGGAATTTCTGCTTTTTTCCGGTCACAAAAAGTATTAAAGTAAAAAAAAAAAAAACATTTATTTTTATTGAAAATTGATGGAGCAACATAATTTGTGTGAAAAGAAATAATAACGGAAGGTTGTTCTGATTAAAATTCAGTAAAAAAAAAAGGTGGTGAGGGAGCCTTTTACTCCACATTTGGGGTAAAAGGCCCCTAGGGGGTTATATCGTGTAGATACCGGGGCAATAGTTATAGGGCACAAATTGTCAACTAATGCAAATAGTTTTGAGACACCAAGATGCTTTTTTGAGTAACAAATTAATTAATGCTTACTCAAAATAACCACATCAGAAAAAGTCAACCATTTCCTGTTCATTTCAAACACATTTGGCATTTTATTACATCTCAAGTATTCTATAAACAAACTAATCTCTATTATGATTGGATGAGTCAATGTGAGCACACTTTTAACATTCTTCATAATAAATCTATTTGCCCCACTTTACCTGTCACTTATGGGACAGTTATTGAAAAATGTTTGATTTAATGACCTTAAACAAAACTGAAAATGATAAGTAAGTATTTTGTCTCAAAAGCAATGTGTTAATTTCAGGGATTTTCATTAGCTACATAAATTTGCAACATTTGAAGAAATATGAAAAATCAATGAGATCAAATTGCATCAAAATTAAACAATAGACATCACAAACAAAGATCTCAAGGAACAGGAATATTTAGTTTTTTACGCTATTTAGTGTTTTGGGAGAAAATAAAATCAATGGAGCCTTTAGCCTCGTTGTTGGGATGGGGAGTAACGGAATACATGTAACGGGATTACGTATTTAAAATACAAAATATAGGTAACTGTATTCCACTACAGTTACAATTTGAATCATTGGTATATATAACAGTATATGTTGAAGTTAACATTAACCAAGATTAATAAATGCTGTAAAAGTATTGTTCATTGTTAACTGATGTTAACTAATGTTTTTAACTAATGTTAACAAATGTAATCTTATTGTAAAGTGTTTCTGTATTGGATAAACTATATACTTTGTATAAGGTTATGTAAATGTTATGGACAAACATTGTAAAATAAACGTTATTTGAACATCCTTATGACACTATTAGTATGACATAAACTTTATACAGTACATTGCGTAACATTAAGTAAAGATTAGGAACAAATGTTGTTAGAAAAACGTTAATAAAACAACCTTTGACGCTATTAGTGTTCAATGAACTATTTACTTTGTATAACGTTATGTAAAGTTTAGGAACAAACATTGTTAAAAACGGTAATGGAACATCCTTATGACATTATTAGTGTTCAGTAAACTACATACTTTGGCTAACATTATGTAAAGGTTAGGAATAAATGTTTAAAAAAACAACAACGTTATAGGGTTAATTCAACCAAAAATAAAAATAAATAAATGTTATCCATATGACTCCAGCGGTTAAATTAATGTCTTCTAATGCGACAGGATCGCTTTTGGTGCGAAAAAGATCAACCGTTAAGTACTTTTTAACTCTAAATCATCGCTTCCGGTCAGCAGCGATATATGTGTGACGTAATCGCGTTGGCATGTTCATGCTAGAACTGACGCACGTGCGTCACAGCCGGAAGAGCAGCGCTGTTTACAAGTGAGAAGGAGGAATGCTGTACAGAAGCTTGACTGGTTTTGGTTTAGATCTGTATTTATCTGTTTCTTTACGCACAGTGGTGCATTTGTGTGCTCATCCTGGATGTCCCAGCTGAGAAAAGAATGTGAGATTACATCCGTAACATGCCAACACGAATACGTCACACGAGAGACCGCGTGATCTCCACCCTTGCACCAAAAGCGATCGTGCTGCTTTAGTAAATAATGAGAGAATTTTCATTTTTGGGTGAACTATCCCTTTAAGAGAACGTTACTCCTTATTATGTTGTTGGTATTCCATAAAAGTTCTCATAATGTTAGGAGAAAACTGTCTTTGTGCAAAATTGCTTGTAAGTACCTTTAAAATAGATGCCTTTTTTTCTGAGCGTGAAAATTCGAAACATTTGTACAATTTGCAAATTATGTTTTCAGGAATTTTCACGTTTTCAGGAATGTTAGGCAAACCTTTGAACAACATTCTACTCAAATGACAAAAACTAAACATTTCAGGTTCCCTCAACCACAATGTAGCGTTTGGAAAATCTAAAGAACATATTGTAAATTTGTTATCTAGGAACAAAAAAACATTATGTCGCCATCTTCATTAACTCACTCTGTATGTTGTTCACAAACATTGCAGTGGAATATGATGTCAGACGATGGCTTATGAGGGATTATGGAGGTCATAGACTATCCTCAATCTTGTGTGACTGTGCATAATCCGGGCCTGATGATGATTCTGTGAGGTTCTGCCCTCTGTGAGCATGCCACTGGAAGATACAAGCACCCTGAAAAACAGACTGAACCCATGAGAATAGGTGTCAAAATACTTGAATGTGTTTCCTGTATTATTATTCAAACTGTGCTGTGTAGAAAATGCATAACATGAATAGACGTTAATATGGTTTCTTAAAGGGATCGTTCACCCAAAAATATTGTTGCAAATCAGCTTCAGTCATTCATAGATAAAACTCAAAGGACTTTTTTTTTTTTTTTCACTTGATTCAGTGGAGGTGTTTCGAAAGCTTAGATTTCTTGGCAAGAGCCTGTGCAACCTTGAATCCAAATGAAATCTTGTCTAAGTCAATTAGCCATGACCATGTGGGTCATAAAAGTAGTCAGACTGATAGTCTAGGTAATGAGGATAAACACGGCCTGACCTACACACACTCATACATTAGACCTGAGCTTGGTCTCTGGGTTTCAGTACTGCTCAATCAAACTTGCTGTAGGAGAACAAGCTCTCTCTCTCTCTCTCTCTCTCTCTCTCTCTCTATCTCTCCGTCCTCTGTCTTTCATTCTTGCAGTGTGTTTGAAATAGTTGCCATAAATACGGTGCATTGACCCTTTTAAAAGATGGAAATGAGCAGACTGAGAGGCAAAACAGAAAGTGTTCTGAGACAAATTCTATATTTTATAATAAGCATTTTAGCAAAAAAAATTTGCATTTTAATTTAAAGAAAAGCTAAATTTAGGAACAGTTACATTATTTGTATTCTATATAGCCTAAAATCAACATGACAGTAAAATCTTAAATCTAATTTTTATTTTATTTCGCATTATACAGGTGCATCTCAATAAATTAGAATGTCGTGGAAAAGTTCATTTATTTCAGTAATTCAACTCAAATTGTGAAACTCGTGTATTAAATAAATTCAGTGCACACAGACAGAAGTAGTTTAAGTCTTTGGTTCTTTTAATTGTGATGATTTTGGCTCACATTTAACAAAAACCCACCAATTCACTATCTCAAAAAATTAGAATACATCATAAGACCAATAAAAAAAACTTTTTTAGTGAATTGTTGGCCTTCTGGAAAGTATGTTCATTTACTGTATATGTACTCAATACTTGGTAGGGGCTCCTTTTGCTTTAATTACTGCCTCAATTCGGCGTGGCATGGAGGTGATCAGTTTGTGGCACTGCTGAGGTGGTATGGAAGCCCAGGTTTCTTTGACAGTGGCCTTCAGCTCATCTGCATTTTTTGGTCTCTTGTTTCTCATTTTCCTCTTGACAATACCCCATAGATTCTCTATGGGGTTCAGGTCTGGTGAGTTTGCTGGCCAGTCAAGCACACCAACACCATGGTCATTTAACCAACTTTTGGTGCTTTTGGCAGTGTGGGCAGGTGCCAAATCCTGCTGGAAAATGAAATCAGCATCTTTAAAAAGCTGGTCAGCAGAAGGAAGCATGAAGTGCTCCAAAATTTCTTGGTAAACGGGTGCAGTGACTTTGGTTTTCAAAAAACACAATGGACCAACACCAGCAGATGACATTGCACCCCAAATCATCACAGACTGTGGAAACTTAACACTGGACTTCAAGCAACTTGGGCTATGAGCTTCTCCACCCTTCCTCTGTCTAGGACCTTGGTTTCCAAATGAAATACAGAACTTGCTCTCATCTGAAAAGAGGACTTTGGACCACTGGGCAACAGTCCAGTTCTTCTTCTCCTTAGCCCAGATAAGACGCCTCTGATGTTGTCTGTGGTTCAGGAGTGGCTTAACAAGAGGAATACGACAACTGTAGCCAAATTCCTTGACATGTCTGTGTGTGGTGGCTCTTGATGCCTTGACCCCAGCCTCAGTCCATTCCTTGTGAAGTTCACCCAAATTCTTGAATCGATTTTGCTTGACAATCCTCATAAGGCTGCGGTTCTCTCTGTTGGTTGTGCATCTTTTTCTTCCACACTTTTTCCTTCCACTCAACTTTCTGTTAACATGCTTGGATACAGCACTCTGTAAACAGCCAGCTTCTTTGGCAATGAGTGTTTGTGGCTTACCCTCCTTGTGAAGGGTGTCAATGATTGTCTTCTGGACAACTGTCAGATCAGCAGTCTTCCCCATGATTGTGTAGCCTAGTGAACCAAACTGAGAGACCATTCTGAAGGCTCAGGAAACCTTTGCAGGTGTTTTGAGCTGATTAGCTGATTGGCATGTCAAAATATTCTAATTTTTTGAGATAGTGAATTGGTGGGTTTTTGTTAAATGTGAGCCAAAATCATCACAATTAAAAGAACCAAAGACTTAAACTACTTCAGTCTGTGTGCACTGAATTTATTTAATACACGAGTTTCACAATTTGAGTTGAATTACTGAAATAAATGAACTTTTCCACGACATTCTAATTTATTGAGATGCACCTGTATAGTAAGCACAGTTAAATCCAACTTATATGACTTATAAAAGTTAAGTATATGTGATTTTCATCTGTCTGCCAACACACTCTCATACCAATGCGTCCCTATAGTGACTTTTTTCCTGCATTATTAAAACGTCCTCCTTTGTCCATATTTTAAATGTCATTCATGTGACATCTTCAAAAAATTTAAGAGGTTTTAATACTTTACCCAAGGCTTCATATAAAAATTTAATGATTTGAAAATTCAGTCATCATTTACTCATAGCTTTATTAATTTATTTCTTATTTATTGCTCATAGTTTTGTTTGTTTGCAAAGAATTTAAGGGGGCCGCATTAAATTAGAACACATACATTTTAATATTAGACATAAAATTTTGATTTAAAATTCACTATTGTTTTATATAGAATTGTTCTATAGTCTATACAGTATTTAACACAATTACATCAGAAGTAACTGTAATTACATTTCTTAAAAATTAAGAGTAATCCCTTACTTTACTTTTTTCAATGAAAAAGTAATTTAATTACAGTAATTTTTTACTTATTAATTAACCAACACTGGCCGTGGGACACAAAGGCAGCTTTAGAATTTCCAAGTCGTGGCTCAAAAAATTAGAAAAGCACCTCAACAAGCATTACGACAGCTTTGAAGTAAGTGATGTCAAATGCCATTGGCTCTCGTGTGTCATGTGACCGATTGCGACATTCTAATGTTTGGATGTACAGTATGTTTTTTAATGAGATGCGACTGCCTTCACAGATAGGAAGATTTTCAGCGGTTGAAACATTCAGTTTCATTTGTTCCTCACACGCAGCTTCTGTATGGTTTCAGAAAACTTTAAATGCAGCATGAGTAGTTTGGAATACTTTTATAGTGCTATTATGTTTGTTGGTGTAAATTATTGTGACTTTACTTGTATCTGCTTGTTATGTATTTTATATTGTTGGTGTGCTATTATTGTTACATTATTGGTTAGGTTTATGCGTAGGGGTATAATGAAACATATTGCGGTTAAACACACACAATAAGAACGAAGATGGCCGAGCCTACGATGGAATCGTCCAAACTGAGGTGAGAACGGAATGATGTATTCATGATGCAGGCAAAATCCCTAAATCAAAATTTCTGACTTTAACTTCAAGAGCTTTCAAGCTACATCCACTAAATCAATCAATCAATCCATCAATCAATCAATCAATCAATCAATCAATCAACCTATCTATCTATCTGTCTATCTATCTATCTATCCATCCATCCATCCATCCATCCATCTATCTGACAGCCTGTCTGGCTAGCTAGCTTGTCTTACTGTAATGTCTGTAAAACCATCACACTTTTTTTTTTAAACTTTTACAACTAGTTTAAACTTTCAGACAAGGCTTTGTCAAGCCAACATCAACATTTGTCTTGACAAACTTCACCTACCTATTTTCAATTTTGACATGCCACAACTCTTCCCATTTTCTTTTGTTCATGCATTTTGGCTATTAAACTCTTCAGTACTTTTATAATTTTGTAAAAACCATTAAATAAGCTTAAATAGTGTTCCAACAATGAGCCTCTTATTTAAAATTGTACATATCCTAAACTTTCTTCCATCATCTGAAAGGTAGTGTTAGGTTTAGGGTTGGGTGTAGGTTTAGAATGGCCAAAATATAAAATCAATCAGTGGTCAAAAAAAGAGTGAAACAAGTATATAATAAATCATTTGTATTTTAAAAACGTTTTATTATTATTTATTTATTTATGGGTTTATAAACGACTGTTGTTGTAACATTCTATTATTCTTCAGAGACACAACTCAGTCGTTGGTTGTTCATGTGTCAAATAAACTTTATTAAAAATCTGCAGGGCTGAAGAATTAATAACTGGATGACTCAGTGATTGAATTTTGATGGACAGATCTTAACTCCAATTCACCCATGGGAACAGATGAGAAAGACAGGTGTGTTTTGGCCTGTGGGTGCGATCACTATATGAAGGAGGATCAATGAGAATTAAATGTCTTAAACGCCATCCAGACCAAACACTGCAGTGGAAGATGTTGCACGGAAAAGATGTTTATTAAAACGTGTCACTCTTAGTGTGCAGTTTAGGGAGAAATGGGCTCTGTTCCAAAACCTAGTGAGATATTTTGATTGGAAGGAAAGACAAAATTATTAATTTGGAAAATTATTTTTGCTAAACAGCAATGATAAACGGCTAACTTTCAAGGCAGCGTCCTAACTTAAAAGGAACCTCATAAGTGATTAATGAAACACTCTACATAGGCAGCAACTTCGAACGTCTAACTATCCACACTTAAGTGCACAAGAGACTCAACTATGTTTTCCATTTGCATGTTACGAAGCAGCTAACAACAACCATACTCTAATAAGCATAAATAAATGACACTTTTCAGTGCTGAATGAATTATGAGTGGGTTTATAATCAGCAGTTTTCTTGCTCCGTTCGCCTCCTTGGATTTATTCTTTTCACTGACCCCCGTCGCAGTGCTTTCAGGAATTATATCATAGTTGCCAAACCTTTGAAATAGCCTTCGCGTATACAGTAGAGCATGACTATTATTCCTGAGAATACTGCCTACAGAGGCAGCTCACTAGGTTTTGGAACAGAGCAATGATAATGGGAGCATTTTAACATTTGTGCTGAATGACAAAAAAAGCATTGTTTGAATGTGTTGACATTAGCTGCGATGTAATGCATGTTGTATATGTGTGTGTGTGTGTGTGTGTGTGTGTGTGTATCAGCCCACCGCAGCAGCAGGAGTTCTTTCCCTCTGTGTAGAAGGGCAAATGTCCCAGAATGCCACTCTGCCAGACATGCTTGTCACTCACGGTGACCTCTGACCCCATGGAACTGTTTCTGCTGACAGAAGAAAGCTCGTCAGATGCCTCTTGGTTTCGAACACTCTTTGACGTGATCCCATGGCAAGCCGCTGGGGGTCAAAAACACATTGCCATGTGGAATATCTCACTCACTTTGAAGCAAGGCACTTGCAGTAAGAACACAAAAAGAGACACGACTCACCAAGTGTAAACATTCTTAGCAAAGATTAAGATAAAGCTAAACATGACAAAACTAGATTGTTTACTAAATAAACATCAGTTATAAGGATAGTTGACTTGAAATTTCAAACAGTGTCCTGCAGTGTGATATCATGGGGTGGGGTGGGGGCACTTTTGAATCCATTAAAGGGGTCATGACATGCCTTTTTTTAATAGTTTTAATATTTTTAATTTTAATATTTTAATAATTTTAATTATAATATTACTTTTGTGTGTGTGTGTGTGCAAAAACAGTCATATATTTGTAAAACATGATCATTTTCCACCCTCATTCTGAGCCTCTATCGGAAACACTCAGTTTTAAATGCCCACTGTTCTGATTGGCTCTCTGCTCTTGACTGACATGCTCTCTCACTGCTCACCACTACTGGGCGGGGCTACGGAAGTGACAAGGTAAAGTAGGTGTTGATGTGCTGTTGTGCAGGCGGTCAGATGCAAATTGTCTACCACAGTGTGACATCACAATGCTCTTTTTGCAGTGAGGAGGAAGTTTTATATGTCAAAAAATTAAGGAAAATCTGATTCCTCGTGTCATGACCCATGAAACAATAGAAGTGAACTAGAATGAAACAATGAAACATTGAAACTGAATGAATGAAATGAATGAAATGTTTATTGAAAAGATTTTTTCAGTGATTCGTTCAAGAACGAAAGACCCATGTTTTAGAGCATATACTCCAGTGAATAGCAGAAGATTGGACAAGATGACAGAGGTATGACGAACAGTACATAAAATACAGATTCATGCACTTAATGGTAATTAATGAACCACGTCAACAGTGTGTTGTATGTACGGAGGTGTTTGCAAATGGCAGTTTAAAACCTGTAATATGGATAAAGACACATAAACCAAACAGTCAATGTTCAAAGATAAGCCAGTTGACTTTTTCCACCGTAAAGAGTCAGAGTTGACAAACCAAAGACTAACAATGAACAGCCAAACCACAGTGCGAAACCATGTTTTCCATACATCATTAACAATTATCGCTTACAACTTTTAGTAGAAAAACCTCAGATAGAAATGATCTGTGCTCAGAAACAATGTCTCAACATCACAATGAATGCAATAAGCGAAGGTCATTTATATTTTTTGAACATCGGTATGCATGTAGTGTAGATTGCTCCATTTATGTTGTCTAGTGGTCAACGGATGTTGCATGCATTTCTTTCTCAATTGATTTTTGGTTGAGGTGGGTGGCACAAACTCATATTAAGGGTTGATAAAACTGTACATGTTTTTGTGTCCATCTGCACTCTTTTCCAATGGTTTTTCTATGGAAACATGCTCGGATGTCGTTTTTCTGCATTCTGGTTGACGTTGCCTTTCAAAGTATATTCTTTTGACCGTAAGCGAATATGAACGTGTTCGACGCATGCACACTAAGACTGTTTTGTAATACTATTTTAGTACAGTCAACGGAAAGCACATGCGCCGGAAATGCGCACAGACAAGGACTGTCCACGTGTCGGCCAAAGTATACTTCAGTTGTCCACATTGGTGATCGCTTCTGCGAACAGTATGCATGACACAAATTTCTTCATCAGCACTTTCCGTGCGCACCGCGGAATTTCTCGACACACGGACAGCCCTCTTCTGTGCACATTCGTATTTGTTTGTGGTCAGAAGAGTATACTTTAAAGGCAACACAGTCGATCGGGTGTGATCCGATCCGGAACTCACAAAAACGAAGTATACGACTGTGTTGATGACGAAATTTGCATCACGCATTCTGTGCGTGGAGCGATCAGCAACGCGGACAATCGAAGTATACTTTGGCCTTTACCGTGGCACCGCGTCCAGCTATCTTTTCAGTGTCTTGTGCACAAGTGCCGTGTTTTTAGACGGCGGGTCAGGTAAAAAAAAAACTTCAACTTTTAAAGGCGCGTCTTGAGACACGTTTTGTTAGCCGTGGTGCGCTGCCTCTAGCTTTTTTGTGCAGGAATGCGTTCGGTCTGAACGGCCTCTAAGACAAAAGGAGAGGCGCATGCCCTGAGAGGTTGAAAACCCCTGGTGTAGAGACATATTTGTGAACTACCACTGTACATTGTGCTTGTTTTTACTGATTTCTTTTGAAAAAGAAATCACTCACATTGTTTTCAGTGGTTCATGGGGCCCATTTTTATGATATCAACACATCCCCATTGGCCGGTTCTGGTGACTTTATCAAATTTTTACATTTTCACTAAATAATACATTCTGATGCACTGTATGTAATCGCACCTGACGGATGAAAGTGCAACACAGTTCTTTGGTTGAGAATTGGATTGATCATGTTTTATTAATAAATGTGGTTCTGTTTGTTTTGACTGCAAGTTCCATTGAAATTCTGGACTTGAGGAACTTTGGCCCTGGTTTGGTGATAATATGGAGCCAGTCTTGTTTTATTATGGATTTAGTTTAGTTGGCTGTCTTACATGCAACATGAATCACTGCTCCTGCAGACAGACTGATTGAGTGTGACTGCTCTAGAACAGCGAGACAGGATTTCAATTACACTTAATTGAGACATAATCAAGATTTGATGAATAGTACACATAATGAATTGTGACGGGTGCGAAGAATACATTTCCACCTCTAGAGAGCAAATTTGCAGTAATTCAATTTGCGATAAATGAAGAGTTTAAATTTTACATTGTGGATAATTGGTCCGCAGGGAAGTGTGCTGTGTTAAACACTAGTCCAGGTCAGTGAGTCTGTAGCCTGTATGTACTCAGCAAGTACTGACAGCTTTCTAGGTGTATATAGTTTTAAATACCATAAAATGTGTGCTTCTTTTGGGCAAAGCATTTGAAAAACATTTCATCTGAGCAGGTTACAAGTTGCCAATTCTCTCTTCATTATGTCAGATTCAGATTTATGCATGTATCCTATTTGTTTCTGTCTATAAAAAATGTATAAGATACCCAACATTAAACCACAAACTGATTCCAAATGTAGTGGCACCAATGTAAGTTGCACTGTTATGTTTCTTGACTGAAATTAGCACATGAACTGAAAATGTGTGGCTCTCTAACTATGACTAAACTAGATCGAATAGTAGTAACTATCTATGTCTAGTGATGCAGAAGCCTGTGAATATGAATGAATGCATTGATGGTGATCTCTATAAATTTTTAAGAAAATGCACTTTACACAGTTCAAACAATTCACACATCTTTTCAATTTTAAATGACTGAGTCTGAATCAGTGTTAGTGTGGATTGAAGACACAAACACAGGTTGAAACACACTGCCGTCACCCACTGCACTGGTAAAGACGTGTTAACAACGGTTATTTTGAAAACATATCTAAATTGCATTTCACCAACCCAATATATATCTAGCATAAAAAACATTCATTTTACGTTAATGGCCCATTTTTAGGATCAATTATGTGATGGTCATTTTATGTCCGGATATATTCCAAAAATAAAAAAATAAAAAATGCAATTGACAAAACAATGACTTGAATACATCTATGATGAACATGTTTTCAATTTCAGAGTTCAAAGTCATTTTGATAATTTTTCTGGGGCTTAAACAAAATGTGTCTATTTGTCATGACAATAATGTCATAATACAGAAAATTGTTATGGTCCTAAACAGGCTTTGCATTCATTATGAAAATATAATTTATTATTTCTTTATTTTTATTTTGCATGACAGGTTTAATGATTGCCTCTTGCGCCTCCGAATATTTGTTAGTAGTATGTATGCATTGTCCTTTACTACCTCTCTTAAAGGGATAGTTCACCCAAAAACGAAAATTCTCTCATTATTTACTCACCCTCATGCCATCCCAGATGTGTTTGATTTTCTTTCTTCTGCAGAACACAAATGAAGATTTTAAGAAGTATATCTCAACTCTGTTGGTCCTCACAATGCAAGTGAATAGTGACCAGAACCAAAAATGATATAAAGGCAGCAGAAAAGTAATCCATAAGACTCCATTGGTTAAATAAATTTCTCTTGAAGTGATATGATAGGTGTAGGTGAGAAACAGATCAATATTTAAGTCCTTTTTTACTGTCAATCTCCACCTTTGACCAGCTCCGACCAGTAGGTGGCTGAATGTGAAAGTGTAGATTTACAGTTAAGAAAGGACTTAAATATTGATCTGTTTCTCACCCACACCTATCAGATCACTTCAGAAGAAATTGATTTAACCACTGGATTCTTATGGATTACTTTCTGGGCCTTCAAAGTTCTGGTCACCATTCACTTGCATTGTATGGACAAACAGAGCTGAGCTATTCTTCCAAACATCTTCATTTGGGTAAGTCATACACATCTGGGATGGCATGAGGGTGAGTTAATGCTGAGGGAATTTTCATTTTTGGGTGAACTATTTCTTTAAGGGCAAAATAGTATTTCTCAAACCCGTTCTGAATTATTATTATCAGTCGGTATCTCTCCCACATCCTCCCTCTTCCTCTGCAGATTTTTGTGAATATAAATTACTCATGTTTTATCTCATTAAAATCTCTTTCTTCCATTCTCACAGTCAAACTCTGGTTCAAGGAGACAGTTAACCTGTCCAATTAAAAACTCTCCATCTCTGTTAAAGACAAACACATTCTCACAGAGTTTTTGTGGCATTTAGACTGACATGCACATGTGGCATGACATCATACTTTGGTTCTTCTTTTCTTCTGATGTGGAACCAAATCACCCAGAACTAAAAGTCTGAGGTCTCATCCATGTAGGCCTTCTCCTTTTCAATGAAACCAATCTTGCCCAGTTTCGCGCAAAAGTAAATTTCTGTTTAAAAAGTCAAATTTGATGAGAGAATATTTTTGATTTATTACAGAATGCAAATAAAGACGTTCGATTTTAAAGTGGCAGGTTAAACTGGCAGAATTTGTGTCAAGCTAGAGTAGACCTTCTTTTCCTTTACGTTTAAGCCAAATACTTGAACTGTTCTTCTGACCAGAGCGCTCCATCCAGGCCAATTGGTTCCAAGTTGACAGATGAAATGTAGCTAATGCCATCTGGGCAAAACTGTGAATGTTTGTGTGTTGGCAAAATCGTTAATTGGTGAGTCTCGATGGTGTCGGTTAAAACCCATCAGGGCTGTGTGAGGAAATGTTTTCTCATTTCATGCACAAATAATGTTGCCAGAACATTTGCTTCAATTTGGAGATGTCATCTGCAAACTATATGTTTATTTCATAAAATGTGCATTATAGTAGTCCTGTGAATTTGGCTTTTTGGTCTTATCACTTTCTTACCCCATACACTCTCCTCTTTCTGTCAACACTTGGCATTTTAGTCAGTGTTAATTGGAATTTTGGGTGAATTTCAGGATCCATCGACATTAAAGTAATAGTTTCGTCATTATCTTCTCACCCTTATGTTGCTCCAAACCTGATTTTCCTTTAATCAGCTTGCCAATCTCTGTACTATTGGTTGCCAATAGGCATTCTACTGAAACACACTATCCAACTCATATTGCTATCAAGTGGCATATTATGTGCGCTTCAGTGTTTGCACCCCATTGGTTGTCACTTCTTCACGTCGATGCTCATTTGCATAGAGTTGAACTCATTGTGCAACTTTGTCTCAATGCCAACAGTTGCTGTCAATTATGTCACCTCAGATTGCTAACTCTCATTGAAAGTTGCAAATCACATTAGGTGTGAATGCACGGCCCTTTAATTTAGCAAAATGTCCAGCCTGCATTTTTTCCATTCAAGGAAAGTGACCATAAAAGCACCCTAAAAGTAGACCATACGACTTGTGCAATATATTCTAAACTTTCTTCACACACTTGAACATCGAAAATTTCAAAGTGTGATTTGATAGATTTGAGAGTGTGGGTGTAAGGGAAGATTTTCACTGATTAAAAATGCATGTTTCGATCTGATCCTCACACAAAGCTATCAAATGGCTTAAGAAGACTTAATCGCATGACTCTGGTGATATTTTTGCAAAATGACATTATGGGGTTCATTACATGCATCACGGCAGTTGAGAGGTGAAATGTCCACTGTGTGGTGCTAAAAGCAAGTTAAAGTTTCCGCTAAACAGATGAGGGTTTTAAGGTTAATGCTTTATTGAGATTTAAATTAACAAAACTGACCTGCCTACCCTAAACCCTAAACCGTAGACCTAAACCTAACCAATAATGTGACACGAAAAACACAATTGTTGAAGCAACCACATCATTTTGTGGTGCTTCTACAACACTTTCGACTGTCGACTCCTGTGCTCTTCAGGACTCATATCTCGGTCCTTTGCATCGCAAGTGCTTTGCACTATCAGTTGAGCTACCGCGCAATTTGATTGTGGTTGAACAAGCTTGTAAATATTAGTCATGCAATACAAATGTTAAAATGTAGTCATGCGCTAAAGTACAAGTGTTAATATGTCATAAGATAGCATTGTATTACGAACAGGGCAAAAAAAGAGTGTTAATTTGCTGTTTTACTCTTGATTTGTGTGAAAGTGAATAAAAGTTGTTGTTGTAGCGCCTCTAGTGTTCATTTTACAGGGAAACTGCCGCAATACGAACCACGTACAAGATATTTAACAAAAATATAGATATAGTAGTGTGAATCTTTGAGACCAGGTTGTGCAATATAGTGCATGTCATATGGGCTACTTTTCTTTTTTTTTTTGGTCATTTTTCGAGTTTGACAAACCTAGTCCTTGTTAAAGGTTGACCGATAGCTGATTTTGCTGATACCGATAACTAAGGTGGAGGGAAAGGCAGATAACCGATTAATCGGCCGATAGTTTAAAAAAAATGATTTATACAATTTATAGAATGTAAAAAAAAAAAAAAAAATGTTTTAAATTCTAAGTCTTTCCTTGCTATGACGAGCACAGACTTTGAGACTACAAGAGTCCAAAATGAATACAATCCTAGCAGTTTATTGCACAACCAAATCCCAATAATAACCAGAAAAACAAATTAAGATTTGGTGCATAATACTGGACTTTTAACTATAAACAAGCTTGGAATACACTTGCTTATTTTAAAATGACGGAGACTTGGTTCTGTTACAATTCTCTATATTTAAGTATTTACCAAATACTTGCCGCTAACCAATAGTTCCAAAAAGATTTATCGGTAAAACCGATTAATTTTTGTTTTATGGAAAAGTGCAGCATAGACATTCTGCAGAATGTCTCTATTTGTGTTTCACAGAAGACAGAAAGTCATATGAGTTTGGAAAGATGCAAGGGTGAGTAAATGATGACAGAATTTTTTTATTTATTTTATTTTTTTGCAGTGAACTATCCCTTTAATTTCAAAGAGTATTCGTGTTACTTTAATTTTCACTTCCATATTTCTTCTCTCATGCGGCATGAGGCAGTGTGTGGTGATTACCGTCTGCTGTCATGCAGGGCTACTCATTCTGTGGATGAGATTTGCCTGACAGTGATTAAGCAAAATTACTGTGGATATCTGAATAACTCAGGCAACATTAAAAACACAGGTGTTTATTTTGGCACACTTGTAAGTCAAATCCATACAGTTCTAATATAAACCACAACCTCAAAAAACATTGAGAGGTATTCCTCATTTAAAACAAAATCTGAGGACAATTTTAACATGCGCTCAAATAAATCTGCTTTGACGTACCATTCCAACTCCAGTTCAATTATTCAGTTACAAACACAGTTAACTGTCACGTGGTTATATGTGTTTATTCCGGGCATGTGGTTCCCAATGGAGTACCAGACGCCTCAAAGTGAGAAAAGTGTTAAATGTTTTATCCACATTTGTACACCAAATGATCCGGATGTTTCCTTCTGATACACACAGAAAAAAACTTTTTTATAACTCAGTGTTAATGTTTAATGTTTCTTTCCTGTTCTGTTTTAATCCATGTATAACAGTGGATGGCAAGAGGGAAATTGCATACTTAAATTCCTACAAGCATACATAAATGTGACTATTTAAACAAACAATATCACATGCAATGCACCAAAGTTTTACAGTAATTTGTATTCAGAACCCAAGCTTGTTTGTGAATTTGTTTAGTAACTGTTATGTTTTTTATTTGAAGATTTTGCTATGTTATAATGTCATAATATGATCACTTCAATGCTATTTGGAGGTGTTTGCTACGGCATGCACTATAATTATTGCTAATACATAGATTTAGGGATTTGAACAAACTGCTTACCTTAAGTATAAAACTTTAACGTATACCTCATCACATGCTGTATGTGCTACAGCAACACACTCTGATGACAAAATGTCACCAAGGGAACTTTTTGCCTACATCCCCAAAACATTGATATGTGATAGTTTACCTGCCTGTTACATGTTTTATGTTGTTTATAAGTGGTTAGCTTTAGGGGTGGGGTAAGGGGATCTAAAATATCTATATGGTAATATAATGTAACTAAACTAATGTATTTATAAGAATAATAAAATATTGCGATTATAAATGTGCAATAAATTCAGAAAACTGCTGAGCCTAAGACGGAATTGTCCAAACTGAGGTGAGAATGGAATGACAATGATGTTTTCATGACGCAGGTAAAATGTCACTACGGTGACGCCTCCCTTATAAGACTGCCCTGGTTACAGACCAGAATGACTTGTTGATAAGTATGCCATTACTCTTCTAAATGATCAGACTTTCAATTTTTGTCTGGTGGACCAAAAAATGGGGGAAATTATTGCTCAGACTTAAATTGAAGGAGGGACCAGAATAACATAGAGACTTGAGGGTGGGCTCTTTTTACTGGGCAGAAAGCAACCACGCAGAACACCCTAGCAACCACCTTGTACCGCCTAAGCAACACGTTAAAACCCCCAAGAAAATCTGAGCATCATGCTGGCAAGTTTTGCACGGGCAAACACCCCTCTCATTCATCCACACTGCTGCTGAAACACTCAAGGAGATGTGCTAGATCTGAATGTGTGTTTGAAACTGTGTGATACTGAGGGGGTGACTTGTGTCTGAGGGAAAATCTCAATATTTCATCTCTACTTTCATGTATTAATTAATACCAGATAAGAAAAGAGACAGAGTAAAATAGAAGAACAATCAAACATAGTACTTATAAAATGAAAACAATAATAATAAAAAAAATGGTATGATAAAATTAAGCTGATATTCAATATGAAAATGTACACACACCCACACATACAGTGCTTCATTAACCCTCATGTTTATTGATTCCTGTTTTATATTTGGCATCTCGGCATGCCCACGGAATGCCCACAGTCCGTCGACTAATCGTTTGATGCATATTGTAAATCTGAAAACTTTCAAATATGTAGCGATTGGTCACAAGTCACTTAAGAACCGATGATATTACATGGAACTGATGTCAAACCTGGTATGGTGCAACTTGAGGTGCCATGTTTGAATGTGCAGAAGAGGGGACGATTTTAAGTGAATAATGACTTTTCTGTCTGTCCCTTACTCAAAGCCATCACTTTCATTTTATACAAAAGAGCAGCTTGTTCTTTCTGCTAAACTTCTCTTTTCATGTTTCACAGAAGAAACAAAGTCAAACAAGTTTGGAACAACATTAGTTTGAGTTTATTTTTGGGTGGACTATTCAATTAAAAGTGATTTTAGAATTACTGAACTAAATTTAGCATCATTACAGTTCTAAACTTGAAATGACAGTCGGAACGCTGCAAGGGTTATGGACCCTTTTCACACTTCCATGTTTGCAAAGCGGAAGTCGTCATAGTTGGGTAAACACAACTATGACTGGTGCCGAGGTGTATGTGTTTTCACAGTCCTTAAAAGTTTTGCAGGCATTTACGTTTGGAGACATTGACCGCATCGTCCAAGTGAGTTCATCAACAAACAAAACAAAAGTTGTTTTTTGAGGGTAATCTGCACGAATACGCAAGTAGATAAAAATTAATTATTGTTGAGAGGTTGTGCGTTAAATCAGTAGGCACAAATTTATATATTGAAGGGACAATTTTCAAATCTGTCACCATAAATTGCAAAAATGCAAAACAAGAGGGTACCATTAACAAATCTGTGAATAGTACTTGTTGAAACTAATACCTGATGCGACGCAGGATGTGAAGAGTGGAGAGACCCATTCTAACCCTGTCAAACACACACTCTTGTGTCGGTTGTGATGTGTAATCATTCCACTGAAACTGTGACAGTACAGCACTGATTTCAAAGCGTTTCACAATTCCACCTGTGAGCGACTGCTGTAAGTCCTCATCTTGAAAATGCTGTCCACAGACAAAAGTGCTTTCTCATTTAATAATGAAGTTCTCCTTAGCATTTAATTGCCTGAACCCACCGAGCTCGTACAAAGTTCAGCATCTATTGGGATTTCATGGAAAGACAAATTCTATGAATCTAGAAAAAAAAAAATCTGAATTTGTGCAAATAGGAACACTGTAGTGGCACTGGTTCCCTATCTGTCACTCACTCGACGTTGTGCCGATATAGTGACACTAGGTGTCACTCTTGGGAGCCCAAGACATCTCTGGTCTTTGATAAAAGGCCAATGAAAATTGGCGAGTGGTATTTGCATGCCACTCCCCCGGACATACGGGTATAAAAGGAGACCAGCTACCACTCATTCAGATTTTCTCTTCGGAGCAGAACGGTCATGCTCATTGAGCTGAATTCTTACTGTTCATTCACCTCTGCTGGATCTGACGGCACATTTCAGCGGCTTCTCCCTCTTCTGCACTGGTGCACTGCAGAGAATGCCCCTGGGCGCTTCGGCAGAAAAAAGAGAGTACCTGTATATTTTTTGAAAGAGTATATTTCTCTAAAAGAGTATATATCTCTAAAAGAGGGACACACGGAACGTCTTTAAAAAAACACGTCTTTTTAAAGATGCCTTTCCGATTGTGTGTTATTCCTGGTTGCGGTCGTTACCTCTCAACTTCAGATGGTCATGATCGCTGTCTTTCGTGTCTGGGCGTGACCCACATGGAGGCAGCGTTCGTGGATGGTTCATGTTCTCACTGCGAGAACATGACCATGGCAACGTTGCGGTCGCACACACCCCAGCGGCTCCCCGCCTCGGTCCTTCTACCTACGGGTTTGAGGCCAGCACGGCTAGCACTGGGGACGATTTGGGGACCCCAATGGGATCGCCTCCGGCGGGTATCCCCCCGAGGACCTCCCATTCCCCAGCATGCTCGTCTGCCCCGATCGGGCTTCCGGATGAGTCCGCCGGCTCGTCTCACGGTGAGTCTGGCCTCTTGTTCGGAGCCCGCGAAGCTGATGAGCTCTCGAGTGCAGCATCGGAGAGCGGGTTTGTCTATTCGGATGCAGAAGCCTCAGCTGGGCTCCCCCCTTCGTGGAGGATTGCCCAGTCACAGGCTGATGCAGAGATGACAGACATGCTTTCCCGGGTGGCCGCGAGCATCGGGCTAGAGTGGAACCCTCTGCTCTCCCCTGAACCCTCGATGATTGGTTCCTGGGCTCAAAGCAGCCACGCCCCGCTCCAGTACCTTTCTTCCCGGAAGTGCACGAGGAGCTGACGAAATCGTGGGGGGCACCTTTTACTGCCCGGTCCCGATTCCTCAGTTCCCCCGCCCTCACTACCCTCGATGGCGGGGCGGCCAGGGGCTATACGGTGATTCCCCCGGTGGATAAGGCGCTCGTGGTGCACCTATGCCCGCAGAGCGCCGCCACCTGGCGTGGATGCCCAAAGCTCCCGTCCAAGCCCTGTAGGTTCACGTCGTCCCTGACGGCTAAAGCCTACAGCACTGCTGGACAAGCCACCTCTGCCCTGCACGCCATGGTTCTCCTGCAGGTCCATCAAGCCAAGGCGTTAAAAGAACTGCACGAGTGTAGTTCTGCCCCAGATCTGATGCAGGAACTGTGCTCGGTGAACGACCTCGCTCTCCAAGCGACGATGTCCACATTAGTGGTCCAGGAGCGCCACCTTTGGCTCAACCTGGTTGAGATGGGTGAGGCCGACAAGACACAGATCCTTGCTGCCCCCATTTCCCAGGCTGGCCTATTCGGCGACACGTCTACGACCTTTCCCAGCAGTTCTCGACGGTGAAGCAGCAGACGGAGGCTATCCAGCATATCCTGCCCCGGCGCGGCTCTAGATCCTGCACCCCATCTGCTCGTCGCCAAGGGCGTCCCCCTGCGGTGACTGCACCAGCTCCGCCGCAGCCCGCCCCTTCGGCCCGGCCCCGGCGTGGAGCCCACCGCAGGAAGCAGACGTCACCCATCTCACAGTTGGCCACTAAGAACCCACGAAGGTCGTCAAAGCGCCTCTGAGACGGGCGACACAGGGTCGAAGAAACCCACTCAACTGGAGCTGGTAGGAAGACCACTCCATCCCCCGGTGGAGGGCCAGGTGGAGAATCTTTTGTTGTCTTTTTGTTTGATTTCGCTGCGTGCCCAAGTGGCTGCGGTACCCAACAGTTCAGCAAAAGAGCAGTTTCCTCCTTCCCTGGGTCACATACCCAGTGTGCACGGTTGTCGTCATGACCACCGTCCACGGGTTTTTCCTTGCAGGATTGGTGCTCCAGCGGCGGTCTCCCCGCCCCTGCGCGCCCAGCTGTGGCACACATCTGCCCCCGATGTGACAGTCTCCACAGGTCAAGAGGACAGGCCTCTTCCTTCCCCATCCCAGGCTGTACCGGGGGTGGTCACAAGGAGCCAGGTAGGTGCTTCGATGTCCCTAGACTCAGCACGGCCATGACATGGTGTGGCACCTCGAGCTCCGCCCCGCCTCGAGGCCCCACCTGCCGGTACATCCGACGATGTTGTCCCTTTGGTCCCCCTTGCACGGAACTTGGATGCGTGGCTTGCGCTTTCCAGTCCGTCGCGATGGCTGGTCCGGACCGTCCAACTTGGCTACACGATTCAGTTCACCAGGCATCCGCCCAGGTTCAGCTTGGTGAAGGATGAAAACACTGCTACCTTGCGCGCGGAGATCACTACCCTCCTACAGAAGGGTGCGATAGAACCTGTCCCTCCGCCTGAGATGAAGAAGGGGTTTTACAGCCCCTACTTTATCGTACTGAAAAAAGGTGGTGGGTTGCGGCCAATCTTGGACCTGCGAGTACTGAACCGGGCTTTTCACAGACTCCCATTCAAGATGCTGACGCAAAAATGCATTCTGGTGAGCGTCCAGCATCAAGATTGGTTCACGGCGGTAGACCTGAAGGACACGTACTTTTACGTCTCGATTCTACCTCGACACAGACCCCTCCTGCGGTTTGCATTCGAGGGTCAGGCGTATCAGTACAAGGCCCTCCCTTTCGGCCCTTGTCTCCTCGCATCTTCACGAAAGTCGCAAAGGCAGCCCTTGCCCCGTTAAGGGAAGTGGCCTTCGCATTCTCAACTATCTCGACAATTGGCTAATGCTAACTCACTCTCTGGACATGTTGTGTGTGCATAGGGACTTGGTGCTCTCACACCTCAGCCGACTAGGGCTCCGGGTCAACTGGAAAAAGAGCATGCTCCTCCTGGTTCAGAGCATCTCTTTACTCAGTTTGGATTTGTACTCAGTCTCTTTAACAGCGTGCCTCACGAACGAGTGTGCACAGTCAGTGCTGGCCTGTTTGAAGGCGTTCAAACAGAAAACAGCGGTTCCACTGAAACTCTTTCAGAGGCTCCTGGGGCATATGGCATCCTCAGCGGTGGCCACCCTGCTCGGGTTGATGCATCTGAGACCGCTTCAGCACTGGCTTCAGACTCGAGTCCTGAGATGGGCATGGCGCCACGGGACACATCACGTGGTCATCACATCAGTCTGTCACCGTCTTTTCAGCCCTTGGACCGACCTCTCGTTTCTACGGGCAGGTGTTCCCCTAGAGCAGGTATCCAGGCACGTCGTGGTCATGACAGATGCCTCCAAAAAGGGGTTGGGCACTGTTTGCAACAGGCACGCAGCCACCGGCTTGTGGACGGGCCCGCGACTGCATTGGCACATCAACTGCCTCGAATTGTTGGCAATTCTGCTTGCCCTGCAGAGGTATCAGCTGTTGATCCAGGGCAAGCACGTGTTAGTTCAGACAGACAACATGGCAACGTTAGCATATGTCAACCACCAAGGCGGTCTGCGCTCTCGTTGTATGTCACAGCTCACCCACTGTCTCCTCCTCTGGAGTCAGCAGCACTTCAAGTCGCTGCAAGCCTCTCACATCCCGGGCGACCTCAACACTACAGCGGACGCGCTGTCACGGCAGGTTACCCTCAGGGGAGAGTGGAGACTCAGGTGGTCCAGCTGATTTGGAGTCGTTTCGGACAGGCACAAGTGGACCTGTTTGCCTCCCAAGAATCCTCCCACTGCCCGCTCTGGTACGCCCTGAACGAGGCACCCCTCGGCATAGATACGCTGGCACACAGCTGACCCCCTGGCCTGCGCAAATATGCGTTTCCCCCAGTGATCCTACTTGCCCAGACTCTGTGCAAGGTCAGGGAGGATGAGGAGCAGGTCGTCTTGGTAGCACCCTACTGGCCCACCCAGATGTGGTTCTCGGACCTCACGCTCCTCACGACAGCCCCCCCCCCAGCGAATTCCCCTGAGAAAGGACCTTCTTTCTCAGGGACGGGGCACCATCTGGCACCCGTGACCAGACCTCTGGAATCTCCATGTCTGGCCCCTGGACCTAAGCGGTCTACCACCCGTGGTGGTAGACACGATCACTCAGGCTAGGGCCCCCTCTATGAGGCGCCTGTATGCCTTTAAGGGGTGTCAGTTCGCTAAGTGGTGTTCTTCCCGACGGGAAGACCCCCAGATATGCACAGTCGGATCAGTGCTTTCCTTCCTGCAGGAGAGGTCGGAAGGGCAGCTGTCCCCTTCCACCTTGAAGGTGTATGTTGCTGCTATAGCAGTACACCATGACACAGTTGACTGTAAGTCCTTAGGGAAGCATGACCTGATCATCAGGTTCCTGAGAGGCGCCAGGAGGCTGAATCCCTCCAGACTGCGCCTCATTCCCTCATGGGACCTCTCTGTAGTTCTTCAGGGTCTACAGAGAGCCCCCTTTGAGCCTTTGCAGTCAGCTGAGCTTAAGGCACTCTCTTTGAAGACTGCCCTCCTGACTACACTCACTTCCATCAAGAGGGTAGGAGACCTGCAAGCGTTCTCTGTCAGTGAAACGTGCCTGGAGTTCGGTCCGGGCTACTCTCACGTGATCCTGAGACCCCGACCGGGATATGTGCCCAAGGTTCCCACGACCCCTTTTAAGGACCAGATGGTGAACCTGCGAGAGCTGCCCCAGGAGGAGGCAGGCCCAGCCCTGTCGTTGCTGTGTCCGGTGCACACTTTATGCATATATTTGGATCACACGCAGAGCTTTAGGATCTCTGACCAGCTCTTTGTCTGCTTTGGTGCACAGTGGAAAGGAAGCACTGTCTCCATGCAGAGGATCGCCCACTGGCTCATTGACGCCATAGCTATGGCATATCACGCCCAGGACGTGCCACCCCCGGTAGGGCTACAAGCGCATTCTACCAGGGGTGTAGAGGCCTCCTGGGCCCTGGCCAGGAGTGCCTCTCTAACAGACAGTTGCAGAGCAGCAGGCTGGGCAGCACCCAACACCTTTGCAAGTTTCTACAACCTCCGGGTGGAACCAGTTTCGTCCCAGGTAGTGGCACGCAATACAAGCGGATAAGCCCGGGACAGCCAGTCGGGTGTATCGCTTGCACGTAGCGCCTTTCACCTCCTCTGAGCTGAAGACGTGCACCATTATTTCCCAGTAGTGTTCACAAACTATGTTCCCTGGTTGACTTCCTCCGAGCCCTGTGGCAGTCGAGTTTTCGACTCGCTGCTGGCCCAGTACACGCGCTAACTAAAGAGCCCTGTTCTGGGGTAGGTGCTCCGCATGTGGCGGTTCCCTGTAAGGTAACCCCATGTGATATATATTTTCCACTAGTTCGTTTCCCTGTTGGCAAACTGCGTCTTCCTTGGGCAGAGCCCCCTCTGCCACAGTCTCCATGTTTGTAGCAACTCCTCTACCATGAGACTCTCCACATGGTCGGCAAGACCATGTGACGTATTTTCCACTTAAATACCACCCCCCCCCCCCCTTTGGGCAAGGTGTGGTCTCTGCGGTGTCCTCCCCTTGGGAGGAACACCCCCCAACTAGACCTGGTGGCTCAGTTGTATAATCCCCCTTCTTTTTTAGGGAGTGAAAAAAAAGAAGGGGAAAAGTGGCCACGACTGGGTTAGCCTGTCTCTACCTTTTGGGTAGTCGACTTGCCCCAAAGGGCCGTTCATAACTATGTTGGGGGAGGTTACATGTTGGCCTGGTGCGCTGGCTACGAGGCACACAGCGGTCTGCCGTCACACACCGCCAGTTCACGTAACACAGTTCAGCCAGTTGTGGCGTTTTGTATAGGGAACCCTAGTGTCACTACATTGACACAACATCGAGTGAGTGACAGATAGGGAATGTCCTGGTTACTTGCGTAACCTCCTTTCTCTGATGGAGGGAACAAAACATTGTGTCCCTCTTGCCACAACGCTGAACTACCCACTGAATTGGCCGGACCTTGTCTCGGCTCCTCAGCATAAAACCTGAATGAGTGGTTGCATACCAGCTCCTTTTATACCCGTATGTCCGGGGGAGTGGCATGCAAATACCACTTGCCAATTTTCATTGGCCTTTTATCAAAGACTAGAGGTGTCTCAGGCTCTCAAGAGTGACCCTTAGTGTCACTACATCGACACAATGTCTCATTCCCTCCTTCAGGGAATGGAGGTTATGCAAGTAACCAGGATGTTATTACTGTTCTTCCCAATTACCGCCATGGTTTATGCAACTATGATGATGTGGAAGTGTGAAAAGGGTCCAATGATGTCCCATTGGCTGATCATCCTGTCACTGAGTGCGTTTACATGCACTTTAAAAGTTTAATTTAGGTCGGACTAAAGCAATAATTTGTCAATTTATCTTAAAATGTCATGTCAAAGCTTTAATCTGACTGTAGCTCAGTTTCATCCAGCATACACATCAATTGGACCACTATTGGCCTCATTATTATGCACATGCTCCAAAAAAGAGAGGTGCTGCACAACATGTATTTAACCTGGAAGTTGAACACAACCAAAATCAGAAAAGAAGAAGAGTAACAACAACACACTGTCACAGCGTTCCAATCCACACAGCATTGGAACACAGCGTTCCAATCAGGATAAATCAGCCTCAGAAGGGCACTTCGAAAGGGAGAACAATCACGATAATCATGCTGAAAGATTGAGTTCCGAATAAACGTTATGTTTGAGCCCCACACCTTCAGGCTCCCAAAGCTCTCACAGTCGATTGTAAAGTCTGCGAAGGGAATAGGGCTTTTTCTGAATGAAACGTACCCTGTATCTTGTCGCTAGAAATGTTCATATTTGGACAGATCAGCAGTCTGTAAGCCATTCATACCTGTGACACATTGATTTGCCTCTAATTATTATTTTGTCTGTATTCTGTCCATTGACTAATCCTCTTTATTGTCTGCCATAGTAACACCTACAGTATATCACCCAACACCCGTCTTTGCAGTAGCATCAAATTTCTTTCTTTAAAAACAAGTACAAAATCCTTTTTCATGATCATACAGGGACAATTTTCATACTATGGCCAAGGTTAGCATGCTAGCATTAACACCATGAATGTAGAATGTAAACATTACAAATTACACATTATCTACGGCATATATCTTTCAATTTTCCTCGAGTGGTTATAACAGCTTCTTTTACTTATTTCATTTGGATTCCATTCACAGAATGAGGAAGAAAGCATGATTTTGATTGAATATGCTGTCTGAAGCAAATGACAGGTCCATTGACAACAAGTGACATACAGACAACAAACCTATGAAAATACCAGTGATCACTATAGACAAACCATATATTTTCTTAATCATCAGTTTATTCACAACATCTTTCATCAGTCTAAGAGTTATTATTATGCTTTACACAGAGTTTAGAAGGATAATGTCCTTATAAATTGAATGTGCAAAATGAAGCAAAGCAGAGCTTGTATAGTTATGCTCATATGTTTCTCCACCAGGTGAAATTTGCATTGTCTTCTGCCTTCAGACATCACCATAAGCACAACGGATAACATACATCTTGATATGCACCAAAATCAACGCATAAACTATGTAAGAAATGCATGTGGCTGTGAAGTTTTCCATGTTGTTGTGTGCGTCTCACTGTTGAGAATCTAGTTATCTGACTTCTTCGATTCGCTACTATGGTCAACCGGAAACCATATACATGACTTCCTCAGCTGACGTCCTTTCTTCAGCTACTCAATTACGCATGGTGTCATGTACACTTGGACAGGGAGATGAAACTGTAGCTCGACTACGCAAAAACCCGTGGTAGCTTGATTATAACTGCCCATGTCAATGTACACATTGAGTTAATAAAATATGCATTCCTGTTGACTGTATTACATAATTTACAACTAAAAATACAACTACCTTTTGGTGGCACTCTGTGGATATTTAACCGACAACAGGAGCTCACATGTGCCCATACGTTCAACAACATTTCCAGATTTGGCCACTGGAGGCAGCTATTCGAATTTCAGTACGCACAGACCGATTCAGCAGCAGAACATTCAACCTCTGATCAGTCTGAACTGAGTGCCATATTGAATTCTAACTTCTAGTTTAAGATATACTCATATATATCATTAAATGATATTAAAGTCTTGAGTATAATTTAAACTAATTTCTAGCTGTTATGCTCTATGTATTCTGTGTGTTTTTCTGTGGCTTACATGTTGAGTTGTTAAATTCTGTGATGTATAGCCTGAAGGCAGGTCATGACTTGGGAAGGTCCTGTGCTGAAATATAAATCCCTTTCCAGACCATGATGGGTTTTAGCTGTAGGCTGTATGACCTTTGATTGATTGTCCATCTCTACACAGCACCCAGGAGTCCTTGAAAACCCAGTCACTGACATGTGTGTGCAGGCTTATCTGTGTAGTGACATATCTGTGCAAAATCTTAAGGAAAGTGTCTGGAAACACAGAAAAAACTTGGTAAGTTTAGTGTGACCCATTCAGGTGAATGTTGAGATGAAGGAATATCTCACAGGACATCAGAAAAGGGGCAGTGAAAGCACATCCGTCTGGGGAGGAATGGAAAACATCTCAGAAAGATTTGCGCTCCAGTGTGAGGCTAATCACCCAAAAGAAAGATCACAAATGAAATCTCTTTAAAAATCACAGTTGTTTCTCCATGGTAGCAATACAATTTAATAGAGAGCAAATGGAGACATCTCCAGATGTTGCTTCTCAGACCCCAGATCTCAAAAATTTCTCAAACTATGTTCAGATTTGCCAAAAGATTTTAATTTGAACTAATAACACAATATAAAACATTTTGCATAAAATTCTCCCAAGACCAAATTATCTAAGCTTTTCTTTTCTTTTTAGCTCTATAGGCTACTCTTTCCGAATGTCAACAATTGTCTCATTTCTGTCTCTTTTATTTATCCTTAGGAATTTTAGGAAAAACTTCTGAGACAAAACTGACACTTTAATGAACCATAGCTGCAAACTCCAACTTGGCCTAGAAGTCTATGACTTTACAGTAAATATCTAACAAATACATAAGTACTCAGGTAAAAGCCAGAATTAATATTTAGAGATTTCAATTTTGTCATGTCAATTAACTATGCATACTTCAACAATGTACCAATAATCATTATTTGGAAGTCATGTGTGACTTTATATATGTGTGTGTGAGTGTGTATCGCAAATGATTGATTGATGGTTGTTGATGTATAATCATTTATACTTCATCCATCTGCTCCATGTGCAATAAATTAAACCGTGCCCTACCAAAAAACATCCCTTTGCCAAAAAACTCTTTAGAGGTCAGACAAAATTCCATGAGGCAAGATTTGTTTAAAACATCGAAGTGTAACATATATGGAGCCCCTGGAGACGGTGCATAACGGCTTAACCCGGCTGTATTGCGCATGGTCCATAACAACGTTATGCACCACAATTCCCCACAGGTTTACCAAACACACCACACACCTACCATTGGTTGTACAAACAGACAACCCCTCACCCGAACTCACACCATTGGTTTAATCAGTGTTACTGAGTCATGCTGGTCAGAATGCTCAAACCATCAGAGCAATGTTTGAAAGTGCCACAAGTGCCAATGTTTGAAAGTTTTTGGGGGAACTTATTTTAACAACATTTACACACAACTCTTACCTAACAAGTATGTGTATCTTTAAGTGAGGGTGTCATAAGTGCCATTGTTGTACCCTTACAACCCTGTGTCTTAATTTAGAACAGTGCTTATATAAGACTTCCAGAACTTCTTACCTGTTCCAACAGCATTTAAGCCTGCCAAACTCTGTCTCAATGGCTTTAAACAGGAAGGAAAATGGCGCTTACAATGATAACTGTTGGGTTGGGGAGCATTATTTATTCCTACCCTGCAATAAATCTCTTTTGAAATATTCCAAAGCACATGCCTGAATGTCATTGCTAATGTGTAAAAGTATTCATATATTGAATATTTGTCCTAAAACAGGCAAAACGAGATACTATGGTTTCAAGATGTATTAAGCCTACAGCATTCATAAAACACAGTGCAGCTAGCCAAGCAGAACACTTACAATATATGCTAAAACGGGACTAAAAATAATTTTAGCACTAGTTTTGCTCATTTTTCTCCTCCTGGAGGACAGACAGCTGCAACATCACGGGATGTGGAAGATGAGTCACCGATCAGATGCCTGCAGTACCAGCAGGGTTGTAAATGCTGTTCTCATGAGTTTGGGGACAAGTAAATAAAGATGTTAATTACAGAAGGAGAGGCTGTCAGGCAATACTATTTTACTTAGTAACTGACACTTGATATTTTGAACTTAAAGAAATAGTGTCTCTGGGCTGTCAAGCTCCATAAAGGATGAAAAAAACCAATAAAAAATATTGTAAAAGTTCAGCCAGCGGGTCATAGTTTACTGCTGCATAATATACATTTTTAGACTATAATGCATTTTGGATATTGTCACATTTTGTTGCCTCATGATGAAGTGATGTGTGCGCTAGTTGGTTATGGTTACCTTTGAACTATTCACCGTAATAATTAGCCTGTGTTTGACTCTTCAACTCTCTCTCTCTCTGTCCTGCAATGTCACATTTTGCCCTTTCGTGCCCTCGCTCATTAAATAAGGGTGTAAGCCTATGTTTAAAGCCAGTGGATGACACACAGTAGCGGATCCTGGCATAGGCGATCTAGGCAGGCGCATAGGGCGGCAACGCTCTCCGGGAGACCCCGCACAGAGCTTGCAAAATCGCGATGAGAGAAAGGTGCCCCAAAATGTGCCGCCCCACCCCTGGCTTGCAAGATCGCGATGGGAGAAAGGTGCCCCGAATTGTGCTGCCCCGCCCCTGGCTCACAAGATTGCGATGGGAGAAAGGTGCCCCAAATTGTTCCACCCCACCCTCGCACAGAGCTCGCAAGATCGCCATGGGAGATAAGTGCCCCAAATCGTGCCACCCTGCCCCCGCACAGCTTGCAAGATCGTGATGGGAGAAAGGTGCCACGACAGGCTACTCAGCCTTAAAGGCTCTATATATTTAGGATTATGGATGTTCATAATGTATTCTTACGTTATGAACAAACATAAGATAACCATGATAAACAGTAGGTCTATAGGTAGGCTACACCATGACACAGGATCTTCTTAGTAGTCTTGCAATAATTAGTATCAACCATGTGATTTCTGGGTAGATATGACAAAGTCATTGATGATTTTGCATCAATGAAAACTAGGAGGGGAGGGTTAAATTTTAAATCAGGGATTAGGTGTAATAGCAAAGAGTAGCAGAAATTTGTAAGAATTCTGCCATATACTTTATTTATTGACTCTATAATTTAATTGTGCAATTTAAGTTATGTACTGTATATACTGTATAATGTCAATGTTAATAGAATGTGCCATTTATTTATATATATAAGGGGCGTTAAGGGGGTGTGCCACGTCCGATGTCGCCTAGGGCACCAAATAAGCCAGAACAGCCACTGATGACACGCATGTGTGAGTGTGTTTTTATAAGCTCATGCTGGGTTAGTGTGACACGTTCTGCCCATGGGAGGCTAATTGGCTAATGGCATTTAACACCCGCTTCAGAATGAGCTGATGAACACAATGAACTGTGGGATACTGAGGCACAAAGCCATGCTAGGAGTTACTCTTTTAAGCCAAGCATATATTCTAGGCTTATGATGTCTTATAAAACAGTTAGTTCCGGTCCTCGACTCTGACTGGACAAGAGATGTTCCATGAGTACTGATGTCTCACACCATCAACCCCTGGACGCTTCACCGTTTGTATCACTCCGCTTATGTTTGTGGCATTCTAAACTAAAGTGTAAGAGCAGCACAGATGTATAAAAGAGTTACAGTATGTGTCATCTCATTTTTCCATGTGACATTAAATATATTAGCCAGCAGGTATCGACAAAAGATAATTTTTATGTGTTATGAGTTATTTAAGTTTGACGTGCATTGAGTCAGCGCATGTCAGTCAACAAGCGTTTTCTTTGAAGTCATCGCCATTGTCTCTCACTCCATGATCAACTGGATTACTACTACACTACTACAGCTGGGAAATACAGTTAAACTAACAGCTTCAGCATTAAGGCTTATCACAGCTGAGAGACACAACAGACGGAGTAATCAAAAACATACTCAAGGCGCTTACCTTTTACCAAAGATTCCGCGTTGTGAGGAGAAATAAATATTCAACATGGTGGAGGAGAGAATGGTTTATAATGACTCTTGTGCACCGGCTACCATGAAATACTCAGGGGGACCTCCGCTGACTAACACTACTACTGCTTGGGACCGAAGTCAAGACAGATGCAGGTAATCGCACAAACTCAGTCGCTCGCTCTCTCTCTCTCTCTCTCTCTTAAACACACACACACACCCTTGTTTCTCCAGTAACTTGTTAGAAACAGCTCAAGCCATCCTTATTATTTCTGAACAGATGTTTTTGAATTAGTTACAGAGGCTTGTGCACATCTTTTGAACTAGCAACGGCAGATCTTGATCCATGGCGTAAGAAAGTAGTTCCTTGCACAAATGCATTTTTTGAGACAGTCCTGCTTTTCCTAATTTTTTTATTTACTTGTTCTTTGAACTGTAGTATAAAGCAATATCCCACTTACAATCGTGCTGTATGGCCCTAAATCAGCACGGCTGTGATTACTAGCTTTACTAGATAACATACTGTCTACACTGGATGTAAGCGGCACGCATCAAAAATAAATCACTCAAATAATTTTAGATAATAAAGCTGTCTACACTGAATGCGTTCATTGCGATGCGTTGCAATGCAACTTCAGTTGATGGATGGCCCGTCTTTATTTGGCATGCAAAAGAGCGGTTACACTTTACAATAAGGTTCCATATGTTATTACAAGGACACTTGAGCTGTTACTGTGGTGATGGCCTGCACTGAAAAATAAAGATGAACTAATCAAGTAACAGAATGGTGAGAAATTAGTTTGACAGTTTGAAGTTCAAAGGAACCTTGGATCAACTTTTCAAACTAATTTTTTCAAATGAAATTTTAGACAGAATTTTAGCCTCAGTCATCTTTTACTTTCACTTCTGGATGCACAGACTTTGACATCCCCTTTCCTTTAAAGTAGCTAAGCCTATTTATTTAGCTATCTAAGCTATCCATGATTATATGGTTAGTTGCTTCATATTATTTCCATTGTGCATTGTTTGTTTTTATCTCAGCTGTCTGCAACCCACTAGTTGAAAGCCACTGTGCAAATTCATCTCTAAACCACAATCTTCAACCTATTGCAATTATCCACACACCACTTATGCACACTTCTATATTTCAAGCCCACAACCACCACCATTGTGTCCTTGAGCAAGGCACTTAACTCCAGGTTGCTCCAGGGGGATTGTCCCTGTAATAAGGGCACTGTAAGTCGTTTTGGACAAAAGCGTCTGCCAATGCGTAAATGTATTATAAAAGAGATAGTTCAGACTAAATTTTGATTGGATGAGCCACATCCAAAGCCATTGTAAAATGACCATAAATATATTTGCACGGCATGCATGTGGGTTGTGAGTTTGTGGAGGATGCAACAGACCATGATTTGGCTAGATTTACTAAGAGTGTAAAGCATCACTCCACCACTGTTATCCAGACACCTGAATGACTAAAATTTGTTGAAAGTGCACCTGAACATGTGGCGTGACTGGATATCTGCCCAGTTTCAACACTCTTTTCCATCATTTGATCATCATTTGATGAATTACTGCTGCCATTATTACTATAATTCATATTTCATATTAAAATTCCATTTACAAACAGCTTTCTGCAGGCAGTAAAAGCACAGTGTTACTTGCGGCAGACAAATAGTGCTGACTTTTGTGAACAAGGTGCGTTCTTATTAATTTTTGTTTATGCTGGAGAAAATTACAATGACACCTGCTGCAGCACTATATTAGTGCAAATAACACCTGGTTAAACTCGACAACAGGTAATTAACAAGTTATGTTTAGTGAATTTCGCCCTGAATATTTTCAAAAATAGATTAGTATCAATTCCTGGAGTGTAAGAAATGTTGGTAACACTTTACAATAAGGTGTATGCTTTTCAATTATATACCAAATTTACATCAAACTGAACTGAGTAATCTTTAACACAATGAAAGTTTTATTAATTTAACTTTGCTAAAGATTTCTCAATTCAGTTTGATGAAAAATCTTGTATGCAAATGAAATGTGTAAATCTTAAAGATAGACATTTTTTGTGTGTGTACAGAACTTACTATCTAACAAATACTAATACAACTTTTAATTTTAAATGTGTATGTGAACATGACTTAATGCATTATGAACTGTCAATTAACAATTGTATTTTTATACAATTAACATAAATGCTGTAAAACAATATTTCTCATTGTTCAACTTTTACTGTACATTTACTAGTGTTAACGAATATAACCTTATTGTAAAGTGTTACCAAAATTTCTATGTATTTTTTTAATAACATAGAAAACAATAAAAAACACTTTATATAAAATATATATATAAAAAAAGCATTTTGGCTTAATCAGTGGCAGTCCAGTTTTATTTATAATTTAGACTGTGTCCTGAATGACGCACTATACACTATGCACTAACAATAAACACTATACACTCAGCCATGTAGTGCATGAATTTTCAAAGTGTGGTATCATCCCAAATGAAACAATTAAAATATTTTTACAACACGGAAGCATGAGCCGTTTAACAGCTGACGGAAGTGACGTTTCAAACGCACATGATGTGTTATTGCTAGCTTTAGCACATAAGCCAACTTCAGTTCAACATTTGTATCTTAAACAACATGCATATTCACACAGCGTGGGGTGATGGTGAAGCATTCAACTTACATTTGTAAGGTGCTGTCTTCACAGAAGTTTCACTAGTTGTTACATTCTCCATTATTTCCAACTGATTGTCAGGGGGCCTGGGTATCTCAGCGAGTAAAGACGCTGTCTACCACCCCTGGAGTCGCAAGTTTGAATCCAGGGCGTGCTAAGTGACTCCAGCCAGATCTCCTAAGCAACGAAATTGGCCCGGTTGCTAGGGATGGTAGAGTCACATGGGGTAACCTCCTCATGGTCACTATAATGTGGTTCGCTCTCGGTGGGTGCGTGGTGAGTTGTGCGTGGATGCCGCGGAGAATAGCGTGAAGCCTCCACACGCGCTATGTCTCCGCGGTAACGTGCTCAACAAGCCACGTGATAAGATGCGTGGATTAACGGTCTCAGATGGGGAGGCAACTGAGATTTGTCCTCCACCACCCAGATTGAGGTGAGTCACTATGCCACTACGAGGACTTATAGCGCATTGGGAATTCCAAATTGGGGAGAAAAAGGGGAGAAAAAAAAACAAAAGACTGATTTGTCAGACCAGCAACGCAGCCAGGTATCTCCACCCCATCCGCTATGTACCAGAGATTATTAAGCAGAGATGGACCACTTCTACTAAAATGAATGTGAGAAATTATAACGGCCAACCAAGAAGCTCTAGCACCCAACGGTCAACGGATGTAGAAAGGAAGTCCCACATTACAGTTAAAAGAGCCAATCACCTTTTAGTTACAGACATAGCCCGTCAATCAACTCGTTAACGTGCATGTGCATTAGCCAAACAAGCAGGGAAATTGTGTGTTTTAGTGTAATATGAGGTAAAGAAATACAATTTATGATTCCAATATTATAACATTTTATTGCTGATTTGAAATATGTTCTTTGATCGGAATCTTGACCAACCGTTTGTGAGATTTCGGTGTTCCCCCATTCAAGTAGATGGGAGCTGCACTGGCATGTCTGGAAATAGACTCCCAAATCAGTGGACTGACTTGCTAAAAAGACTTTGTATGTATGGTAAGCTGCAAGCGCTGAGTGCATGAAGTGTCCAACATTCCCAAGTAGGTATAGTAGGTATAGCTGCAGGCCAGAAACCTCCAAATGGGGGCTTCTCCAGAAGGGGACGTGGTTACTCAAAAAGGGGGTTGCGCCAACTCCAAAAGAGGGAGTCACTTCTACTCACGGTTAAGGTTAGGGAAAGCGCGATGGGAGAAAGGTGCCATCCATTGTTTCTGGCAGACTACTCTGCCTTGCAGGCTCCATTTGGGTAGAATTAGGGTGGGGGCGGGGTTAGGGCATCTGCTACCTGCCAGGAACAAACCGTGGCACCTTTATTCAGTGGGCTAGGGAAAGGGTTAGGTAAGGGGCTCCCTATATCTTTAATGGCAGTTTAGAGCTTCCACCCTTTTTGGAGCAATGCCTGCAGCTTTATCCTTCTCAACATTCCACACTATGTTTTGATGGTTGAAGAAGAGCATCATCCGGGTTGTAAACACATTACTCTCGCACTACTTATGCTACAAAATGACAAAGAATAGTGCAGAAGTGTGCGGTTTGGGACTCTTCCCTTTTTAAAGCAGTCCAAAATGATTTTTCTTATATTCTTATATGATTTAATTGTGATACTTTTGTTTTCTTTTGTTGAGGCTCTTCTCTAAATTATTTCTGATGTGGCTGTGGACATGAATTAATGATTTTACATACTTTGTGTGTGTGTGTGTGTGTGGGTAGGTGGGTGGGTTTGGGTGGTTTATGAGGACATTTTTTTAGATTACAAACTGGTAATTACAAGGGTATTATGCTATAAATGTGGTTTATGAAGACATTTCTAGTGTCTCCATAAATCATATCGCTTAAAAAACATACTAAACAATGTATTACTGAAAATGTAAAAATGCAGAAAGTTTTTTGTGAGGGTTAGGTTTAGGGGTAGGGTTAGGGTTAGGGGATAGAATATATAGTTCGTCCAGTATAAAAATCATTATGTCTATGGAGAGTCTCTGCACATAAGGATAGCTGTGTGTGTGTGTGTGTGTGTGTGTGTGTGTGTGTGTGTGTGTGTGTGTGTGTGTATGAGATTTTTCTTGCATGACCCATAATACAGTTGCCACAACTACATTTTACACAATTTTGTGGTGCTGACCAGTTTCTATGGGAACAAGTTACCACATTGCTAGGTGTTACTTCAACTATGGACACTTCTGGCCCTGTGAATTTTAGAAATTACACAATTGACACTAAAACAAAGTTATTCTGAAGCCATTTTCTCAGTTTCACTGTTGGCATAGTTACTGCATTTTGTCATTGTAAAGCAGTACAGCTAACTGCACGCACACACACACACACACACACACACACACACACACACACACACATATTCACTTCATTCTGAATCTACAATAACAGACATCTTCCTTGTCCTTGACTTCTTGTACTCAGTGGTCTCTCATTTTCTAGGTATTCATAGAAAGCAATTATGATGATTGAGGATCACATTGTGCTTCAGGTAATTCAATAAATGTTTTATTCTTGGCTGCGCTGTACAAACATAGAACTGTTAAGGGACACAGAAGACGTCAGCAACCAATGGCAAATTTCTGGAATCTGTTCGAAAACAGTGATTATTTTAAGTGGCACCGAAATCATACATTTCAGCTTAAGGACGATGATACTGGGAGAGGAAAATAACAAAACAGAAAAGGTGAAGAAGTTAACAGATTTGGATAAAAACACTGACTAAAATATGATTAAAATATGGAAAGGCGATAAAGTGAAGTCTAAAGGAAAGAAAGCAGTTTAAGGTTTAGAGAAAAGAGAAAATTTGACTCTGGTTAAGGTCTTGGTCATTAGAGCTTGCTTCTTCACTGTGAATGTTGTACCATTGACATTTCCACCAAAATGAGTCTTTATTCATTTATAATGACCTTAGAAAGGTTAACTATCCTACTGAATCTCAAATTCTCCTCCTTACTGTCATCTTTTAACAAAGCCTCAGTGACAGCGCTGTGCAAACCAAGAGCAAAGCAGTTGGGTTCTGGAGGTAAAAAATACACCATTTATTTTCTCCATAGAGAAACTGACTTTTAACAGTAATGTGTAAAACTTTCAACACAAACCTACCATGAGCTCAGAGGCTGCAAAGCTATGATAAATGCTTCCGTAGAAGTCAATGTGATTTCAACTAAATGTTTTAAAATTGTGTTTAATAGCTACATTCTTAGTAAAAAGTACACTACCTATAATCCCAACTAATGTTCCCTCTAATGTTTGTTCTTGCTGAGCAAATCCTATTTGTACTGGGTGGAACATTCATATATATATATATATATATATATATATATATATATATATGTATATATATATATATATATATATATATATGTATATATATATATGTATATATATATATCCTGCTCAGGTGGCCGATGTGTAAGGAACCATGTAATATCCTTTAGCAAAAATGTCACCACTGTCACATAATTTTCATGAGATCAAGTTGAATAATCCTAAAGGGAGATCAAACAATAACACAAGTCACTGCTACCATTGGAAACTGGAATTGCTAAATTGTTTGAGAAGCATATTGGTTTCACCATTGTACTGCAAAGTGCGAAAGATCTCTATTTCTCTAAATGAACTGCGTTTACACTCTTCTTCTCTTTCTGGTTCACATCTGGCACATGTGCTCTCTCACCTCGCCCCTCCCCAAACTCACAGGAACCATTAATTGATCAAATCCACCTGTGTATAAGGTGGGCTTAATGACTTATGCACCAATGAATAAAGGGTGAAATAACTTGTTTGCAAAAACCACATTATGCTAAATGTACATTACAACCAAACATTGACTGATTGGGGTTTCTTAAAGGAACAGTTACCAATATACCTAACTTTGTGAACCATAATAAAACTCAACACACATGTTAAGAACTGTTGATAAATGCATTCTAAGTTCTCCATTTCAAGTTTTGGGGGAAAAATCTCTGGGGTTACACTCTAAAGATTTAAACTCAAATCTGCACAGAGAAATTAGTTAGCGTGTGTAGTATGCAATAATATCTCTTCATTTACTCTTCATCAGGACTCGACCCAAGGATTTTATTGACCTGGATTTTCAGATGCCATAAAAAAATATTGACTCTGCAATAACAGGATATTACATTTAGATATATAATTATTATTATTATTATTATTTTACTTTTAGCTGTGTGTACAGTACAATGAGTGTGTACAACTTTACTGTGTACACATATATAAGCAGTCATAGATGCTATAAAGTTTATATTGAAAAAATTTCCTGATTTTTTGTATATTGCAATTGCAAATACAACCCAAAACTCCTTCAGCTGCTGTCCTGCCCACATTTACTGTCTTATCATTGAGTTTTATGTGATATTGCAGACAATGTTAAACGTAATAGCCTGTGGTGAATGTGATCATTTAGAATTTTGCATCATTCAGCACTTTCTAAAAATAGTAATGGTGCGGTTCATCCATGAAGGTTAATACACACACACACACACACACACACACACACACACACAGGCACATTCAAACTCCCATCAAAGATACGACACATTTGACATGACATGGAACTTATTAGTAGATTAAAATCCTCTTATCTTTTAATATAAGGGAGTTTGAGAGACTCGCACACGTTCTTCAGGGCCTGCTCTATTAAAATACCCTTTAATGTTTTTAATATCTGAAATCAAGCACATGCTTTCTAGCAGAGACAGTGTAATAACTTGAATAATATCACCTGGAGACAAGTGACAGAGAGAAGAGACCAAGACAGACAGAGAGAGAGATAGAGAAAGATATACAGAATTTAAGGCAAAAAAACAAAACAAAAACAAAAATCAAATACAAAAAAGTCATTAATTTTTCAGGCCACATCCACACTAATCTGTTTTAATTGGAAATGCATTGATTTCGCTACTATTCCGGCTCTCATCCACATTGGAATGGCATTTTTCTCCACCAAAAACTGAGATTTGTGAGAACGCTTTCCATAACTGCATACTTTGGAAAAACTTGACATTTGGAAATTGAAAATGTAGGTTTCAAACTTAAATGGATTAGTGTGGACATGTCCTCAGCCTCATATTATTCCAAATCTGTATTTTGTTATTTTTTTTCTGTAATATATATATATATATATATACCTGGGGCCTGGGTAACTCAGCGAGTAAAGATGCTGACTACCACCCTGGAGTCACGAGTTCGAATCCAGGGTGTGCTGAGTGACTCCAGCCAGGTCTCCTAAGCAACCAAATTGGCCCGGTTGCTAGGGAGGGTACAGTCACATGGGGTAACCTCCTCGAGGTAGCTATAATGTGGTTCGCTCTCAGTGGGGCGCATGGTGAGTTGGCCGCGGAGAATAGCGTGAAGCCTCCACACACGCTATGTCTCCGTGGTAACGTGCTCAACAAGCCACGTGATAAGATGCACGGGTTGACGGTCTCAGACGCGGAGGCAACTGAGATTTGTATATATATATATATATATATACACACACACAGTTGAAGTCAGAAGTTTACATACACTTAGGTTGAAGTCATTAAAACACATTTTTTAACGACTCCACAGATTTCAGATAGGCAAACTATATTTTGACAAGTCGTTTAGGACATCTACTTTGTGCATGACATGAGTAATTTTTCCAACAGTTGTTTACAGACAGATTGTTTCACTTTTAATTGACTATATCACTGTTCCAGTGGGTCAGAAGTTTACATACACTAAATTAACTGTGCCTTTGAGCAGCTTGTAAAATTCCAGAAAATGATGTCAAGCCTTTAGACAAATGGCCAATTAGCTTCTGATAGGAGGTGAACTGAATTGGAAGTGTACCTGTGGATGTATTTTAAGGCCTACCTTTAAACTCAGTGCCTCTTTGCTTGACATAATGAGAAAATCAAAATAAATCTGCCAAGACCTCAGAAAAAAACCTGTGGACCTCCACAAGTCTGGTTCATCCTTGGGAGCAATTTCCAAACACCTGAAGGTACCACATTCATCTGTACAAACAATAGTATGCAAGTATAAACACCATGGGACCACGCAGCCATCATACCGTTAAGGAAGGAGACGCATTCTGTCTCCTAGAGATGAACACAGTTTGGTGCGAAAAGTACAAATCAATCCCAGAACAACAGCAAAGAACCTTGTGAAGTATCTATATCCACAGTAAACGAGTCCTATATCGACATAACCTGAAAGGCTGCTCAGCAAGGAAGAAGCCACTGCTCCAAAACTGCCAAAAAAAGCCAGACTACAGTTTGCAAGTGCACATGGGGACAAAGATAATACTTTTTGGAGAAATTTCCTCTGGTCTGATGAAACAAAAATTGAACTGTTTGGCCATAATGACCATCGTTATGTTTGGAGGAAAAAGAGTGAGGCTCGCAAGTGGAAGAACATCATCCCAACCGTGAAGCATGGGGGTGGCAACATCATATTGTGGGGGTGCTTTGCTGCAGGAGGGACTGATGCACTTCACAAAATAGATGGCATCATGAGGAAGGAAAATTATGTGGATATATTGAAGCAACATCTCAAGACATCATCCAGGAAGTTAAAACTTGGTCACAAATGGGTCTTCCAAATGGACAATGACCCCAAGCATACCCCCAAAGTTGTGGCAAAATGGCTAAAGGAGAACAAAGTCAAGGTACTGGAGTGGCCTTCACAAAGCCCTGACCTCAATCCGATAAAAAAATTTGTGGGCAGAACTGAAAAAGCGTGTGCGAGCAAGGAGGCCTACAAACCTGACTCAGTTACACCAGTTCTGTCTGGAGGAATGGGCCAAAATTCCAGCAACTTATTGTAAGAAGCTTGTGGAAGGCTCCCAAAACGTTTGACCCAAGTTAAACAATTTAAAGGCAATGCTACCAAATACTAACAAAGTGTATGTAAACTTCTGACCCACTGGGAATGTGATGAAAGAAATAAAAGCTGAAATAAATAATTCCCTCTACTATTATTCTGACATTTCACATTCTTAAAATAAAGTAGTGATCCTAACTGACCTAAGACAGGGAATGTTTTCTATGATTAAATGTCAGGAATTGTGAACAACTGAGTTTAAAAGTATTTGGCTAAGGTTTATGTAAACTTCTGACTTCTACTGTATATATATATACAGTATATATACACACACATCCTCTATATATATATTACCAGTGGCATTGCAAGGGGCGTTGCAAGTGTCGTTCAGGGCCTTAAGCCCCTGATGTATTGTCCAAATCCCCTGATCTTTTTTGAAGATTCAAAGACATTTCACTTCACAAATAAAATATGTTTTATGGCTTTGATTTTGTTTGCAGTTGTCTGTCCATGATTAACCTCTTGAGATCACCGAATGACTGTTGTGTGCATTTTCCTTTTCCCTTTTTGATTTGAACTAGTAGCACCTAATAAACAATAAAAAAAATTTTTTTTAAAAAATATTTCTAGAGCAAATAGTTTTTCTAAAAATTGATGTCTACATATGTGGACAGCGGGACTAAGTTGTGAAATTTTAAGTAATACCAAGCTATAGAAAGTCTTTTATTTTTTTCATCAAATAGTTCATTATGTTTCCAGGAGTGTTGGTTATTCATGTTTTTGAGATGTTATACACATTACAGCTGATATTCTATAAAGCTGAATAAACAATTCTTATTCAAAGTAATGGCCAGGATTATCCAAGAGATGAGACTAGACCTGGCTGGCCAGCGACCAAGAGGTTAACTAAAGAAATGGTGGATGGATGCCATCAGAGAAGATATGCATGCCATCGAAATAAACTTGGAAGATGCACTGGATCGGAAAAAGTGCCGAGCTGCATGCAAAATAACGGACCCTGCACCATGGTGGGAACGCCGTTAGGAAGAAAAAGACCAGCATCATCCAATCACAGCCAACCATGTTCAAATAAAATTTAGCATTATACAATTCTGAATCTATGTACTGATTATCATTGTCCCATGTCTGCCAAACATGTTGAGTGGTCCAAAAATCATCTGCAGCCTGAAATTGAACTTTTGATGGGATTTTAGGAGTGAATGCACTTAGCTGCGTAGAAAGCTATAGGATACACCCTTGCTCCCTATTTAGTGAATTACTTAACCTCCAATGTGCTGTCTGTCTGCACTGGTCTCAGAACAGTTCAAAATACACATTATTTTCATCCTGACTCCATATAAATCCTCTGAAAGCAACATTTTTTAGCTTTTGCATGAATACATTGATTGTCAATGTGAAAATGCACAGTAAATATAGTAATGTATTTACTAATGTTAATGAATAGAACCGTACTGTACAGTGATAACAAAATAAAATATAACCAAATATATATTAAAATGAAGTGAATTGACCCACAGATGTTTTAATGTTGATAATTGTTCAAAATAATTTTTTTTCAACTTTTGAGGGAATAATGCCCCATTTTCCACATATGTGTACTGAATGTTTATCAGGGCGCTGACGTGTGAAAAATGAATGGATTTTTTAAAGCAGCATATCAAACGAAACTAGAGACACTACTCTTTACAACCAAACAGGTTTCAATCAAAAACGTAAAAAGGTTTCTTACCAGAGGCACTTTTTTTGGCGCTGCGCCCGTAGAAGCAAAAATAATACGTCCATACATGTGGACGCAGGGTCACACAAGGTTAAAAGCAGTAGGCTCTGGTCGTGGTAGATAACTGTATATATATTAATTTAGTTCTTACGCTTTATATTTCAAATCTTGTCATGTCATAGAATTGCTTTGTGTGAAGAACAGACTGAAATGTATTTATTTAAGTGTCATTTAATTATTGCAATATGAAAATTGCTATAGCCACGACTGAATGTGATGTGTCATTTTTTAATTTTGTTAACAAAAGCGTGGCGTGAATTTTGGGGCAGGGGAAAAATGATCAGTAAATAACTTTTTGGTCTTTTCTGTTTTCCACAGAAAAAAATAAATGCAAATGGGTTTGAAACAAACAAGGGTGAGTAAATAATGATAGAATCATTGGTGAACTTTTCCTTTAATTTACTGCATTTGATAGATGGGTAAGTTGCATCCTATTAGAATGTGGTTTCTGCAGACAAAGCTCATCAACCTGTTTTTATAATAAATAAATAAATAAAACATTATTTTATTTATTAATATATATAATTTTTTTCCAATTGAGGATGTTCTACAATGTCACCAAAGGTTTTGCTGTCAATAAATGAGTGAAACATGCTTTAATGCAACATTGTCATATATTTAATACTTGTTGATCTTTGATGATAATTGTATTCGGCCATACAAAGAGTGCAAATGACTTTAATTTTATTTGTCCCATCTGGATTGCCATTTACAAAGACTTTGACCATTTTTTTTCTATTATTTACTGATAAATGAGAGTCCCGCTATGGTATTGTTTTATTGAACTCGGACACTTGTCCGAGTTCAATAAAACAATACCAAACAATGCCGGTTACTGGCAAATTTGACACATTCTCATGGCGAAATTGTACGATTTCTCTAAATATGGCTAATTCGTATGTTATCTATGACTTCTCTCACGACTCTACAGCCATTCATGTCGCACGACATCATTTCCATCTAATACTCTACTTACACACAACAGCTTCCTATCATGTTTACAGACTCTACTGATCAGTTAGGTTTAGATAAGGGGTTTAGTTAAGGGCAAAATATTAATAAGCATGTCCTCCATGCCTTGCACGTGGAACTTGCGCCTACTTCCACATTACACATCCGGGCATTTGCACTTGGCCAAATCATTCTAATTCATACGAACAACATCGTACGACATCATACGATTTAGCCAACACGTAAAATATGTCCAATTTTTTCATGAGATCGGGTTGGCAAATTTGAGTTCCGACCAGTTTTCAGAGGATTTGTGAAGATTTCTAGTTGTACACACATAAAAGCATTTACATTTTAAAAGCTGTTAATACGTTGATAGCGCACATTTCAGAGTCTGTTTAAACATACAAAAATTTACGTTCAAGTACCATGAAAAGCAAATGTGATCAGCATGGATACAAAAAGACAGAATAGAAAGATTGAGATTAATTTAAAGAGAAAGTAAATTAGAGACCTTCAGATGTTTGAAATATTTAGTTTATACCATTACAAAGATAAAATAGCATTTTCAATGAAGCACAAACATTCTCAGATTCTATTTCAGAGCACATTCTCAAAAGAAGCTTGGTTCTTTCAGATTTTCAAAGCTGTTTAGTATCTGGATAAAACCAATTGTGCACCTATTTTTAGATGTTTAACTGAGCACTAATGTGCATGCTTTTCTTTGCTTCTATTGATTCATGTGTTTTCCCCAGTGACCCTACAGAAAGAGCTTCTAGTCTAACATTTTTAGAGACTAAAAGAAAAATGTTCTTTGTCTTCGAAAAAGTTTGGACTCTCATATTTGAGCTTGAGTCTGAGTATTTGATCTACTGGTTTGTCCTAGTGTAGAGTCAAAGTAACTAAAAAAACAAACAAACAAAAGCTAAAACCAGTTAAGGCTGGCTTAGGCCATCAAATGTTGAGTTGACTAAGCCAGCATTCTATTATTCTACACACTTTGTTTAGGGTTTTTCCAAATTTCTTAAACCAATACCAATATTATCAATTGTAACTTCTCCTAAAGCTTTCAAGCTTCATCCACCAAATTTGGCACAGACCTTCAGACAGTTCTTGGACTGCCATTACTTTTCTTATTGATTTCACTTGTGTTCTTTCCATAATTGAGAATTGAAAATCCCCAAAATCCCATAGATTTATGTTGATGGATTGTTCAAATGGGTCAAAACAATGGTCACATCCACTCTAATATGTTTTCAGTTTCCTAACGTCATCATTTTCTGAAGATATGGAAGGTCTTTGGAAAACAAGCCTGGTGACTGATAAGTTTCCTACCTTTTCATTGGTCACTGCTTCTTTATCGTTACAATTAATTTCTCTATGGAGACAATTAATCTGATTTATACTTGCACAACCCTGTTGCTACATTCTATTTATCTTCTGTCAGATCCTTAAAACCTCATTCCAGTAACTTCTGTCACATACATCTTAAAAGTCCCATTATCAATTTGACATGATTCTCGAAAGTGTGTTTATTGATGGCACAACCATATTAATGGGTATCAAGCCCTGTAAGACTTGAGTAATCTACATTCTCAGCACTCACCATCAGCAGCTGCCCATCTGCGTTCTCTGGTGTATCAAGCTGCTCTTTGATGCTCATGTTGCTCTGTGATGAAAGAATGTACAGCAGAGAGGAGTGATGATGAATGAGTTCACGCTGTGGAGTAACCTCGCACGAGATCAGAATTAATGAAAACACAATCATACACAGCTTTCAAGAAGACAACATTTCTTGGCGGGCTTTGAAAGGATATTTCTAAGAGCACATTTAGAGTTAGAGCAACCAACAGAGGGATTTAAAAAAAAAAAATTATGATGAGATGCATACCAATTCCTTTTTTATTTACTTTAAATTGATAGTTTCTTAGTTATCGAGCAAACTGTGGTGGTATACAAATATACAACAAAGCAGTTTTAAGTTTCGAGTGAACTATTTTGCATTGTGGCAGTAGTGCTTTGTACATTTAAATGGAGAATAGAATATCCTGCAATGACGGAACACAATATGGCACTAGTAATGTGAGCAGTCTTGTGGATATAAAATACAAAACAATGTATGTATCCAGTATTTTAAATAAGCACCAAACTTTGAAGCTGCCAGAAGGAAAATAACATTTGTTATATGATGAATTTAAACATTAAAACTTATTCAGACACAGATGTCTAGCAGCAGTAGTTAAACCACTAACTTTTAGTTAGCCACTAATACGCTATATGCTATATACTGATAACACTAAATAATATAATTTGAGAAACAAGTTGTAATGAGAAGCTAATGTAATATACAGTTGTTTGCATGTGCATTCAAAACTTCCAGTAAGCAGAAATGGACTATCCACTACGTCATCACGCCACAGTCTGCAGTGAGGACTACTTGAGTTTATGAGGTGAAATGACCACAGGGTGGTGCCAAAAGCGAGTTGTAATGTGATTGCTATGAACAATCAGTTGTGCCACAGGAGGAGGTAAACGCATTTGAACTGATGCAAAAATGTCTGATGGGAGATGCTGCTTGTCAGTAAAGGCCCTGGCACACTCACAGCGAAGTGATTCATCGTTCTTTGCTCAGAGCCAAAAAGTTCGAAACAGCTGAGCAACGACACACTGGCTGCAAACATTCAGACACTGGCCGCGCTGGAGAGGCGTTTAGAGGAACATTTAAATATGAGGACGCTAAAGACATGTAAAACATCAACTAGTATGACATTAAAATGTGTTATCAATGACCTCATGCCTCATTCTGAGTAGAATTCACATAAGATCAGTAAAAGAAGCTGATTTAACTACTCAGTGATCCTTTAAAGTAATATATATGCAGTAGATAATGTTTAATTTGTCATGTTTACCGTTTGCACTCATAATGCTAATGCACTAACCTGCTATATGTGGTCACAATATGCAGCGGATACACTCTGTTATTGTTATTTATGATGACACTGATACTACTGCAAAGATGGGTGTATAAAAGTGTGTTAATGGGTGGAATATAGACAAAACTAATTATGATAGGCATATCTTACTATGGGCAGATGTTTGAATGGCTTTCAGCTGCAGACGGCACATGAGTGAAACAGCATATCAAACAACAGTGTGAATGAGCACTTAAGAGTATCTGAGTAGATTTGATTCCTTTTGTAGACTAATTAAACAAAAAAAATTGCATGACATGTTTTTGGAAAATGTCTCAAGGCGAATGATCGTACAGATGTAGGTAAGTTGCAGCAGAAGCTCGCTAATATCGCTGCACGCCGGTGTGTTCATGTTGACTGATCTTAACTGACTGAACGGGAATTAGTTGTCATCCTCAAAGTAGATGAAGCTCCAGGTCTCACCTACCCATGACGTGGACCAATGGCGGTAAGAAGGTGTTTAACAGAGGGTACGAAGTTTTCCTAAAAGTTCTCACTTGCGAGCTGTTACGAATCACTGAAACTAACTCAAAAACACCTTTGTTTTGGCCAGATTTTGTTCTAAATGACGTCACACTTGTTCAGTCTTTGATTTCGTGTGAAATTCAGGCAGGGGCCTGAACTCGGCAGAATGGGTTTGTTCATTGAAAGATGTGCATATTTCATTCAACAACCAGTTGAAAAACAATCAGTTAACCACATGAAACACACCTAAAGGGGCAACAAACACATCAATACCTGTGTAAAAATTGCAGGAAAACAAAAAGTAGTAGTTTTTATGATTTATTCATGCTTGAACTGGTGCAGTTATCAATAATATTGCATATTTTGTCCAATGAAAACACATTTGACACTAAAGCAATGATTTTGAATCGGGAAACAGATGTAAATTTTCTGATATTACCAACAATAACATATGAAAAAAGTCCATTAACATATACTGTATACCAATATCTAATACAAAATTTCAGATATAAAATCAGTGACTGCATGGCTAACTCTTTGAAATGAGAAGTTTTCCTATTAAGCTAGTAGGCACATTCAAATGTTTTGGCATACAAATATGGCGGCACAGTGACTGTGACTTCAATGTTATAACGTTATCAGCAGTTCAGTTCTATATTACTGATCATTGATTTACACCTAATTTATATTAGGTTTATTTATAAATAATTAAAAGGCTTATCTATATAGAGTTTCAAATATAATCTCATTTCTGGCCTCACCACTGCTACTAAACTTTTTGTGTATTAGATACACACACACAGTGTGGAGACTCTGGTCTAAAATTGGAGTGCTAATTAACTCTTGTTTTCTCGTCTGCTGAGACGTCATGTTGCGTATGCTTGACACTATCAGGCGTACTTCCATTTTTCATTCGGGTTGTACTCTCATATTCCCTGTCTGTATGTCACCCCCCCTCTCTCTCTCTCTCATTATCTTTTAAAAAACATGGCCAGACTTTTGACTAAACGGCAAAAGGTCTGGTTCATATTGAAGCTTTTTTCTGGCCAACAACTGCCCACTTAGACAGGAAGAGACGTCTGAGTGACATGTGAGTTGATCAGTCACAGTTAGTATTGTTCCTTAATGCCGTTTTAGAGGGTTATCTGAGATTTACCACAATAATAGACAGGAGTGGAATAAAGCAAAAAGTATACTTCAGTTTTTGTGCATACGCTAGCACGTACAGGGCGAGTGACGTCAATTTTGCAATTGATATGATGACGTGTTGCATATTTTGCTGTTTATAAATAACTTTTCTTTGGAGTGATTAAAGATAGCATCTAGTGAACATATGAGGGCACAGGGGGAGAGAATGCATAGGAGTGAAACGACGGGCAGAGAGAACGAGAGGGTGTTAGCAGGAAAGATCTATGCTTTCGTAAATAATATACATGAAGTCTTGTCTTTCATGTGTTTTATCAAGTGCTTACTGTACTGTTTTGTAACATGACTGTTGTGTGATTCTCAGGTCAGCTTATTTTTGTACCCATTAAAATGTCATTAGTGCTTTTGGATGTGGATCTGTGGAGGTGCAATTAAAACTCTCTTAATGAATCAATATCACCACTGGTGGGCTGAAAGTCTGCTCTGCCAAAGTCCTCATTAAAATAACACCCACCCACACATACACTCAACACCCCCCCCCCACCACACACACACACACACACACACACACACACACACACACACACACACAAATATTCTTATGGAGAATGTCAACTAACTGTTTGTCTCTGTGTGTGTCTGTATACGAACTTGACTATATTGTTGCCAAAAGTGAGCTAAATCTGACAAAGCCTCCATTTGGGGACATTTGGGGACGTCTTCAAATGGAAAATGTATTCAAAAATTGTTATTGAATTTTTTTAATTTTTTATTTATTTATTTATTCCTTGCTGTGGTCACCTTTGGCTTGCTCACTTGGGGTCTAAAAACAAATGTTATTTACTTAATAAAGCAAAATCTAATATCATATTTTTATCATATAGCACAATGATGACTATGACATTACAGGTTTTATTTTTTGTTATAGCATAATTTCCTGTACAGCTGCTTTGAAACGATGTGAAAAGCACTATACAAATAAAAATGACTTGATTTGACTTATCATAAATTGTTACTGCCAAGGACAGTCTCATAAGGGAGGGGTCACTGTCAGATAATTTTCGGATTGTTTAACCACAATATCTTTTATTATACTTAGAAATATATTAGTGTTGTTACATTATACAATCATTTTTATATTTTATGTTCCCTAACCCAACCCCATTCCTAAACTTAACCAATTATTAACATTATAAAACATGTAACAGACAGGTAAATTTAGTCACAATTATTTGATTTACATTGAGCTATTATATAGATATTTTGGAGCCCCTTACCCAAACTTTGCACCTAAACCTAACCAATTCTCAGCAATATAAATGATGCATCAAGCAGATACAAGTACAGTCAAAAGTATTCCAAACCAAACGACAGCTTTGTGTGAGGAATGGTCTGAAACCGAAGGTTTTAAGTGCCATCTCCCATCAGACAATTTTTCATCAATTCAAGGGTGATCACATTTCTTTCTAGCACTACTAATGGTGCGTTGTGCAAGCAACCTCTAAAACCTGGGTTCTGGTCCCTTGTGAAGTAATCACATTCACATGTAATCGGGCATCCAATCAATTTGCATCTCTCTCTTTGTCTAACATTTACATCAGCTTGCATGGTAAAGTGTGCTTTTGGCCGTGACACATGAAAGTGTGTCTTTAACCACGTAAGCTGTAGCCAAATAAATCCATACAAAGCTAGTCTAAATCAGTAGTTAAATAAGCTCTGAGCTTTCCTGGTTCAGGTACACATTATGAGTCAGGTCACTAGCCATTTAAGCTATTTGGCTAAGCAGGCCGAGGCACACATAGAAATTTAGTTCATGAGTGTTATGCCATTTGGCCACTGGCCAAGGCACACCTAGCACACTCTCGGTGCACATGGCTCTTCGGAGCAGCAGCAGCACACAAGTCTTGGCGATAGATCTGCTTAGTTGGGGTGTTGTGTTTTGTCTTAATGTGCTATGCGTTTTATGCAGCTTTGTTGGGGATTGTTAGTAATGTCTACAGTATTGTGCAGCAGCATATCATACATGCTTATGCAGCATGTTTTATGTTTTGTCTAAATATGAAGCAGCAGCAGCAGCATGTCCAAATGCTTATTCAGAATGTACATATGTGTATATTCTAGCAGTAGCAAGTCTCCGTACTTGCTCTGCAGCAGGTTAAGACCCCGCACCCTGTCTGCTCGTCGCCAAGGGTGTCCTCCTGCAGCAACAACACCGGCTCCACCGCAGCCCACCCCCATGGCCCGGCTCCGGCGTGGAGCCCTCTGCATGAAGCAGATGCCACCTGTCTCACGGCCGGCCACTAAGAACCCAAGGAAGGCTTCGAAGTGCCCCGAGACAGGTGACCCAGGAGCAAGGAGATCCACTTCTCTGGGGCTGGTCGACAGACCACTCCATCCCCCAGTGGAGGGCCGGGAGGAGAATCTTTTTTCACTGCATATCCAGGAGGCTGTGGCACCTAAAAGCCTGACAAAAGAATGGTTCCCTTGTCTCCTGGGTCACATATCCAGTGCGCACGGCCGTCGTCACGTCCACCATCCCATTTTGGCGGTGGACCCCCCGCCCCTGTGTGCCCAGCTGTGGCACAAACACGCCCACACGGGATTGGTTCCAGTGGACTACGGGGACGAGATTCCTCCTCCCCCCTCCTCGACCAATCTTATGGTGGGCAGCAGGAGCCAAGTAAGTGCTCGATATCCCTGGACTCAGCACGGCCACGGGGCTCCAGTCTCCTCAACATGGCACCTCGAGCTCCACCCCACCGCGAGGCCCCACCCACTGGTATGTCCGACATGATCATTCCCTTGGTCCCCCTGGCCCGGAGTTTGGCCGCATGGTTCGCACTTTCCAACCTGTCGCGATGGCTGATCCGGACTGTCCGACTCGGCTACGCGATTCAGTTCGCCAGGCGCCTGCCCAGGTTCAGCAGCATCCGCTTCACCTCGGTGAAGGGCGAGAATCTCGGCGACTGGCTGACTTTAGCTCACTCTCGAGAGTTGCTATGCACACACAGGGACCTTGTGCTTCGACACATCAGCCGACTGGGGCTTTGGGTCAACCGGGAAAAGAGCAAGCTCTCCCCGGTTCAGAGCATCTCTTTTCTCGGTCTGGAGTTGGACTCAGTCTCGATGACAGCGCGCCTCACAAATGAGCGTGCACAGTCGGTGCTGAACTGTCTGAAGGCGTTCAGACAGAGAACAATGGTTCCACTGAAACACTTTCAGAGTCTCCTGGGACATATGGCATCCTCAGCAGTGTCCACACCGCTCGGGTTGATGCATATGAGACCGCTTCAGCACTGGCTTCAGACTCGAGTCCCGAGATGGGCATGGCACCACGGAACACATCGCATGACCATCACGCCGGTCTATCGCCGCCTCTTCAGCCCTTGGACCAACCTGGCATTTCTACGGGCAGGGGTTCCCCTAGAGCAGGTCTCCAGGAGTGTCGTGGTTACAACAGATGCCTCCAAGATGGGCTGGGGCACCGTATGCAACGGACACACAGCCGCCGGTTCTTGGACTGCTCGCCTTGCGGAGGTTTCGGCCGTTGATCCAGGGCAAGCACATGTTGGTCCGGACGGACAACACAGCGACGGTAGCTTGCACCAACTGCCAAGGCAGTCTACGCTCCCATTGCATGTCACAACTCGCCTGCCGTCTCCTCCTCTAGAGTCAGCAGTGCCTCGAGTTGCTACGAGCCACTCACATCCCGGGCGACCTCAACACCGCAGAGGACGTGCTGTCACATCAGGTTACACTCAGGGGAGAGCGGAGACTCCACCCTCAGGTGGTCCAGCTGATTTGGAGTCGATTCGGTCGAGCACAGGTAGACCTGTTTGCTTCCCGGGAATCCTCCCACTGCCCGCTTTGGTATGCCCTGACTGAGGCACCTCTCGGTATAGACGCGTTGGCACAGCTGGCCCTCTGGACTACACAAGTATGTGTTTCCCCCAGTGAGCCTACTTGCACAGACCCGGTGCAAGGTCAGGGAGGATGGGGAGCAAGTCATCCTAGTAGCACCCTACTGGCCCATCCAGACATGGTTCTCGGATCTCACGCTCCTCACGACAGCTCCTCCCTGGCAAATTCCCATGAGGAAGGACCTTCTTTCTCAGGGACAGGGCACCATCTGGAACCCGTGACCAGACCTCTGGAATCTCCACGTCTGGCCCTTGAACGGGACGTGGAGGACTTAAATGGCCTACCACCCGCAGTAGTAGACACGATCACTCAGGCTAGGACTCCCTCTACGAGGCGCCTGTATGCCTTGAAGTGGCGTCTGTTCGCTAAGTGGTGTTCTTCCCGATGGGAAGACCCCCAGAGATGTGCAGTCAGATCAGTGCTTTCCTTCCTGCAGGAGAGGTTGGAGGGGCGGCTGTCCTCCTCCACCTTGAAGGTGTATGTAGCCGCTATTTTGGCTCATCACGATGCAGTAGATGGGAAGTACTTGGGGAAGCATGATTTGATCATCAGGTTCCTGAGAGGTGCTAGGAGGTTGAACCCCTCTAGACCACGCCTCGTTCCCCCGTGGGACCTCTCTGTAGTCCTTCACGGTCTACGGGGAGCACCCTTTCAGCCCTTGGAGTCAGCTGAGCTTAAGGCACTCTCTTTCAAGACTGCCCTCCTGACTGTGCTCACTTCCATCAAGAGGGTAGGGGATCTGCAAGCATTCTCTGTCAGCGAATCATGCCTGGAGTTCGGTCCGGGTTACTCTCATGAGATCCTGAGACCCCGACCGGGCTATGTGCCCAAGGTTCCCACGACCCATTTTAGGGATCAGATGGTGAACCTGCAAGCGCTGCCCCAGGAGAAGGCAGACCCAGCCTTGGCGTTGCTGTGTCCGGTGTGAGCTTTACGCATCTATTTGGATCGCACGCAGAGCTTTAGAAGCTCTGAGCAGCTCTTTGTCTGCTTTGGTGGACAGCGGAAAGGAAGTGCTATCTCCAAACAGAGGATCGCCCACTGGGTCATCGCTATGGCATATCAAGCTCAGGATGTGCCACCCCCTGCGGGGTTACGAGCCCACTCTACCAGGAGTGTGGTGGCCTCCTGGGCCCTGGCCAGTGGCACCTCTTTGGCAGACATCTGCAGAGCAGCGGGCTGGGCAACACCTTTTCGAGGTTCTCCACCCTTGAGTAGGACCTACCATGCGACTCTTCACATGACATACTTCCAACAAGACTCGGTAAGACCATGTGATGTATTTCCACTTGAAGTACCCCCCCCCCCCTTCTCTGGGCGGGGTGTGCTCTCTGCGGTGCCTTCCCCTTGGGAGTGACACCCCCCGACGTGGACACTCGCGGATCCCAGTCCGTTAACAAAATTCCACTCTTTTTGGGGAGAAATAAGAGGGAAAAGAGGCCTCGGCTGGGCTAGCCTGTCCCTATAGTTAGGCAGTCAACTTGTTCCTGATGGACCGTTCGACATTCATAAGAGTGTTGGGGGAGGTTACGTGACGGCCTGGTGCGCTAGTTACGAGGCACACAAAAGTCTGCCCGTCTCGCACCGCTAGTCCACGTAACACAGTTCAGCTAGTTGTGGCGTTTTGTATAGAGACCCCTAGTGTCACTACATCAACACAACGTCGAGTGAGTGACAGATAGGGAACGTCATGGTTACTTTCATAACCTCTGTTCCCTGATGGAGGGAACGAGACGTTGTGTCACTCTTGCCACAATGCTGAACTACCCGCTGAAATGGCCGGGACCTTGTTTCGGCTCCTCAGCACAAAACCTGAATGAGTGGTTGCATACCAGCTCCTTTTATACCCGTATGTCCTGGGGAGTGGCATGCAAATTCCACTCGCTAATTCTCATTGGCCTTTTTTCAAAAGATCAGAGGTGTTTCGGCCTCCCAAGAGTGACCCCTAGTGTCACTACATCGACACAACATCTCGTTCCCTCCATCAGGGAACGGAGGTTACAAAAGTAACCATGACATTTTGGGAAGCACCAGCAGGAACCTGCAAATGAGTCACTGGATCTGGAGTGGTTGAATGAGTGATTGGAGCAATCAGCACTCCTCCAGTTCCAGTAAAAGTAGCATTTCTAGCTCTAATTAACCACTATAGACTATAAATGATTTATGGTGATTCTTTGTGTCTGTCAATGTAAAGTACCTTTACTTAAACCTGAAGTGTGTAATTCCTGCAGCACTAGTCTCACCAGATGTAATTGCAAAAATATAGCTGCAAGCAGCAATTATCCAAGCATATATGGAGAGATGACCAAAATAATCAGATTTAACAGGAAAGATATTGTGGATGCCTTTCAACACAGTTGTTTTGGTGTTGTTAAGGGTTAGGTAAGCCTTAGGTAACCATAACGCTAACTCTAAACCTAACTTGAACCCTAACCACCTAAATCACAGTAGCCAGTACAGCCGCTCCCTATACGCATTGCGCAAACTGCGTAGGGCACCAGAAATTCCATAGGCTGTCCTTACTCTCACGTTATCCGTTATTCGCGCTCACACTTTCGTGCCACGCCTTGCTAACCCTTCCCATCCACCTCCTAACCCTGTCAACGATCGCTAACACCTCCCGGTTCAACAATCACAGAGCTCTGCATAGCGCATCAATTTGGCCAGTGGCGGCCCTGATTGTAGCACAAACAGAATTTTCTTAAGTTATAGCGCCCCCTAGAATCATAAATTAATGAAATTGTGCACATGACCTCAGAATGTTCTGTTGTCCATGTGTTTTAAGTTTTGTTTATTTTCAATCTTACGCTCACAAGATATAGTCCAATTAGTCATTATAGGCCACACCCAAAAGCATATTGTCTTATATCTTCCGAACAATTTGACGAATCAAAATTCTTTTGATTACTTTTTGTCAGGAGGAGCTGTAGATGGTGTATACTAAATTTCGCACAAATCGGGCAAATGGCCTAGGATGAGTTAAAAAAAAAATTGTTTAAAAAAAGTCGAAAAGGTAGGATAGTTTTCATGCAGAAATGGAAATTCCATGTGGCCACAAGATTTCGGGGCACAGAAGGATTTGGAGAAACTAAAAAAATATATTCCAGAATATACAGTTCCGGAGTTATTAGCAAAAACACAAATTAGCTAATTATAGCGTCCCAGTGTGGTCGATTCTCACAAAATTTTATATACAGCTTCGTGTCTACAACCTGCTTGTGTATAGTATGTTTTATGACCATCATTATGGCCATTCACAACTCAAGTTATTAGGTGCTAACATTTTATTGGCTACTGCCGACCATTTTTGTTGATTTGTCAAATCGATATTGTAAGAATATGTTAGCATTTGAATCAAAGAAGATGCCTATTTACTTTGAACAATTTATCGATCAAACGGCTGCGGAGTTATGACAGATTTTTAGTTGAAGCACCCCCTATGGGCAGAATTGTACGAAACTTTGTGTGCATCCTAAACATGGCCTGTTGACTATGTGTACCACGTTTTGTTAAATTTGGACTTTGCGTTGAGTAGATATTGATCAATTAATCAGATTGTGTTCCACCAAAGGAACTGTATCACTAATATCTTCAGAACTATTTGACATATCAAAATTCTCTTCATTACTTTTTGTCAGGAGGGTCTGTAGATGATGTATACAAAATGTCATGCAAATTGGACAAACGGCCTATAGGACGAGTTCAAAAAAGTAGATTTAAAAAAAAAAAAAATCAAAATGAAATCGGAGATATACAAAGGAATCAGAGGAAAAAATCATTTTGATTCTAGCCGTTTGGTGCTTGGACTCCTAATAATCAATGTTTTCAAACAGGTTTCCCCAAAAACACCCCTCATCTGCCAATGGTCAGCCAAACAGATAGTCCTGCCCCAAACTCATGCCATTGGTTCAGCCAATGTTTCTATGTCAGGCTGGTCAGGTAACAAACATAGCTTTCAGGCCGAATGTTAGAGACTGAAAGCCTCAGTCACCTTTCACTTTTAATGCATCTTTTTTCCCATAAAATGAAAGTGAATGGTGACTGAGAATGAACATTCTGCCTAATCTCCTTTTGTGTTTCACAGAAGAAAGTAAGTCATACAGGTTTAGAACAACATAATTTTGGGGTGAACTATCCCTTTAAGTGCACAAGTCACTATAGCAGGTGTTGTGTCTGGCAACCTGTTCAGAACTAATAAAATCCAACAGGAGACTGACAGCTGTGTGATCACACCAGCCACATGCCTGCTGACAAAATTACGACACAAGCGTGCACTGCATACACACGCACTATTTCTTTCCCTCTATGGCTCAATAAATCCTGTGATCTTCATAGTTTTTTTTAACACTTCACTATCTTGACATAAATCTTGACATCTGCAGTCTCCTCAGTGTGTTCATGACAGAAGCTCCATTACACTTCCTTGCACTTGAAGGATGCACAGAGTGCAGGTATAGCGCTTTACACATGCATCAGTCATGAGAAAGTGTAATATGTAGACAGCAAACTTGATTGCAAAATGCACTACTATGGACAGGATTATGTTCAATGATATGGAAATAAAACAAACAATATATTGAATTCTAAAGTCACTTATCACTTCAAATATTGATATATGTAGTTAATTGCAGTTTATTGAATTAATTAATTAGCAAATCATGCAATTCATCCGATTGCAATGCACAAAATGACAGCCCATAGTAAACTGTAAATATGTCATCTACTGATGAGACACATTTTTGTTCTTTAATTATTTATCTATTAAATGGAAGGATTGGTACTTGACATACAAATGGATATCCTGCCAGCAATCTCTGTAATATGATTAAATAAAGTGCATTAGCCTATAATAATAAATAACTGTGACCGTTCCTGCCTGACCAGCAATATTGAGACCACAACACTGTCATAAAAGAACCGCTTGTTGAAATCCAGAGCTCTAAAGTAAAAGAAATGCTCCTAAAATCATGCACCTGCTATTTTTATTTTATGATTTGGTTTGCTAGAAGAACCACAAACTATAACATTTATTTATATTACAAACTATATTCTAAAACATAAATATTAATTAATGTTTATGCTTTTGTGATTGAAAAAAAAAATGCATTCAAAAGCAAAGGCAACCTATTAATATCAGCTAGCAGTGTAATAATAAAAAAACATTTCTTAGATGAGAGAAGATTTTGAATCTCTTTGTGAGCAGCTCTATACAACAATTCAATTCAATATTATTTGTGCAGCACTTTTCACAGTACCCAATATGTATGAAGAGTTTGACACTTACTGACTCTTGATATATTTACTCTAACTGCAAGAACACACACACACACACAGGCACGCATACACACACACACACACACACACACACACACACACACAGGCTGTGGATATAAAATATTAAAATTCTCATTAAGCGGGTGATTAGAGAGAGGAGATAATGGCACGAGAGAGGAAGATAGGAACAGAAAAACACAGATGAGAAAGACGGAACAGAGGAAGCAAGAGGAAATAAGGGAAAAAAAGATGTTGTCCATCTTTAAACCTTTAGAAATTTGAAGTATAGGCTGATTTATCAATTGTGGGTGATAATGATAACCAATAATATTTTTTATGTTATGGCCGATATTCGATATGATAGCCAATATCAACTTTGTCTCAGATGTTTCTCCTAAAATGCCACAGAAGAAATAAAAACAAACAGTAGAGAGCTCACTGATTTTTGAGATAAGCGACAAAACATGTCTTACATACAAAAGTCATCTTTATTTTAAAAATCAAGAAATTCATAACAATAAAAATATTGGAAAAGTTAAATCTAAAGGAAATGTGTATACTCAGGGCATTGTTTACTTATGTTTTAAAACAATTTCATTAGAATTTTTTCAAATACGTGCTCTATACTTGGAAGCACATGTAACTTAACCACAATGTTAAACTGCTAAACAAAGTGTTTAAAAATGCAACAAATTCATAAATATAAATATCAAATGAAAGGTAGGGATCTGTAAGATATCAAACAATACATTAAGAAAACTTTAAATGATATTTTCCACATCAAATTTGTGTCCTCACTTTGCGTCAACAAGATTTGTTTTTTAATCCTGAATAAATCAGAAAATGTCCTGATCAGCTTTAACTCTGAGTACCCCTTTCCCACTTCCTGCTCATGGTGGATGCAACAGTAGGACACGTGGTCACACATTTGATATTTTTCATTTTTTAAACAAACAGTGTATAAGTCTCTGCGGTCACAGCTTCAACTTATCAACTCCGTCATTCTCATTATTATAATTTCTGTTAAAATTGTGGGATCAATTTTGGCATTTTAGTTTAGTTTATAGAGGGGGGGGGGCTCCAGTGTACAGCACATAGTTAAGATGGAAAAATATTACATTTTGTCAACTCTGTCAGAATTTTCAGAATAGTATGAAAACAGAAAAATATATATATATATATATATATATATATATATATATATATATATATATATATATATATATATATATATATATATATATTGAATGTATTATATCACTTAACTCCTTTACTGAACAATATTATTAGATAATTAAAGACTTTACACTTGTTGGATGAATCAAATTAAAATAGCACACATTTTGGTGTGTCTGATGGAGTTGACACAAATGACAGTATGATGCGAGTTATGAACTGAATAAATGTCAATTTTCCGAAAAGAAAAAAGAAAAAAAAAAGTGTTTTCATAAAAACCTGTTCCCTTACATCATTCGTTAGCTGAGACCTTTGTCTACAAATATATCCATTTCAAATGAATTTAGTATTAAAAAATAAAAACTCAGATTTTAAACATGTTTTGCCCCTTATCTCAAGAATCAGTGAAATATAAAACATGGAAAGTATAACTCAGATCATTTGACGTTAGGGGAATTTGTTAAGAAATGTTTAAGTTCATATTGAGATTGATTGCAGACTTTGGTATCTTGGCAAATGTGAGCACATTTTGAGATATTGTTGAGATCTCTTCTGAAACTCTAGAAGAGAAGACTTAACCAAAAGTCTGAATCTTAATTTAATTTAATTGCTGTCTTGGAGAAACAGTTCAGATATTAGTTTCAATAGATACATTTCATTTGTCCATATAGTTTAGATTAAAGAATATTCCTACTGGGTTACTGTGACCAGGAGGTGGGCTCAAATGGAGGAAGGAAGAAAGAAAGAAAGAAAGAAAGAAAGAAAGAAAGTTTTACAATGACTTTATTGACACATTTTTCACGCTTACATTAAAAATATCCCAATGTCTCAATATTCCAATACAATAAAAAAGAACAATAAATTAACCTACATTAAAAGTTCAAAACCATTTGACCATTATAAATTGTGCACAAAGTTTCATTGACACACCATACCAAAACCCATAACATTGTTTGAAAGACTATAATAAGAAAATTTTAACTTTAGCCTAGTGGCGACCAGTCCCTTAAATGTCATTTCAGGGTCCATAGTGCAAATTTCACCCCTTTATTTTCCCATGTCTTCCATATTGCTAGTTTTGCCATTCCTAACAAATAACATAACAAACGAAAAGAAAGAAAGAAAGAAAGAAAGAAAGAAAGATAGAAAGAAAAAGAAAGAAAGAAAGAAAGAGCTAATAGAAAACAGTAAACATGTTCCCTTAAGGCACTTGAAGACAAAAATACACACATACAGGCAATCATTCTTAAAAAGCCCCAGAGTTTTTGTGATGACATCTTTATTTATTATTTAAGATTTAAAAATGATGCGGCCATCCATCATTGTATGTGGTAAAATCCACTGAAGATGTAGTACTCTGCTTCATTTAAAAGGGGTTCCATTTTAACTCTAGTATTCACTCACATAGACACACAAACATGCAAACACAATCCAATAAAACCCATCTGTTCATTTTCTGATTAAGCCTTTCTTTTGAAAAATAAATTTATTTGATTCACAGCTATTGGAATATTACTGTAAACATGGTAGTCAGCATATTCTGAATTAACTAAGACTTGCAGTCCTGCCATTAACTTTTGAAAATACTGGATATGCTAATGCCATATACAGTATTTCAGTTAGTTTATGGTTATTCTAGACAGTAATAAACCAACTCATTAATTCTTCATATCCTTGAGAACAGCTAAATGAATTGCAAAATGTATGCCACGAGATTCTTACAGTGCTTCCATCTGTTTGTATAATATGTCTCAAATGCTCAGCAGCAAAACAAATACAAATAAAATAAATACCAAAAAAATTACTCTTTAAATTCTAAGGGTGAGAGAGAGTGGAAAATATGTAAGGGATAATGTACGGTCAGACGTTTGTTATCGCAAAATAAACCCAGACAATAAACTCCAACTTGCATCGGACTCCGATGCAAGTTGGAGGACTCTTGTATCACCCTGAAGGGGTTTATTTTTATTATCCCACTTATTACATGGCTAAAGCTACTAACCAAATAAATAAATAAATGGACATAAAATATTTATTTGTGTTAAAATTGTGTAATTATGTGAGAAAAAATAAATCACTGAACAGCTGAAATTAACTTCTGGTTTGCATCGGAGTTCTGTTGGTGTTTACTTACTGTCTGACTCTTCATTATTCAGCCTATTACAAGACTACTTGCCAAATAAATAGATAAATGCACATGAAACATTGGTTTGAGTTGAAATTATTTTATTAGCTTACTTGTAGAGATCACACAGTGATCCGAGAAGCAGGAAAGATGACTCACAATACCCGGATGAGCGGTTGTTACTCAGAGATATCAAACTGCTAGATGGTGCCATTGACCAAAATCGAGTTTCAGTAGTTCACATGTTAATGTAATCCTGAAGTGAGGATAGTGTAAACATGTTTGGCTCGCTGTCCCTTGTGGAGGGCTCAGGGCTCAAGACTTCACCCATCCTTGAATACTTTGGGGGGGGGGGGGGGGGGGTTGGCTTGCTGAGCCTTGTTGGGTAAGAAGGGCAGAGATGCCACAAATGATAGAATAAGCGGTTGCCACTTGCGGAGGCAGCCTAACACTAAGGTCTGCTTGGGGACAGGGAACCGAAGAACTAGGGGGATAGGATCCAGAGAAGGCAGGGAATGAATAGAATAAAGAATAGATGGAAACAACGAAGAAACAGTGGGGGTTACTGCTGCAACGAAATGAGCTCTCGCAGGAGCTAATATTGCACTGGAGGGATCCGCGACGCCCATAGCTCCTCCGGAGGAAGGGGGTGAAAACTCCGCTGCTGGGGCAGGTCCGCTCCTGGTGAGAGTGCCCACCTTGGACCCGACCTTAGGCCACCTCCAGATGCAAGTTGTTCGACGGGAGGGGCTCGCGCAGCAACTCGAATGGGCGAACCCCACGGGTGTGGGGCCCGGCTGCCACTCGAGCGGAGGCCCTCACCACATTTGAACAGTGGAGTCCTCGCAGCACTTTGCATGGGAGAGCCCATGATACAAATAAACGTGAGTTAGCTCACACAGCATCAGAACTGGAGGACCCTCACTGCGATTCGAATGGGACAGCCCAGATGTAATTAAACGGCATGGCCTTCATGACGATTCAAACAGGGGGGTGGGGGAGATTCTTGCCGCATCCAAACAGGAGGGCCCTTATAACGTATGAAAGGGCCTTCGCGCTGATTCGAACGGGAGGGCCCTTATCGTGTACAAACAAGGCTGTTTGGAACAAGCCCCCCATACAAAGGAACAAATGGGATGGGTCCCTGAACTTTAATTAACTTTGGTTAAATAGGATTATTTTTATATGTTAAGTCGGTTGGCCACACTTATTGACTGATGGATGGACTACCTGATATAGATGTTAGAGCACCTTTTTGATATGAAGTCGGTTGGTATGGATGTAGCTGTGGAATGTGTCAGATGACCAACGGCCCAGTGAACAGATTTGCTGCGATGGGTAGCACCTATTGACTAATAGATGAACTAGCTGATAGAGCTTTGTGCACCTTTTTGATGTGGAGTTGGTTGGTACGGATGTAGCTGTGGAATGCGGGCTACAGTGGTCACGGCGCCGATGTGGAAAGAGTGGCTTGGGTATGAGTTTGCTGGGATGTCAGGTGTGAGAACCAATTTAAGGTGTTTTTGGAACCAGAATCTTGACGCTGCCTGGTTGTTGTCATCTGCGAGAGCGGGTCACTTGGGTATTTAACTTGGGACCCTCTGTAAGACGGGTGGTATGAGAGTGATTAGAAGAGCTGGAGGGGGGTCTGCAGGTTGAAAATAAATTGAATGTCCTCTTTGTTGATCTGAACTAAAAGTCCTCTTTGTTAATCTGATTAGCTTAAAATGGTTTATAGTGCATATACTGCACCCTAATGACGTAAGGTTTGCACGGCGATTCGAACGGGTAACCTTGGCATGCATTCGAACGAGGGTCCTCTCTGCATTCTGCATTGTGATTGGGAGCTTTAAATATCTCAGAAGTATTCAGGAGGCGGCAGATAGTTCTTTGTTGGAAACGGCATCTTCGTTGGGATGGAGCTGTGTCATGGAACTGTTCTAAGAGCTTCATCCTAGTGCCCAGTTTCTGCTTTGGTGTTTGTACTTATGTTAAAATAAATGTTTTTTCACAGTTTTTGCGTGTTTGGTCTCCCTTTTTGTTACAGCCTTAGAGCCGGGTTGTAACGGCCTGGACGTGGTGACTCACTGCATTCAAACGGGAGAGCGCACACTGCATTCAAATAAAGTGACTGAAGTTGCTTTAGAACGAGAGCCCTCCCCCTCTTGCGATATGAACGGGCTGATTCCTTGAGCACTGTGTTCAATGAGAGATCATACGATTGATGTGAAAATGGTTTATGCTGTATTTTACTGAGCTCACTCAGCACTGCGAATGGCTGAATCCGCAGGCGTGGGCCCGCACAGTGTTCGACGGGAGAGCACTTGATTCTTGAAAAAGTGATATATGCTGCATTTAAGTGAACTCGCTATGTGATACGAACAGGCTGAATCCTCAAGCATAACGCCGTTCAACAGGAAGAGCCCCTGTTTGTGTAAAAAGTTTTATGCTGCATATGAATGAGAACTCACTCTGCGATATGAGCTGAATCATCAAGCAAGGTGTTCGATGGGAAAGCGTATATTCAAATGAAATTATTGATGCGGAGATGCAGGCTTGTGGTGAACTGATTAGAGGAGAACTGAAACAGGCCATTTGTTGTCAATCACTCAGGCATAATATGAGACGATTAAGCAGAAAACGCGGCACGGTTACAGTGTTCTGGATGCTTAATCGCATGGCCTGAAAGACACGCTGTGGTTGTGATGGGCAGCACGTTTGCACTGCTTCATAGATGAATTGAGCCAATAGCATGGGCACAGCAGTTGTGGTGTCACCAAGCTTGAAAGCACTGACCAAGGAGAGGATATTGCGATGAGGTACCGGGGTGGTACGTATGAGTTGGAGGAGAAAGGGACTTGCGGTTGCAAAATCGGGGCTCGTTACGGCTGCACTGACTCGATCGGATAGATGAAAGGGGCTTCAGCGGAAGCATGGCAAAGTGCTAAGGCTGCAGTGGATTAGTATTAGAACCATTAGTGAATGTGGCCGAAGGAACCTGAAGCGTGGTCAAACATAAATCGCATCACTCCGTAGCCAACATTGGGGCTAGCTGGGGCTCAAGTTTGGGCAGGCATCTGAGTTCTGCTGAGATCACAGCTGAGCCCGGCACTCTGATAGTAGGTGTAGCAGGGCTACCACTACTTGCTGCTTCTTAGAGGTATGGGATTTATGGATAATATAACATTTATGGATATTGTAACTGTTATATGTAAAACATACATTTGCAGAAACGCCTAGCATTGAATGCCGCTGGCAATTGAGGTATTGGACGAATAGTTGAGCCAGGATCATAAAAGGGCTCCTGTAGTAGCAGAGTTTAAAGCACTGCTATAGCAGTTGAGTAGTTGAACTGGAATGGTAAATGAGAGTATGGTAAGATGAGTTCTGGTGGAGACCAGTGGAACAAATGCTGTGTTACACTGCTGTGGAATCCACTGTAAAAGCACTTATAGGAAGATATTTCGGACCTGCAAACACATGTGAAACAAAGAAGCCATGTTCAAACACTTGTTGAAGGAGACATAATTAAACATAGCATCTGCGGACACCTTTGGTAGAAGGCAAGAGACACTTATGATTTTGATATTTGTTTCTGCGTATTGGTAGAGGAGCAGTGCTAAATTCAATGGCCTGTGAGCCATCGAGGGTGGAGAAAGTCTAGCAGGATGTTCGAGGCACTTTACTGATTTGTGGATCACAGCAAATAAAGAGTAGGGAGTTTAGATTGACTCAATCAGATTAGATTTATATAGGAGGCTTAAATAACAGCCATCGGAGGCCTGTAGGCCATGGAAGAAATAAAATTTAAACAGTTGAGTAATACAGGAGAAATGCATGAGCAGCCATAATGGTGATTGGTGGTCCAAGCATGTGGATAGGAGGAAGCTTTAATGTAGTGGAGAGATATAATTCTAATCTCCTTACAATTGTAAAGGAGGGGCAGAGGATGTGGAGGCAAACTTAAATTGTTTGCTGGATTACATTTCTGGATCATTTGTGAAGCAATGTCAGGATACATGTTTGCATGTATGACATCATGAAAGTGGTGATTTGTCATTGAATTAGAAGGTACCTGAAACTAAGTACTAGTATGAATATCCATGGTCTGATATTTATTTAACTTAAGCATAAGACTTGGAGCTTAGTAGATTGTTGTCCAACATAATGTGAGTAATTCAGTTAACTCTGTATTATTGCAATAGGGTGACTCGTCTCATTCTGTTGAGGACGTACAAAATTATTTGGACCTGGTGCCTGAGATCTGGATTTAATGAAAAGGCCTACTATATGGGCACTATTTGTAGTGTGGTGAATAAATATGGCTTATTTATATTGATAGCCTGTAATAAATTCTACAGAATAGCTGAAATATTCTGAAGTGCGAAGTGAATCATCCAGCACTGATTTCAACCCATTACTTTTAGCTTGAGTGGAGCACAAGATTATGACAGATTTTTGAAACACTTTAAAGTCATACAGTAATTAGGTTCTATGGTCAATCTTCTGAAGAGTCTGTAATCCAATGATTCAGGCAAAAGTAGAGAAAACTTGTGAGATTAAAATGATGGATTGATTTCACCAGCGTGAAATGTTTGTCCTGGGTGGGAGGAGAGAAAAATCATGTAATTGTCTATAGAGTTATGCATTTGATTAGAAGTTTGTAGAAGCGCTTGCTTCATGGTTATCGGAGCTGCATGGCGAGGTGATCTCAAATGCTGTTAGGAGTTGAGACGTGTGTGGAACGATTCATGAATGAGTTGTGACACGGAGTGCGATCCGCCACTTGCGGAGCCGAATTCGGCTCGGGTCTGTTCAGACAGAAGAAGTATACAGCTGTAGCATGGTCAGAGCAGATGGTGCTGTGGCAGCAATTTCGTACTAAAATGTCTGCAATCACTGTTTGGAAAGATGTTTGTAATTAGAGTAGAGCTCGTTTGAAAGGAAGTTCACTTGTTGCATGATTGCCCCTGAGTTCCAAATGGGATAAATCACACTCCAAAGGGCCCTTTGAAGGGAGAACAATCATGATTGTCATGTTGAAAGATAACTTTGGACTCAAGATGGCGCCGAGTATGGCTGCTGCATTGCGAGCTCCGACACAACATTGCAGTGTTTTGTTTGTTTTGTTTACAATTCTTATGTTTTTTGTCTTGGATGTTGGCTGCCTTATTGTCTATGACAGACAAACAATTTTGGACATTGGTTCTGCAATTACACACCGTAAACCGGACTTCAAATTCCTCAATGCCGACCCGCTGTTTACAAACACACCAGCAGAGCCCTTTGTCTGGGCTGCCCGGCCGCGGAACCGCAAAAGGAAAAGGGGAAACATAGCCGGCATTCTCATCAGAGTAAGACGTCATGCAAATCGACCCCCGCTACCCAGTATTCTATTGGCAAATGTTCAGTCTCTGGACAACAAACTGTGCGAGCTGAGAGCGTGGATCTCTTTCCAACGAGAGATAAGGGACTGCAGCATTATCTGCCTTACGGAAATTTGGATGTCTGCGGAGATTCCGGACTCAGCCATTGAACCCGCGGGGTTCTCCATGCACCGAGCGGACAGAGCGAAAGACCTCTCAGGTAAAAGCAGAGGTGGTGGTATATGTTTTATGATCAACAAATCCTGGTGTGATCAGAGGAACGTACATTCTATCAAGTCTTTCTGCTATCCTGATCTGGAATTTCTCACGCTTCTGTGTCGACCATTCTGGCTACCGAGGGAAATCACAGCGGTCATTATCACTGTTGTGTTCATCCCTCCACAAGCCGACACAGACTGGGCACTCAAGGAACTGTACAGGATTATAAGCAAGCAGGAAACCGCGCACCCTGAGGCCACATTCATTGTGACTGGGGACTTTAATAAAGCCAGTTTCAAATCAGTCGCACCAAAATACAACCAACACATTAGTTTTAACACATGAGGGGACCGGGTTTTGGACCATTGCTACTCTCCCTTCCGGGACAGCTACAAATCCCTTCCCCGCCCACCATTTGGCAAATCGGACCACTCTACCATTCTGCTTCTGCCCGCTTACAGGCAGAAACTGAAACAGGAAGCACCCACGCTCAGAACGATCCAGTGCTGGTTGGACCAATCAGACTCTATGCTACAAGACTGTTTTGATCACGTGGACTGGGAGATGTTCCGGTCCGCCTCTGATGAGGACATCGAGCTTTACGCTGATAGCGTAATGTGTTTCATCAGAAAGTGCGTAGAGGACGTTGTTCCGACCAGCACAATACGGATCTACCCGAACCAAAAACCTTGGATTAATAGCGATGTTCGCGCGGCACTTGATGCGTGGACCTCCACTTTTAATTCCGGGAACGTGGAGGAGCATAAACAAGCCAGTTATGCCCTCCGAAAAACTATCAGAACAGCAAGACGTCAGTATAGGAACAAGATTGAAGGACAGTTCAACACCACCAACTCTAGAAGCATGTGGCAGGGAATTAATATCATCATGGACTTTAAAGGGAATAAAAACTCCTCCATGAACACGCTGCCTCTCTCCCGGATGAGATAAATACTTTTTATGCTCGTTTTGAGGGAAATAACACCGCCCTCATGGAGAGAGCTCTCGCGGCCAAAGCTACAGAGGTTAGTTCACTCTCCGTCTCTGTAGCGGATGTAACCCGATCCTTCCGACGAGTGAATATCCGCAAAGCCGCGGGTTCAGACGGCATTCCAGGCCGCGTCATCAGAGCGTGCACGAACCAACTGGCTGGTGTTTTTACGGACATTTTCAACCTTTCCCTCTCTTTGTCTGTAGTCCCCACATGCTTTAAAATATCCACCATTGTGCCTGTTCCAAAGCAATCCAAAATCACTTGCTTAAATGACTGGCATCCTGTTGCTCCGACCCCCATCATCAGCAAATGCTTTGAGAGACTAATCAGAGATTATATCTGCTCTGTGCTGCCTCCATCACTAGACCCATTGCAGTTTGCTTACCGCAACAACCGCTCCACTGATGATGTCATTGCATCTACAATACACACTGCTCTCTCCCACCTGGAAAAAAGAACACTTATGTGAGAATGTTGTTTGTAGACTACAGCTCAGCATTCAACACCATAGTGCCCTCCAAGCTTGATGTGAAACTCCGGGCTCTTGGCTTAAACAGCTCACTGTGCAGCTGGATCCTGGACTTCCTGTCAAGCAGACGCCAGGTGGTTAGAATGGGCAGCAACATCTCCTCATCACTGACACTCAACACTGGAGCCCCACAGGGCTGTGTTCTCAGCCCACTCCTGTATTCCCTGTACACATATGACTGTGTGGCAACACACAGCTCCAGTGCCATCATTAAGTTTGCTGATGATACGATGGTGGTAGGTCTGATCACTGATAATGATGAAACAGCCTACAGAGAGGAGGTGCACACTCTGACACACTGGTGTCAGGAGCACAACCTCTCCCTCAACGTCAGTAAGACAAAGGAGCTTGTGGTGGACTTCAGGAGAAGAGATAGAGAAGACAGTCCCATCACCATCAATGGAGCACCAGTGGAGAGAGTCAGCAGCTTCAAGTTCCTGGGTGTCCACATCACTGAGGAACTCACATGGTCCATCCACACTGAAGCTGTTGTGAAGAAGGCTCATCAGCGCCTCTTCTTCCTGAGATGGCTGAGGAAGTTTGGAATGAACCGCCACATCCTCACACGGTTCTATACCAGCACTGTAGAGAGCATCCTGACTGGCTGCATCTCCACCTGGTAAGGCAATAGCACCGCCCACAACAGCAAAGCCCTGCAAAGGGTGGTGCGAACTGCCAGACACATCATCGGAGGTGAGCTTCCCTCCCTTCAGGACATATATACCAGGCGGTGTGTGAAAAAAGCTCGGAGGATCATCAGAGACTCCAGCCACCCGAGCCATGGGCTGTTCTCACTGCTACCATCAGGCAGGCGGTATCGCAGCATCAGGACCCGCACCAGCCGATTTCATGACAGCTTCTTCCCCCAAGCAATCAGACTTTTGAACTCTTGATCTCCCGCGATCAAAATACATCAGCACTGCACTTTATTACTCTTATATCTCACACCGGACTGTCATAAATTATATTATTATTATATTATATTCTCTCTTGACAACAAACTGGCAACTTACTATCAACCGACAGCCTGAATGTCAATACAGTACAATTCAACCTACTGTACATTATATATATACTATATATACTTTTTTTATTGTATAATGTGTATTCTATATTGTGTGTATTGTATACTGTACATTGTATGTTATTATTTGTATATTGTGTTATGTGTATTTATGTGTATATTAGCTTTTAAATTGTGTTGTGTAAACCTGATGTTTATTGTAAATTGGTATATGTCTCATCACTGTCACGACTACTATGTTGCTCGGAACTGCACCCAAGAATTTCACACACTATTGCACTTGTGTATATGTTTGTGTGACAATAAAAGTGATTTGATTTGATTTGACTTCAAACGGAATTTCCGATAATAAAGGCTTAAAGAAAGTTCCGAATTTTGAGCCCTCCACTTTGTAGCCCTCCAAATATCTCACAGTTGATGGTTAAGTCTTCGAAGGGAATAGGGCATGGGAATGATCACTTCTGAATGGAACGCACCCTAATCGAGCTGCACAGTGAGATAATCAGGCTGACAGGAATCACCTGAGCAGGAGAAACGGATTGAAACGTTGGAGTGTGTTGGAATAATGTTTGAATTAAATTGTTAATCTTTTGATTCCCTCGAGTTAAATGAAAGCAGTAATAGAGCTCAAGTGGCATGAAGCTGAGCAGCGGCCATTCGCAGAGGCAGCCTCACACTGGATAGGGACCGCTCCGGGAGGAAATTTAAGATGAGAGGACCTGTATACAGCCATAGGGGGCTGTACGACTAGTGAACAGCGAAGGCAGTGGCCTGTGCAGAGGCAGCCTCAATGCCAGTTCTGCTTTGGTGAGGAAAGATGAGAAAAAAAGAAAGACAACAGTTAAAATGGCATCTGGCGTTGCCACGAAATATGAAAATAGTGGCTGCTGCTGCAGCATGGGGAATAACGTAACAATTGCGATGGAAGAGCTTATCTGATGAGGGCAAATGCTTCGCACAGAGTAGCGGGTCATGGAAATCTGTCGCATGGATCTGTCGTGGGTAAGTGGGTGGGGCCAAATGCCAGAAGAATCGTCACAGCATAGAGGTAAGCGGCTGTTTATACACGCTTACTCTGGCAATGTGATTGGTCGAATTAAATTAACATGCTACTCCTGAACTTTTTTTTGTGAAACTCCATATTTCAAAGAGCCATGTAATAAGAAACATTAATTTATGACTGTTTTGAATGCAAAAACCCCCACAACATTATAAAAGTTCATCAGGTAAAAAATCAATCATACAATTTGAGAAGCAAAAAAATCACGCTAAAATACATATTTCAAATTCTTTTGAATCATACTGTTCAACCCATATTAGACCCCAAATTTTACAACTCCTGAGCAATAGTGAATAACAGTGTATGAGATCATTCGACTAGCTAACTGTGTGTGTGTGTGTGTGTGTGTGTGTGTGTGTGTGTGTGTGTGTGTGTGTGTGTGTGTGTGTGTGTAAAGTATGTTTATAAAGGTCAGTGTTTTTGCTTGCTGTGCTACAATGATGTAGGGGTCCAGCGTGAGGTTATTAGCTCTGATCTGTTCTGACGGACACTAAAAGTTTCTCCTTCTCCTGGTGTCTGCACTATAATACACCAGTCACAACCTAGTGTGAGATGCACACAAACATAGAGACACACACTGACTCTGCCTTTCTCCCATAGGCAATGGTCTATTCAATTGACTCTAAAATATTTCACCACATTAGTATGAGCATGAAACCTAAATTTATGGATGGATGGACAGACAGACAGACAGACAGACAGATAGATAGATAGATAGATAGATAGATAGATAGATAGATAGATAGATAGAAAGAAAGAAAGACAGAAAGAAAGAATGAAAGAAAGAAAGAAAGAAAGAACAATAAAAGGAAGGTAGGAAGGAAGAAAGAACAATAGAAGGAAGGAAGGAAGGAAGAAAGAACAACAGAAGGAAGAAAGAAATAAAGAACAATAGAAGAAAGAAAGAAAGAATGAATGAATGAACAATAGAAGGAAGGAAGGTATTGTTGGTGTTTGTGTGAAGTGAAGGTCAGAGTGGGTGTGGGGTGTGAGATTAGGCCTTTCAAATCTGCAGTAGAACACATTCAGGTCGTCAGCCAGTTGTTGGTCCACCACAGGGTTGGGGGTAGGAGTCCTGTAATTTGTGAGTTGTTTCATGCCACTCCACACTGATGCAGGGTCATTAGCTGAAAACTTGTTTTTCAGCATCTCAGAGTATCTTCTTTTAGCCACTCTGATTTCCTTGTTCAGTGCGTTCCTGGCCTGATTTTACAAGACTTTATCCCCAACTCTGTGAGCATCCTCTTTGGCCTGATGAAGCTGCCTGAGCTCTGCTGTAAACCACGGTTTGTCGTTGTTGAACTTTAAATAAGTCCTAGTAGGAATGCACATATCCTCACAGAAACTGATATATGATGTAACAGTATCTGTGAGCTCGTCTGTGGCTGCAGCCTCAAAAACACTCCAATCCATGCAATCGAAGCATGCTTGTAGTTCCCGCTCTGCTTCATTGGTCCATCTCATACAGACCTTCATACAGGCTTAGCAGATTTTAATTTCTGCCTATAGGTTGGAAGAAGATGAACCAGACAGTGATCAGATAGTCCCAAAGCTGCTCTAGGGACAGAGCGATATGCATCCTTTATTGTTGTATAGCAGTGATCCAGTATATTTCTGCCTCTGGTGGGGCATGTAATGTTCTGTCTATATTTGGGCAGTTCACGTGTGAGGTTTGCTTTGATAAAATCCCCAAGAATAATAATAGCTGAGTCTGTTTTGTGTGTGTGTGTGTGTGTGTGTCTGTGATTTGATCAGTTAGCTGTTGCAGTGCTGCGTTCACGCACACGTGTGGCGGGATATAAACACTCACTAGATTAAACAGGAAAACTCCCGTGGCGAGTAGAAAGGCTTACAGTTAATAAAGAGTTAATACTTCCAAATTAGGACAGCACATCTTCTTTAACGTTGTTACATCTGTACACCAACTTTCATTGATGTAAAAGCATGTTCCACCACCTCTCGTTTTCCCCATTAACTCCGCGATGCTATCTGCTCTGAACAGCTGGAAGCCCGGCAGATGTAACGCACTGTCCGGAATGGCTTCACTCAGCCAGGTTTCTGTGAAGCACAATGCAGCAGAGTTTGAAAAGTCCTTGTTTGTGCAGGTGAGGAGATGTAGTTCGTCCGTTTTGTTAGGAAGAGAGCAGAGATTCGCTAGATGAATGCTCGGAGTTTGACCAGCGCACCGGCTCGTCTCCCTCGCCTGCGTCTCATAGCACGTTTAAAAAACACAGCCGCGCCTCCGACTAAAATGTCCAGCAAAACGTTCAAATATTCAAAAACCGGAAACGTTTTTCTGGTATATGCTGCCGAATGTTCAACAGTTCGTCCCTGGTAAAACTGACTGGAATAATATTACTAAACACAGGACAAACAAACAAAAAGAACTGAAGAGCTACACACCGAGGTGGCCATCCGTGGTGCCATCTTGTATCTTGTAATAGATAGATAGATAGATAGATAGACAGACAGAAAGACAGAAGATAGATAGATAGATAGATAGATAGATAGATAGATAGACAGACAGACAGACAGACAGACAGACAGACAGAAAGAAAGACAGAAGATAGATAGATAGATAGATAGATAGATAGATAGATAGATAGACAGATAGAAAGACAGAAGATAGATAGATAGATAGATAGATAGATAGATAGATAGATAGATAGATAGATAGAAAGAAAGAAAGAAGATAGATAGTCAGTCAATCAGACAGTCAGTCAGACCGACAGTCAGATAGACAGATAAGCATTATCTTATTTTGTCACTCAAAAAAGCATCTTGCTGTCTCAAAATTATTTGCATAAGTTGACAAATTGTGGCCTATAACTATTGCCCTGGTATGTACACTATATCAATATAATCCCCCTGGGGGCCTTTTACCCTGTAGAGCCGAGGAGGGCGGGGCCGGGCTGGAATGAGACACACCCAGTCCCCAATCAGCCTGATGGGGCGCGCGAGGGATAAAGGCGGCCGGGGACGACAGTTCGAGAGAGAGAGAATTGCAGGCAGCTGTACTGTGTGTTTATAGTTATGTGTTTTGTTTAAATTGTTTATTCAATTATTATTTATATTATTAAGCCGGTTCTTGCCTCCTCCTTTCCACTGAACCCCCTTACACACCCCAAGTGAGGGGGTCTTTTACTCCAGGTGTTTTTTTTTTTTTAAAGAAAAGAATTGTATTCGAAACAACCTTCTGTTCTTTTCACGCAAATTATGTTGCTCCATCAATATTCAATAAAAATAAATGTATTTCTTGAATCCTGAGACAATTTGTGACAAGAAAAAAAGCACATTTTCATTAAGGTGTGCCTTCAGCCCTGTTGTACCCTACTTTTCGCTCTATTCTTCACACAAACTTATGACATCTAAACACTTTTACTATAATGCATGACTTGTTGGCAATGCATTTCAATGTTTGCATTACATTATCAACTACACGTCCACACATGAGCCAAAAGTGTCATTGAAGCAGCACAAAATTACATGGTTGCTTCAGCAATAGGTAGGTTTTGTTGATTTAAAACTTGATAGAGCAATACCCTTAAAAATCTTATATGTTTAACTTTTATTTAATATTTAATTTAACTTTTAACGCCAAAAATATGTTGCCACAGTCATGTATTTTCATGAGATCATGAACCCACGCTCACATGTGGGTTATTATTTTTTCTCATGTTCTATTTCATTTTGTGAATCAGTGGAGACATCAAATATAATTTTTCAACTTTAGACTCATTGCTGGTGTATAATTTGTATGGTTATAGGTAAATACATTGAGATCTTCCATTGTGACTATACAGTATATTAGGCTACTTGCAGTTGTGTTATATTTACTGTATATATTGTATTTATGATCCAAGGACTGAAAGGTGTATTATTTGGCAGGTTTTCTTCATAACTTGTGAGAGTTTCAAGGATTAGACGAAACCGTGTTGTTTAAAAAAAATTTATTCATACAAATCTTACAACACTGTGTTTTTCAACATTTTTTATGGTGACCTTGTGCGGTTCCCATGTGTTATTGTATTAATGATCAACACAAGACACAGAGATTTCTTCATCTAAAGATTTATCATAATGTTTAAGTAAGGCTTTGGGCACTGTCAGTCTAAACACACACAAAAATGAATTTCAATGGTGAGGATGTAGTGAACGCTATACAGGTAGCTTGAACACACTACATATAGTGAAGCTAAATCAAATAACAGGACATGGTGAAGGGAGTCAGATTAAAACAGAGAAGGGCCAGGTGACATTAAACAAACGCTATGTGATACGAATGATCCAATTATATAGGAGAGCTGTGAGCAGGTGACTGCAGCATTGAAGGGCCACTAACGTGCCATCTGAAATTGGTGGCCATTTTAAAGACGAAGCAAAGGCACCCAAGCCGCAAGCTGCCCTCCTGTGTCACAAAGCCTGCAGGAGAACGCAGAATTAAACACAGATTGATTTCGCATGCTTGCCCTTTTACACACACGCATACACTAACTCACAAACAAACACATACATATCACTAACAAGCCTAAACACATGTACCTTTGTCGAAAACTGTACCTTGGTATGTTATGCAAGTTGGAGGCATGTTTTCCAATGAAATAGGAGTTTATTGGTTTATTTCCTTTCCTAGGTTTGTCTTCAAGGGATATTTTTTGGTGAACTATCCTTTTAAATCATGATATTACTTTTCAAATCTCTCCCAAAACAGTTCTCACCCCCAAACCCCCAAAAACATAAATTCCCTCTCCAAAACTTGGCATCTTCTCGCCTTTAAATGTACCAGATTTCTTTGCACACATAAAGGACAGATTTTAGTTACAGGTGTATTTCAGATCAGAATACCTCTATGTCATACACACAACTCTAGTAAAAATACTCCTACAGCTGTGAAATTGTTCTTATGGATACTAATGGATGGCTTAGTGTGAGCATTCTCAGAAGTGAGGGACTTAAAGGAATAGTTCACCCAAAAATGCAAAATTCTCTCATCATTAACTCACCCTCATGCCATTTATTTCTTCTGCTGAACACAAATAAAAATTTGATATCTAATTTGATATAAAAAGAATATCTCAGCTCTGTAGGTTCATACAATGCAAGTCAACAGGGTCCAAAACTTAGAAGCTCCAAAAGTACATGAAAGGCAGCATAAAAGTAATCCATACAACTCCAGTGGTTTAATTCATGTCTTCTGAAGCAGATCAATATTTAAGTCCTTTTTTTTACCATAAATCTCTACTTTCACTTTCACATTCTTCTTTTTTTGATGGCGATTCACATTCTTCATGCATATCGCCACCTACTGGGCAGGGAGGAGAATTTAAAGTTAAAAGGACTTTAATATTTATCTGTTTCTCACCCACACCTATCATATAGCTTCTGGAGACATGGATTTAACCACTGGAGTCTTATGGATTTCTTTTATGCTGCCTTTATGTGCTTTTTGGAGCTTCACAGTTTTGGACCCTGTTGACTTGCATTGTTGGCCCTACAGAGCAGAAATATTCTTCTAAAAATCTCCATTTGTGTTCAGCAGAAGACAGAATGTCATACACATCTGCGATGGCATGAGGGTGAGTAAATGATGAGAGAATTTGTTTTAATTTTTGGGTGAACTATTCCTTTAAATCAATGGTCCCTACAACAGGAGAAAGGTAGAAAGTTGTGAAAACAAAACAAACAAACAAAATAGAAATATTGTAAGAAACCGATTTAAATACCATTTGGATCTGTGGTAAAGCACTTTAATTAGTTCTAAAAACATTCATAGATAGAAATTATTTTTGGGAATTTTCAAAAGGGAATAAATGCATGCTCAGTCAAAAGGAAGAAAGACTGGACAGTGTTTCCAAAAGAGGCATCTGTGCAGAGGGTTCTTCACAGAATTTGAGGATGCAGCTTTAATTCAAGTTTACAGTAAAAGGGTTGAGGTTTTCAGAGTATTAATAGCAGTAGTCAGTTAGGTCTGTGCAAGAAAGGAAAAAGTATGGAATTACTCGTGAGATTTCAGCCATTGATGACAGTTGGGAAAACTTCACGGGTGTAAAGAGAGCTTGGAAGGGCAAGAGACGCCACTCTAAAAGGACTACTGTACCGAGCCTTGGAAACTCACCGGGAATTCAGGAGGGAACTGTCTCAGCCAATCCAACAAAAATGCCTCAATCTCATCCCCATCCTGGAGCACACCAAAGTCTATGTCTTGTAGAAATTGGTGCAAATCTAAGTCTTCAGGGCTGTTGTAAATAAAAACACTACACTCTTAATTTCAGGTATGAAAGAAGGAAGGTAACATTCAATGCAGTGATTGTCTTTGAGACTATTTATTTACTCATGTGTTTAAAAGACAAGCTACTGAAGCATACCGGGTACAATCACTTTCTTTATTTAAATAAACAAACAAACAAACAAACAAATAAATACTATATTTTGGTCAGACTAAACGGTTGGTCCACAAGGCAGATTGATGCATTGTTCAGGTGCTTCAGTACAAAAGAAAAACAATATTATTATCAAAATATTCATTTTAATGTCTTCATACATAAATACATGTTTAAAGGACACAGGCGCGATCAGCTTATCATCTTGGTCTGGCTGACTTTTGTTGCAAGAGCTGTACATACAAGATAGTTTGAGGGACATATATTTGAAAAGCGCTACAAATAGGTGAGCCGCCGTCCTTTGCTTCTATATCTCTGTCTATACCTTTTGCCAAGGACCGTGGCCAGATACTTCTTCACGGCCATTTGCTTCCGGTAGCGACTGTAGCTGTCCGTGAAAACCCCGTCCGAGTGACGCTTTGAAAGCGGCTCATTGTCGTCCTCTATTGTGTTCCCTCCTCTGTGTGAGAGTGAAAAAAAAAAAATGACAAAGCGTCCATTATTAGAACTTAGGATCATTAAACACTTGACATTGTCTTCACTTTGTCAACAAAAAAACAAAAAAATTAAAAAATAAAAACATTTCCCTGACAGCACATGCACATCACCCAGACGTCTATTTGATGTGTGTGTTTACATCTGGAAGACGTATTTTTTAGGTTATTTGCGCATCTGCAATACATCTATTAGAAGTTACTTTTCAGATGTCAATAAGACATTCAGCAGATGTCTTTGAGACGTTTATGATTTAGAATGTTTGTAAATCTCAACCCTATCTCACGAGAATTCGTCACAATAGTACGAGGTGCCGAATTCGTACCAATTTGTACGAGTTAATTCCTACAAAATCGTACGAGGTATACACCCAACAATAAATGACGCTTCCCTCATGTCCTTGTAATTCCCAGTGAGGCTTTTGTTCCGTGGTGATCCAAAACGGTGTTTTTGTAAGTTTAACCCCTAACCCAAACCCCATCCCTAACCCTAACCATAGAGCATAAACATAACCATGATTTTAATGTTAAAAGCCCTGATGTGTAATATGGAAGAAAGCGACACTTCCCAGATTTCCGAGATGTCTGTTTTAGATCTTTTCATCTGGAAAGCATCGCGTTCAAATTAAAATCTTCTAAACATCTTAAAAAGATCAGATTTACAAACATTCAAAATCATTTACGTCTGTCTCAAAGACATCTATGGAATGTCTAACTGACATCCGAATGGAAACGTCTTATAGATGTATTGCAGATGAGTAAACTACATTAAAAATACATCTTCCAGATGTAAACACACACGTCAGATAGATGTCATTCAGCAGATGTCTTTGAGATGTTTATTTAGACTGTTTGTAAATCTGATCTTTTTAAGATGTTTAGCAGATGTTAATTAGATTGTGATGCTTTACAGATGAAACGCTCTTAGACAGACATCTCTGAGATGTACGTGTGCTATCTGGGTTATGTGTGCCAGCATTTTATTTTTGTTATTACTGGTGCCAAATAGAAAATAAATTGTTTGTATGGAAAGTGTGAATTAGTGTCCGTTAACCGTACATTTTTTAAATGTTGGTCTATACACAGACAGTCTTTGGCTGTTGAGTTTTTTTATCCTCGCATTACGCTTTAAAGTGTGTCAAGCTTAAAATAGTTTATCTTTTGAAAAACAAAAACTCGTTGCGTGAGCCTTCCCTGATAGCACCCCAGAGAGAAAATGTGCATCTCCTAGATGTCTGTTTTAGATCTTTTCATCTGGAAAGCATCACAAACTAATTAACATCTGCTAAACATCTTAAAAAGATCAGATTTACAAACATTCTAAATCATAAACGTCTCAAAGACATCTGCTGAATGTTATTGTCATACGTCTTACAGATGTATTGCAGATGTGCAAACAACGTAAAAACATTTTTTCCAGATGTAAACACACACACATAAAATAGACGTCATTCGGCAGATGTCTTTGAGACGTTTATGATTTGATTGTTTGTAAATCTGATCTTTTTAAAATGTTTAGCAGATGTTAATTAGATTGTGATGCTTTCTGGATGAAGCACTCTTAAAACAGACATCTCAGAGATGTAGGCTACATGTGCTATCTAAGTTGCACTCTGTTTCATTCAATTGTGCTCCTTTCTGAATTTTTAACGTGTCCTGTGTGAACGCCCTTATTTTCACCCACATCTTTTTAATTCTCTAGAACCGTCCCTGAATATAGCTGTTATGGTTACCGAAAACCGCAGGGGGGCTCAAACCTTATTTAGGTTCAGATCCCTCCCCCCAGTAATTCGCACCCTGCAAACTAGTGTGAATAAGAAAGTGAAACACTGAACTTGACTTGAGGTGCATGAGGGACCCCTGAGAAGGCGCTTTTGATCAAATGCATAGCACGGTCATGTCATCGAGAGAGAAATAGACAGAGATGGAGAGATAGAAATAATATTCTTACCCCACTCTTTTCGCCATCAGTGCATGCAGGTATTTCCTTGCTGATAACTGCCCAAGCGCTTTCCTGTAGGCTTTATTAAACATCCCATCAGCGTGCCTTTCCAATCTGGGATGACAAAATGCCAAACAGATTGTACAACAACGTGTCAATCGTTTTCCAACACTGAGGTCAATTTCAGCAAATAAAACCTAACCTTTCAGTCCAGGCATTTAAAATCTCACTATAATCAGCAGCAGTAAATTTGACAATCACACAAATGAACAAACACGTATGGAGAGAGTGTCGCATTTTGGGAATGCTAAGGGGAAGAATGAGAGTCCGGTAAATTAGAAGGATTATTACCTTTTTGAGGGAGGATACAATAAGGTGTATGCATCATCAGAAACTGAAGGAGAGCTCTGAATTGTGATCTGGTCACTGTCAAAGGTTAGATCCGTTAATGAGTTTCCCTCCTCGTCATATCCCGCAGTCTCCATTCTGTAACAAGACATGAAGTCTTAATTGATTGATGTAAGGTGACTCTGGCATGCAGTGAAAGTAATAATAAAAAGTCTTGAAAGTGCAATTACAACTATTTAAAAATACTGTATATGTATAATACTTTATATATATATATATATATATATATATATATATATATATATATATATATATATATATATATATATATATATATATATGAATAGTGCATATGTACGTACTATATATATATATATACTATATATATATATATATATATATGATAGTGCAATTATGACTATTTATAAATACTATATATTTATAATACGTTATTATATATATATATTATGTCCAAAACGCGTTAAAAAATGTAATTAAAAGTTACGTATATCCATAACATAAGCGAGAAGTAATTCCAGTTAGTAGCCTATATGATTAACCTACTTTATTTGTTACCATTGTTGCTTATTATAAGTAGCTTAGAACCTATTGTTAACTTTTTTTTTTTTTTTTTTTTTTATCCATACCGGATAACAAAATGTTCAAAGGTCTGCAGTTCTTTCAAAATAATTTACAATCCGATAAAAAAATAAATAATAAAAAATAAATAAATAAATAAATAAATACAAATTTAAAAAAAAAAAAAAAAAGACAAAGAAAAGTAGTTTTTTTTTTGTTTTTTTTTTTTTGATCAAAGAAATAAAGCGCGCGCGCACACGTACACTTATATTTTCATTAGCGGCGATATCGCGCGAATAACGTCGCGTTAAAGACAAAACGAAATAAAAAAGGTGCGCTCTTGTTTGCGTATAATATTCAATTTTTTTTCGGAATCTTTTTATGTATAGCCTATATTTTTATTTTTATTTATTTAATTATTATTATTATTATTATTATTATTATTATTATTATTATTATTATTAGTGCCCGTTTTACCGACCATCCATACCACTGTACCATCCTCGGGCAAAGGTATAGAAATATCTTGTTAGGGCGTTAGGTGCGACGCACGTCCCATTTCCGTACCTGACGTTTGGATAGCTGAGAGGAGAACATAAGCTGCAGTGCACGAGCAGCCCGTAGATGAAGAAAGCAAGCGTCGTTTTGCTGCTCGTCATCATTCTGTAAGAGAAAGATATAAAACAGTTAGACTGCATAATCGATTGGAAAGCATCATTATAAGAGCACAAATCTAAGCTCACAACTTTGATCTCGCTTTGTCTGGTGAGGAAATGTTCTGTGTTCCTCCCTGCTGTTGCATTGTCCTTCCATAATAATTGTGTCTCTGAGACAACTAATGACCGGCGTCAATAAAAAGTGCAACTACTCCCCCAAAAAATGTTTATACACTCTAAACAGTCACTTTTAGTCTCAATTTGAATTTTTGGAAAATAAAATATCACATACCTCCGGCAGCGCGCGGATGCTGTCCAGTGGAGATGCGACCACAAGAACGAGATAAAATCTCAAGCTCTCTCTCCCTCCCTCTCTGTCTGCTTTTTAAACTTTCCTACGCGTCGCTTCGTTATCAATGCAGCACTAAAAGTAAAAGTGCATTTCTCAGATCTCCTTAATGAGGATAGAAAACGAGTGATCATTTGTCTCCATCTCTCAGCAGTAGCGCGAGTTTTTAGTCTTCCAGCCTCTTCTTCAAGCCCTTTTCACTCCCCTCGTTAGGGATCATGCCGACGTCATCGGCCCTTACTATAGCGAGATTGCTGTACTTTTCCTCCCTCAAGTCATAAAGTTTATTTTGGGGGCTTAAGCTAGAAAAAAGAAAAAGAAAAGAAAAGAAAAGAAATCTCAGGTGAATACAAATATTTGCTGGCCTTTTTTTTTTTTTTGCCCTTGATGTCAGTTGTGGTCGTGGTCTTTAGGCTTGTCATTCCCTGTGATGCATTGCTTAGTGTTCATTTTCTACTGGTGCTCCTTAATTAACATTTTTCTTTGCAACATATTCTGAGCAACTGAATGGAGAGTTTAATCGGAGGAAAAATGAACATTTTTCCATATTTCGATAGCCTACATTAAACTTATGGTTTTAAGTGTGATTTAAGCACTGTGCACTTGTCAGTGCAGACCTTCAAAGTTGTGTTGCCTATTAGTTTTCTACTCTTTGCATTCTCAATGCGTGCATGCAAACTTGGAGGAATGAATCATCCTGGCGCTCACTTTGACGTCATGTGACGAACTGTGTGGTCCAAAGGTCTATGACGCACTAACTCATTGCATACATAGTAAATAAATAATAATAAAAAAGTGTTTCAAGTGTTTAAGAGGGAGAAACACAAAATAATCAGATGAACATGCTTTTCAGAACAGGTGCAATGTATTGACAGAATAGATTGGACAGTGGCAGTGTTGTCAAACAGGATACTTGATAACTTTAGTTCACATAAGAGCTGTATCTCAGGAACTACAGCTAAGGTTTTGGGTCAAAAGTTCAATTAGACAAACGATTGTTTAGCAAGAGTCCTGAATCTTGGTCTGGAACACCTAGTTCAAAACTGTCTTAAATAGCGCTTTGTTCGTTTGTTTGCGAATTCTGCCCTCCAAACTTAAATTCCAATATAATTTTGAGTCAAGTGAACATAAAACCCAAAAAGGTTGGACAAAGGGTGCAATGGGGCTGAAGGCCCCTTGGGGGAAAATGCACTTTTGATTTTATTTTCCCCTAAAGCAGTAAATAGTAACAAAAACTACCACGACACTTTCCTAAACACCTGTTTGTTACAATGCACTGCAAAATTACTTTTAAAATGTTGTCAATATACAGTACATATAATATTATATTTACGATACATGTTTTATATATACAGCGTATATACATTATATTGGTACTTGTATATATAAAACTAATATATGATAAATTATAGTTATATATAACTACTCTTATTTGTATTAATGGTGTAAAATCCAGTCAATTAATTAATAATTAATTAATTAAAATGTTTGAGAGTTCAGCCTTAGGCACTTTGATCGTTATATTATATTATATTATATTATATTATATTATATTATATTATATTATGCAGTAGCTAATGAGAATTCCTGAAATTTTCACATGTTTTGGAACAAAATACTCATTTTCCTTTTTTTTTCTTCTTAATTTGATACTCAAAAAAGCATCTTGCTGTATCAAAAGTGTTTTCTTAAGTTGACATTATGCCTAAGTATAAGTATGTATACTTCTGACTATTATATACCCCAAGTGTGTAGGGTTAAAGACCCTCTCGCCACCTTTTTTTTTTTTTTTTATGAATTTTAATCAAGACAACCTTCCGTTATAATTTCTTTTCACACAAATTATGTTGCTCCATCAATATCCAATAATGATACATTTATATTTTCAATCTTGATAGACTTTGAGACTATAATAAAGATAAGGGGTGCATTTAGTTTCATTGAACCCCTTTCATAAATGTCAGGTTGAGTAGTTATGCCACTTAAATACTGTAATTTTATACAGAGGTTTACCCTATTACTTGTTTTATGTTTAATTAATTGTTTTGTGTTTCATCATTGTTTAAAGGCTATTTAATGGCAGATTTCCTGACAATAATGGTGGAAATGTTACATTTTTGTAGTCAGTACTTTAAGGTACTGTATATGTGTCTATACATAAATACACTTTCGAAAATAACCCCCAAATGTTTTACTAGAGTGAAAAGTATGACTACCCTTCTGCCTTACTGCACATATAAAATAAAGCATAGAGCTAGTCACACGTTTTCAACATTTTCAAAGCTGGTTTAGGTTGAAATTAACCAGTTGGGGAATTTTGTTTGTTTGTTTTCAAACCCAATTTAATGTTAAATTGCTACTGAAGTGTATTTAGAATCATGCGAGCAACTGATTTTCCAATAAATGAATGAATGATAATTGTTGTGAACTTTCTTTTTTTTTTTTTTTTTTTTTTTTTTTTGTCTAAAGGGCTAATTTAGGTGTCTAAAGAGTCAAAATTCTTAATTTTTGCAATTGCACACAAGATTGGAATCTAATTAATGTGTATGTAAAATCTTACATTTTGGTCATTGATTTTCCAGTTAAATATCTATAGTCTTGTTATATATTTAAAACAAAGTGGCTTTGGGGGCCTGGGTAGCTCAGTGAGTATTGACGCAGACTACCACCCCTGGAGTCGCGAGTTCGAGTCCAGGGCGTGCTGAGTGACTCCAGCCAGGTCTCCTAAGCAACCAAATTGGCCCGGTTGCTAGAGAGGGTACAGTCACATGGGGTAACCTCCTCATGGTCGCGATTAGTGGTTCTCGCTCTCAGTGGGGTGCGTGGTAAGTTGTGCGTGGATCGCGGAGAGTAGCATGAGCCTCCACATGCTGTGAGTCTCCGTGGTGTCATGCACAATGAGCCACGTGATAAGATGCACGGATTGACTGTCTCAGAAGCGGAGGCAACTTGTCCTCCGCCACCCGGATTGAGGTGAGTAACTGCGCCACCACGAGGGAGAAAATTGGGAGAAAAGGGGATAAATAAAATAAAATAAAAAAAACAAAAAAACAAAAACAAAGTGGCTTCATTTTACAACATATTTATTCCAGCCTCTTTATAACAAAATATTTATTTACATTTATGTTTCGTGGATACTTTCTTAACTTATAAGAAACTGCACATATCACATAGCAATTGTGAATAACAAAAATACTTTTATACATATGGTACACACTTTTATATGACAGCTGGTCTGGAATGTGCATTTTGAAACGTGCACAAAAATAGAAAATATAATTCTCATTTCCAAGGTTCTGTAAACTGCAGAGAAATCCCCCTGGAGAGTTAATGGAACAAAGAAGCTTCATTTAATGATGGCAACATTGTGCTTATGCTCCACAAACCTCTAAGGTCAGCCTTAAACACACACATATTTATATATTTCTCATGTATTAATTAAGAGTGGTACTATACTGAGTCAGGCAGTGTCATGGTCATAAACGATCTACTTTTGTCCTATTCAATAACCTGTGTTTGCTTTTTGAACAATGGCTCATCTGAACATATGTTTCTGTTTGCAGTGTCCTAATTAGTAAAGTTTGCATTTCTTTTATGAGGTAAATATGACATTTATTTCATCCTTGGGCAATTGTGGACACAATGTAAACATTTGAGTGACACTTCGTCAAATGAGCAATGAGTAGGTCAGTTTTATTGATCTATTTGAGAGGATATTTGACACAGTCATATTCCAATGCATAGAGACAATTAAACTGTTCCTTCCCTTGATTTCTCACACTCAACAAAGCAATTTTAAAACTTAAAGTGCTTCAGTGGTTCTTTGAAGCACCTTAGATTCAGTAAATTACTCTTTTACTATCAAGAACCATTTTTGGCTGTAGGGTTCTTTGTTTTTTTTTAAAATGTTTTTTTGGAAATTAAAATAGTTCTTAGTATTACAGTGTACTGGTTCCTGGGTTCATAGATGCATTTCTAAAGAATTGAAGTTATTTGTGGGACTTAAAAGGGTTCTCCAATTACATCTGGCTGTTTAACCCTTTAAAATAAAGGTTCCAAAAAAGGGTTTTCACAACAATGCCATAAAAGAACCAGTTTTGGTTCCCCACAGAACATTTCAGTGAAAGGTTCTTAAAAGAAGAACCTTTTTTATAGACTAAAGAAGGTTTTTCCACAACAAAGAACCTTTTGTGCAATGCAAAGTTTCAATGGATGTTAAAGTTTCTTAATGGAACCATAAATGCAGATAAACAACCTTTTACATTCATCTTATTCAAAAGATGGCGCCGCGGATGGCAGCCTCGGTGTGTAGCTCTCCAATTGTTTGTTTGTCCTGTGTTTATTAATTTTTTTTCAAACAGTTTTACCAGAGACGAACTGCTGAACATTCGGCAGCACATACCAGACAATCTTTTCCGAGTTTTTGACCATTCGGACGTTTTGCTGGACATTTTAGTTAGAGGCGCAGCTGTGTTCTTCAAGCACGCTATGAGACGCAAGTGAGGAAAGCGAGCCGGCGCACTGGTCAAGCTCCGTCAGCGCGGCTTTCGAACAGTGCTGCTGAGTATTCATCTTGCGAATCTCCGCTCTCTTCCTAATGAAACAGACGAACTACATGTCACCTGTACAAACAAGGACTTTTCAAACTCTGCTGCCTTGTGCTTCACAAACCTGGCTGAGTGAAGCCATTCCGGACAGTGCGTTACATCTGCCGGGCTTCCAGCTGTTCAGAGCGGATCGCATTGCGGAGTTAACGGGGAAAATGAGAGGCGTATACTGGATCACTGCTACACAACATTAAAGGGTGCATATCGCTTTGTCCCCAGAGCAGCTTTGGGACTCTCTTATCACTGTCTGGTTCATCTTCTTCCGACCTACAGGCAGAAACTGATATCAGCTAAACCTGTAGTAATGACTGTAAAGAGATGGACCAATGAAGCAGAGCGGAAACTACAAGCTTGCTTTGACTGCACTGATTGGAGAGTTTTCGAGGCTGCAGCCACTGACCTGGACAAGCTTACAGATACTGTTACATCATATATCAGTTTCTGTGAGGATACATGCATTCCTACTAGGATTTATTTAACATTCAACAATGCAAAACTCAGGCAGCTTCGTCAGGCCAAAGAGGATGCTTACAGAAGTGGGGATAAAATCTTGTACAATCAGGCCAGGAACACACTGAACAAGGAAATCAGAGTGGCTAAAAGAAGATACTCGGAGAAGCTGAAAAACAAGTTTTCAGCTAACGACCCTGCGTCAGTGTGGAGAGGCCTGGGGGGGGGGGGGGTTGGGGGGGGGTTGATCTCATTTACAGTCACCACCCAGTGTTTCTTTGAGAAATGCAATGGCCTCATAAAGTCATTGACTTTTATCATTATATCAGCTATGTCTGACAATGTCAAAGGCAATTCAGTTTCTATGTTTATAGATGACATGAAAGTGACTTGAGCGTGAAATAAACCTGGCTTATGTCTTGTTGGAAATGACCTCATAGTAATGAAGTGAAACAAGCAGGCCGTGCATAAAGGAAAAGGGCAGTCAGCATCAGTAACACTGAAATCCAGTAATTGTTTTTACATTGACATTGATCTTTCTCTGTTTTTGTGAGTTGTTACGCCATCTAGAGATGAGATGCAGTAAAGACAGTGGGTGAGACCCCCTTTCCAACATGCATCAACTCATAAAATCGAATTATTATTTTTAATTGAAAGGCAAGTAAAGCACCCAGCCTCTGAAAAATGGAGATAAGTTTTATTATGTTCTTAATTTACATCCAAAGTAACTAAAAAGATAAAAAGGAGAAAAAGAAATGCACAGATGTAACAAAACTGACATCAGGTTTTGAAAGGAGGAAGAGAAATTAGTAATAATGTAAAACAAGGACATTTATTAATTTCATAATGTACAAAAACACCTTAAGCTACACACACACACACACACACACACACACACCGTGTGTGTTTGTGTGTGTGTGTGTGTGTGTGTGTGTGTGTGTGTATAATAAAGCCCTTCTTAATATGAAGTCCTTTTCAGAAAAGAAAAGCCCTTTGTATTTAGTATGGAGATGCAAGGGAAACGTAGTGATATACTACCTGGGTAATTAAGTTTACATTTTTCTAAAGTGAGAACGCTATAATATGGTTGAAATCCTGGGTTTGTAAACACTAGCTCCAGCATTTAGGGACATGCCATGTTTTCACTAGTGTATATAAGTACTTTACTCCCAATGTCATATGTGCAGTTTCATGGTTTTTAAGCGACGCTGAAGAAAAAAAAATTCTGAGTTTTAAAGTTTAAAGGAATATTCCGGGTTCAATACAAGTTAAGCTCAACCGAAAGCATTTGTGGCATAATGCTGATAACCACAAAAATGTATTTTGACTTGTCCCTCCTTTTCTTCTTCAAAAAAAAGCAAAAATCTCGATAACAGAGAGGCACTTACAATATAAGTGAATGGGAGCCAATCCATAAACATTTAAATACTCACTGTTTCAAAACTACAGCCACAAGACGTAAACAATATGTTTGTTAACATGATTTTAGAGTGATGAAATCACTTACTAACCTTTTCTTTGTAAAGTTATATCCAATTTTACAACTTCGTTGCCATGATGACATAACGCTGTAAACACTAAAACCTAAAACAACAGTAAAAATGATGATTTAAACAACTTTACAGCTCAAATAATAAACAAGTTTTAACAGAAGAATTAATCTGAGTGCATTTATAAAATGATAAGCTTCACATTTCTGCCTTTAAACCCTCCAATAATAGGCCCCATTCACTTCTATTGTAAGGGCCGTTTCCAGCTATAAGCGGTATAAGCGCCCCCAGGGGGCCCCACAAACCAAGGTTGTTTTTTATTTAATTGTATTTAATTTTTTTATCTTTAAATATACTAAAATGTAATGATTTGAGTCAGGCAGCTGTTAAGACTCAATTAGACAGTTATATGGGGCCCCCTTGTGGCCTGAGAGGGAAGGGAGAATGTAACCGTAAGGAGAGAGATGTAGCTAGATGTGACAGGCATGGGCACGCTTAAATGGTTTTTCATCATCATGAAGTGCACCTACAAGTAGGATTTCGCTTAGGGCCCGCCCTCATATGCTCAGAAACGACCCTGATTGTAAGCGCCTCACTGTAACCTTGATTTTTGCTTTTTTTAAGAAAAGGAGGGACAAGTCGAAATTATTTTTCACAATTATGCCACAAGTGCTGGCGATTGAGCTCATTTTGTATTGAACCTGAATATTCCTTTAAATGATGAAACTTTTAGGGAGAATTGGGCCATTCTAAAATATTGAGATGGGGCCCAGTGTACCTGAATTCACCCTATATGAGCGAAAAATGTAGTCGTTGAAGTACAAGACTCACATTACTCGCATTCTAACTTACTATACATTAAATATTGGAAATGAAAAGAACATAGGAAGGGTTAGCAGACCTACAGCTGAAAAAAAAAAACTATTTTATTTTATCTTTTAGAATTCTCGTTTGATCTTACAGGATTCTTATTTGTTCCAATTAGGATTGGTTCTAAATTATGATTAAAAAAATTCCATTATCCTTTGGGAATTATTATTATTATTATTAATTAATTAATTAATTTTTTTTTTAAGAAAGATTTTGCGTACAAGTTACATGTATGTCAATAACAGTTTTTCGTACTTAATGCATTTCCCTATTGTCCATTAATGTTTTGTACTGTTAAAATTCGCCTGTATGCCGTAGTTTCGTTTCTATAATCATGTGATCAGGTTGTTGTCCCCTGTGACGTCCATCTAAGACCCACCAATCTCTTTTTCTATATTGTGACAAATTATTTCCTGCAATCCAATCGCATCTGTCCGGGGCGGGATGTCTTTTGAAGTACAGCGATAACAAAACTTCCCAGTCGAGGAAAAACTTCAAAGCTGCTGCAAAATGTTGGGATGCAAAATTATAAATGTGACAGTGCGCGACGTGAGATTCCCGACGTCACTGGAGCAGCATGGATCGGATGCGATGGTGCGTATTTCGCGATCAGAGTTCATGCAGTTTGCGACACTCTGCCAATAATAATAGCGAATGCATAACGGATTGGACAGTTTCTAATCGATGTGATTGATTCCGCAGCACACCGATCCAGATTATTCTGCCGCATATGTGATTCTGGAGACGACGGTCGCTGAACTGAAGGGTTACGGGCTCACTTTCACTTTGGGAAAAGGGACGGAAATCGGTGAGCTTTACAAACTTCATATATGTCAGATAAAACCTAAATGCGAGTGGACTGTCATATGACTTCAGTAACTCTACAAGCCTGCCGCTTTGGGGTGAAAACTGTTATTGACCATAAGGTTTTGTATTGCCCCAGTCTAAATAAATAAATAGGAATAAACAGGATTGGAATTTCTATTATATTTCGGGATAAATCCTGAAGGGATCAAATAATAGGATACAACGGGACTAAAGGCTCCATTGATTTTATTTTTTCCCAAAACACTAAATAGCATAAAAAATTACCACAGGACTTTCCTAAACACCTGTTTGTCACTATACACTGGGAAATATTCCTGTTCCTTGAGATCTTTGTTTGTGATGTCTATTGTTTAATTTTTATGCAATTTGATCTCATTGATTTTTCATATTTTTTAAAAAGTTGCAAATTTATGTAACTAATGAAAATCCCTGAAATTAACACATTTCTTTTGAGACAAAATACTTATTTACCATTTTCAGTTTTGTTTAAGGTCATTAAATCAAACATTTTTCAATAACTGTCCCATAAGTGACAGGATAGTATTTGGGGTAAAAAAGCCCCCTTGTTGCAGGAGCAAAAGGTCTCCTTTAAACACATTGTTTTTCTTAAGTGGGGCAAATAGATTTATTATGAAGAATGTTAAAAGTGTGCTCACATTGACTCATCCAATCATAATAGAAATTAGTTTGTTTATAGAATATTTGAGATGTAATAAAATGCCAAATGTGTTTGAAATGGACAGGAAATGGTTGACTTTTTCTGAAGTGGTCATTTTGAGGAAGCATCATCTTAATATGTTACTCAGTAAAGCATCTTGGTGTCTCAAATGTGTTTGCATTAGTTAGAAATTGCATTAAAAAATACCCCTATTAACCCGAATAAGTTAGTAGAACTCAAAAAAATGTAGGTAATCGGTTACATAAATTTTAATAAATTCCAAATTGAAGTAAGTGGAACTGTCAGGTTTTGATTTTGTGCTACTTATGCATGCTAATTGGTCTTAACTTGTAAAATTGAGTAAGCTAACTCATACATTTTGAGTAAACCACCTGATTTTTTTTTTTTTTTTGCAACACAAATCAATTATTTCCATCACTTTATTCACCCAAGTTAATTCTGACTAGTGACTTGCTTAATAATGGATAAAGCATTAAATAAGATACACACTTGGCATCGGTCCTCAACCTAAGCTCAAGCTCCACTCACCCCCAAAACTCCAACATAACAGAAACTATTCTAAATGGCAACATAACAAAACATTAAACACTAACAAGTTCCCCCTTTACATTCATGTTGCAAAAACACATAAAATAACACTTAATCTTAACATTTACTTTCCCTATCGAGTCCCATGCAAAGCATGCTGGGAACAAGAAATCTCCTGCCCAATTTGAGTTGACCAAACAAAAACAAAAATGAAGTTCAATGAACTCAAAACAATAAAACAGTTCAGGTTACTTAAAAGGTGTCAGTTTCGTGAACTCAAAAGAAAGAGAAAGTTCTAAATACTCATCAAGATTAAATATTCATATATAATGAATTGAATTTCTTCGATCTTGATACATTTTGTGACCAGAAAAAAACACATTTTCCTTAAGCCACATTGTACCCTAATCCTTGAAAAATTAAATGAGACCCTACTGAAAAACGTCTGGATTTTTTTTTTTCTGTTTATTTTTAGAAATTTTTACCAGGCCTTTATTATTTATATGTAATAGGGCACTTTCAAGATGCCTTTTTATGTATACATTTGACTCTTTTAGCTTTGTCCCGGGCACAGACTATCAGTATTTAACTATGAAAATCCATTATAAAAACACAAATTATTACATGTTTAAAACTATTATAGCCAGGCTACCACCCCTGGAGTTCGCTAGTGTGCTTGTTCGAATCCCAGGGCATGCTGAGTGACTCCAGCCAGGTCTCCTAAGCAACCAAATTGGCCCGGTTGCTAGGGAGGGTAGAGTCACATGGAGTAACCTCCTCATGGTCGCTATAATGTGGTTCGTTCTCGGTGGGGCGCGTGGTTAGTTGAGCGTGGATGCAGCGGTGGATGGCGTGAAGCCTCCACACGCGCTATGTCTCCGTGGCAACGTGCTCAACAAGCCACGTGATAAGATGCATGGGTTGACGATCTCAGACGCGGAGGCAACTGGGATTCATCCTCCGCCACCCGGATTGAGGCGAATCACTACGTGACCACAAGGACTTAAAAGCGCATTGGGAATTGGCCATTCCAAATTAGAAGAAAAACAAAATATATAAAAAAAACTATTATAGCCTAATCTAAACAAAGAGTGAAATAGATATAAACCAATTCAATATATATTGTGTGAAAATTATTTCTATCTTTTTTTTTCTCCTAAAATGACTACTGTCCCATTATGATTGTAATTTCCACCACACCAAACAGTTTTGCCCCTAATAAAGTGTTTTTTTTTTAAGCTAATGTACTAGTTAACTAAATCGACAAAAGTGAAGAGCATGCTTGAGATGAAATATGGGACAAGTGATGTTTGAAGAAGAAGAAGAAAAAAGGTAAATATCAAAGTTAGCAGAATATTTTTATTTGCTGTCATTTCCAATCAAGGTGTCATTTTGCCAAATTATGCAAAGTGTGAAAATATTTATTTGTGTGTATTTAGGATACATAATATGTTTGCTATGAAATTAGCCTATTTTTTTTATTTTTTATTATTATTTAAAAAAATGATAAAAATGTCATTTCCAGCACAGAATTATTAAACACAAAACAGAATTTGATATGCTGTAAATGAGACTGTACACTTTAAAAAAATTATTTTAGTGTATTTTAAAGATTTACGCATTTCAATTTCATAACAAAATTCCACGAGTTGAATTGTGTAATGTTTAACAAAATTAAATGAATAAATTTGAAGTATTTCGTTTTTGTGTTTTATTTTATTACAGATTGCTCAATTCAATTTCATGGAATTTTGTCATGAAATTGAAATGCGTAAATCTTTAAAAAAAAAAAAGAAGTGTGGTGGGAATTTTCAGAACAATAAAAAAGACAAATCTCATGTGATGGATGTACACGCACTGTTGGACATTGTTAGTAGACAAATTCAATTAACTAGTTAGTGTGAAAAAAAATAAAAAATTATCAAGACTTTACTTTCTAAAACTTCACAGTGCTAAAAGTGCCAGAAGTTGAAGAAACACCCATTTATAATTTTACCGGATTTATACATATCAACTTATTTACACAGTTGCCCTATTGGATATAGTGTTATCTTGATCAGAACCCCTATTGGAATAAACCTTTGCTGTTGGACTGTTGAAAGAAAATTGCACAAGGGACTGTATGGGTTTTACATTTCTGAAAAAAACTTGCAAAATAGTGCTGTTAGGAGCTACTGCATGGATTGCTTCCAAAATATGACAGATATTCAAATTGGATTCCTGTTGGATTTTTTGACTACTATGCTGACGGATCAATGAGTGCGTGTTTGTTTTGTCTCTAGTTGTTTGTGCAGTTGAAGCCTTGTCTTCTCTGGTGGTGGGTAAAACTTTGGAGGAGATCGTCAGTGATTTCCGAGGTTTCTACAGACTCCTGACCAGTGATGGTCAAATGAGATGGGTGAGTAAAACAACAATGACCTGTCCTGACTGTATGAACAGCTCAGTGAACCAATCAGCATGAACTTACTGATAGATTGGGCCAGAGAAAGGCGTCATTCAGCTTGCGACAGCAGCCGTCCTCAATGCTATCTGGGATCTATGGGCGCGAGTGGAGAGCAAGGTAATCAAAAACATTTTGAAACAGCATTTTTTTTTACATATCAACTTGCAGGAATATAGTCTGAATGAATGTATATGGGAGATATTCATCACGAAAGGCAAAATTTTAATGCGTAAATTCATGTTTTGCAGCCCTTGTGGAAGCTCCTTGTTGACATGGTAAGTATTCGTTATGAAAAGAGTATTCATTTAATTGTCGCTTCATTAAGATGCACAACAAATCAAAATGACTTAAAATGAGGATTTTTGTTGAAGAGCTTTGATGTGTTTTTAATGTTTTGCATGATGTTACATATGTGTATACATCGTCTGCCTATAGGATCCTGCAAAGTTGATCAGCTGTATTGATTTCAGATATATCACTGATGCACTGACGGAGCAGGACGCTTTAGGTGAGCGCATCAGGAATTGTATCACCAATGTCATCTCTCGTCAACCCTGAATTAAATAGATGCATTTTCATTTCTGCTTCTATTAGATATACTTGTAAAAGCCAAGGAGGGAAAACAAAGGAGAGGTAAATAGCTGATCAATTCACACAGTATATAAGAAGTGGTGAATGCATTATTGGGTTATTTGATTATTTACGTTCAATTCACGTACATTCAGTATGCTGAGAAAAGGCATTGGTTTGTAGGACTGTAATGCTTCAATATGTAAGGATATTGAACATACCCGTTAACATTATGCCAGTAAGACATGATCAAATATGATACTTTGGTGATTCAGGCAGAAAAATACATATATCTATCGGATCAGACTCATGACTTAATAACCTCTACAGAGGAGCAGATGCTAAAGGAAGGCTATCCTGCCTACACCACTTCCTGTGCCTGGTTGGGCTACACTGACCAACAACTTACCCAGGTGACTTTGTTTATTTGACTTTTTACTGATAGAATTAACAGCATACTGAACTTAGTCACACTATTTGATAGATGTAAATGTTTAGTGTGTTATGCAACAGAAACTATAAAATATGCATTTTATTTTAATAGTAACATCAGACCAGTTGCAAAATCAGCATTTTAATCCTCCTATTGCTTTCAGAATCTGCATAAACCTTTTGCATTCGCGAGTCAATTTTGACCCGGTGGAATTTAAGCTTATAAATAATTCATAACCCGATGGTTTTCATCTAAAACTATATTGTAAGTATATTGTATATTGTAAAAAATTTCTTAACTGTTCATGCATGTAAAAATATTGATATTTTGGCATGTTAACTGCCAAATATAAAGGTTATTAATTAATATGCCATTTTTTTTTTGTAAATAATAAAATTTAGAAATTATTTGACATTTCAAAATATCCATTAACTACATCGAAACCAGTGTGATACATGTGAAGAAATATTTTTTATCAACATTTCTGTGAAATTGTATTTAAATATAACATAATATCAAATTTATATTAACATCTAATGTGAGAATTACTAGTAATTTGAATGAATTTCCTAATACTCATAATTGCTCAATACAACACATTTTTGAAACCAGTGTATTCTTTTTCAACTAAACAAATATCAAAACAACTGTACAACTCAAGTCTACAAAATTATTATTTTTGGGGGGGGATTTTCTCCCCTTTTCTCCCCAATTGTGAATGCCCAATTCCCAATGTGCTCTCCAAGTCCTCGTGGTGGCGTAGTGACTCGCCTCAATCCGGGTGGCGGAGGACAAATCTCAGTTGCCTCTGCGTCTGAGACCGCCAATCTGCCCATCTTATCACGTGGCTTGTGGAGCGTGTTACCGCGGAGATGTAGCGCGTGTGGAGGCTTCAAGCTATTCTCTGCAATCCATGCACAACTCACCACGCGCCCCACCGAGAGTGTGAACCACATTATAGCGACCACGAGGAGGTTACCGCATGTGACTCTACCCTCCCTAGCAACCGGGCCAATTTGGTTGCTTAGGAGACCTGGCTGGAGTCACTCAGCACGCCCTGGATTCGAACTTGCGACTCCAGGGGTGGTAGTCCGCATCTTTACTCGCTGAGCTACCCAGGCCCCCTAAATATGATGGGTTATTAATATTTTCTCAGTTAAAATGCATGATTCATTTCAAGACATTTAGTAATATCGCCAGAATTTACTCAGCTATCTATTTTAAGTATATTCCAAACTTACTGTAGGGATTGAAATAATGTAGTGCTTTTGGGGTAAACTTAAATAGTTTAACTATTAGTTTTAGGGTTAGTTTTAAAGGGTCACATAGTAATTTTTTCCCTATTAAAAAAGTTTTACTTCTAAAGAAATGAATTGTAATTTTGAAATGTATGTATAAAATCATGACCACTCACATGAGATGAGGACCCTAGTCATATCAGTAACCATATAAAAGCTGTTTTATTCTACATGGGGCAGGGGCGCCCTCATGGGGGCTGCCATTTTAGAATCACATGACCAGCTGAATACTACTCGCTCAATCTCAGGAACCATCTTGTTATTGGACACTTTCACTCTTGGATTAAATGAATCATGGCTGATTGTGAATAGTGAATTTATACAGTGGCACCTGTAACTGAAAACTGTTGATTTTGAATGATGCTGCATCCACACCACTAGGTGTCACTGTAAGTCCAAGATGACATGAACAAAAAGTTACTGAGTGCACTTTTAAATAGCAAGGTTGTAAGCATAGATATCTATACGTAGATACCTCATTAGCAGCTGTTCCTAATAATAAACATTTACAACGATCCTTTTGTCATTATATGTTTTGTTCTGTGTTTGCATAGCTTTGCACTGAAGCACTCGCTCAAGGCTGGATGAGATTTAAAGTGAAAGTTGGTGCCAATTTACAGGACGACATTCGCAGGTGCCGCCTCATCCGAAAGCTGATTGGACCAAACAACATCCTGGTAATTCTTCTAACAATTCAGAAACAAACAGGATCATGGCAAAACTCACCGCAGATGTTGGGGAATTTACAAAACCTCTTTTCTCTTAGATGATTGATGCCAACCAAAGATGGGATGTTGGTGAGGCGGTTACCTGGGTAACCAAGCTGGAAGAGTTCCACCCCCTATGGATTGAGGAACCCACCTCTCCAGATGATATTCTGGGTCATGCATTCATCTCTAAGGTAAAACATGTTTCAGGGTTCGCACCACGGTCATGGAAAACCTGGAAATATCAGGGGATATTTCAGTGGTGTTTTCTAAGCCTGGAAAAGTCAAGGAAATTAATACAATCTTAAAAGACATGGAAAAATCATGGACTTTTCTATAGTCATTACACATTTTTGTGGTTAGCTCTGCTTTGAATAGTTAATATGCTAAATATTGCCCTTGTGTAAAGTAAACCTTGCTCACAAACCCATAGTGATGTGCCATTTGAGCTCAATTTGCTCTTTTGGGTTAGTTATTTATTTATTTATTATTAATCAGTCAATTTGATTTAAAAATTGGTCTAAATAGTTAATTAGCGCATTGATCTGAATTTCAAAATGATTAAAAAAACAATTATCCAGTTATTACAACTAAAATCATTGTGGAAAAGTCATGGAAATTCATCTGTTGAAAAGGGTGGGAAGCCTGATGTTTACTCTACTGAATAACGTTCATTATTAAAGGATGTGAGTTTTGGTTTTGAGATGTTTTGAGCTTAGTTATGAAGTTCTACTGTTTGTCTTATTTCTTAGGCTCTGGCACCCTTTGGTATTGGAGTTGCCACTGGAGAGCAGGTGAGTGTGAATGTATGTAAGCATATGCCATGAGCTATAACAGGAATTCTCAACAGGGGCGTTCAAAGGATGTTGGGGAGGCTGAGAGCAAATTAGTAGAGAGTGGGGCGTTAGGTTACAAATGGGGGGCATTTATCAGTCATAAAAATCAAATCTATTGTTAAGTTCATCTTTGCATTAAAATGTTTATCTAGACTTGGAGTATATCAGTTGGTTCTCAATTAAATGGGTTAGTATGCACTTGTACCGCAGTTCATCTGATTTTGAGTCTAGCGACGTTAGTAGTACTGTATCTGGTTTAGCAGCATCAAATACACAGGTGGAGGCACAAACTCCGCTAATGCACCTGTATGGCTCTATAGATGGATACGGCTCAATGGACAGAGCAGTGCGAGCGCAGAGCTCTTAAAGATCGAGCTCTTAAACTCACAGCTTTGCGAGAATCATTGAGAAGCATGGCGCGAGAAGTGGAAACCATTTGAATTCAGCACAAAGTTCTACATCACCACCCTTGAATTTACTATAGTAACTCTTAACCTTACTTTAGGCAGAAATAGACTGATAATAAATATTATCATATCACTACTTCAGCTCTATTAAATTTGCCATAGGCTACATTAGGGGAGTTTATTATTAGTTTCTGTCATCGCATTTTCATTTTATAGGCCCTAGATATAGCCCTCCATCTGCTTGAATTCAAGAAATGCAAGGTTTGGTCTCACATTCATGACGCATAAGCCTGCTGAATTTATTAACAAAACTTTAAAATTATGCAATGCATCGAAGTTGCATTGAGCAAATTAAGCAAATAACAAATACTGAGTTTTGTGTTTTATGTTTTATGTTTTTTTTCTTTTCTTTTTTTTTTTTTTTTTTTTTTGGTACAACAAAGTCTCCCCTTTCAAATTATGTCACATAACTGGGTGGCGGCTGGGGTAAGCGAATGAAGTAGGGGGGCGTTCATCAAAAAAATTTGAGAACCACTGAGCTATAACATCAAAATCTGAACAATGCCCTAACCCTACAATATTAAACTTCAGTGTGTAACTCATCCTGCAGTGTTTGTGCACAACCATGAATCATACCTCAAAACATATAGGCTGTTCAGGAGAGATGTACTGTTATTTTTCACTTGATTTACGGGCGATAAAATGGGCAAAACAATCCCATAAACTTACAAAGGAGGAGGGATCCGAGACATACACTATGTTGCCAAAAGTATTCGCTCATCTGCCTTTAGACGCATATGAACTTAAGTGACATCCCATTCTTAATCCATAGGGTTTAATATGACGTCGGCCCACCCTTTGCAGCTATAACAGCTTCAACTCTTCTGGGAAGGCTTTCCACAAGGTTTAGGAGTGTGTTTATGGGAATTTTTGACCATTCTTCCAGAAGCGCATTTGTGAGGTCAGACACTGATGTTGGACGAGAAGGCCTGGCTCGCAGTCTTTGCAGGCCAGTCAAGTTCTTCCACACCAATCTCACTCATCCATGTCTTTATGGACCTTGCTTTGTGCACTGGTGCGCAGTCATGTTGGAACAGGAAGGGGCCATCCCCAAACTGTTCCCACAAATTTGGGAGCATGGAATTGTCCAAAATCTCTTGGTATGCTGAAGCATTCAGAGTTCCTTTCACTGGAACTAAGGGGCCAAGCCCAGCTCCTGAAAAACAACCCCACACCATAATCCCCCTCCACCAAACTTCACAGTTGGCACAATGCAGTCAGACAAGTACCGTTCTCCTGGCAACTGCCAAACCCAGACTCGTCCATCAGATTGCCAGATGGAGAAGCGTGATTCGTCACTCCAGAGAACGCGTCTCCACTGCTCTAGAGTCCTGTGGCGACGTGCTTTACACCACTGCATCTGACGCTTTGCATTGCACTTGGTGATGTATGGCTTGGATGCAGCTGCTCGGCCATGGAAACCCATTCCATGAAGCTCTCTATGCACTGTTCTTGAGCTAATCTGAAGGCCACATGAACTTTGGAGGTCTGTAGCGATTGACTCTGCAGAAAGTTGGCGACCTCTGCGCACTATGCGCCTCAGCATCCGCTGACCCCGCTCTGTCATTTTACGTGGCCTACCACTTCGTGGCTGAGTTGCTGTCATTCCCAATCGCTTCCACTTTGTTATAATACCACTGACAGTTGACTGTGGAATATTTACTAGCGAGAAAATTTCACGACTGGACTTGTTGCACAGGTGGCATCCTATCACACTACCACGCTGGAATTCACTGAGCTCCTGAGAGCGGCCCATTCTTTCACAAATGTTTGTAGAAGCAGTCTGCATGCCTAGGTGCTTCATTTTATACACCTGTGGCCATGGAAGTGATTGGAACACCTGAATTCAATTATTTGGATGGGTGAGCGAATACTTTTGGCAATATAGTGTATCTAGAGACCAAAATATCATTGAGACTTGGGGGTTGGCTCTTATAATTTGGACCAGTAAAGAACCGCTTAGCAACCATTCAGAACACCTTAGCAACCACCTAGCATCCACCCAGAACACCTTAGCAACCAGCTAGCATCCACACAGGACACCTAGGCGACCACCTAGCATCCACCCAGAACACCTTAGCAACCACCTAGCATCCACCCAGAACACCTTAGCGACTACCTAAGAACCTTTTCAAGTTCATAATGAAACGCTGTATCTTTACCTTTGTTTGCAGTGTCATAATCGAGTGATGTTTAAGCAGTTCCTCCAGGCCTCAGCTCTGCAGTTTGTTCAGATTGACAGTTGTCGAGTGGGTAGCGTGAATGAAAACCTCGCCATCATACTTATGGCTGCCAAGTTCAACAGTAAGACAATGCGCATTGTCAACAAAACTCTGAATTACATGGCTATATGTATGTGAAATATAGACATGATTATATAGGGATACTCAAGATTTTTGTGTAATCTAATATTTGATGTTTTTTCGTCTTCTTTACAGTCCCTGTGTGTCCTCATGCGGGGGGTGTTGGACTGTGTGAACTCGTTCAGCATCTTATTTTATTTGACTACATTTCAGTATCTGCTAGTCTGCATAACAGGTATGTGTGTTGAAGGGATAGTTCATGCCATCCCAGATGTGTGTGTCTTTGAGATGTCTTTCTTGTGCAGAACACAAATTAACATTTTTAGAAGAATATTTCAGCTCTGTTGGTCCTCACAAAGCAAGTGAATGGTGGCCAGAACTTTGAAGGTCCAAATACTTTTATGATGCCTTTATGTGATATTTGGACCTTCAACTTAATTGATTCATATAGAACCAAAGCACATGATTTAATCATGTTAAGTGAAAAAACATTTTTTTTTTTCTTCAGTTCACTGACATCAAGGACAATTGGTCTTAATGTGACATGTCTAAATTGAATGCAAGCGGGAATGAGATTTGAGAGTGGAGGGGAATATTTTCAGTCTGTTTTCATTTTTTGATGACTTATTCCTTTAAATGTGATAAGCATGGAATATAAATTATATAAGTTAAAATAAGTGTAGAAGCAAATAAATAAATAGCTCATTGTAACTGTAGTGTCTTTGAATTGACCCTGAGTTTTTTGTATTTAAGGATGTGTGAGTATGTGGATCACCTTCATGAACATTTCAAGAGCCCAGCTATCATCAGAAATGCCTGCTATATACCACCAATGGTGAGTTTGAACACAAAGGAAAAAAATGCAAATGAAAATATAGATTAACCTACTGCACCAAAAATGAATGCATATGGACTTTGTGAACAACATGTACTATTATTCTGCTCTGAAGTGAAGCTGAACTTTGGACAACAGCATACTTTTGCACTTTGTTCCTCAATGTTTGCTGCTAGTTACAGTGTCAGTTGAAATTTAGCAAGTTAAATGATTCTAAATTTTGTCCTGGTCATATTTCACCCTAAAATCAAGAGAACTGGGTGGAACGTGTTTAGTCTTGAAAATGCCAAAATGCAGTAAATATTATGGTACTAAAAACAGGCTTCATTTGGGCAAAGCTCAAGTTTGCAAAAACATACAGCACTGTGCAAAAGTCTTAGGCACATAAGATGTTTCACAAAAACATTTGTCTTAAGATGGTTATTTATACATGTATACAAACAATACATTTACTAATTGAAAAGATTAGAATAGAAGAACAGGGAGCCCTGCAACAGATGTCATTGCCCCCACAGAGTTCCCCACTGAACGTCAAGTCAGTCTGAGATTACATAAAGAAACAGAAGCAATTGAGACAGTCTAAATAGATAGAAGAACTGTGGCGAATTCTCCAAGAAGCTTGGAACATCCTATCTGCCAACAACCAAGAAAAACTGTGTCCAGGTGTAACTAGAAGAATCGGTGCTGTTTTAAAGGCAAAGGTGGTCACACCGAATATTGATTTAGCTTTTTTCTGTTTACTGGACTTTGTATGACGAATTGAAAATTATTTTTAAGAAATCCTCACTTTGAAAGTTTTTCACAAGTGCTTAAAACTTTTGCACAGTACTGTATATTAAATGAAAAGAGGTGGAAATATGTAGCACAATAGTATAAATAAGTGTTTTATGTTTCTCCAGGATGCTGGGTTCTCTTGTGAAATGTTGGAAGAGTCGGTTCAGAAGCATCAGTTTCCTCAAGGAGACGTTTGGAAAGCCATTCTGAAGCCAAACGAAAAACAAAAATGAATTCAAACATGCTACTCTAGCTGATGATAAAAATGATAAATCACTGAAACCATGATCAAACTTTGAAGTCCATCAGATGGTCTTGATCAATGTGAATCATAAAAGAATGAGGCAGAAATGTAAGCATAATTTAAAACTTTATTTTAAGTGGCATTCAGCTGATCACAATGTATATTCAGGACATTACTGATGTAAAAAAACAGCACCATCACTATTTAAAAAAAGTCATTTTTTAACAAATCTAGACAGGCCCCATTTCCAGCAGCCATCACTCCAACACCTTATTCTTGAGTAATCATGCTGAATTGCTAATTTGGTACTAGAAAATCACTTGTCATTATATCAAACACAGCTGAAAGCTATTTGATTCATTAAATGAAGCTTAACATTGTCTTTGTGTTTGTTTTTGAGTTGCTACAGTATGCAATAGACTGGCATGTCTTAAGGTCAATATTAGGTCAAAAATGGTAAAAAAGAAACAGCTTTCTCTAGAAACTCATCAGTCAATCATTGTTTTGAGGAATGAAGGCTATACAATGCTTGAAATTGCCAAAAAACTGCAGATTTCATACAAAGGTGTACACTACAGTCTTCAAAGACAAAGAACAACTGGCTCTAACAAGGACAGAAAGAGATGTGGAAGGAAGATGTACAACTAAACAAGAGGATAAGTACATCAGAGTCTCTAGTTTGAGAAATAGACACCTCACATGTCCTCAGCTGACAGATTCATTGAATTCTACCCGCTCAACACCAGTTTCATGTACAACAGTAAAGAGAAGACTCAGGGGTGCAGGCCTTATGGGAAGAATTGCAAAGAAAAAGACACTTTTGAAACAGAAAAATAAAAATAAATGGTTAGAGGGGGCAAAGAAACACAGACATTGGACAACAGATAATTGGAAAAGAGTGTTATGGATCTTAACCCCATTGAGCTTTTGTGGGATCAGTTAGACTGTAAGGTGCGTGAGAAGTGCCCGACAAGACAGCCACATCTATGGCAAGTGCTACAGGAAGTGTGGGGTGAAATGTTTTTTCAAATTGTAATAGTAATTTTTCACGTTATTAATGTTCTGACTATACATTGTGATCAGCTGAATGCCACTTTGGTGAATAAAAGTACCAATTTCTTTCCATAAGAGCAAAATCTGTACATTATTCCAAACTTTTGGCTGCCAGTGTAATTTATTTATGGAGATCATAAAATATACAAATGCACAAATGGTGAGAAATATGAACGCTTTGGAAACACTTTACAATAAGATTGTATTCGTTAAAATTATTAACATGAACTAACAATGAACAATACTTTTACAGCACTAAATAATCTTGGTAATTGTTAATTTCTATATATACTAATACACTTTTCCATTAATATTAATCTAATATGAACATGAATAAAAATGAACAATAGTATTTTGATCAAATAACATTAACAAAGATCAATAAATGCTGCAAAAATCATTGCAAATTCATGATACCTAATGCATTAACTAATGTTAACGAATTAACGTGTTACAAAAGATTTTTCAGTTCTTCAAAAGCTTATTAAATTGTAGAGTTGAGGTCACTCAGGTAGTTGTGAGGTCTAAACAGCCATTTGCATTTTGATTGTTGGATGCGGCTTATAGTCGCATATCTCAAAATCCTCTGCACAGAAATCATCGATTTTTTCGACTCTGCGTCGGATCTTGAGTTTGGGGAAAGGCCGTGGGTCTCGCTGAAGCTGCAGGCAACAATGTAAAAAGAACGTAAATGATGCGTAAACAAACATACATAGGCAGATTAATTCAGACTGTTATAAACTGATGCAACACGTACCTGCTCTTTCAAAGGCTCAATGTGATTTACGTAGATGTGGGCGTCACCTAATGTGTGCACAAAATCTCCTGGCTGGAAGAAAAATTCACAAGTTCTAGTTTAGTGGGTCAGTCCATGAATCATAAAGGAAAATGTAGATTTCACACACTACAAAAAAATACTTTTAAGATTTACGCATTTCAATTTCAAAACAAAATTGCATGAAATTGAATTGTTACCTTTAACAAAATAAAATGTAAAATAAAAATAATATTTTAGTTTTATTTAATTTTAATTTAAAAGAATTGTATTTTATTAAATTAAAATGCAAAAATCGTAAAAATAGGCAAAAAAAATTTGAGCGCATACTTTGATATGAAGGGTTAAGACACTCATTAAATAAATTAATTAAAATTGAAAATTGTTTGATTTAATGAAATAATACTAGATTAATGGATGGTTACTTTATATGGAACACTACATATTGTACATTCCACATGAAAGTCTGAAAAGTCATGTAGAAAATGCTTCTATTTTACACTCTTTTATAAATGTAATACAAGTATTTTCTTCCAATTTGGAATGCCCAATTCCCACTACTTAGTAGGTCCTCGTGGTGGCGTGGTTACTCACCTCAATCCAGGTGGCGGAGGACAAGTCTCCGTTGCCTCCACTTCTGAGACCGTCAATCCGCGCATCTTATCACGTGGCTCGTTGTGCATGACACCGCGGAGACTCACAGCATGTGGAGGCTCATGCTACTCTCCGCGATCCACGCACAACTTACCACACACCCCACTGAGAGCGAGAACCCCTAATTGCGACCACTCTACCCTCCCTAGCAACCGGGCCAATTTGGTTGCTTAGGAGACCTGGCTGGGGCCACTCAGCACGCCCTGGATTCGAACTCGCGACTCCAGGGTTGGCAGTCAGCGTCAATACTTGCTGAGCTACCCAGTCCCCCCAATACAAGTATTTTCATTACAAACTATATTATCAGCATAACAATTTGAGATTAAGGTTGAAAATGTACTTAAATTTCAAATCATGTTCTTTTTGTCATCCTGTTATGTTTGGGTCATTTTTGACCCGTTTAGGAGTTAAAAACTGTGAATAATCTTAATCTTGTGGTCAAAATGCCTTTAGATTCTCTACAATAATTAATAAATGAATCTACAGTATTTACTTGTAAATACATTTTATGAACTTTTTACTCAAATTGTTATGCTGATATTATAATTTTTATTGAAAGTGTGCAAAATAAAAGCATTTTAAATAATAGTATGTATGTAGAAGATGTAGTTTTCTAGTGTGTCAGATTGTGAAATGTGTGTGTGAAAGAGTGTGTTCACCTTGAGTCCAGTGATGTGGGCGATCATATAGGTCAGGAGGGCGTAGCTGGCGATGTTGAAAGGCACACCCAGACCCATGTCTCCAGAGCGCTGGTATAGCTGGCATGACAGCTCACCCTCTGATACGTAAAACTGGCATAATGCATGGCAGGGTGGCAATGCCATCAGAGGGAGATCTGAGAATAACATTGTTTTTATGAATAAAATTATTCTGTCACTATGCATACGTCCATGTTTGGATATGTTGTGTTAGTGAACAGCTGCAAGTGTGATTTAAAGACCTTTCGGGTTCCAGGCACACATGATGATCCTCCGGTCCTCTGGGTTTGACTTGATGGTGTCAATCACCTTCTGTAACTGGTCAACACCTTGTTCAGAGTAATCTGTGTAGAAAGATTCAATTATAGCTATTCAGTTAGCTATACAACTGCTAACATTACATTCAATATTAATACATGCAGGCTATGCATGTATTGTTTTATATATTTGATATATAAACACAGATTTGTGCCTGTAAATACATATGGATAGTTGACAATTAATATGGAAAAACTTTTTCCAACAAAGATTTCAAATTAAAATATATATGAATGTGTATGTTTTATAAACTGAAACAGTTCATAGAAACATTTTTAATCACATTTGAGCTTTTTTGCAGTTCACTTTAAGGGTGCACACCATGCATTTTTATTATTTTTCTTGCCGAGGTCCATTTATAATATTGGTCAAGTTTTTTTGCGGCAAAAATATTCTAGTTTATTGACTGGAATTAAACGAAACTTTATTAACAGCAGAGTTCTGAAAGGTACAATATGTTTTCATAGTACATCGAGCTCTTTTATCTCAAAAGTTCAAGGAAAAAAAAAAAAAGGTCATTTTAATTTGAAATTTGATTTAGACACCTTTCAGTAGTCATGTGGTATGACTAATGCATTTTTAAAAGTACAGATATTCTGTTTAGCATCTCAATATGGTCATAAAAACGGCATGCATAATAATTATAACTGAATGTAAAAAATACTGTTTAAAATTTAGATAATTTAGTATAATTTATATTTTACGCTGCGAGACATTGCTGTTATGTGTCATATCAACTGCCCAGATATTAAATTCATGTTACCAGTATGCATGTCCTTGTATTCGGCTCCAAAGTGTCTCCATTGGAAACCATAAACTGGTCCCAGATCTCCTTCTTCCCGATCCATGAAGCCATTCTTATCCAGAAATTCCCTGGAGCCATTGGCGTCCCAGATTCTCACACCCTTCTCGGACAGATCCTTAGCATTCGTTGAACCCTAAAGTCAATAAAACAATGGATTAATGAAAATGATTTTGAGAAATTGGCAACAAAACAAAAAAAAAGTGTGGGATTCTTTGTACCTTAATAAACCACAGCAGCTCCTCCAGTATGCCTTTCCAGAAAACCCTTTTGGTTGTCAGCAATGGAAACTGATCTGTGAGACCAATGATAGTGTTATGAGAATGATTACCAAGTGTAATATAATTCAAAGAGCAGGCACTTTGAAAACATTAGTGTTTGTGCCAAAGGGAATCAAATTTGATGCCAATTTGACACTTGATTGTGCAAAAATTGTATTTATTTTTTATTTTTAGGACCATTACGATTGTTTTTGCATTATGACACGAGTTTATTGGTAAAGATTCTTATTACTGCAATTATTGGTCAACCAATAAATTGGCTGTTATTCCATGTTTTTTAATTATTGGCCGATACATTTTCCAATTTGGCCAATTAGTAAACACTACGATTTTTTGGCATTATGACACGAGTTTATTAGTGAGGATTCTCATTATTGCAATTAGTGGTTGACTGATATATTGTGGGGGCGATTAATCAGCCGATGTTCTGCATTTTTTAATTATCGACAGATACATTTTTCTATTTGGCCTATTAGTTAACATTAATTTTTTATTTATTTATTTTTTTGGCATTATGACATGTTTATTGGTAAAGACTTTTGTTACTGCAATTAGTAGTTGACCGATATATCGCCGAGGCCGATAAACCAGCCAATATTTTGTATTTTCAAATTAACAGCATTGGCCGGTAAATGATCCCATTTGGTCGATTAGATAACATTAAGATTTTTTCACATTTATGACAAGTTTAATGGTAAAGATTCTCGTTACTATAATTAGTGGTCAACCGATATATCACAGAGGCCGATAAATCAGCCTATATTCTCTATTTTTAAATTACCAGCATTGGCCGATAAATTTTCCCATTTGGCCGATTAGTTAACATTAAGATTTTTTTCTTAATGATGACACGAGTTTATTGGTAAAGATTCTCGTTACTGCAACTAGTCTACCGATATATTGTGGTGGCAAATAATCAGCCGATGCCGATAATTTAAAAATGCAGAATATCGGCTGATTAATCTTAATGAAAAAAATCTTAATGTTAACTAATCGGCCAAATGGGAAAATTTATCGGCCGATGCTGGTAATTAAACAATACAAAGATAAATTTTTCTATTTGGCCTATTAGTTAACATTAATTTTTTATTTATTTTTTTTTTTGGCATTATTAAATGTTTATTTGTAAAGACTTTTGTTACTGCAATTAGTAGTTGACCGATATATCGCCGAGGCTGATAAACCAGCCAATATTTTGTATTTTCAAATTAACAGCATTGGCCAGTAAATGATCCCATTTGGTTGATTAGTTAACATTAAGATTTTTTCACATTTATGACAAGTTTAATGGTAAAGATTCTCGTTATTGCAACTAATAGTCTACCGATATATTGTGGTGGCGAATAATCAGCCGATGCCGATAATTTAAAAATGCAGAATATCGGCTGATTAATCTTAATGAAAAAAATCTTAATGTTAACTAATCGGCCAAATGGGGAAATTTATCGGCCGATGCTGGTAATTAAACAATACAGAGATAAATTTTTCTATTTGGTCTATTAGTTAACATTAAGATTTTATTTTATTTTTTTGCATTGTGGCATGTTTACTGGTAAAGACTCTTGTTAATGCAATTAGTAGTTTACCGATATATCGCTGAGGCTGATAAATCAGCCAATATTTTGTATTTTCACATTATCTGCATCGGCTGACACATTTTTCCATTTGACCGATTAATTAACTCTTTAAAAAAAAAAAAAAAAAAAAAAAAATTGAGAGTTTTTTGATAAAGACTTACACTACTCCTATATTATCCAGTCCAGACAGATTTGTTTTTTAAAAAATAAGCATAAAAGTAGTACAGCAAATACTATCATGATTTAGAAATACAATAAAATTTTACTAATAATATAGCATATAGTTTTATTTACAGTATTATAGTACTAATATAGTATTATTCCCTCACATTACAGTAATGAGAATGGTGGGGGTGTACTTCATTGTTTAAAAGTGTTACAAAATTAAAATAATAATAAAAAATAAAAAAAAAGGCTTAATTTTGTTTATGGAATAAATATGAGTGAAATTATTGACAGATATCATCATGATATTCCCACAAAACAATACGCTATTTTTCACTTTTTTGACCAATGGGTTCCCATGGATTTTTATTTTAATAATTTTTTAATAATATTTAAGAGATTACATTTAAAAATAGCACTTTCTAGCTGATTATACAGCTATATATAACTAGAAAAAATACATTTAGTATTCAAATATCCATGACTTTATGTTTTAGTCTTTTCCATGACTTCCATGTATAACGTAGTAAATACCATATATATATATATATATATATATATATATATATATATATATATATATATATATATATATATATGGTAAATATGAATGCATCTCACCTCTGAGACTGTACCTCGCCTGTGATCCGAACACAGAAATCACCCCCGTCCCGGTTCGGTCTCCTTTCCTTACACCGTTCTGCAGAATATACTCGATCTGATTCAAATAACCGCGCTCGTCACAAAAGAGAGAGAAGAGCCTTTTCTCTCCCTCAGCATTTGCTTTGTCATTTTCAACCTCCGTGTAACGCGGGTTTGAGATTTCCACTGCCGTGCCGGGCATTTTATTTCGCAAGATTATACTAAATACAAATATATTTCTAGACAAATCCAGTAGCGCAAAACAGCGTTCACGGAAACTTCAATATTCCCGCGAAATTTAACGCGCGTTTCATAAAGTCATCCAATGAACGCGCTCAAAACTGAGGAACCAATGAGCTGACTGGAATGAGAAGTAGGCGGGGCCTACCCATAGACTGCTTTTGATGATACTCAAGGTTGTTGCTTTTTCAGAGGGGCTCAAAAAGCGGAATCCTCCATTGCGCCGCATTCAAATTTAATGACAGTTTTCAGTGTTTATGGAGGAATTTGTACGCTAAATTTTATAATCGTTTAAATATATTACTTCTAAGGATGGGCACCTAACACAACAAACAGAAAACCGCTCCTGCAATCTCTGTGAAATTAATATTTTAAATTCTAGTTGCGCTAATCACAAGCGACTGTGATTGGTCCATCGTAAGCAGCGCTGTGAAAAGTAACAGGTGCCATGTTGAGACGCCGTCTGCGTGTGCTGCGTCAGCAGCGTTATATTTTTTTATTATTATTATATTTTTTTATTATTTGTTTACTCCTGAATAATCAAACTTTAATAACCACTGAATTATACATACATAGTGAAGCGTTCAAATTAAAACATTTTCATTTAGACCAATCTCTGGCCAATTCGAGGCAACGTCCGGGCTGCTAAAATACACCCATTAAATGATCTACTGTATTTCTGTGGTTCACAGCCTAAAATATTGGAAAAAAAACTTGCAATTTGTAGATTTTACCAAAGTCATGATTTTATCACAGATTATTTAGCAGAGACGGGTCACGTTTATTGAAATTAATGGGAGAAATTGGAACGCTCAACCAAGCAACACTGAGCGCCCAACGGATGTAGAAAAGAAGTCCCGCCTTACAAGTTAAAAGAGCCAATCACCTTTTAGATTTAGAACGCGCATGCGTATTAGCTATACAAGCCGGGACATATCTTAGCATTTATTTAGCGTGATATGAGGTAAAGAAACATGATTTATGATTTCAGTATTGTCAGATTTTATTGCTGATTTGAAATATGTTCTTTGATCGTAATCTTGTCCAACCGTTTTTGAGATTTTGGTCTTTCTCCATTCAAGTAGATGGGAGCTGCACTGGTATGACTGGAAATAGTCTCCTGAGAGCGTTCCAAAGATGGCCGACAATGGACTGACCTGCTAGAAAGACTTTGGCTGCGTTCGAAATCGCTCACGTGTTCACTCATTCACTATTTCCTATATAGTGGATGTCTGTGAGTGCCCTATATCAGGCAAGGAGTGAACGAAATGAGTGAGTGAATTCGGACGCTGACTTCGGAGAGAGCGGGAAAGAGCGCTGTCACATATGAACTTTTATCTTACATGTTGGATAATAATAATCATAATAACAACAACAATAACACTTGTTATTCTTATAAAATGTTATATACAATACATCTTTATTCTGTTTGTCATGTTTAACTCAATATATATTTTCATAATGATTAAAATATTAATACTAAAATTTAAATCGTCCAATTTAACTCTATGACTTTGGATCGCTATATTTGATTGTTATTTTTAATCAAATCTGATACGTCAAAAAGTGAAACACTATCACGATCATTGTGGGTAAGAATGATTGAACAAATATAGGGAATGAGATGTATGGAATGAATTCGGACACTACTTCAAAATGGCCGACACTCAAAATAGTGCAGTATATAATGGACTGGGGGCTATTTCGGACACAGCGTAACAGTGGTTTTGTATGTTGGTTTCAAACATCTAGTTAAAAACCCTCTTAACTCTCCCTCGCTAACTAAACTTCCCATATCAAACATTTGTAATAACTCTTGGTTAAACAAGTGAATACTTCAGCCAAAACAATGGTTTGATATTATATTAATTGTTTTGCTGTTTCATGAATTGTTTAGTGTTTCATAATTTATTTTTTTTCCTATAAGGAATAAGGCTATTAGGCATACAAGCACAGTTTGCATTTAATCATTTATCCACACTTGAAACTTTAAGGTGTGGTTAATTATAATAAACTAATAAGTGAATACATATTTCAATTAGAATAAAAATCACATTTTTAAATTTAGAGTTCTTCAGAAAAACTATTTATGCATGCATAAGAGTATTAAGTTTAGAAACCTTTTTGTTGGGTTGCAAATGAGACCATTTTCCCATCTTTCATGATACACAAGACTGGGCACACTTCATTTACCAGCAAGACTTACTTGTTCAACCATTACCCAAAAAAGACATGATGGTTGACCAGCATTACTTGCTAATAAACAGCATGGCTATACTGTTCCACTAGCTACACCAGCATCAAACCAGCATGGAATAGCTTGGAAATGTATGCTGGTCTGAGCTGGTCTTTCTAGCAGGGTGGAACTACAACAAGATCATGAACAACATCAAGGGTGCTGACCAGGAGGGATGCATCGTTGAGGGCTTTGAAGACCTAGAGTTTGTAAGATGATGCAGCTGGCAGTGCGTCTGAAAGAGAGGTTTTTAATAACAGCTGGTGAGAGACCACAAAAGTTAACGTTTACTGTGAAGAACCCACAATCAAAGGCTTGAGATCAAGGGTTTTAGCATCACAGTATAGAACAACAGTTTTTGTGATTCCTTCTTGAAATGTTCAAATCCACCAACAGCTGTAGGAAATTTAACGAAGCAAATCTCAAATAATCTTTCGGAAGGTGTTTTAGCTGCACAAACAGCACATTTTTGGGCGTTTTCAGCTCAGTTTGATCGAAGCGCCCCCTTGAAACACGTTCTTTTCTGGAATTTATCGTTTGTAAACAGTAACTTCATCTATAATGCTACATATCAAGCAAACGTTATCTCAAGATGGCTCCACAGTTTCTCCAGCGACCTCCAAAGTCACCAGATCTCCACCCAATAGAGCACCTTTGGGATGTGGTGAAACAACTGATTTGAATCGTGGATGTACAGCCGACAAATCTGTAACATTTCCGTGATAATATTATCTCTATATGGACCAGAATTTCGGAGGAATGTTTCCAGCACCTTGTTGAAGAATTCCAAATCTTTTGGTGCAAAGGGGACTACTAACTAGTATTAGAAATGTGTACATCATAGAGTGGCAATACAACTCAAGTATATCTGCACAAGCCTGCAAAATGTCTTGTGCAGGCCCCCCATTTCAAAGTCAAAACTGCCTTTATCAGTGCATTAAACACCACCGAAGTATGCATATCTATTCTGCAACAAGAACCTGGCTGCATTGCACTGGCTGAACCTTTTCCATGAAACCTTTCCAAATGATTTCCAGATGTTTCACAAGGGGCCGGACTCTTAAACAGGGCTTTAACATCACTGTGAGCAGTGCCTGTTGTTTCCACACTGTGGAGTTCCTCTTCTTTCTCTCCAAACATAAGGAGACAGTCAGTCTAGCTGATGGAGAAAATATGTGGTCAGCAGATCCGGAGCCATGAGCTCGAAACTCCTGCCGTTTGACATTTTTGTGGATTTTTGATTCAACCTAAATGCACGGGAGGACAAACAGCATGCAAAGGAACAGCAATTACGTAACAAACACATATGAAACAGGAAAAATAGAAGAAGCAGAAGCAGAAGCATCATTTTAAAGCTGAATTGAAGACTGCAGCGACTCCTTTGGAAGTTTGTTTGTCCACAGATTTAACCTGAGCAACTCGCTTTGGTGGGTTGGTGAGACAGCTGTTAAACAATTTGTGAGAAACACTGTTTAACAGAACACCGATTGTATATCCTTCTCAAAAACATCCAGTCCTGTCAATCACAATGAAAGGTAGGCCACATGAAAAATCTGTGATATCATTACATAAATGGCTGTTGTTGTAGTTTGTCTGAAGTATGTTATTGAAGATTACACAAGAAAGGAAATCTAATCGTATAAATATCATATTGGATATTATTTATATAGATTATACAGATTATAATTTTGTAGTTTTGTTTCATGGGATTTGAATGTTTCCTTTTTTTTTTTCATTTGGCTAGAACAAAATATTTTTTTCACAATGAGAAGCAGATTATTTTGGCACAGAAGTGAAAGTGTGGCATTTCACCAGTGAAACTGCAGAAAACAACTGTAATTATATTATTTATTAGGGGCAAAAATTACTTGTACTTCTTGTTTAATTTTACTATGTGGATGCATGATGATGTTTTGCAACAAATAAATATCTAAATAAGTCACCCTCCTTCAAATGCTTTTCATGCTAATTTTATGCCACCTATCTTTTTGTCTCTTAGATGACTTTGCTGATGAGGAGGATGTTCAGTCAGTTGGATATAAGAGGTTTGGTAAGAAGCCCTCGAATTCTGAAGAATACATCCTGACAAAGTTGAGGGATCGTTGTTTTCTGCAGCAACAAAATCAAATCTGATAAATTCATATTACTCCCTCTATTTTCCATTTAAGACTAATTATGTACATTATACATTTTCATAAACTCTTGTCTCTTAGAAGCAACTTTATGTATAGTTCAGGGGTAAATATGAGCATAGCTCAGAGTTGAAGAATTCGTATTTATGCAGTGTAGGTTGAAAAAAAAAAAAGAGATGGCACTTCTCTTAAACAAGGTATAGCTTCAGAAATTGCACTATAGACTGTGTAATTCATTGTCGGTCCATCAATAATTTTTAATAGATTTAGCCTTTACCAATGTTTTTGTTGGACACGATAACTACAGTTCTATTAGGAAGACTCGCAGACTTGAGTGAAATTTAAGATGACATTTATTTGATTCATATAAAACAGAAATGTAATGTCTCTCTTTGGTGTAAGCCCCGTCTGGCGGTCCGAAGAAGTTGTATTCGGAACCGTCATATCCCGCCGGAGATAGGAGGCAGGGGTGAGGAGCCTACCCCTGTGCAGGACGGGACTCGACTGGTGGTGGTGGGGTGGTGGAGGTTGCTGTGTTAGCACAACTGAAACAGCAATGTGATAGATTGTGAGCAGACTTATAAAACATTGGCTTACATGTGATTGGCTAGGAGTTACCTAGCTAATGGTGTGATGATGTACAGCTGCTAGTCTTCCCGCTAGAACTACGCTGCGCTTACATATATTGTCTGTAGTTTTTTTGTTTCCTTGTGGATCTGTGGATTTTAACCTGTGTTGCCAGCTTGACATTAAACTTGTATGGAAAATGCTAATAAAAACTAAAAGGAGTGATTTGTAAGTTCTATTCACCCTGCTCTATATTGAAAGCACTACAACAACACATTATTTGATGTTTTACCTTAGATTTGTTTTTAAATTTACACTTGTGAGGGAAGGAGATCACTGGGACAGGAAGGTTCAGGTCTCAGGTGAGCTTTTAATCACAAACTTAGGGGTAACACAGTCACAACTGGCACAGTAACTTCTTCAGCTTCACAAACTATTTAGCGTCACAGGCTCATAGTCACAGCCTCTTAATCATCACAAAGTCTTTATCACAACACTTTAGCATCACGAACTCAGTAGCTTCACCGTGAGACTCTCGTGCCAGACTTTCTCTCTCTCTTCTGGCGGTGGCGTGGCTGTTTATATGCCACTCTCCCCAAGCTCATTGGAATTAGAGACAGGTGTTAGACATAATTTAGCTCAGGTGTAAGCACCCTTACCACTTTCTCTGTCTCTCTCTGGACGGGCGCCCGACCACGCCCCCGCTGCCACAACACTCATTTCAAATCAAATGCTTGCAACACGCTCCAAAAAAAAGTTGGAACAGTCGAGTGTTTACCACTGTGAAACATCACAATTTCTTCTGTTAATGCTTATTAAGTGTTTGGGCACTGAAGACGCAAGTTTGTTAAGTTTAGAAAGTGGAATTGTCCCCCAATCATCCATTATGCAGGTCTTTAGCTGCACAAATGTATGTGGTATTCGTTGCCGTATGCTCTGCTTCATAATGCGCCACACATTCTCAATTGGAGACAGGTCAGGACTGCAGACAGGCCAATCTAGTACCCACACTCTCTGCTTACGCAGCCATAGCACTTGTAATCCGGACAGTATGTGGTTTGAAATTGTCCTGCTGGAAAATGCAGGGATGTCCCTGGAAAAGATGGCGTCTGAATGGTAGTATATGTTGCTCCAAAATTTGTACATATCTTTGTGCATTAATGGTGCCCTCACAGATATGGAAGTTACCTATGCCATAGGCACTGACACATACCCATAACATGACAGACACTGGAGTTTGGACCTGATGCTGATAACAGCTTGGAATGTCCTTTTCCTCTTTGGCCCAGAGAACACTATGGTTGTTGTTGTTGTTTTTTTTTTAAATCATTTGAAATATGGACTAATCGGACCACAAAACATGATTCGACTGTTCTGCTGTCCATCTCAGGTAAGACAGAGCTCTGAGAAGTCAGCGGCGCTTCTGGACAGTGTTGATGTATGGCTTCTCCTTTGCATTGTAAAGCTTTAACTTGCATCTGTGGATGCAGCGGATAACGGTGTTGACTGACAAAGGTTTACTGTAAGTATTCCCGAGCCCATGTCTTGGTACCCATTACAGACACATGACAGTTTAAAGACAATTATGTCTGAGGGATCGGATTTCAAGCGCATTCAGAAGTGTTTTTTTTTTCAGCAGGACAACTTCAAACCACATACTGCCCGGATTACAAGTGTATGGCTGCGTAAGCAGACAGTGCGGGTGCTAGATTGGCCTTTCTGCAGTCCTGACCTGTCTCCAATTGAGAATGTTTGGTGCATTATGAAGCACACAATATGACAACGAATGCCCGGTACAATTGTGTAGCTGAAGACCTGGATAATTGATGAATGGTGGAAATGGGCCCAACTGCTTAATAAGTGTTATTAGAAGAAATGGTGATGTTTCATAGTGGTAAACACTCCACTGTCCCAACTTTTTTGGAGTGTGTTGCAATCATCTGATTTGAAAAGAGTTTATATATATATATATATATATAAAAAGAAAAAAAAAAAGGTAAAACTTCAAATTCTATGTTATTGTAGTGCTTTCAATATATAACAGGGGGAATAGAATTTACAAATCACTACTTTTTATTTTTATTAGCATTTTCCATACTGTCCCAACTTTTTGGGAATTGGGGTTGTATATAGTGTGTCAGACAGATGAGGTGAGATGAGGTAAATTTGCACATTTACCCTAAAAGGGTAGTTTGTTTAAATTGTCTGTGGCCATTGTTGGCTGCTCCCCACAACAGACATGATTACTATCCTTGTGGAGACAAAAACCTGGTCCTGACCCAAAATTTCCACCATCATTCAAATCAGTTGCCTCAGCATCTGTCCTGTGAAAGGTTTTATGCTAAACTGTGTGTCTCTATGGCATTGCTCCATTACTGAACCAAAAGTTTCCTTTCAGATGTCAGTCAGTTTAAAACAAAGCGCTGTGTGCGTATATTAACAGGAATCCAGGAGGGAGCTCAGTGTACTAAATGTAAGAGCAAATGGGCTCTCAAAGCTGCTGTTGTCTTGCTGTATGTGCTGTGTACCATCCTGACCATTATTGTAGCAGTGCTGGGTTACAAAGGTAACACACATTGTTATTCATTTACACACACAAAGTTCTACTCTTTTGATTTCTACATCACTTTATGAAACTCACTGTAGCAGATATTTTTGCAGATATCTTTAAAATAAATAAACATTGCATTGATAATATGATTTGCTGATTAATTAATCTAATTATTCACACACACACACACACACACACACACACACACACACACACATATATATATATATATATATATATATATATATATATATATATTTACTGAGAAAGGCTCTCAAATAAAAACAATTCAATATATAATGATTAAATACTTGCAAATATATTTAAATTATTATAAATATAATATATAGCATAAACATAATAATTCATATAATTAAAATATATTACATTATTGTGGCAGATGAGTATAGCATTGCTAAAACAATACAAATAGTAGTTTATATTGTTCATTTCTATATTAGTAAACATACTCTTTGCCTATCAGTCTACAGCAACCCTTTTTACAATTGAATTCGTCAATCTGTCCGAGATTTATTGTAAAGGCCTATCTAAGGATGAGTCAATGCACATATACGCCAAACGGACACTTTTGGGGCATCTCATTTTGGTTCTGTCGCATCATAAGCACAGCGTTTTTAGGTCGCTGTGTCAAGTTAAACTTTGTTTGAAACTTAGAAAAACATGTCTCGAGATCCCTGCCATCAGAATTGTGCTTTGTTCAACTGTGTATGAGCTCAAGAACGTGTTTTCATTGTCGTTAGTGTCAAGCAAGCCTGAGATTGTGGTTTGTTGTCTGCTCGATGCCTGAACAGCTGGAGTTTCGCTTACTGCCCCCTGCTGAAAACAGATAGTTTTTCAGGCTTCAATTGCTCGGATGATCATTATTACGGTTCATTTTTTAAATATAATTAATCGCACTGAATTAATGTGTTAGATCGACATCCCTGATAAAATACAAATTAAGAAACACATCTATTTCGTATGGAAGACTGATCCTGTCAGGTAATACAAAAATAAAAGTGAAACTTTTTTCACAATTTAGACTTTATAACTCACAATTACGTGATATAAGCTCACAATTGTGATATATTAAGTCGCAATTCCGGGAAATAAACTCATAATTGCGTGATTAAAAAGTCACAATTGCGGCTTTATTTCTCTCAATTTCGAGTTTTGATTTTATTTCCCAGAATTGCGACTTAATATCTCACAATAGCGAGAAATAAATTCACAATTGTGAGAAATAAAGTCGCAATTCCGAGAATTAAACACAATTGTGTGATTAAAAAGTTGCAATTGTCACTTTATTTCTCTCAGTTTCGACTTTATAACAATAAAATTAAAGGGTAAGAGGGTGGGATTTTCAGACGGTCCCTTAAGTATGACAACGAAAGCGCATCCGAGCATTCTCTGTCTTTATTCTGTCACTACAACAAATGTTGACTCTTTTAATTCAAATGTTTTATGCCTGTATAGTATGGTTATATACTCTTAAACTTAATTGTGCTAATGATATATTTGTAAGATTGTCGCATCGAGAGAATGCGACACAATAATGAGAAATGCCACTGCAAATGCAAAAATAAAGTCAAAATTACACAATATAAACTTGCAATTGCATGATGAAAACTCACAATTGCGAGTTTATATCACGTAATTGCGCATTTATATCACGTAATTGTGAGTTATAAAGTTGAAATTGCAAGAAATAAAGTTACAATTGTGAAATAAAATGTTTTTTCAGAATTACCTCTTTTATTTTTTAATTACCTGGCGGGATCCGTCTTCCATAATTTAGGGCACATGTTGTCATACTACTAATAGCATTTTCTTTTAGTGGTCCAGAAGGTGGATAATGTCACTGAAGGAATGAAAAGTTATGGAGGAAAAATAATTTCCATGGAGACAGATATAAAAAGTCATGGTAAGTCCAATGGCAAGCTAAACTGCAAAATTGTAATCAGTAAATCAAGAAGTTTTGCTTATATTTGTACTTGTTTCTTAGTTTCACTTGCTAAAAAAAAAAATACCCCACTTTAACCAATCTAAAATATTTAACTGGTCCCCTAAGCTCCTAAGGCTGGTCTTTTTTGCTGGTTTTAGGAGGGTTTTGGTAGGTGTGGGAAACGAGAACCAGTTCTTGTTCAGAACCGATCATGTTTTTTTAAATAGTACCGGAACCGAAAGGTTTTCATGACTTTCAGTTACATTAATGGTTCTCGAGCGTGCATTCTTCCACCAATGCAGACACATCACCATGCTAAAATACTCTGACTGTGTTTTCTGCGCTACCATTCAGCTGCACTGCCACAATGCTACTTAATCAACAGCATGAAACTCACAGTGTGACCAGTGTAGTCCAATTCCTGAACAAATTATTTTTAATGCTGCTGAGGGTAGTAAATCCATCAAGAATTGCATTTCTTATTCCAAATATTCCTTACTGAAAAGTGTTAAAAGAATTGCTAATGAGACCGTTTGAGAATCAGAACTGGAATCGTTAAATTCCTCATGATTCCCATTCCTAGGTTTTGGGAAGTTGTCAGCTGGTCAGTTTGAGATACCAGTTGGTCAGACCAACTAAACCAGCAAAACACCAGGGTGGGAGACCAGCTAAACCATCTAAGACCAACAAATGTTTTTTTCCAGCAGGGTTAATATTTCAAAATGCCAGCGTAACTACAACCCCAGTTCCGAAAAAGTTGGGACAGTCGGAAAAATGCTAATAAAAACAAAAAGTAGTGATTTGTAATTATATTTACCCTTTGCTATATTGAAAGCACTACTACTACTACACATTATATGATTATATTTCCTTGTGAATTTCATTGTTTTTTTGAAAATGTACAGTCATTTCAAATCATATAATTGCAACACACTCCAAAAAATTTGAGACAGGGGCAATTTAAGTCTAATAACAATTTGACGAGTTGAAATAACAAGGCGATGTGAAACAGGAGATGTTAGACAGGTGAGGCAATTGTGTCACAGTATATAGGGAGCCTCCAAAAACAGCCTAGTCCTTCAAGAGCAAGGATCATTCGAGATTTATCAATTTGCCAACAGATGCTTCAGCAAATAATCCAGCACTTTGAGAACAATGTTCCTCAAAGACAAATTGGAAGGATTTGGGGCATTTGACCCTCTACAGTGCACAATATAGTTAAAATATTCAAGGAATCTGGTCAAATCTTGGTGCGTAAAGGGCATTCTGAATGCACGTGATCTCTGATCCCTCAGACGTCACAGTCTTAAAAAAACGTAATTTATCTATAATGGATATCATGAACATGGGCTTGGGATAACTTTAGTAAACCTTTGTTAGTCAACACCATTCACTGCTGCATCCACAGATGCAAGTTAAGACTTTACTATGCAAAGCAGAAGCCATACATCAACACTGTCCTGAAAAGCTGCAGACTTCTCTGGGCGCAGTCTCATCTTAGATGGAAAGTAGAACAGTGGAACTGTGTTTTTTGGTCCGAAGAGTCCACATTTAAAAAAGTTTTTGAAAAACACAGCTGTCATGTTATCCAGGCCAAAGAGGAAAAGGACCATCCAAGCTGTTATCAGCGTCAGGTACAAAAGCCAGTGTCTGTTTGGGTCAGGGGTGTGTCCGTGCCCATGGCATGGGCAACTTGCACATCTGTGAGAACACCATGAATGCAGACAGATATGTAAAAAATTTGGAGCAACATATACTGCTATCCAGCACCATCTTTTCAAGGGACGTCCCTGCATTTTCTAGCAGGACAACTTCAAACCACATACTTCCCAGATTACACGTGCATGGTTGTGTAAGCAGAGAGTGTGGGTGCTAGACTGGCTTGCCTGCAGTCCTGACCTGTCTCCAATTGAGAATGTGTGGCGCATTATGAAGCAGAGCATACGGCAACGAATACCCCATACAATTGTGCAGCTAAAGACCTGCATAATGGATGATTGGTGGAAAATTCCACTTTCTAAACTTAACAAACTTGTGTCTTCAGTGCATAAATGATTAATAATTGTTATTAGAAGAAATTGTGAAGTTTCACAGTGGTAAACACTCAACTGTCCCAACTTTTTTGGAGCGTGTTGCAATCATCTAATTTGAAGTTACTGTGCATTTTAAAAAACAGTGTAATTCACAAGGTAAAACATCATATAATGTGTAGTTGTAGTGCTTTCAATATAGCAATAAGGGTGAATATAATTTACAAATAACTCCTTTTTGTTTTTATTAGCATTTTTCATACTGTCCCAACTTTTTTGGAATTCGGGATGTATTTTAATCCCTGATTTTTCACTTCCTCTTTCTCTGCAGATGATGAGGCTAGCATGAAATTTGAAAGAACTTCCTCTGAGCTGCAAATGTTTCGTTCTGGGTTATTAGCATTACGTTGCACGCTAGCTTCAGTCACACAGCATGTCAGCGACAATGCCGTGGCGCTCAAACAGCTCCAGACATCCTCACAGGATGTGTATCTGTCACAAGACCATCTACGTTTCCAGCTGAAGGACCAAACATCAAAGCTGCATTTGGTAAACTCCACATTATTTTCAATTGCAGCGGTCACACCTGTGCTGCAGAAAAACACGTCCCGATTGCAACACGAACTACAAGAGAATATGAATGAACAACGCATGCTGAAGCTCACGGTAGACAATCTCGATCTCACTCAGACACGACAGGACGCTTTTGCCTTACTGTTGCAGCATACTCTTGAGACCTCAGCCCAAAACACACAAAACATGCGCAATAATGCACTAGCACTTATGCGTGACACGCAACTAGTTCGTAGTGATGCCGACTGGCTGCGAGAAAAGATACAGTATCTAGAAAGAGTTAAAGGCAATGCATCATTCCAGATTCAAAGCATTGGAGAAGGTCTTGAGGATTTGAGTGCTCAGCTATCTTCCATATCTTCTCAGATCTTAAATATTAGCATGCTTGGTGATGTTAACGCAGGAAACCTGCGTTCATTACTGGACCAGCAGCTTGACTTTGGAAACCTAACTAGTGGACGCTTTGACCAACTAGAAAAACGATTGGACATGGTGGAAGAGGAAGTGGACCAGGTGACGGGAAACATTAGCTATACAACACAGCTGCTCGGGGGGGTTAACATCGAGTTGAGTGAATTGAGGAGTTGCTCGGACACTCTTGGACGACATTCTGACCTTCTGGTGGGTTTGAATGGGAGTATGGCCGTGGCGAGGTCAGATGCTTCATCATTGTGGTCACTACAAGATGAACTTGTGGCACGACTCGATATGGAGGTCAGCAGCCTGTCAGTCATCATGGAGGAAATGAAACTGGTGGACAGCAAACACTCTCAGCTAATCAACAACTTTACCGTATTACAGGGTAAGAAGTGGAAATGTGTAAAAATGGCATTGAATCTCTCAATTCTCTCAAATCAAATGATTTGATATACTGTATGGCCAAAAGTAATGTATGTAGACACTCCCTTCTAATTAACAGGTTTGGCTATTCCTCAAAGGAATAGTTCACCCAAAAATGAAAATTATGTCATTATTTATTTATTTTTCTGTCATACATTTATTTACTCATCATGATGTCGTTCCAAACCGGTATGACTTTCTGATACAGAACACAACAAGGGATGTTTTAATAAATAACGCAAGCCATCTTTGAAATAATGGCAATGGATAGTGCCTCACTTTAAAGCTTAAAAATGGACCCCAAAATATCATAGAAATAGTCTATACTCATCATGCGTCATATTCCAAGTCTTCTTAAGACATAAGGTGAGAAACAACCTGAAATGTACGCAAGTATGTAATTTTTCTGTGAAAATGTTGACATCTGTTGTGCATTCATTAGAGCTTTGAGAGAGCTTGTTATCAGTGACAAGCGAGTTCATGCGAGAACTTTTGTTTTTACCACTAAAGAAATAAATAAGAAAGTCTGCATAAAAACGAATGTCATACAGGTTTTGCGTTCTCACGCAATAGTTTTGTGTTCTCTCACAAAAGGGTTTGTGTTCCCTTGCAATACTTTGCATTCCCTCACAGTTCATTTTGCATTCCCTCACAACAATTTTGCTTCTTCTCACAATACATTTCCCGTTCCCACGCAATAAGTTTTGCGTTCCCTCGCAACAGTTTTGTGTTCCGACTCAATACGTTTTGTGTTCCCTAACAATAAGTGTTACTTTCCTTTGCAATAAGTTTTGCATTCTCTTGCAACAGTTTTACCTTCTCTCAAAATAAGTTTTTTCTTTCCTTACAATAAGTTTTGCATTTCCTTGCAATGAGTTTTACATTCTCTCGCAATAAGTTTTCATTCCCTCACAACAGTTTTGTGTTTCCCTCACGTTTAGTTTTGTGTTTCATCGCAATGAGTTTTATGTTTCCTAGCAATAAGGTTTGCGTTCCCTTGAAATAAATTTTGCTTTCCCTAACAAAGTTTTGGGTTCCCTCGCAAGAAGTTTTGCATTCCGATTCGTTTTACATTCCCTCACAATAAGTTTTGAATTCCATCACAACAGTTTTGCATTCCCTTCCCATATGTTTTCTGTTCCCTTGCAATACATTTTGCGTTCCCTCATAATAAGCTTTGTGTTCCCTCGCAACAGTTTTGTGTTCCCTCGCATTTAGTTTTGTGTTCCCTCTCAATAACTTTTACATTCCCTCGCAATAAGTTATGCGTTTCCCTGCAATAAGTTTTGCGTTCTCTCGCAATAAGTTTTGTGTTCCCTTGCATTTAGTTTTGTGTTTCCTCGCAATAAGTTTGGCATTCCCTCGCAATACGTTTTGCGTTCCCTCGCAATACGTTTTGCGTTCCCTCGCAACAGTTTTGCGTACTCTGCCATTTAGTTTTGCGTTCCCTAGCAATAAGTTTTGCATTCACTCGCAATAAGTTTTGCATTCCCCTGCAAAAGTTTGCGTACTCTTGCATTTAGTTTTACATTCCCTTGCAATGAGTTTTGCATTCCCTTGCATTAATTTTTGCATTGCCTTGCAACAGTTTTGCGTCCCCTGAAAACAGTTTCCTTGCCATAAGTTTTGCCTTCCCTCACAAGAGTTTTGCTTTTCCTCGCAAGAGTTGCTAATACAGTTTTACTCAGCAGACATTGAGTCTGTCCTCTGCACTTCAATATCTGTCTGGTTTGGTTCAGCTATGAAATCAGACATCAGAAGACTACAAAGGACAGTTTGGACTGCTGAGAGGATTATTGGTTGCCCCCTGCCCCCCCTTCAAGAACTATACACTTCCAGAGTGAGGAAAAAGGCTGGAAAAATCACTCTGGACCCCACTCACCCCGCCCACTACCTTTTTGAACTGTTGCCTTCTGGCCGACGCTTCAGAGCTCTGAGCACCAGAACCATCAGGCACAGGAACAGTTTTTTTCCCCTCAGGCTATCCATCCCATGAACAGTTAAAACTGCCCCATTGAGCAATAACTATGTGCAATACAGAGTTAGTCTTTTTTATATTTATCCAACACATCCAACCTCTTCTGCCATTTCATTCCTCTGAAAAAAACTGTACATAATAGATTTGTATTTGAACTGTACATAACATTGTATTAGATTTGCACTACCCATGTGTATGTGTGTATGTATGTATGCGTGTGTCTGTACGTATATGTACAATTAGTTATATTTTTTATTTTTTATTATTATCTATGTGTTGCCGCTGTTTTTGTATTGTTTTTGTATTGTTGTACACTGGAAGCTCCTGTCACCAAGACAAATTCCTTGTATGTGTAAGCATACTTGGCAATAAAGTTGATTCTGATTCTGAAGAAGTAGTGCGTTCACAGTTTTTCAGGGTTGCCTCGCAATAGCTTTATCCATGGTGTAACTACAGAAACCATTGCTGAAATACTGCATTTGTGGTAAAACCATAGTAACCACAAAATTATGATTTTTATTACCATAGTTTTGGTTTACCTGTATTTATCATGAATAATCTGGTTAGTGTAGTAAAACTATGGTAAATGTTTGTAAGGGCTGGATAAAGCTTTTACGAGGGTACCCAAAATAAGTGAACGCAAAACATATTGTCAGGGAATGCAAACTATTGCAAGGTAACGCAAAACTTTTTGTGAGAGAACACAAAACTTTTGCGAGGTAACGCAAAACTACTTCAGTAGTTTTGAAACGAGATGAGTACATTTTGACTGTTTTCATTTTTAGATGTACTGGTGCTTTAACGTGGAAATGTGTCATCACAGTAAAAGGGGTCTATAAAGGTGGTGTTCGCATAGTGTAGTTTATGACAAAAAGTTTGATAGTGTGGACATGCCAAATTTATGAGATAATCTTATAACCTCTTGTCAGGTCCTTCTGGCCCGAGGGGCCCTCGTGGAGATCGAGGTCAACCAGGTGAAGTAGGTTCTCCTGGATTGAAGGGTGAAAGAGGAGATAAAGGAGAGGCAGGTGTGTCTGGTCCTCGAGGAGAGAAGGGAGTGGCTGGGGCTCTTGGATTCCCAGGATTGAAAGGTCTACCAGGACCACGCGGAGACCCGGGTCCCAAGGGCCCAAGAGGTTCAGGAGGCCGTGCAGGGCCCCCAGGCACCAAGGGAGAGCAAGGTTCCCCGGGACTACCAGGACGAGATGGTCTGCCAGGACATCAGGGTGCTCAGGGGCCAGCAGGAGTCCGGGGCCCAGTGGGCCCAGCAGGAGAGCCAGGACACAGGGGCCCAACAGGCCCAATGGGAGCCCCAGGACCACCAGGGTTAACAGGCCTCCCGGGCAAAACTTTAGCAGTGCCTGCACTACCAGTAGTCCTGCAAAGAGAGCCACCTGTGATGGATGCTCAGGCAGGCAAGACTAGTACACACACATGTTAAAGGGGTTTTTCACATTCAAAATTGTTAACCTGGGGTCATTTTTAACCCTGGGTTAAAGTAATAGAGGGCTATATTGTTCCAGGGTTTACATGTTTATTTCATTAGTCCGTGTTGTTTCACACTGTTCACACTCTGGAGCCTGGGTTATAATATAATCAAGAGTTACAAGCGGTGCTAACCACTTTTGAAAATTACTTAGTATTACTGCTTAACCGAGGGTTAAAATGATTAAAAAAATTAACCATAAGTTAATCAGTATCACTTACACTCAAACACACTTCGAGCCCAATCAGGTCAGATATTATGCGGTTGATGCACACATGCAAACTGAAAAATGCATTGATTTCACAGGTATAGCTGGTTGTCCTCTTGGTTGGTTGAGGTTTGAAGACCGCTGCTATTTCTTTCACATTGAGCCACTGAGCTTTGACAGTGCTCAACAATATTGCAACAATATGTCTTCCTCAATGGTCATTATCGGTGATGTTGAGGAACAGGTGAGTAGATGAATTCCCTTTCATGTTTTCACTGGTGGTATTATATAAGGAAGCAGTGAGATGAGTTGGTAAATCTGTATTGAGGAGAATGTGTTTTAGGAAAAGATGCTGTATGGAAATAATTTGTTTGACTGTGAGTTGAAGGCAAGTTTTTTTGTTTAATGGATGTTTGGGTTTGGATAGTATATGCATAGATTTAATGATGCCTTACATAGTGTCCCCATATTTCTGAAGATTATTCCATTCGTAATGTTTAGCGCTGGCTGCATCTGCAGACTGTGGGTCGAGGGAATTTTTGGCTGGGACTCACAGACAGGCAGGAGGAGAATGTCTGGCGATGGGTGGATGGATCAGAGCCTGTCTTTACGTATGTATAAACTGTGTGCTTCTGTGTGTTCGAAATTACAGCAGATAATACAAACATGATCCCGAGCAGTGTTGAGTATAACCAAAGTCATTCTAGCAAGTCAGTCCACTGTCGGCCATCTTTGGAACGCTTTCGGGAGTCTATTTCCAGTCATGCCATGCCAGATATTGAAATCATAAATTGAGATTCTTTACCTCAGATTACGTTTAAATGTCTGTATCTAAAAGGTAATTGGCTCTTTTACCTGTAAGGCGGGGCTTCCTTTCTACATCCGTTGACCATTGGGCACTGTTTCTTGGTTGGGCGTTCCAATTTCTCCCATTCATTTAAATAGAAGTGGCCCATCTCTGCTAAATAATAAATAGTGGTATAACACACTAGATGTAACGCATATACTGTATATTTCTTTTTCATTTATTTAATGACAAATACAATGTATTTCACAATTGGAGGTATTCACATTATTTTGAATTAATTTAAGAACAGGACCAGAATGACAGTGATTTTATTAATGATTATCAATGCACTCCTTTGGCATGCCAACAATTTCTTAAATGCTCTCCCATGCTTAGTTTTTAAAAATTGTCCCTGTATATGTGCAAAGACAAATCTTGTACAAGTTAAGAAGCTAGTTAAGAAGCTAGTTTGACCAGCTTCCAAAATCCATCATATGCTAGTCTTTTCAACAGGGTTCTGGTCACTTTGTCGATGCAATTCACTATCGGTGTAAACACCTTTTCAGGCAACTGACGTTGAGAAAAAGTAATGCAAAAGTAACTAATGCTTTACTTTCGATAATAAGTAACAATGTTGCATAATCAATTACTTTTATTATAAATAACTCAATTGTTTAGTGTGTTATTTTAAAAAGTAATTTGCCACAACACTTTTGATGAGTATGGTTTAACATTGTGTGTGTTTATTTATGTGAAGAAAGTGGAGGCCTGGTCAGCCCAATAACTGGAGTCATGGGCACGAGCAGGGTGAAGACTGTGCAGGAATTACTCATGGTGGCCAATGGAATGACTTTTATTGTGATGAACGCCACAGCCTCATCTGTGAGAAGGCAACGGACAGATGTAAGTACTTTTGAGTGCTATGTGAGATCTGTCTGGATTTACATTGTCTTACAATGATTCTATGTTCATTTCAGCTATATGAATCCTTGCAAAGATCAGAGGACATTGTAGCAGTACACGTGAATGTGGTGGATTGACCCTGCATGATTGCCACTGGTAGGCCAATCTGACGCAAGTAATATGAGGCAAAAGGTACAAGCTATACATACAGGTCTATATACTGTACCATATCATATATTATGATATGAATATCATGTACTGTGTACACTTCCTGCCTTCTTGCTACCTAGATATCTCGTAAAATTATGCTATCTGCAGTGCTTTTAAAGGGACCATTCACCCAGAACTAGGGTGTGTTGAAAACATCATGGTTACTTTCGTAACCTCCATTCCCTGATGGAGGGAACAAGACGTTGTGTCGATGTAGTGACACTAGGGGTCATTCTTGGGAGCTCCAAACACCTCTGATCTTTTTTTTTAAAAGGCCAATGAGAATTGGTGAGTGGAATTTGCATGCCACTCCCCCCGGACATACGGTTATAAAAGGAGCTGGTATGCAACCACTCATTCAGGTTTTGTGCTGAGGAGCCGAGATAAGGTCCCGGTCATTTCAGCAGGTAGTTCAGCATTGTGGCAAGAGGGAAACAACATCTCATTCCCTTCATCAGTGAACGGAGGTTACGAAAGTAACCATGACGTTCCCTATCTGTCACTCACTCTACGTTGTGTTGATGTAGTGACACTAGCGGCCCCTATACAAAATGGCACAACTAACTGAACGGTGTTACGTGAAGTGGCGGTGTGTGACGGGCAGACTGCTGTGTGCCTCATAGCCAGCACACCAGGCCATCACGTAACCTCCCCCAACGCTCTTATGAGCGTCGAATGTTCCATCAGGAACAAGTCGACTCCCCAGCTATAGGGACAGGCTAGCCCAGTCGAGGCCTCTTTTCCCTCTCTTTTCTCCCCAAAAAGAGTGGAATTTGTTAACTGACTGGGAGCCATAAGTGTCTGCGTCAGGGGGTGTCCCTCCAAAGGGGAAGACACCGTGGAGACCACACCCCGCCCAAAAAGGGGGGGGGTATTTTGAGTGGAATACGTCACATGGTCTTACCGAGTCTTGTCGGAAGTATGTCATATGGAGAGGTCCCATGGTAGGTCCTACCCAAAGGGGGAGGAGTTTCTACAAAGCATGGCGACCAGGGGCAGAGGGGCCTCTGCCCAAGGAAGACGCAGTTTGCTGTCAGGGAAACAATTTTGCGGAAGATATCACATGGGGTCGCCTTTGGGGAACCAGCACATGTGGAGCACCTACCTCAGTACAGGGGCTCATTAGTGCACGTACTGAGTTTCTCCGCAAACTCAGCTGCCAGAGGGCTAAGGAGGAAAGTCATCCAGGGATCACAGTCTGTGAACACGACTGGGAGTCAAGAGCGCATGTCTTCACCTCAAGGGAGGGGAAAGGCGCTATGTACAAGCACTACTCCTGGCCAGTTGTCCCGGAACTTACCTGATCGTGCCTACCAATACACGGGAGGAGCCCAGCTCAACCCGGAGATTGTAGAACCTCACAAAAGTGTTGGGTGTTGCCCAGCCCGCTGCTCTGCAGATGTCTGCCAAAGAGGCGCCACTGGCCAGGGCCCAGGAGGCCGGCACACTCCTGGTGCAGTGGGCTTGTAACCATGCAGGGGGTGGCACGTCCTGAGCCTGATATGCCATCGTGATGGCGTCGATGACCGAGTGGGAGATCCTCTGTTTGGAGACAGTGCTTCCTTTTCGCTGTCCACCAAAGCAAACAAAGAGCTGCTCGGAGCTTCTAAGGCTCTGTGTGCGATCCAAATAGATGCGTAAAGCTCGCACCGGACACAGCAATGCCAAGGATGGGTCTGCCTCCTCCTGGGGCAGCGCTTGCAGGTTCACCACCTGATCCCTAAAAGGAGTCGTGGGAACCTTGGGCACATAGCCCGGTCGGGGTCTCAGGATCATGTGAGAGTAACCCGGACTGAACTCCAGGCACGATTCACTGACAGAGAATGCCTGCAAGTCCCCTACCCTTTTTGATGGAAGTGAGCGCAGTCAGGAGGGTAGTCTTCAAAGAGAGTGCCTTAAGCTCAGCTTACTCCAAGGGCTCAAAGAGAGCTCCTTGTAGACCCCGAAGGACTACGGAGAGGTCCCATGAGGGGATGAGGCACGGTCTGGAGGGATTCAACCTCCTAGCGCCTCTCAGGAACCTGATGATCAAGTCATGCTTCCCCAAATACTTACCATCTACTGCATCATGATGCGCCAAAATAGCGGCTACATACACCTTCAGGGTGGAGGGGGACAGCTGCCCCTCCAGCCTCTCCTGCAGGAAGGAAAGCACTGATCCGACTGCGCATCTCTGGGGGTCTTCGCGTCAGGAAGAACACCACTTAGCGAACAGGTGCCTCGAAGAGGGAACCCTAGCCTGAGTGATCATGTCTACCACCGTGGGTCGTAGGCCACTTAGGTCTTCCGAGTTCCGTCCAGGGGCCAGACGTGGAGATTCCAGAGGTCTGGTCATGGGTGTCAGATGGTGCCCTGTCCCTGTGAAAAAAGGTCCTTCCTCAGGGGAATTCGACGGGGGGGGCTGTCGCGAGGATCGTGAGATCCGAGAACCACGTCTGGGTGGACCAGTAGGGTGCTACTAGGATGACCGGCTCCACGTCCTCCCTGACCTTGCACAGGGTCTGTGCAAGTAGGCTCACTGGGGGAAACGCATATTTGCATAGTCCAGGGGGCCAGCTGTGTGCCAGCACATCTATACTGAGGGGTGCCTCGGTCAGGGCGTACCAGAGCGGGCAGTGGGAGGATTCCCGGGAAGCAAACAGGTCTACCTGTGCTCGACCGAATCGACTCCAAATCAGCTGGACCACCTGAGGATGGAGTCTCCACTCTCCCCTGAGAGTAACCTGATGTGACAACGCATCCGCTGCGGTGTTGAGGTCGCCCAGGATGTGAGTGGCTCGTAGCGACTTGAGGTGCTGCTGACTCCAGAAGAGGAGACGGCGGGCGAGTTGTGACATGCAATGGGAGTGTAGACCACCTTGGCAGTTGATGTACGCTACCGATGCTGTGTTGTCCGTCCGGACCAACACGTGCTTGCCCTGGATCAATAGCCGAAACCTCCGCAGGGCGAGCAGTACTGCCAACAACTCTAGGCAGTTGATGTGCCAACGCAGCCGCGGGCCAGTCCAGGAGCCGGCAGCTATTTGCCCGTTGCATAAGGTGCCCCAACCCGTCTCGGAGGCGTCTGTTGTAACCACGACACGCCTGGAGACCTGCTCTAGGGGAACCCCTGCCCACTTCCCTTAGCGGAGCAAGGCAGCCTCTGCGACCTTCATGAAGATGCGAGGGGACAGGGACAGGCCGAAGGGGAGGACCTTGTACTGGTATGCCTGACCTTCGAAGGCAAACCGCAGGAAGGGTCTGTGTCGAGGTAAGACCGAGACGTGAAAGTATGCATCCTTCAGGTCTACTGCAGCGAACCAATCTTGATGCCGGACGCTCGCTAGAATGCGTTTTTGCATCAGCATCTTGAACGGGAGTCTGTGCAAATCCTGGTTCAGTACTTGCAGGTCCAGGATTGGTCGCAACCCACCGCCTTTCTTCGGTACGATGAAGTAAGGGCTGTAGAACCCTTTCTTCATCTTGGCTGGAGGGACAGGCTCTATCGCGCCCTTGTGCAGAAGGGTAGCGATCTCCGCACGAAAGACAGTGATCGTGGCCGTCAGAAGCGGAGAGATATCGACCGCAACCAGGAATAACACACAGATGGAAAGTCATCTTTAAAAAGACATTCCGTGTGTGCCGCTCTTTTAGAAAGAAAATATACTCTTTTTTTTTTATTATTTTTTTTTAGAATATACTCTTTTAGTTGTTTCTGCCGAAGCGCCCAGGGGCGTTCTCTGCAAACCACAGATGCAGAGGGGGAGAAGCCGCTGAAATGCACCGTAAAATCCAGCAGAGAGAGGTGAATGAACTCGGCGGATGAATTCAGCTCAATGAATAGAACCGCTCAGCTCCGAAGAGAAAATCTGAATGAGTGGTTGCATACCAGCTCCTTTTATACCCGTATATCCGGGGAAGTGGCATGCAAATTCCACTTGTCAATTCTCATTGGCCTTTTAAAAAAAAAGGTGTTTGGGGCTCCCAAGAGTGACCACTAGTGTCACTACATCGACACAACGTCGAGTGAGTGACGATAGGGAACCTAACAGCAATTACTTTAGGTACTTTATGGGACTTTTAAATCAAGAATTATTCATTGGCTCCTATTTGAAACCACCATTCCTAGTTTTTTTGACAGTTGAATTTTGATGGTTTTATGGATTTCTGAACCACAAAACTTCTTGAATGATTCAGCTTGAAAACAAACTCTGATTTGGTGTATTTTTGGGTGATTCTACATGTTTGGAAACAGTCATTTTAATAAGGTATTGGTGAAAAACACGAAGCTATTCTTTAAACCCTCCAATATATATATATTCATATGGAAAAAAAAAGAAAAAACTATGGTTTCTGTTTTTGGATATTACATTTTCATATACTGTATTTGGAGAAAATAGCTCTGTTCCAAATCCTAGTGAGGTGCCTACATAGGTAACATTTTATTACACTATATTATGGGTGTTTCTTCAACTTCAGGCACTTTTAATAATATTTTAACACTTTTTGCAAAATTTGGCAAAATTACAGCATGATTGGAAATGATGCCCACTAAAAATATTCAGCTCACAAGTGATTTTTACTTTAAATTGTCTGTTTCCTTCAAACGTCACTTGTCTCATATTTCATATCAAGCTTGCTTTTTACTGACAATTAAATCATGGGGGACGAGCGAGACATTTTGCGCTTTTTATTTGGAAAATTAATCAATCCACAAACTGTGTCCGCTGTATTTGTGTTTAAATATGTTTGGAATTACGCTAAAGTGAAAATAAACATTTTAAAGCATGACGGAACCACGCTGCAAAGCGCTGAAGGACACTTACTGCAAGCCAAAATTCTTGCAAAGAGCAATTAAATTAATCAAGAAACTGTAGGGACAAGACTGTTTATCAACGCAGCTAGCGCACTCTCTCCTAATCACACACAAGGAGATATAGAAGCCTCACAAATCAAGGACAGTAAAGAGAGTTAAAATGAAATTTGAAGAGCTATGGTAAAAATGGTTTTCTTATGTTTTATCTATCAAAATGACAGACATCATTTGGAATTATCTGTCAGTGTTTAAAAAGTGGAAGTGGAAATTAAACCTTTTAAATCAGATAGACATTAACCCGGCAACATTTCTGGAACTACTCGACCCATATAAACGATTAGTTAGGCAAGCCCTATGTACAAATGTATTTAGTAAACGTTTCTACATTAAAATGTGATATATTAAAATGTTATTACATTGCTGCCATAATAATGGACCATTTCCAAAGTCTACGTGATCTGGCTCTCGTTTTTCTTTCCCTTCTACTTAAGAGTTCCCACTCACTGTGGTGGAGCGGCAATGTAATTTTATTATTGTGAATTATTTCAAAAATTTCTGATACTCAATCCTCCAACTTTCACAGCTGTCAATTATCGCCAGCTGTTACCACATGCAGCGAAAACGTACAACACTTAGCAGTGGTCAAAAAGGATTTGCAAAACGGCTGTTGGATTGTAAACTCAGAGATGTGGATTTGGATGGTAATTAAATTACCACACGACCTTGGTGTTTGTCAAAAAACAGTAGGTAATTTTCGCAGGAGCTGGGAGGAAAACACAGACATTTCGGATGGCAATAGAATCACTGACTACGCCCTGTAAATGCTGGAATTACCTCACGTCCCCATGTAAAATAATTGCTGTCCGAATAGGGCTTAGGCCAAAATACACGAGGTGAAGCATTGTGAAAATTCAATAATCAGCAATCACAGACATTCGCATTCGGACGAGACTAGATTTCTCAGAGGACACTTGAGTTAGCTGGTAATTTGCTCTGGAATTTTTACAGAATTTGTGTGAGAAAAACACAGATTTGTCAGATTCGGACAGGATTAGAATCACAAAGTTGTCTGTGAAACATGAATTTCTCTGACCTCCTCAGGGGAAACTAGTGCTGTCCGAATTGGGCTATAGTTTCAAACATGTTGGATTTGCATAGTTTAATACTGAAAGTCTAGGTATGGAACAAGGATAAAACAATAAAACATATACACTGGCGGCCAAAAGTTTGGAATAATGTGCAGATTTTGCTCTTATGGAAAGAAATTGGTACTTTTATTCACCAAAGTGGCATTCAACTGATCACAATGTATAGTCAGGACATTAATAACATGAAAAATTACTATTACAATTTAAAAAAAAAAAAAAAAAAATCAGAACTTCTTAAACTACTTCAAAGAGTTCTCATCAAAAAATCCTCCACATGCAGCAATGACAGCTTTGCAGATCCTTGACATTCTAGCTGTCAGTTTGTCCAGATACTCAGGTGACATTTAACCCCACACTTCCTGTAGCACTTGCCATGGATGTGGCTGTTTGTCTGGCACTTCTCACACACCTTACAGTCTAGCTGATCCCACAAAAGCTCAATGGGGTAAAGATCCATAACACTCTTTTCCAATTATCTGTTGTCCAATGTCTGTTTCTTTGTCCACTCTAACCTTTTCTTTTTGTTTTTCTGTTTCAAAAGTGTTTTTTTTTTCTTTGCAATTCTTCCCATAAGGCCTGCACCCCTGAGTCTTCTCTTTACTGTACATGAAACTGGTGTTGAGCGGGTAGAATTCAATGAAGCTGTCAGCTGAGGACATGTGAGGTGTCTATTTCTCAAACTAGAGACTCTGATGTACTTATCCTCTTGTTTAGTTGTACATCTGGGCCTTCCACATCTCTTTCTGTCCTTGTTAGAGCCAGTTGTCCTTTGTCTTTGAAGACTGTACTGTACACCTTTGTATGAAATCTTCAGTTTTTTGGCAATTTCAAACATTGTATAGCCTCCATTCCTCAAAACAATGATTGACTGATGAGTTTCTAGAGAAATCTGTTTCTTTTTTGCCATTTTTGGCCTAATATTGACCTTAAGACATGCCAGTCTATTGTATACTGTGGCAACTCAAAAACAAACACAAAGACAATGTTAAGCTTCATTTAACGTACCAATTAGCTTTCAGCTGTGTTTGATATAATGGTAAGTGATTTTACAGTACCAAATTAGCAATTTAGCATGATTACTCAAGGATAAGATGTTGGATTGATGGCTGCTGGAAATGCGGCCTGTCTAGATTTGATTAAAAATTGAATACTTTTTTTCAAATAGTGATGGTGCTGTTTTTACATCAGTAATGTGCTGTCAGTTGAATGCCACTTTGGTGAATTAAAGTACCAATTTCCTTCCGAAACAGCTAAATCTGAACATTGTTCCAAACTTTTGGCCGCCAGTGTATATAAAAGACATTTGAAAATGTGATCTTCATATAATAAAAAGAAAAAAAGTTGGAATCTGTTAGTTTTAATTAACCTCAACCCCCGATTCATAATATTGCACATAGTTGAAGAAATGCCCGCACTTCAAATATACCTTTTTTTGGCCAAATTTTAAGGCAGCATCACATGTATGCATTTTTATGCTTATTAGAGTATCACATTGTTATCTTAGCAACATGCTAACAGCAAACTCTATTGAAAATCATTGCAAGTCGAGTCTCCCATGCACTTCACTATTTGTATGATGCACAGAGTTGCTGCATAAGTGCGTTCCAAATCAGTCACTTATAAGGTTCCACTGCAGTTAGGATGCTTCCTTAGAAGACAGCTGTCTATGTAGGCAGTAGAGAGCAAGGCAGCTCACTAGCTTTTGAAGCAGAGTCAGTAGGTATATGATTTTCAAACACTGTATGAATTGTATGACATAAATAATTTCATACACATAGCCTCTCCGCCTCTACCTAAATCATAATTGTAGTCTACCAAAATGTTTTTTCTTACATTTCATGTTGGCAATGATGTGAATGTCAAAAGTAGAAGTTTACAAACCTCTGAGTGTACCTTTATTAATTTACTATTGAACATTTATCAATGAAAACCTTGCTAGTGCTTCAGTACATGGTCATAGTTATTTTTATTGTTTCTTTCATTTTCCTGTTTGACAAAAAGACCTTTTTTCATTCAGTACAACTGCCAGATATTGAATTAAATTACATGAAAATGTCCATCTGAAGTCTTCACATTTGTTTCGAATCATTTCACCACTTTCATTCTTCACCCAAAATCCCCTTCTCTCAGCTGCACAGAACAATATAATGATGTAGCACCTTAGAGAGAGAATCCGCTCAAAAACAGAGCGCATGAAACTCAAGTTTCTTACAAAAAGATAACACAATACAACACAGAAGGTCTGACAGCGGTTTTAGCATTCATTGTTAAACGAGTCTTGAATTAACCTAACCTGCGCTGCTTGTTTTCTACAGATCTACCTGTACAAACTTCACCAGTTTAGTTGCTCTATTTTGCATTGTAAACATTGAAGCAACAAAAATAATCATAGTGCAGATCGAAGTGTACAAAATATTTCAGAAAGTTGTGACATTTTCCCCTCTTTGCCTTGAACCCTTATATTATTATTCAAAACAAAAAGCATTTGAACAAGACATTCTAAATAAATTATTTCTCACACTTAAGATTTTTGAAAAACTTGCTTGTCCAACATAAGAACATCTTTGACATCTAGATGAAGATGTCTCGACAGTCATTTTCACGAATACTTAAGAGATAAACCCTTAAAGATGTTTGACAAAGAAGTTGATTGTTTATGTGGATTACGATTGTTTATCTTTTTTATACTTTTTGTTTATGAATGAAACATAATCTGTGAAATGATATAGGCAAGTGATAAAAATACAGTTTACATATCTCTTGTCAATCCCATACATTCAATCCACTAGTTCTCTTAGAGTCTTAATTGCTAGTGTGAAATGTTGTTATTGTGTTGAAATGGCCATTTACTATACTAGCATTTTTACCATTTAGATGGATATGGTAAGATAAGGCAATATCAGTGACTGAATTCCTAATCTGTCCAGCTAATAACATAGATGATTGGCAAACAACAACATAATCCTGCTGAAAAGACCCAACAGACTTCTTTACTACATTAACCAACCAGGTCTCACAGAATCACATTACTATACCGACATTTTTGCGAAATTATTTTTACGTGACTCATACGTATCACGCAACCTAGTTTCATAGAATGAACATTACCATAACAACATTTTTGCAAACTGACTTTTTTTTTGTTGCAAACACTACGTTTTGACACAAGTTTCCTTGTGAAATGAACACTAGAAGCACTACAACAACTGTGCATTTTATTCACTTTCACAAAATCATGACTGCAATGGCTAATTATGACTTTATTAATACTTATTTTGAGCATTATTAGTCGCACACTGCCATGTTATGATATCGAAACACTTACTATAACGCATCATTTGAAAAACTACACATTTTAATGCTTGAATTACAGACCCACCTACATTTACACCCTTATTCCACAGTGACTAGCTTCTGCGGTAGCTTACCTGATAGAACTAGACTAAGGACTAGACAGACAGCAGTTCGAGCCCAGCCAAACACGGAAGCTGAGACGTGAGATGAAAGTGTCATAGAAATGACATGGTTGCATCAGAAAATTAGCGTGTGTTATTTTAACCTCTCATTTGCGTTTACGACACTATTGGTTGGGTTTAGATGTTGATTTTGGGTAATCGTGTGTTTTTTTTAACCTCTCATTTGCGTTTACGACACTATCGGTTGATTTAGGGTAAGCATGTGTGTTTTGTGTACCTTTCATTTGCATTTCCGACACTATCGGTTGGTTTAGATGTTGATTTAGGGTAAGCATGTGTGTTTTGTTTACCTTTCATTTGCGTTTACGACACTATTGGTTGGGTTTAGATGTTGATTTTGGGTAATCGTGTGTTTTTTTTAACCTCTCATTTGCGTTTACGACACTATCGGTTGATTTAGGGTAAGCATGTGTGTTTTGTGTACCTTTCATTTGCATTTCCGACACTATCGGTTGGTTTAGATGTTGATTTAGGGTAAGCATGTGTGTTTTGTTTACCTTTCATTTGCCTTTACGACACTATCGGTTGGGTTTAAATGTTGATTTTGGATAATCGTATTTTTTTTAACCTCTCATTTGCGTTTACGACACTATTGGTTGGGTTTAGATGTTGATTTAGGGTAAGCATGTGTGGTTTTTTTACATCTCATTTGCATTTACGACACTATCGGTTGGTTTAGATGTTGATTTATGGTAAATGTGTTTTTTTACCTTTCATTTGCATTTACGACACTACTTGTTGGATTAGATGTTGATTTAGGGTAAGGATGTCTCTTTTGTTTACCTTTTCATTTGCGTTTATGACACTATCGGTTAGGTTTAGATGTTGATTTAGGGTAAACATGTGTGTTTTGTTTACCTTTCATTTGCATTTACGACACTATCAGTTGGTTTAGTTGTTGATTTAGGGTAAGCATGTGTGCTTTGTTTACCTTTCATTTGCATTTACAACACTATCGTTTGGTTTAGATGTTGATTTAAGGTAAGCATGTGTGTTTTGTCTACCTTTCATTTGCGTTTATGACACTATCGGTTAGGTTTAGATGTTGATTTAGGGTAAGCATGTGTGTTTTGTTTACCTTTCATTTGCGTTTATGACACTATCGGTTGGTTTAGATGTTGATTTAGGGTAAGCATGTGTGTTTTGTTTATCTTTCATTTGCATTTACGACACTATCGGTTGGTTTAAATGTTGATTTAGGGTAAGCATGTGTGTTCTGTTTACCTTTCATTTGCCTTTATGACACTATTGGTTAGGTTTAGATGTTGATTTAGGGTAAGCATGTGTGTTTTGTTTATCTTTCATTTGCGTTTATGACACTATCGGTTGGTTTAGATGTTGATTTAGGGTAAGCATGTGTGTTTTGTTTATCTTTCATTTGCATTTACGACACTATCGGTTGGTTTAAATGTTGATTTAGGGTAAGCATGTGTGTTCTGTTTACCTTTCATTTGCCTTTATGACACTATTGGTTAGGTTTAGATGTTGATTTAGGGTAGGCATGTGTGTTTTGTTTACCTTTCATTTGTGTTTACGACACTATTGGTTAGGTTTAGGTGTTAGTTAAGGGTAAGGATGTCTGTTTTGTTTACCTTTCATTTGCGTTAATGACACTATCGGTTAGGTTTAGGTGTTGGTTAAGGGTAAGCATGTGTGTTTTGTTTACTTTTAATTTTTATTTACAACATTATTGGTTAGGTTTAGATGTTGATTAAGGGTAAGGATGTCTGTTTTGTGTACCTTTCATTTGCATTTATAACACTATCAGTTAGGTTTAGGTGTTGGTTAAGGATGTCTGTTTTGTTTACCTCTCATTTGTTTTTAGAACACTATTGCTTAAATTTAGGTTAAAGTTTTACATTAGGGAGGTACGTTTTACACAATAAAACCTCCATCTAATATTCTCCTTTGAAAACCTTGTCTGATTGGGACACTATTTCACTCGCTTTTAGCACCCCCGCTGGACATTTCACTTGGAAACTGCAGCCACATGTGGATTGAAGCACATCATTTCGATTTGCAAACATTTTGCTACGTTCATAAGATCAGGCTGGTATCGTGGCAGTTTCTTGGTGAAATGAACACTAGAGGACACTACAACAACAATGCTTTTATTGACTTTCACACAAATCACGAGTAAACGGCAGATTATCAGTTCATGAACACTTACTTTTCACCCTGTTCCTCACACAATTCTATCTAATGACTTCTAAACACTATAGTGGTGATAAATTTTAACTGTTGCATTACATATTCAACAACATTTACAACTTGCAACTGACAGAGCGTTGCACTTGTGATGCAAAGGACTGGGGACGAGTCTCGAAGAGCACGCGAGTCGACACGTGAGCCGAAAGTGTCAAAGAAGCACCTCAAATTGACGTGGTTGCTTCAGCATTTGAGTTTTTCATATCACATTAGCGCTTATGACACTGTCGGTTTAGGGTAGGCAGGTTGGTTTTGTTGATTTAAAACTTGATTGAGCATTTACTTTAAAAACCTCATCTGTTTGGGAGAACATTTAACTCACTTTTAGCGCCACACAGTGGAAATTTCACCTCAGAGCTGCTGCGATACACGTAAGGAGCCACATAATATCTTTTTTTTTTTTTTTTAATTAAAAATGTAGCCACAGACACATAATTTTCAATAGATCAGGCTTAAGTTAACCAGACTTCCTTAGTCAATTAACAAGACCAGGCAGGTCAACCAGTTTTGTTGGTCTACCAGCTAGGCCAGCTCCAGATGAGAACTAATTAGCAAAAAGCCAGGCTCGGCCAGGATGCTGGTCAAAGTTGGCCTTTTCATCAAGGAAGTGAAAGGCTGAACCACAATTTAGTCCAGATCAGGTGAGGTTGAATCCAAAGTGTAGTAGATGAATGTTGATAATGTTTAATCCGATTTAATTCAACCTAGGAATGAGGTTTAGTTTGACAGAAAATTTCATCCAAAAGGTCTTGTTCAGAACACAGATGAGGTTTCTCCATTGAGTGTGAAAATGTTGGGGAACGCAGATCTGCGATGACCTATGAAGTTGGGGTGTCCTTGTACTTTGCTTGAAATCCTTTGATTTTGTTATTGATTCCATTGAGAAATGAAAAAACAGCTGGAGGGGTGTTGAAGCTTTGCAGAATTTATTGATAGTTTGAGTTTTTCCCAGCTTTGGAAACACTGTGCATTCATCCATAATATCTGATTGTAGCTTCTTATTTTGATCTTGGACCGAATACTTTGTTATCTGGGGTTTGGGGATGGTTACCGTCTACTCGTCTTTCTCCACAACGATTTCTCCATGAAGAACCCTTCTCCTCTGACGGAGCATGTGGAAGTACAGCTGAGGAAACACTGAAAGAGAAATGCAGGAAATGAATGAAGAAACAGGATGACAATGAGAGGTACAGGAAAATAACTTGATCTCCTCTGAGAAATCAGAGGGTGCCCTGTATTTCATTAATATCCAGTTTAAAGCAGAATTATTTAATGTGAAATCAACCAAATTTCAGAAACTTCCCCAGCTGAAATTTTTCATTTTGTAAATACTTTTTCTGAAAAATGATAAACATAAATCAATATTTAAATGTATATAACTCCAGAAGTATTAAAGATATCTTAATATCCCTTTAGATTTTTCTGATTCAGAACAATCTGTTTCAGAAAATCTTCATTTCTTAAGGGCCCACATGGTTGAGAAATAGGGGCCCCTCAATTGTGATTCCATCTGTAAATTGTTTTTACCCATTTTCAATGGTCTAAAACCAAATGTGGGTTGTGTGATATGAAGCTAGTTTTTCTTGTCCAATAAAACGAAGTTCTGAAGTACAACTAATGTTGAAAATGGAAATCTATCTTTAATTATTCACATTAAAACAATAATGTAAACTTCTCAATTTTCTTGAGTCCATAATGCACTGTTGTTAAAGAATAAATGACACATGTGGGTTTTCAGTTAGTGCAATACCTATAACTAGTTTTTGGATTTCAGAAATGTACATTTGCAAAGTTCTGGAATGCATCACTAGGGGTCCAAACACCAATGAGGACTTTCATGGAGATCCCAAACTTGAAAGCCCAGATCAGTGGAGTGTTGCAGTGATGGTTGTCCTTCTGCAAGTTTCTCCCATCTCCACACATGATCTCTGGAGCTCAACCAGAGTTACCATTGGGTTCTTACCAAGGCCCTTCTCCCCTTATTACTCAGTTTGGCCAGGTGGCCAGCTCTAGGGAGAGTCCCAGTTTTTCCAAACTTCCATTTAAGAATTATGGAGGCCACCGTGCTCTTGGGAACCTTCAATGCAGCCGAAAAATGTTTGTAGCCTTCCCCAGATCTGTGCCTCAACACAAACCAGTCTCTGAGCTCTGCAGGCAGTTCCTTTGACCTCATGGCTTGGTTTTTGCTCTGATATGCATTTTCAGCTGTGAGACCTTATATAGAAGGGTGAATGCCTTTCCTAATCATGTCCAATCAATTGAATTAGCCACAGGTGATCTCCAATCAAAATGTAGATACAGCTCAAAGATGATCCAGAGAAATGGGTTATAAAAAAAAAAAAAAAGAAAAGTTATAGAAAATCTGTTTTTTGCTTTGCCATTATGGAGTATGGAGTGTAGACTGCTGTGATAAGATAATAATTTAAAGCATTCTAGCATAAGGTTGCAACTTAACAAAATGTGAAAAAATGAAGGGGTCTGAAAACTTTCTGAATGCACAGTATTTAAATGAAAATTTGCTTTTGATTAGTGACCTAGAAATAGTGCAAAGTCTGAAATACAGTATTTCTTAATTTGACTTCATAACCCTTCTTTGTTTTTATTTCCAGATTTAAATTATACAGTATTTTGAATCTGTGATTTTTCATGTTGTCTCAAGATTTGTAAATCCAACTGTAAAGATGATATGGCCACTTTTAACTGCTACCATAATAGAATAATTCTCTTATGTTCATAGTGGATGTCAAGTCATGCGATGACACCGTGCATGTAAACATTTCATTGTCAAGTCAGTGCTTACATGGGATGTAGGACAGCATGACGATGATCAGGAAGTAGTAATAGTCAAAGGAAACGTTGTATTTGTTCGGGAGCCTCAGAGAGTACATGCCCGATCGACGAACATACGGTAAGGCGGCATATATGGTCAGCAGTTCACCAACCACTCCCAATGGGTACATGACAATAAACATGTTATATCTGAGGAATGGAAAGTGAAAAGAGACAGTAAGAAAGAAAGGAGACTTGGTCAATTTAATGTGAGACATAATTTTTCAAACAGTCCAAATATGATGCTCTCAAATTACATGTGAATCATTCTGTAGCATTATGCTTTCTTGCACAACATTCAGTGACAGTACACGGAGTTACTGAAGTGTTACTTCACAAGATTTCACATCAAAATCCCATGGTTATTAAGTATAATCAGGTTAAAGAGGTTAAGGTGTGAGTTCCTTTAAATAGGTAGCAAAATCATAACTGTACTAAGCATGCTCAGCTTGGCAATCTTTAAGATCAGAAACCTGCTCCTGAACTCGACCAGAGAGATTATAAGATGAGACTGGCCATGGGCCTGGGTAGCTCAGCAAGTGAAGACGCTGACCACCATCCCTGGAGTCGCGAGTTCGAATCCAGGGCGTGCTGAGTGACTCCAGCCAGGTCTCCTAAGCAACCAAATTGGCCCGGTTGCTAGGGAGGGTAGAGTCACATGGGGTAACCTTCTCGTGGTCACTATAATGTGTGGTTCTCGCTCTCGGTGGGGCGCGTGGTGAGTTGTGCGTGGATGCCGCGGAGAATAGCGTGAAGCCTCCACACTCACTATGTCTCCGTGGTAACGTGCTCAACAAGCCACGTGATAAGATGCGCGGATTGACGGTTCGTCCACCGCCACCCGGATAGAGGCGAGTCACTACGCCACCATGAGGACTTAAAGCGCATTGGCAATTGGGCATTCCAAATTGGGGAGAAAGGGGAGAAAAGAAAAAAAAAGATGAGACTGGCCATTTGTATCCATATGAAGATAAATTGTAAAGCTAGATATGGCACTTGTAGAAATGACGTGACGTGAAACTCTGGTTTGGCATCTGCCTCCCCCACAGTGAATGTGGAACCAATAATCTGCAGGGCAAGGTTGATATATTGAGCCAGGCTGTGGGTACTCTGACCACCTGGCATCAGAGAAGAGATGGGCTCATTAAGTTCAAATCGGAAACAGTCCTTGAGGGCCACCTCATTAAAGTCCACCCGGCAGGCCAGATCGCAGAAGTCCTCTATATAATCCTCCAGGTGACGACTCCGCTGACGTAGGCGAAGAAGTCGAACTGCTGGGTTCATTATGGGCGGTCAGGTATTCTGTAGCGTTGCTGCTTCTGGTAATGACAAAGACGATGATGTAGGAACCCAGGCGCAGTTTAATTACAGTAGTGAAATCCAAAAAACCCGTAAATCCACAAGTGAACAAAACATGAACTTGACTTGACATAAACTAGACTTGACATGGCATGAACTATCCAACAAAGTTACAATCACATGACTAGGGAACACATGACATGCCAAAAACAAAAAACATCCAGTGAGCGGCAGTTCTGTGGGTGGAAATGCCTTGTTGATGAGAGAGGTCAACAGAGAATGACCAGACTGTTCAAACTGACAAAGTCTACAGTAACTCAGATAACCACTCTGTACAGTTGTGGTGAGAAGAATGTCATCTCAGAATGCACAACATGTCAAACCTTGAGGCAGAGGGGCTACAACAGTAGAAGACCACGTTGGGTTCCACTTCTGTCAGCCAAGAACAGAAAGTCTGCAGTGGGACTGCCATCTGTGTACCTCAGCAGAAATGGAGATTCATCAGACAAGGTGATGTTTTTCCAGTCTTTAACTGTCCGGTTTTGGTGAGCCTGTGCCCACTGCAGCCTCAGCTTTCTGTTCTTTTACATTTACGGATTGGCCCTATTCACTTCCATTGTGAGTAATTCACTGTAACCCAGATTTTTTCTTTTTTAAAGAAGAGGGAAAAGTCTGTTTTTTTTTTTTTTATATTTTTTGTGGTAATCAGCATTATTCCACAGATGCTGCTGATTGAACTTAACTTGTATTTAACATGGAAGATTCCTCTAAAGGTGCTTATTTTCACTATGATCTGTCGACGTATGGAAAGAGCTGCATAAAGATTTTACAAAAATGTCTCCTTTTGTATTCCGCAGCAAAATAACAGCAAACAGATTTTGAATGTCATGAGGGTGAGTAAATAATAACAGAATATTCATTTTTGGAGTGAAATATTTCTTATTTCTTGCTAGCCCTCTTTAACAATCCTCAAATGAAGCATTCATATCTGATTTTAAAAACTGGATAAAACATGATATAACTGTGGGTCTACACACATGGTGGGGCTTACAGTAAATACATGAGCAATGGTAAATTTGACTTTTAAGCAATGTGTTATAATTCTAGCACTAACCAAATGTCTAAAATGTTCTTTTACATAAATCACTGCATTCGAAAGCAACAGACATCAAACAGCAAATCACAAATCAAACAGGGAAAATCTGCAATCACACCACAGGCCATTATTGGATTACATAAGTGTTTAAAGACACTGCAGATTGTCGGTCATTTAAGAACCAACAATCATTAAAAACCTAAAACACTTTTTGTCTAGTTATTGTCTATTAGTGTTCATATGAGTTCAATTCTTTAAAAGTGTTTTTTAGTGTGAGTACTGGGCATGCTCAAATAAACCAACCCATGCCAAAGCTACAGGGAAATAAAGTGTGGTGACATGCCACGTGCACCTGGCCCATTTGATGAAGTATGGCAGATGTTTGAGAAGGTTGAAGGTGTAGAAAGAGTAGCGTGTGATCTCGGTGACTGTCCACACCACCACGAACAAAATCACGCTCTCCTCGTTCTGAATCTTAGCAAACATTTCACAGGAAAGACAAAAGAGGCAGAGAGGGAAATGTAAAGGACCAAATTTGGAAAGTTTACAATAAGAGGGAGAGATTGCGATTTTAGACAGGTGAATAGAGAACAGTTACAATGGCGCGCAATAATGAACGCCCACTTTAATTTTTGGTTCCAGAAGTATTTTCAGATAAAAAATTAATTAAAAAAATGATAAAGAGTTCTAAGCTATGAACCAAACCAACCAGCTCCAACATTACAGTACAAGCATTGTTTTGAAGCAAAAAAAGTATCAAAAATCAAAGTATCGAAAATGACATTGGTACTAGACTATGAACGAAGAAATTATTTTATGATGAACTACTCATCCCATGAAGCATTGTAAATGATGTAATTAAATTATAAACAAAATACAATATAAAACTATTGAATAAAAAGTACATTTTTGTATAATTTTTGCTAAATATTCAGATACATGAGCACATTATATGGGTGTTTCTTCAACTTCTGACAATTTCATGTCCCATGGATTGATTTTTATTTAAATGAACAGATTTTAACTTTTTTTTTTTCCTTTTCATTATATGTAGGTCTTGTTAAAAGTTAATACATTTTTTTTTTACCAGGCCTTTATCATTAATTTTTTTACTTATCAAACACCCCTAATGCATAGATTGTACTGTTTTTGTCCCAGACCCAACAAAGAGTGAAATAAACATAAACCATTTCAATATTTATTGTGTTAAAATGATTTCTATCAATTTTAAAAAATGTAAGACTGTCCCACAATTGTGCCGTCATTTCCACCACACCAAACAATTTTGCCCCTAATAAAGTTTTTTCAAAAGTTAGTGTACTTGTTAAACAAGTCGACAAAAGTGTCAGTGAAGAGCATGCTTGAGATGAAATATGAGACAAGTGGTGTTTTAATAACAAATAATAAAAAACATTAAGGTAAATATCCCTTTTGAGCGGAATATTTTTATTGGGCGTCATTTCCAATCAAGCTGTATAATTTAAAAATATTATTAAATTGTGTGTATTTATGATACATAAAATGTTAGCTATGAAATTAGCCTTAGCAAGACAAAGGAGTCCCCATTTTATTAAAAAAAACTTTTAAAAACTGTAATTTCCATTAACGTCATTTCCACCGCAGATTTCTTCAAAACACAATCTAGAATTTGAGATGTGCTGGAAATGACACTGTGGTGGGAATTTTCATGACTTTTAGAAAAAAGGGCATAAATGTTCTGTGATGCATGGAGATATTTATTTATATTACTATAGTAAACGTAAAAAGCGTGAGAAATGTTTTAATGAGGCTTTACTTTCTAGAAATCCACAGTGGGTAAAAGTGCCCGAAGTTGAAGAAACAAATATAGGTATGTAGCTTGAGGGTGTAATGAAATCAACTCGATTAATTCATTTGCAAGCTGCAAACTTTAAGCACTCTAAGGTTGTACAATATTTAGAGCTGGGCGATATGGCTACAAAAATTATATCTCAATATTTTTCAGCTTTTTGACAATATTCGATTGTGGCATCGGGGGCGTGGTCAGGCATCTCTCCGGAGAGGTAAGGGCGCTTACACCTGAGCTGAGCCCAGTTGAATTGTATTATTATACAATATAATACTTAATAATTTTTCTTATTATTATGATGATGATTATATAGTTTTGTACAATAGTAATATATATATTTATATATATATACACTGCCATTCAAAAGTTTGGGGGTCGCTTGACTGGGCCTGGGTAGCTCAGTGGTAAAGCCCTTGAGTTCGCTATTTCGCTAGTTCGAATCCCAGGGCGTGCTGAGTGACTCCAGTCAGGTCTCCTAAGCAACCAAATTGGCCTGGTTGCTAGGGAGGGTAGAGTCACATAGGGTAACCTTCTCATGATCGCTATAATGTGGTTCGTTCTCGGTGGGGTGCGTGGTGAGTTGAGCGTTGTTGCCGCGGTGGATGGCGTGAAGCCTCCACACGCGCTATGTCTCCATGGCAACACGATCAACAAGCCACGTGATAAGATGCGCAGGTTGATGATCTCAGACACAGAGGCAGCTGGGATTTGTCCTCCACCACCCGGACTGAGGTGAATCACTATGCGACCATGAGGACTTAAAAAGCACATTGGGAATTGGGCATTCCAAATTCCCAATCTTTTGATCTGAAAACATCTTAAATGTTTGAAATTAGTTTTGTAGGCACAAATATAATTGTGCCACCATACTAATTTATTTCATTACAAAACTAAAATTTTATAAAAATAAAAAGTTTTTTAAATGGATGACTTTTACCCCAATAAAAAAGAAAAGCAGCAAATAAGTGCCCAGTATTGATGGGAACTCCTTCAATACTGTTTAAAAAGCATCCCAGGGTGATACCTCAAGAAGTTGGTTGAGAAAATGTCAAGAGTACATTTCTGAAATTCTAGGCAAAGGGTGACTACTTTGAAGATGTTAAAATATAACACAGTTTTGATTTATTTTGGATTTTGTTTAGTCACAATATAATTCCCATAGTTCCATTTATGTTATTCCATAGTTTTGATGACTTTACTATTATCCTTAATTATCCTAAAATTATAATAAAGAATGAGTAAGTGACACTAAACTTTTGATCAGTAGTGTGTATATATATATATATATATATATATATATTTCGTGTTTACTTCACCCTGGAGCTTTTATTTTGGCAGAAAGCTGAAAGTGCACTGCAGTGTCGATGTGTATTTGACAGTTTGCAGTGTTGCTCATTACAAATCTGGTGAAATGTTGTCACCTCCTTCTTTTCTGTGATACCTGTCCAGTTTTTAGATTTGTATAATAACTTGTAACAGTCACAAATGTTTGGAATTGCATTAATGTGTAAAATCTGCAGCGTTTTGCTTTCACAATCCATGCAAACTGCTTGGAGACTGCTGAAAAGAGCATATTATGTGAGCTCCTTGGTATCGTTTAATAATCACTTATGACATTACTGAGATTTTGATATTATTTTGATGAATTGTGCAGCCCTGAAGGATCGTGAAATTTAAAGGGATAGTTCACCCAAAAATGAAAATTCTCTCATCATTTACTCACCCTCATGCCATCCCAGATGTGTATGACTTTCTTTCTTCAGCAAAACACAAATTAAGATTTTTAGAAGAATACCTCAGCTCTGTAGGTCCATACAGTACAAGTGAATGGTGATCAGACCTTTGTAGCTCCAAAAATCATATAAAGGAAACATAAATGTAATCCATATGACTCCATTGGTTAAATCCATGTCTCCAGAAGCGATACAATAGGTGTGGGTGAGAAACAGATCAATATTTAAGTCCTTTGTTTACTCTAAATCTCCACTTTCACATCTGAAAGTCACATGTGACGCCTGTTTATTTTCACTTTCCCATCTGGGGCGTATTACAGAAAGATCTTAACTTTAGAATCCTATCCAATTTTTGGAGGGTTTAAACAGAATTGTGAAGCTTATAATTTTATAAAAGCACTTACATTAAGTCTTCTTTTAAAACTTGTGTATTATTTGAGCTGTAAAGTTGTTTAAATCATCATTTTTGCAGTCGTTTTAGTGTTTGTTGACATTACATCATCATGGTAACCAAGTTGTAAAATTGGCTTTAACTTTACACAGATGCGGTTAGTAAGTGTTTTTATCACACTAAAATCATGTTTACACTAATATTGTTTATGTCTTGTGACTACACTATTAAAACAGTGAGTATTTTAATGTTCAAAACAGATTTTTTCTGTTTTTATTCCCCAATTTTGGAATGCCCAATTCCCAATGCGCTCTAAATCCTCATGGTGGCGTAGTGACTCGCCTCAATTGGTGACGGAGGACGAATTTCAGTTGCCTCCGCGTCTGAGACCATCAATCCACGCATTTTATCACGAGGCTTGTTGAGCGCGTTACCGTGGAGACGTAGCACGTGTGGAGGCTTCATGCTATTCTCCACGGCATCCACCCACAACTCACCACAAGCCCCACCGAGAGCAAAAACCACATTATAGCGACCATGAGGAGGTTATCCCAATGTGACTCTACCCTCCCTAGCAACCGGGCCAATTTGGTTGCTTAGGAGACCTGGCTGGAGTCACTCAGCATGCCCTGGATTTGAACTCGCAACTCCAGGGGTGGTATTCAGCGTCTTTACACGCTGAGCTACCCAGGCCCCCGATTTTTGCTTTTTTTTAAAGAAAAATTAAGTTTTGTGGTAATCAACATTATGCCACAAATGCTGTCGATTGAGCTTAACTTATATTGAATCTGGAATATTCCTTTAAGACAGGAAGTTTTCTGTAACACGCCCCCTGAAAGTGAAAGTTAAAGTGGAGATTTAGAGTAAAAAAGCACTTAAATATTGATCTGTTTCTCACCCACACCTATCATATCACTTCAGAAGACATGGATTAAACCACTGGAGTCTTATAGATTACTTTTATGCTGACTTTATGTGATTTTTGGAGCTACAAAGTTCTGGTCACCATTCACTTGCATTGTATGGACCTACAGAGCTGAAATATTCTTCTAAAAATCGTTGTTTGTGTTCTGCTAAAAAAAGATAGTCATACACATCTGGGATGGCATGAGGGTTAGTAAATGATGAGAGAATTTTTATTTTTGGGTGAACTGTCCCTTTAATAGTGGTCAAATTAAAAGCACACTACAGTCATCGCGATATTCACAATATTGCTTAATTTTATATCGTCAGCAAAATCATAGCGATATTTTCGTGAAAGTACTATATATATCGCCCAGCCCTAAAAATATTTTAGAATTAATCTCTAATCGTGTGCACTGACCTGTCTGATGCTGTTTGTAATGAACCAAACCATGAATATCCGAGAGGATACTTGGACCCCGGTCACAATTACAGATGTCCGCACGATACCTTTAACACACCACAAAAATGACACCTGAAAATATCTTTATATACACCTGGAATGACATATTTTAGCACTTTAAAACTAATATACAAAATAGCATTTTAAAGAGTATATACCAATTGCACAGTGTCCAACCTGAAATGTAAAAAAAGAAAAAGTAATGAGTCGGGACAAATTTATCAGTTCTTTCATTTTAGACAGACCAAAAAACATATTGTTCTACTGGAGTGAAAGATAGTGAAGGTTCCAAGAAATCACAATGATAGTTTAAGGCAGCTGATCTTACCTCCAGCAGCGCAAGTGTTTGGAAAAACTTTAGTGTCCTTGCTATACTTCTGTACAGGCCTTTATGAGTTCCTTTCTGAAGGTAAAACCGGACCATGGCAACTGCCAGTACCAGCCACCTGCAGAGAGAGAGGTCACATCCAATGACTGTATCCAACACATTTAATTTAATGCAATAAAATCGTCAGACATTATATATATATATATATATATATATATATATATATATATATATTTTTTTTTTTAAAGAAACAGTTAAGATTAATTGATTAATCTTGAGCAAAATAATAATAATAATAATAATAATAATTTATTATTATTTCAATTGCATTTGAATTAGGCCTCTCTGCAATTAAAATCAAATTTTTTTTGCATGCACAATTCTGTTTTAAAATGCCAAAAAAAAAAAAAAAAAAAAAAAACTAACAAATATTCAACTAAATAACATACTTTGTTAGGTTTCTAAATGATTGAACAAAATTAAGATAAAAGTATTTGGATTCTTTGTTTGTTAAACATTAGTGGAACATGTTCATCAGGGAACCCACTGAAAAAAAAATGTGTTGGATTTGCTTAAAATAATAATGTAGCATTTTTGCATCACACTTCTCAAGTAAATTCAACTTATGGTCATTTTATGTCAGCATAACTAGAAGACCTTTGTTAGATATACACAAATGTATCAGTTCATTCAACTTTACTTAAAAAGGCATGTCAAAGGAACAACATTTAACAACTAATAGCATGTTGTTTCTACTTAATTTAATTGTTTCAAAAGAAAATAACTGAGGTCAGTCATTAAATTTGATTCCCCAAAGACGGTAAAGCTGCACATCAGCTCTCCACATTCACATGTACAAGGAAAAATGACATGGATTGAACAGAATCCAACTTCACCAACGGCATCAATAATCAACCTAATGGTGACTATACAGAAAACAACTAATTATGGTAAAACAACATCAGTAATACTAAAAAGAGATAAAAATCTCTATGAATTTTTAATAACAACTAATTATATACCCACCAAACAATCCTGCCCCACAACCTCAGTTCTGTACTTGATCGTTTGAGTTAGTAGTACTTAAAATCTTAATTTTATGGCTTTTAAAGCCAAAGAAGTTTAAGGAACTTACAATTATTCATTTACTTTATGTATCACTCATGTGTTGTACGCATTAATGCATATTAAGTAAAGCTATAAATGTTATAAATATGTACGGTTTTGAGTAGGAGTGAATTGTTTTCATCCGTTATTAAAATAATTTTTCAGTGTACATTGACTTCATACAACCACTAAAAAAATCACCGCAACACCAGTTGATTAAAAGACATTGAGCAAAAATTGCTCAGAAAAGTAAAGTTAGTTTTGAGACTAGCCAACAAACTCTCATGGCTAAATCGTCAGGATTCGTACGACTTTTCTAAATTTGGCTAATTCACACTCTTACTGTGAAATCGTTAGAATTCGTACAACTTTTCTACATTTGGCTAATTCAGAATCAGAATGAGCTTTACTGCCAAGTATGCTTACACATACAAGGAATTTGTCTTGGTGACAGGAGCTTCCAGTACACAACAATACAAAAACAGCAACAAGACTTTTAAAAAATAATTAAAATTGAATAAAAAAACAGATAAATATTGAAAAGAAAAAAGTATATATAGAATACACAATAGACAACATATATATATATATATATATACACATTCATACATACATACATATATATTCACAAACACACATACATACACATATACATACATACATACATACATACATACACACACATACATATACACATATATGAATATATATACATACATATACATACATACACCCACATATACACATACGTAGTGCAAATCTAAATACAAATCGGTTATGTACAGTGCAAGGGAATGTAATGGCAGAACAGGTAGGATTATTGGATTATTGGATAATATAAAAAGACTAAGCTGTGTATTGCACATTAATTATTGCTCAAAGGGGCAGTTTTAACTGTTCATGAGATGGATAGCCTGAGGGGAAAAACTGTTCCTGAGCCTGACGGTTCTGGTGCTCAGAGCTCTGAAGCGTCGACCAGAAGGCAACAGTTCAAAAAGGTAGTGGGCAGGGTGAGTGGGGTCCAGAGTGATTTTTCCAGCCTTTTTCCTCACTCTGGAAGTGTATAGTTCTTGAAGGGGAGGGGGGCAGGGGGCAACCAATAATCCTCTCAGCAGTCCGAACTGTCCTTTGTAGTCTTCTGATGTCTTATTTCGTAGCTGAACCAAACCAGACAGTTATTGAAGTGCAGAGGACAGACTCAATGACTGCTGAGTAGAACTGTATCAGCAGCGCCTGTGGCAGGTTGAACTTCCTCAACTGGCGAAGGAAGTACAACCTCTGCTGGGCCTTTTTCGCAATGGAGTCAATGTGTGTCTCCCACTTCAGGTCCTGTGAGATGGTAGTGCCCAGGAACCTGAATGACTCCACTGCTGCCACAGTGCTGTTTAGAATGGTGAGTGGGGTCAGTGTTCGGGTGTTCCTCAAGGTTGTTTTGACTGCACCAGATAGCCTGCTGTTTAACCTCCCTTCTGTATGCAGACTCATCGTCATCTCGGATGAGGCCGATGACAGTGGTGTCATCTGCAAACTTCAGGAGCTTGACAGAGGGGTCCTTGGCGATGCAGTCATTGGTGTAGAGGGAGAAGAGTAGTGGGGAGAGCACACATCCCTGTGGGGTGCCAGTGCTGATTGTACAGGTGCTGGAAGTGAGTTTCCCCTGTCTCACAAGCTGCAGCCTGTCTGTCAGAAAGCTGGTAATCCACTGACAGATAGACATGGGAATAGAGAGCTGGTGTAATTTAGTCCGGAGAATAGCTGGGATGATGGTGTTGAAAGCCGAACTGAAGTCCACAAAAAGGATCCTTGCATATGTCCCTGGTCTGTCCAGATGTTGCAGGATATGATGCAATCCCATGTTGACTGCATCATCCACAGACCTGTTTGCTCGATAAGCAAATTGAAGGTGATATAGAAAGGGTCCAGTGATGTCCTTCAGGTGGGCCAACACCAGTCTCTCAAATGACTTCATGACCACAGACGTCAGGGCGACAGGTCTGTAGTCATTAAGTCCTGTGATTTTTGGTTTCTTTGGGATGGAGATGATATTTGAACATTTGAAGCAGCATGGGACTTCACACTGCTCCAGTGATCTATTGAAAATCTATGTGAAGATGGGGGCCAGCTGGTTAGCACAGGATCTAAGACATGCAGGTGAAACGCCATCTGGGCCCTGTGCTTTCCTTATCCTTTGTTTTTGAAAGACGCGGCTCACATCATCTTCACAGATCTTAAGTGCAGGTTGAGTAGCAGGAGGGGGGAGAACAGGGGTTGCAGGAGGTGTTGGTGTTTGTATGAAGTGAAGGTCAGAGTTGGTGTGGGGTGTGAGATTGGACCTTTCAAATCTACAGTAGAACACATTCAGGTCATAAGCCAGTTGTTGGTCCACCACAGAGTTGGGGGTAGGAGTCCTGTAATTCGTAAGTTGTTTCATGCCACTCTACACTGATGCAGGGTCGTTAGCTGAAAACTTGTTTTTCAGCATCTCAGAGTATCTTCTTTTAGCCACTCTGATTCCCTTATTCAGTGTGTTCCTGGCCTGATTATACAAGACTTTACCCCCAACTCTGTAAGCATCCTCTTTGGCCTGACGAAGCTGCCTGAGTTCCGCTGTAAACCATGGTTTGTCATTGTTAAATGTTAAATAAGTCCTAGTAGGAATGCACATATCCTCACAGAAACTGATATATGATGTAACAGTATCTGTGTGCTCGTCCAGGTCTGTGGCTGCAGCCTCAAAAACACTCCAATCAGTGCAGTCAAAGCAGGATTGTAGTTCCAGCTCTGCTTCGTTTGTCCATCTCTTTACAGTCCTTACTACAGGTTTAGCAGATTTCTGCCTGTAGGTTGGAAGAATATGAACCAGACAGTGATCACACTCTCATGGCGAAATGGTCAGGACTCGTACAACTTTTCTAAATTTGGCTAATTCACACTCTCATGGCAAAATCGTCAGGATTCGTCCAACTTTTCTAAATTTGGCTAATTCGTAGGATATCGTGCGACTGCACTCGTTTGAATTCCTACGACTTTCACTACAGCCAATGATGTTGCTGGACATCGTTTCCATATAATACGTGACAGTTACTTGCTTCTGTCACACACATCAACTTCCTATCATGTTTACACACTCTACTGATTGGTTAAGTTTAGATAAGGGGTTTGGGTAAGGGAACAATATTAATAAGTATGTCCTTCACGCCTCGTGCGCGGAACTCGTGCTTACTTCCGCATTAGACATCCGGGAATTTGCACGTGATGAAGTCGTAAGAGTTTATGTGAACAACATCGTGTGTGACCATACGAAATAGCCAACTTGTAAATTATGTACGAATTTTCATGAGATTGGGTTGAACTAGCTGTATTTCATGATCCTATTCATATAGTTTAAGAGTCCACGTAATTTCTCATGCTTAAACTTTGAAGATTTACAATTAGCTTTACTCATGGCTTTTAGAGATTTTAGAGAAAAGGAAACAAAAATGTCTAACTTAAATGGCTGATAACTGTAACATACTACATTTTGATATTTGTTCATACCCAGTATTTTCTTCTGCTCTCTAAAGTTATGATGCTTTTGGATATAAACGTAAAAGCTTTTTTCACTCAAAAACATAGCCCACATTTAAGATTTACACATTTTAATTTTATAACAAAATTCCATTAAATTGAACTGAGTAATATTTAATAAAATGAAAACAAACAAACAAACAAACAAACAAACAAAAAAAACTACTATTGTAATAATATAGTTGTATTTATTTTAATTTTTTTTTAAAACATTACACAATTCTATTTGATGGAATTTTATGAAATTTAAATGCCTTAAACTTAAAAAAAAAAAAAAAAATTTTTTTTAATGTAGTCTCTAGGTTGTTGTTAAAGGTTAACATGAATGACATGCAAACAATGTCACAGGTTGTTACCACACAATATTTTAACAAGTCACGACAAAAATGTATATGACTTGCGCATGTCACTACAGGGTTTTTTTTAGGGCCGCAAAGTAGCCTATATGATTCTAATAACAAAAGATAGCATTTTAGGGAAGAAAATGATGCAATTGCCCCCTGCTTTCCACTAAACTACAACAAATGAACGATGCACTTCACCTGAACTTGATTCTCACTCATTTAGAGCGCATAACTGCTAGTGTATTAAACAACGGGATCACAAATATAATATTCATAATCATGCATTTCATTTCCCCTAGTTTAATTCTGCTTATCGAGCATTTCGCCATGCTGTGTTAGGGGCCGTTCACAGCGAACGCATCCTTGCCCTGAAAAAGCTAAATGCAGCGCCGCGAATAGAGCAGAATGCATGTGTTTCGAGACGCGTTTTTAACACTTAACTTGACCCGGCGCGAGACACTGAAAAATAGCGACAAGCGGATGCGGCGAACCGCTTGAAGATGTCCGTGTAGCGCGTGTTTACTTGCAAAAACAACTGAAAAACAGCGCGGACACAAAACGTGTTCCGTGTGAACGCTCCCTGAGAGTTCCAGCGTCAGCGCGCGTCTAAACATATCACTGCGACAGACGCTCAATGACGCGCGCACGCCGCACTCTCGACCGTATTTGGAAAGACTGAACACGCTTCGGCCACTGCGAGGAAAATCCCCGTTATATTGTTACAACCGACCGCAATAAAACAAAAATAGCGATCAACAACGCGCACTCCGAAAGTTGAACGCAACATATTCTCTTGGCGTTTATAAAAGCACTCCAAGAAGTAAATGTTATTTGAGTGATTTACAGTGGATAGAAACTATAAACAGAAACACACGACTGCATACAGCAGGCACAGTGAATTAAAGCGGTTTAACGCAAAAGCTCATGCGCAACTACCCGGCCGTCATGGCGATGTTGTAGATTGTGAGCCATGCTGTGGCGATGGCGCCTTTCGTCCGCTTCTTGTTGTTGGTTTCTTTCTCCTCCACGGTTCCGTCCTCCTCGCCAGACGCCATGGTACCGGGGACAGACTGCGAAAGTCACACAAACGGTGCACGAGCACAGCTGTCGGCGGGGGCTGGTCATCCTTCCACGGGACCCCTTGGAGGGGCCAGTGCCTGTTCTGCAAATGCACGCGTATGAAAGTCGATTATATTTCTAATTTAAAAAGAGAAAGACTTGCTGTAAATTTTCACGCCCAAGTCCAAAAATCTGAGACCACTTTTATTTTTTTTATTTATTTTTTTTGTTCATCTATAAACCTAAAACAATTTTAGGATTTATTTATTTCATTTTATTATTATTATTATTATTATTATTGTGAATCAAAGAAATGTTCTGACATAAAATGCAGAATATATATTTTTCTATAGGGTACAATGGGGCTTAAGGCTCCCCAGGGTTAAAGGCACATTTCATAAAAAAATAAAAAAATAAATAAATTGTCCCAAAACACTAAACTACCAACTAGCAACAAAAAACAACCACAGCACTTTCCTAAACACGTTTGTCACAATACACTGCACAAGTTTTCTGATCCATGAGATCATTGCATGCAGTTTCTAAAGATTGACTTTTAGGTCATTTGATCTAATTTTTTATACGTTTTAAAATGCTGCAAGTTTATGTAGAATAGAAGTAGTATTTGCACATCCAAACATTAAGGCAGGTGCACGATCAAAAAGGGACAAAATCATAAAACAAGGAGAGAACGGCACATCTGCTATAGTTGCACCCATGAAATTTAACAGAAACAACAACGTTTCGACCCCTTAGTTCTTCGTCAGACAGTAAAAAGCATCAGGTATTGACGGCCTATATAAGTACTCACACCTGGCAATGGGTGTGGGCAGCAAACAAGCAAACAGTTATCCAATGAGGACAATCACCAGTGACCTAAAATAAAGATCATGCAACACCACCACTTATACCAATCCTCAAAAGCTAACAGCATCAACAATGCATTACAAAGGCAAATATAACTTTACAATTAACATTATAAATAGATTCATGATATTCAAGCAAATTGAGTATAAACAAACAAGCATAAGAAACATGACACATTGCAAAGAAGTTCATAATTCATAAATATTCAAACAAGTAAAGCATCCAACATTAATCTACATTAAGCCCTTTTGGACAGAGGGTGTTGAGTGTATATATATATATATATATATAGATAGATAGATATAAAATGCCTCTCTCTGTAAGAGGAGTTTGTTGACATCACCTCCTCTTCTAGATATCTTAACCTGTTCAATCCCTGTGTATTGAAAAGTAGACAGATTATGCTTAAACTGATTAAAGTGAACAGCAATGGGTTTGTATTCATGGAGGATCCTTACAGAAACAATTCATTACAGGATCAGAGCTGAGAATATGCCAGTGTTTATGTACAATTCGTTCAAATTCTTCACATAAAGGAGAATATTGAATTATGCAGGACAAGAGATTGCTTTTAGACTCAGCACGTTTTCTATTGAGGCATTCACTTTGATCTGTATTTTCAAAAAGAAGCCTTTATAATCCAGCTATATGCATGTCCTCTTTCCTGAAACCTATAGGTCAAATCATTACATTGTTTTTTATATGTTTCCTCGGAACTACAAATGTGACGTATCCTATTGAATTGACTAATCGGAAAACTTCTCTTTAAACGGTGAAAACTATGACCATTCAAAGTTGTATTTTTATCAGTAGGTTTTCTATAAAGATCTGTTACTAATCTCTCCCCATCCTTTGTAATGAAAGGTCAAGAAAGCTCACCTGAAAATCATTGTAGTTAATTGTAAATTTAAGATGTTCGCTACTAGAGTTAAGCAGTTTTTATTAGCAGTCCATAAGAGGCAATGTATCTATGCCAGAGACAAATTTTAGACACAAAATGGTGCCTTGGAGCAGATAGGGTCAAGGGCCTTGCTCAAGGGCCCAACAGTGGCATCTTGGTGGTGGTGGTGCTGGGGCTTGAACCCCTGACCTTCTGGTCAGTAACCCAGAGCCTTAACCGCTGAGCCACCAGTGCTTAATCTGTGGATGAAAGTCATTTTTGTACATAAATAACTTTTTTTTTTTTTTTTGTCAGTACCAGTTTAGCAACATAGACTTGTTATGAAGAATGTTCAGAGTGGGCTCACATTGACTGATCCAATCACAATGAAGATTCGTCTGTACTTGAGATGTTATAAAATGTCAAAAGTGATTGAAATTAACAGTATAATGGTGCACCCTTTTCTGAAGTGGAATTATCTTAATGTGTTACTCAAAAAAGCATCTTGCTGTCTCAAAATTATTTGCATTAGTTGAAAAATGTTGAACTATAACTATAGTGTGGGGTAAAAGGCCCCCTCCTCACCTGTTTAAAAAAAAAAAAAAAAAAAAAATGAATTTTAATCAAAACAACCTTCTGTCATGATTTCTTTTCACATAAATTACGTTGCTCCATCAATATTTTATAAAAAGACATTTATTTTTTCAATCTTCATACACTTTAAGCCCCGTTCTACCCTACTATTTTAGGTCAGATTTACTGTGCTTACATTGATGCACACAACATGCTCTTTCTCAGTGCTGGAATACATGATCATCAGCTCGAGTAGATGTTGTCATTAAAGCAAAAAGGGGGACATACCAAAAACCAAGCAATTCTGAAATCCATGTTAATATTTAAACTTTTCAATGAAATTAATATTGCTAATTGATTATAATAATTTGGCATGGGAGAAAAATATGGCCCCCAAGGCTCATTGATGTGCTTGGGGAGTGAAGGTTAGCCCGTCTGGTCCGATCCCACAGAAGAGTTACTGTAACACAAGTTGCTGAAAAACTTAATGCTGGCCATGATAGAAAGGTGTCAGGACACACAGTGCATCACAGCTTTCTGCATATGGGTCTGCGTAGCCGCAGACCGGTCAGAGTGCCCATGCTGAACCCAGTCCTCCTCTGAATGCGCCTACAATGGGCACGTGATCATCAGAACTGGACCATGGAGCAATGGAAGAAGGTGGCCTGGTGTGATGAATCACGTTTTCTTTTAGATCATGTGGACGGCCAGGTGTGTATGCATCGTTTACCTGGGGAAGAGATGGCAGCAGGATGCACTATGGGAAGAAGGCAGGCTGGCGGAGGCAGTGTGATGCTCTGGGAAATGTTCTGCTGGGAATCCTTGGGTCCTGGCATTCATGTGGATGTTACTTTGACACGTACCACCTACCTAAAGACTGTTGCAGACCACGTACACCCCTTCATGGCAATGGTATTCCCTGATGGCAGTGTCCTCTTTCAGCAGGATAATGCGCCCTGCCACACTCCAAAAGATTTTCAGAAATGGTTTGAGGAACATGGCAAAGAGTTCAAGGTGTTGACTTGGCCTCCAAATTCCCCAGATCTCAATCCTGTTGAGCATCTATGGGATGTGCTGGACCAACAAGTCAGATCCATGGAGGCCCAACCTCGCAACTTACAGGACTTAAAGAATCTGCTGCTAACATCTTGGTGACAGATACCACAGGACAATTTCAGAGGTCTTGTGGAGTCCATGCCTCGACGGGTCAGAGCTCTTTTGGTGGCACGAGAGGGACATATGCGATATTAGGCAGGTGGTTTTAATGTTGTGGCTGATCGGTGTGTGTGTGTGTGTGTGTGTGTGTGTGTGTGTGTGTGTGTGTGTGTGTATATATATATATATATACACACACACACACACACACACACACACACACACACACACTGTCAGCCAAAAGTTTGGCATAATGTACAGATTTTGCTGTTTCAGAAGGAATTTGGTACTTTAATTCACCAAAGTGGCATTCAACTGATCACTAAGTATAGTCAGGACATTGATGTAAAAAAGAGCACCATCACTATCTGAAAGAAGTCATTTTTAATCAAATCTAGACAGGCCCCATTTCCAGCAGTTGAAAAGCTATTTGGTTCATTAAATGAAGCTTAACTTTGTCTTGTGTTTGTTTTTGAGTTGCCACAGTATGCAATAGACTGGCATGTCTTAAGGTCAATATTAGGTTAAAAATGGCAAAAAAGAAACAGATTTCTCTAGAAACTCGTCAGACAATCATTGTTTTGAGGAATGAAGGCTGTACAATGCTTGAAACTGCCAAAAAACTGAAGATTTCATACAGAGGTGTACAGTACAGTCTTCAAAGACAAAGGACAACTGACTCTAACAAGGACAGAAAGAGATGTGGAAGGCCAGATGTACAACTAAACAAGAGGATAAGTACATCAGAGTCTCTAGTTTGAGAAATAGATGCCTCACATGTCCTCAGCTGACAGCTTCATTGAATTCTACCCGCTCAACGCCAGTTTCATGTACAACAGTAAAGAGAAGACTCAGGGGTGCAGGCCTTATGGGAAGAATTGCAAAGAAAAAGCCACTTTTGAAACAGAAAAACAACAAAAAAAAAAGGTTAGAGTGGGCAAAGAAACACAGACATTGGACAACAGATAATTGGAAAAGAGTGTTATGGATCTTAACCCCATTGAGCTTTTGTGGGATCAGCTAGACTGTAAGGTGTGTGAGAAGTGCTCGACAAGACAGTCACATCTATGGCAAGTGCTACAGGAAGTGTGGGGTGAAATGTCACATGAGTATCTGGACAAACTGACAGCTAGAATGCCAAGGGTCTGCAAAGCTGTCATTGCTGCATGTGGAGGATTTTTTGATGATAACTCTTTGCAGTAGTTTAAGAAGTTCTGATTTTTTTTTTTTTTTTTTTTCAAATTGTAATAGTAATTTTTCATGTTATTAATGTCCTGACTATACATTGTGATCAGCTGAGTGCCACTTTGGTGAATAAAAGTACCAATTTTTTTCCATAAGAGCAACATCTGTACATTATTCCAAACTTTTGCCCACCAGTGTATATATATATTATGAGTGTATATTTTAGAAAATAATAAAAAACATAAAAAAACTCCACTGATGAAAGAGACAAAAAATCCAAACAATCTTAGAAATGGGTTGCTGGAAAAGGTATTTCATGGCAACTCTTAACAACTCTTAACATCATATGCCTATAATCGATTAGTCTGTTTCCACCATCAGCAAAAAAAATTCCCGTATAGGCTATACATTTTCGTTCTGATTATGTCTGTTGGGGATATATAGGCCTAATGTTGAGGGAATGTTTTCCCACTGCTTTAAGACGTAATACAGCTCTGCGTGCAGGGCACGGCCGAAGGCTGTGTCTAAAAAAGTATTTCACAGCAGATCCTAAAATTAGTCCCCCCTGCAACCCTGAGAAATCAGAGTAAACTGAAGACGCCACCAAATATAGGACAGCCCACTCAAACCTGATCCTGTTACACATACATACATGCATATACTGTAAGCATACACTTAATCAAATAATAAAAGTAGAGAAACAAACACACACATATACAAAAACATTGTAACATAATTCCTCCAATAACCCACTGCTACTTTCATACGCATGTAAATGTAAATTTTCATTTTACTGTTTATTTTTTATTTATTTTTTTATATATATTATTTGATCCCAAAATAAGGAACTTTAGGCATGATTTCATGATGACTACATTTGCACTTGACTAACCATGATTAGCTATACTGTCTCTAACAGTGACCACAAGATGGAGATATACCACAGTACTTGCGTATCTGCCCAGAGACATGACAAAGCAACATAGATTAATATATAAAAAATTAAATAATAAAACCATTTAATTCATAAAATACAGCTATCGCAGGGTGCCATCAATTATTTTTTACAACAACAAAAATTTTGACTACAAAACAACCATAAACCTTCCTAAATGTGTCTGTTCAAATTTACTATTAAAAGTATTTGGAAACTTAAGCCACTCTTAAAATGTATACATTTCATTGTGCAAAGAAAATATCAAACAACCATGACATCTGCAAAATAAAGACCTTTTAAAAAAATAAAAAATTTTTGCAAGGACATTTGAACAACTGGTTGAAATAAGTTCTGCTCAAGTTCACACAGGTGTTTGAGCAGAGTAACCACAGATGTTGTATATATATATATATATGTGTGTGTGTGTGTGTGTTGGGTGTGTGTTTTGTGTGTGTGTGTGTGTGTGTGTGTGGTTTTATACAATTTACACAAAGCAATTATTTCAATGCACCTCTTTTATGATGAGTAATTTTTCATTTCTGAGTTATTGTTATTATTTACAGAAATATTATATATGTTAACACATTATGTTTATGTTCTTATTTAATTTTTTAATTTTGTTTTTATATATTTTTTCTGAGGTTTAAAATAATAATAATTAAAAAAAAACATGCAGAGACAGCAAAAAAACAAAGCCTCATTAAAGCTGAAATTCTTGAAAAAAAAAAAAGAAAAAGAAAAAAAGAAATGTTGGCATGAGTAGAGCAGAATATTTTTTTTCTTTAAAAATAAGCAGTGAAATAATTGTTTTCAAATATGATTCCTTTTTGAAAAACCTTTCCACCAAATGTATCATCTGTTGTAACATGTAGGCACATTTTGTTCAGGTCATGTGTTGTAACTTAGAAAAAACCTTTTAAAAAATGTATTAAACTTGTACAAAATATTTTTACCTTGAAAATTATGTTACCTTTCAAGGAGGTAACTTAAATGCTGCGTCAGAAGCTGATGCTATGGAAGAACCCTCGCCCAGGGAGTGTTGACTTTGAAACACTATACCATCTACCTATTAAATTGGCAGGTGATGCTTGGCGCTCCACCAAGCGCTATGCTGACGTCATCGTGGGCATATAAGCCAGAGCCCAGCACCACACCATCCCAATTTTCCTCTTTCAGGGCAGCGTAGCCATCTCTCGTGCTCTGGAACCCTAAACCAACGCATCACTGTTGATCTCCGCCCGGTCAGCGAGAATTAGTTATATTCTTCTACCTACTGTGTTCCAGCAAAAGAAGCACAGCTTCAAAAGCACTTCCGTGTTCACAGTGTGTTATATTGCACTCATAAAAGAGTAAATTTGAAGCAAACTAAAAGAGTACACTTGCTGAAACATCTTTTTAAATATGGCCAATGTTTCGCAGGTGTTTTTCAGCATGTGAGTGATACAGTACATTCCCGTGACAGATGGGCACGGGCTCTGTCTTTTATGCTTGAGCCGAGTTCATTCTAAAGCAGCGCTCCTGGATTATAATTGTGAATGCATGAAGCTCAGCTTGTCAAGACATTGAGTGCACCGTACTTGTCGAAAACGTATGTCTCAGATGCAGCAGCCTTCACACCCATCTGGCTAATCTTGTCAGATCTGAGCGACATAGACAAAGCCATCCTGCTGATGCCCCTGTGTTAGCAGGACCTCTTTGGTGATGCTATTGATGCTTTCACCGAGAGGTTCCAATCGGCTAGAAAGCAATTTCTGGATTAAAGGCACATCCTGCCAAGACGGTGTAGTACTATAACCCAGATGGTTTGCTCATGCTCTACTTTGGGACAATGTCCAGCCAAACAGAGTGTTACCATCTCTAACACTTTTATTTTCTTCCCAAAGAGTGGAAACACGTCCACTAGCAAGAAATCAAGCCTAGCGGCCTGCACCCAGGCAAAATGTGGTGCTTCCTGGAGCTTGTCAGAAGTTCCTTCTGGGCAGGCCAAGCATTCCTGATGGTTTGGCACCAGCGAAGTGGGGTTGTTCACACACAGACTAGTCTGCTTCGGCTCAGAAGAAGACCCAGACCACTTTGCCGTGTCCGTGCAGCCTTCCTCTCGTTCTACCCCGCAGTTCTATGCCGGGATGGAGACCAAATGCCTGTTCTTGTTGTCTCTGTGCCCAATGTGTGTCATGACCAAATAAAGTTTGCAAACCTCACTGCAGTTGCTCAAGGCACAAACAACTTCACAAGAACGGACAACTTTTCAGCTCTTACCAACCTGGTTATTCTGAATGACCGCCCCCATGGTAGGCAGCCCTCAGACCCCACTGGTCAAAGACCAACTGCTGTGGCCTCAGACCCGTTATAATCTCTAGCTGGCTACTGAACACAATCCAGACAGTATATGTGATTCAGTTCATAAAGAGAGCGCCACACTTCAACGGCGTTCTCTCCTCCACCGTCCCGGTACCTGATGTGCCAATTGTATGCTCAGAGGTATAGATTCTCCTCGCCAAAGATATGATAGAGAGTGTACCCACAGGCAAAGAACAGAAAGGCTTTTACAGCTGTTATTTTCTGATCACCAAAAAGAGCAGTGGATTTTGGCCCATACTTAACTTGAGACCCTTGAATCTGACACACAAGAATTATCTGTTCAAGATGGTGACTCAGAGACAGATTTTGTCTAATGTCTGCCCTCTGGACTGGTTTGTATCAATCGATCTGAAAGATGTTTGTTTTCATGTGCAAATTGGCCCTAGTCACAGACCATTCTTGAGATTTGCATTTGAGTGGACTGCTTTTCATTTCAAGGTCCTACACTTCGGGTTGTCCCTGGGTCCTCGCACATTCACAAAATGTTTCGATTGCACTTGGTCCGCAGAAGCTGAGCGTCTTCCGCCTTAATTACCTACAAAATGTGCTATTACTAGCTCAATTAGAGGCACAGGCAAACAAGTACAGAGATATGTTGCTCATGCATTTGGAGCAGTTGGGACTCAGGATCAGCTGACATTACTCTCCATTTTACAAGAATGTGTGGATGCAGGACTCACTCTATCCTCATTCAAAGTATACACTGCTGCCATAGCGGCGATGAGGGTTAGTTTGTAGGAAAACAACATTTGGTCAGTAGATTCTTGCATGGTGCGAAATGTCTGAAACCTTCTCGACCTGCTACTGTCCTGGTATGGGATTTAGCGCTGGTATTAGACACGCTTATGGGTTTTCCGTTTGAGCCACTAGAAGCGGTAAGCTTTCGCATTCTCTCACTGAAGACTGTGCTGCTACTCACTTAGGCATCAGTAAAACATGTTAAGGACCTTCAGACCCTTTCGGTCAGCAACTCTTGCTAGAATTTGGACTGGGCCTGTCAAAGGCCATTTACAGTATGTGCCCAAAATACTGGCAACCCTTTAGGTTTTAGGTTTTTACCCTGCAGGCGTTCTCTCCTCTTCTATTTGAGGAAGATGAGCCTAAGAGACTACACATGCTCAGCCCGGTAGGGCATTATGTATGTACATTGACAGAGCGAGTCAATTCACAGAATTAGAACAACTCTTTGTTTGCTTTGAAGGCTGCTCAAAGTGATTGGCCATCTTCAGGAAAATAATTTCCCGCTGGTTCATGGATGCTATTGTTCTTACGCATGATTCACAAGGCATACAATGTCCCATGGGCATAAAAGCTTATTCTACCAGAAGTATTTTACATCAGTGAAATCAGTGACAATCAGTGACGTCCCAAAACGTCAGCTTCTGACACAACGTTAAAGTTACCTTCTTGAAAGGGAACATCACAGTTGCTCTTGTAACATTGTTTAACATAAAGGAGTGAATGAGATGCTGCGTAGCTGTGCCACAGCTGCTGAATTTTCACTGTTATGGGACTAATGGTTTGCTCTCATTCCCTTCAGTTGAAAAATCCTGATTGTGTGGCTCTGGGCTTCGGCTTGTATGCCCACGATGGCATCAGCAATACCAATTGGCTTGATGGTATGGGTTTCAAAGTCAACACCCCGTGGGGGGTGCTCCCATAGAGCCAGCTTTTGACGTAGTGTCTCGTTCCCTCTTTTCAGGGAACCAAGGTTACGAGGGGAACCTAGACTTGTTTCAAAGTAAAAATATAAAAATTTCTACAATTTTGACACGTGTTTTAAACGTGATTATTTTAAAGATTTTTTTTTTTTTTTTTTTTTCACAGACAACCTTATTTATCAATGACCCTCAAATAAATACCACTTGGTTTGATGGTTTATCATCTAATGCAGACATTCATACATGTTTAACTGTGACTTAAGTGTTGAAATACTTTTTGGGACCACATGATACCAATGTTGTTTGTTTACAAACGTGCTCTGGTAGTGTATGTGTGTGTGTGTGTGTGTGTTTGTTGTATGTGTGTTCAGGCCTGGCCTGATTCGGTCACACAATGGTGAGTGCAGAGTAAGCATTACCCTGACGGGTTGCTCCATTGCTGTGGGTGGAATATGCCAGTGCTTTGGCACAATACCCCCCCCCCGGAAGCCAATGACACTTTCTCCTTTATTCTTTTTAATTCTTTGTTTGGCATCCCTTTCTCAGCATGGGCTCAGGGAGCAAGATTAAGTTTGCTGTCTGTGAGGTGCTGCAGTTCGCCAGCTTCTGCGTTCCACTTTTTATAATAATGCAACGTTTTGCCCTCATTGTAGCTCAAGTGAGGAGCCAATTGCAGCCTGCAGGTGGGAACTCTACAACAGCTTATTGGCTGATTGTGGCTTCATCCGTGGCCTATGTGACATCAGTGGCGATGCTGATTTGGCTACCTATGAAGTACATGGTGTTTATGAAGAAGAAGGCACTGGTCGCCCGGAAGAAGTGGTGAGATAAAGAGAGATTGGAAGAGTGTGTTTTTTGACTCCAAATTGTGTAGCTTTGAGTTTGTGGGCGTGATGGTGGATGTTATTGACTGATGCCTGGCAGCATCAAGTTGTGTGTTGTTTCACCATAAATGTGGTTTATTTATGGCATGAATTCTGAATACCTCTGTATATTCTAACAATACTGACCTGTAAATAAATAAAAAATTACTTGTGTGGCTATTTATAAAAAAGCTGTCATACTTGTCATGTAGAGTATTGTTGTTTAGTATGGTGTCTTGTACATACTATAGTACAGTGTACATTGTGTATGGTATTGTTGTTTAAGTGTCAGGTATAGTATTCTACCCAACTAGTATGAATAGTAGTAGTGGTGGTATAATATTAATATAATATTGTTTTTTAGTATGGTGTCTTGCAGTTTTAGAAATGAACTTTTCCATTAAGGGGTAGTATTTGCCCCTTGAATTTGATATTCAAGGGCTTTTTGATGCCTGGCTACTGCTACTGCCATTAAAAAAAAAAAATTATTAATTTTTTTCATTGTCTTGACAATTCCATCTAAGAGATTTGAGGAGTCCTCAAGAAAAATAAATAAAACCAAAATAAGTTTTATTCATTTAATCTTGTTTGGCCATTTTAGGGCATGTCAACACTAATCGATTTTCATTTGAAAATGCATTGATTTAGCTATGTTTAAGTCTCTCATCCACACTAGAATGCCATTTTTCTCCACTGAAAATGTGTTTCGAAAGCACTGTCCATTACTGAATATGGTAGGCTACTTTGGAAAACGATGATGTTAGAAAAGAGGAAACAGAAATGAGTTTTGAAATGGAATAGTGTGGATGTGGTCTTAAACTTTAATCGCAATATGTTGGTATAACTGTTTTCATCTTCCTTCCCTCAGGAGGCCTGTTGCTTTGGCTTACGTGCTCCTCTCAACGCTGCCCTGTTTTGCGTTTCTCATAGCCAGCTCTGAGGTAAATCCATGTGTGAAGTTTTCATAGAAAACTGAATGAAATGTTGCAGTCCAACGTCCAGAAATTCTGTACATCCTGTAAATGTAGCGTCTTCAGATTGCATTTTACTAGTATTTATTTTACACACCAGTTGGCTTACAAATGCTGTGCCCAGATACTAAAGTCTGCAATCAAAAGTCAGAGATCTTAATATAAACTCATATTCCTCCAAGACCAAACCGATCTCTTTAAATATGTAAATTCTTACATATTTTACGAGTTGGCTATTTCGTATAATTTCGTTAGATTTCGTATATATGAATTTGTCCAATTTCATCATATGCAAATGTAATGTGGAAGTAAGCGGGAGTTCTGCTTGCCAGGTGTCAAGGACATGCTTATTAATATTATGCCCTTACCCAAACCCCTTGTCTAATCCTATCCGATCAGTAGAGTGTGTAAACATGACAGGAAGCTGTTATGTTTGACAGAAGCAAGTAATTGTCACGTATTAGATGAAAACGATGTCCAGCGACGTCATTGGCTGTAGTGAAGGTTGTACGAATTCATAAGAGTGCAGTTGTACGATATCATACAAATAACCAAAATTCAAAAAGTCGTATGAATCCTTACAATTCTGCTGTGAGAGTGTGTTGCATTTTAAATCTTGGTTGGCTTACCATATGGCAACAATTGTCTGGTGTGATTCCATTTTTATGTCTCCTAAATTTTAGAGGAAAATTCTGAGACAAAGTTGATTCTTAAATGAAGCATACTGTAGTTAAGAGCTCCAGTAAGCCTCGTGAGCAATGGAAGAGCAATCTCTGAGCAATAATCATTCCTCTAGGTGTGTGTATACCTGCTACAGAAGAGGTTCTAGTGATCTGATGTAAGGAGACAGAAGAAAGAGCTGAGCTGTCTTTGATTGTGATGATGCTCTACACTGATAAGCAGTTGCTCTTCCTGTTTTGGTAAAGCAACAATTCAGGGTGTTTGAGTCAGCCTTTCTTTCACTTCCTGACTCAGTTTAATCTCTGTGTCAGTTTAACACACACACTCTCTCTCTCTCACACTCACACACACACACACACACACACACACACACACACACACACACACACACACACGAGAGAGAGAGAGAGAGAGAGAGAGAGAGAGAGAGTGTGTGTGTGTGTCTATATTGCATAAGGGATGAGCCGCATGCTTTATCTGTTTAGATGTATCCTAACTCCCAGCATTTTAAAATTCCATACCTGTATATGAAAGGAATGTGTTAGAAATCTCAGGCATCAAGGTCAGATATTGTAGAATTAATTATATCACATTGCATTAGAATCTTAAAGGAATATTCCAGGTTCAGTACAAGTTAAGCTCAATCGACAGCATTTGTGGTATAATGTTGATCGCCACAGAAAAAAATTACAGGGTTTAACGATGTTACATTCTCCTTGCAAGAAGTTGTAAAATTGGATTTAGCTTTTCACAGAAAAGTTAGTTAAGCGATTTTATCACACTAAAATATTGAAGATGCGCATAGTGTTTATGTCTTGTGGCTATTGTTTTGAAACAGTGAGTATTTTAACGTTTACGGATTGGCTCCATTCATTTCCATTGTAAGTGCCTCACTGGAACCCAGATTTTTTCTTTTATTCTTTTTTTTTTTTTTTTTAAGAAATGGAGGGATGAGTCAAAATAAGTTTTGTGGTAATCAATGTTATGTCACAAATGCTGTTGATTGAACTTAAATTGCATTGAACCTGGAATATTCCTTTAATAATCTATTTATTATTGAAATCTTGCACATACGTAATACCTTTGCATAAAGTCATTATAATACTGTTGAATTTTGGCAAAGCACTCATAATGAGTACAGTAAAATTATGTTTGCGTATAATATAATATAATATAATATAATATAATATAATATAATATAATGGCCTTTTCTAATACTGTGTAGTATATTGTATATATATTATATTAGAATATGGCTCAATCAGAATATTAACAAGTGAAGACATTGCATCTGCTTTCCTCTTCCCTGAGTACAAAAATACTGCTGTAGGGAAACAGCCATGCTTCAACATTCCCAATGCAGAAATCCCTATCCGGACTGGCATTCCAAGGCCAAACTGGCCTTATGATTTTCTGCATTTGCAAAAAGCTGGTACAAAGATAGAAGAATCAAACAATTGTAAAAAAAAAAAAAAAAAAAAAAAATTAAACATCTCTTTCTTTCCCTCTTTTCCTCTTTCTCACCCCCTCTCTTTAGTTGCAGATTAGACATGATCTAAGGTTGGATACATTTGCTGAACTGCCAGTTTCACTAGTGCTTTTCTCCCTAATCTGCATCGATATAGTGGAAAGAATCCGACATTGCCGACTTACGGGCCAAGGTAAAACAAACACCTCCACATATATTACAAAACACAAAATGAATGTCAATGCACTATAGCAGGAACATAATACTATAATACCATAATTATCTACAGCAAATGAAAGAATTCCAGGACACTTTGCACAAAATATATTTTTCGCCTTACTCTGATTTTGTTACAAATTAGAAATTATAAAATCAACTCTTTGCTTTTAAATGGTTGATTTTTTTCTTCTTCAATCTATCAGTTGATAAATCAATTGAAATCAATTTACTTCTTTTAGTTCCTTATACGTTTTCAGAGAAATCAAGAACCATAGTGGTTCAAGTACAGAACCAGAAGTTCTCTTTTCCAAGAAGAGCTCCACTAAAGTTCTAGTTTATTATTGCAAGGATATGCTGACTTATCAAAATCACCCCCATAAGAGATACTGTATAGCAGTTACTGGAAATTACATCTGATTAAAAATAGACCAGGAGAGTATCTTCATATAAAATTCACAAAGCTTACATACATACATAAGCCCAGTGTCAAACACTCTGCAAGCACCAATTTTGATAACAATGTGGCTTCTGACACATTATATATAGTTTAAAACACAATGTAATAATGATAATTTGTGTTTTATTGTTGTTATTAAGGGGGAAAAAACTTAGTAGTGACACATTCCTTGCACTAAGCCACAAAAACAAACAAATCAGGCACAAAATCACTATATACAGTGCATTCATAAAGTTTTCAGACCTCTTCATTTTTTTCACATTTTGTTATGTTGCAGTCTTATGCTAAAATGCTTTAAATTATTTATTTTTTTCCACATCAATCTACACTCCATACCCCATAATGACAAAGCAAAAACCAGTGTTTTGATAACTTTGTAAATGTATTAAAAAGAAAAAACTGAAATATCACATTGACATAAGTATTCAGACATATTGCTATGACACTTGAAATTTAGCTCTGGTGCATCCCATTTCTCTGGATCATCTTTGAGATATTTCTACACCTTTATTGGAGTCCACCTGTGGCAAATTAATTTGACTGGACATGATTTGGAAAGGCACACACCTGTATATAAAAGGTCTCACAGCTGAAAATGCATATCAGAGCAAAAACCAAGCCATGAGGTCAAAGGAACTGCCTGCAGAGCTCAGAGACAGGATCGTGTTGAGGCACAGATCTGGGGAAGTCTACAAAAACATTTCGGCTGCACTGAAGGTTCCCAAGAGCACAGTGGCCTCCATAATTCTTAAATGGAAGAAGTTTGGAACAAACAGGACTCTTCCTTGAGCTGGCCGCCCGGCCAAACTGAGCAATAGGGGGAGAAGGGCCTTGGTAAGAGAGGTGACCAAGAACCCGATGGTCACTATGGTTGAGCTCCAGAGATCATGTGTGGAGATGGGAGAAACTTGCAGAAGGACAACCATCACTGCAATACTCCACTGATCTGGGCTTTATGGCAGAGTGGCCAGATGGAAGCATCTCCTCAGTGCAAAACACACACACACACAAAAAAAACACCTAAAGGACTATCAGACTGTGAGAAACAAGATTCTCTGGCAGGGTTTCCGTGGATCCTTAAAAAGTCATAAAAAATCTTAAATATCTTAAATGATACAGTCTTTTTAAAGAGGTCTTAAATTTGGGGGCATAGAGACAGGAATCGTGATATGACCTAACGTGAGTAACAGACTTCAAAAGAATATGATTTAATTAAATAAATGCATGCGCTGCGTCCTTCAAAGTGAAAACACGGCACTGTTGTATTTTATCCAAGCACGCTTGTGAGTGTTTTCAGATGTTTCAGAGCAGTTCGTAATCATTAGGACATTTCGGAAATGTATGACAAGTGATTACTAATGATCAACTGTTGATGATGATATAGTGTTATTGAAATATGACAATGTTTACTTTTATTTACATTGTTATATGTTGTAGATTATTGTAGGAATGCACATTTAATTTCCCTTATCTGTTTGAATGAGCAGCTGGATGCAGTGAAGCGTAAACATTTCACAATAAGAGCCACCGGTGTATTTCAAAGTTAAAGTGCCTTTAAAGTTAAAAGTTCCACACTATGAATCAAATCTGCAGCAACCTGTTTTACAATGCAAGATTGCAAAACAAGATTCTCTGGTCTGATGAAATGAAGATTGAACTGCTTGACCTCAGTTCCAAGCGTCATGTCTGGAGGAAACCAGGTACTGCTCATCACCTGCACAATACCATCCCAACGGTAAAGCATGGTGGTGGAAGCATCATGCTGTGGGGGTGTTTTTCAGTGGTAGGGACTGGTCAGGGTTGAAGGAAAGCTGAACGCAGCTAAATACAGAGAGATCCTTAATGGAAACCAGGTCCAGAGCTGGGCCTCCGTGTCTTTGGATGCTGTCAGCAGCAGGGGAAAGGCCCCCGTGGCCGAGGACGATGTCAGCAGAAGGGGAACAGCCTTCATGGCCCTGGACACTGGCAGTGGCAGGGGAATGGCCTCCGTGGCCGTGGATGCTGTCAGTGACTGAGCAGGCGCCCAGCTCCTCCTCCGCCTCCTCCAGGCAGTGATAGGTTCATCAAGCTGGACCATCAGAACTTGCCGCTTGGATGCCACGTCGATGTCCATCAAGTTCCCTTTGGCTCCGGAATCCACAAAAGCGGAAACAATGTGACTGGCTGATATATATTGCAACAGGGCTGGATCGAATAATCGGCAGAGCTCTGTGGCGAATGCTATGAATGAAGCGCAACAAGGACGTCCATTGTCCCACATGGCGGTTCCCCAATCAGCGGCCCTTCCGGTGAGGAGCATGATGGCATATGCCACCTTCATTGTCTCTGACGCGAAGCAGAGGGCTTTAACGTGAAAAACAGGGAACATTGTGAAAGAACAAACAGAACAAACAGAACATGGAGCATGTGTCCGGATCCCGACACAGACCGAAACGGAACCATACAGGAAGTCAGGATCCAGACACCATGCTCCTGACATGAAACAAGACCGACTGAATTGAACACAAAGAACGTACACGAAACACAATACATGGGATGATGATGTCACGGTCCCGTCAGACAAAACCCCAACGTGACAGAGTGACAGAACCGTGACAGTACCGAAGAGCGCACGCGGTAACTCACACCCAGACTCATGTGCTCAACACAAAGACAGGACACGAAACACAAGACAGAACATGGGGTGATGATGTCACGGTCCCGTCAGACAAAAACCCAGCCTGACAAAGTGATAGGACCGTGACAGCTGTCTACTTGTATTGAACCTGGGATATTCCTTTAACCACAAGAAATAGAAAATGTATAATATTTTGAATGTTGGCTTTCTAAAACATAATTTTTGTGTCCTTCAATAAGTATTAATATTTGTCTAATGTTTAATAGTAAGGTTTCACATGTTTTGCTGCTGTACATTTATAGCTTTTGATTTCTCATCAAGATATTAGACTTTGCACGTGCCTTTAGAATCTTTCACTGGTGTCAAAGAAGTTGAGGAACAAATGTGTAAGCTTCAAATAATTTTGTTGACTGAAAGGAGTCAAGGAATGTGTTGTTCAATTCATCCTGTGTGGATTAGAAATCCCTCAACTCAACGCTGACCTCAAAGAGATGGTGACCTTGCATGTACTAAGCACAAAATACAAAAGCAGTGAATGCATAATGCCGCCAAAACACTATGGAGACCTCTGTTTGCAAACATTACAAAAAATTCTGTATTAAACAATGGAATTGATGTTCAGTTTCTTTAATGTAAATTGAAAATTGATGGAGCAACATAATTTGTGAGAAAATAAATAATAATGGAAAGTTGTTTCAATTAAAATTCAGTTTAAAAAAAAAAAAAAGGTGGTGAGGGTAAAAGGCTCCTTGGGGGTTTAAAGTGAAATTGTGTAGATACCAGGGCAATAGTTATAGGGAACAATTTGTCAACGAATTCAAATAATTTTGAGACACCAAGATGCTTTTTTGAGTAACAAATTAATTGATGCTTACTCAAAATAACCAAGTCAGAAAAAGTCAACCATTTCTTGTTAATTTCAAACACATTTGGCATTTTATTACATCTCAAATATTCTATAAACAAACTAATCTCTATTATGATTGGATGAGTCAATGTGAGCACACGTTTAACATTCTTCATAATAAATCTATTTGCCCCACTTAAGAAAACAATGTGTTTAAAAGGGCCTTTTGCCCCTGCAACAGGGGGGCTTTTTACCCCAAATACTATCCTGTCACTTATAGGACAGTTACTGAAAAATGTTTGATTCAATCACCTAAAGCAAAACTGAAAATTATAAATAAGTATTTTGTCTCAGAATAAATTTGTTAATTTCAGGGATTTTCATTAGTTACATAAATTTGGAATGTTTTAAAAATTCAAAATCAACCTTTAGACACCACACGCAAAGATCTCAAGGAACAGAAAATTTTTCCAGTGTATTGTGACAAACAGGTGTTTAGGAAAGTCCTGTGGTAGTTTTTGTGCTATTTAGTGTTTTGGGAGAAAATAAAATCAATGGAGCCTTTTACCCCGCGGAGCATTTACCCCCATTGTACCCTATTATTTGAAAGCTTAGAATTTTGACTTTTCATAAAACAACATCACTTTTGCATTTATTTTACATAAAATAACAAAATAAGGCCTGAAAACATCCACGTCTCAAATAAGCACCACAAGAGGTAATGTGGTATAAATATTAATATGAATAAGAAAGTCTTTCACATAGCACTTAGAGAAGTCATACATCAAATGAAAGCTCTCATTCTCAGAAATGCAATTATACAGTTTATTTTGTTGACCTAATACCACAGTTTGTAAGTTCAAACACTCTTTATTTAACATTATATTATAATTTAAATATATTATATTTAGCATTATAGTCATTATATAGGGAAATGTAAAAAAATTGACTGGAGCTATTTAGAAAGATTTTTTATTATTCTTTATTATATTAGAATGCATACAGTATCTACACCCACAGTGTGTAGGTAAAGCTTCCGCTGTATCCTCTTAATTTCAGAAAACCCTCATAACCATACTAATAATGCAATGGTCAAATAACCATTACAACTTCAGTGTGACTATTATTACTCTGATAACTAAAATATTAATAGAAAGTTGCATATAACTCATTTTCTCTTAAAACTATGATTTTTGTATTATGCATATACCAGGAAAAAGTCAACAAATACACACATACATGATCAGAAAGATGGTGTCTCAGAATGAGAATTGAGAATGAGAACTGTATATAAGTGTGTCTTTGCAGTAAACCATAACTGAGCTTCAAGTCTGCTCTGTTAATCTGTGTTTTCTGTGTTTGTGCAGCTAACGAACTGGCACGGGATTCAGATATCCCCACTACCATGCTTACACATGTTGGAAGAGTCACTCAGATGGTCACTCCTATGACTGGCCCATCTCCTACAGCAACCAATGCCAGTGCGGGCACAGAGCATGGTGTAGTGGCAGCGAACGGTATTGTGCGAGGACTGCCTGGCAATGCCACAGTTTCAGGTTTACCCGCCAATGGCGCTGTCCCGGGTCACTCGGCCACCACGACAGTCCCGGGGTTGCCCAACAACGGAGCAGTTCCAAGCCATCTCGGCGGCACAGCAGTTTCGGGGTTACCTGCCCATGGTGCAGTCGCAGGGCTCCAAGGCAACACGACAGTTCCAGGGTTGAATGCAAATGGTGCAATTCCAAGATTACCAGGCAACCAAGGGCAGCCATTTGGCATTACAGGAATTTCTCCACATTCAGGGGTACCCTTTCAGAACTTCACAAACTTTACAAACACCCCTCCACATTCTGGACCACTCGGATTCCTCCTGGCTAGCGATGCCCGTGCTGAGGTCTTTGCGGACAGTTTCTTATTCTGGTTGGACACGGTAGAGATGGTTCGAGTAGCGGGCCACATGCCTGTGTATTTTTCGGGCTGGGCGTTACCGGTTTACTTATTTTGCTTCCTCTCCACAATGCGATTGGTTCTAACTCCGCACAGTCCTCTCCTCTCACCTCTGGGTGTGGCCCTTCAAGACCTGCCCTTCCTGATCTTGAGGATATCGTTGATTGCCATCTTCGGTTTTGTAACACCACTGCTCTATGTGATGAAGAATCTGCTGGTCTGCCTGGCCTACATCTACTTCAACTTCATGACAAAACTGAGGGTCTTCAACACTGAGAGGATGTTCTAATGGAACTGCTTAAGTTTCAATCGCCCACATATGATGACAACTGGAAAAATATACATTACAGTGGCACAAAAAAATAATGATGGGATTGAAAAGGTCCCAACATGGGTTTACTGGTGTTCCCACTAGACTTCTTAACTAGCTTGACCAGCAAGACTTTCTTGGTCAACCAGCCTCACCAGAACGACTATTCTGGTTGACCAGCATTTTTTGTTAGTGAAATGCATGGCTATAATGGTCCACCATCTACATCAGCACCAAACTAGCACTAAAAAATACAAACCAGCCTAAACCAACATGGAAATCCTGGTCTTTTCAGCAAAGGATTACAAAATAGTATACTGAAAGGAAGCCGAGCTAATCAAGAATTTGATTTCTTAGGATTAAGAAATCTTAGAATGATGTGGAGAAAAACTTAAGGGACATCAGGATAGTTAAATAGCTATTTCAGTGGACCTGAAAAGAATTAGCACCTTAACTATTGCACTTTTAAAGATTTGATAAAGGGACTATTACTGAATTCCTTGTTATTTTAATGTATTGAATGTTCTAATCATTTATATTCAACACATATTTTATAACCCAGAAGTGTGATTTTATTTTCTTATTGATTTTTATATTTTCTGGTTTTGTTTGGTTCTAGCACAAACCACAGACAGCTCAGCCAAATTTCAAAAGGTTATTTTCTCTCTATGACAGACAAAAATAAAAACTGGAAAAAAATTGGAAATTCTGGTGATTTCTTGGAAATCTGTCCACAATATTTGCTGTTGGTAGTGGGATACATCTATACAAACTTGCCATTCTCACATGCCACATTATATATATTTTTTTTTTTTTTTTTTTTTTTTTACCTTCACATTCATTTCCTTCTTTCTTTGGGTTTGTGCCATTTCAGGCATTGGTCTGCACTCAATCCTCTCTTACACTGGGCAGGAAGCAGGATTTTCCTATGACCGTATTCCAGACCTCTGAAGCATGTACCTCTCATTTCCTCCTTGCTGAGCTTTATATTTTCAAGAATTGCCATTGTGTCTCTATCTCATCAAATCAGCATTTTCTTCACAGTTGTGAGAGAGACAACTGAATGTTTCCTATTCTTTTTTCTTCAATATTTTGACCCCATATTAAAAAAAAAAAAGAAAAAAAAAGAAATATATATATATATATACAGTTGTGCTCAAAAGTTTGCGAAATTTTGGCATTGATTTTGAAAATAGGACTGATCTGTCTTTTATTTAAGGATAGTGATCATATGAAGCCATTTATCATCACATAGTTGTTTGGCTCCTTTTTAAATCATAATGATAATAGAAATCACCCAAATGGCCCTGATCAAAAGTTTAAATACCCTTGAATGTTTGGCCTTGTTACAGACATACAAGGTGACACACACAGGTTTAAATGGCAATTAAAGGTTAATTTCCCACATCTGTGGCTTTTTAAATTGCAATTAGTGTCTGTGTATAAATAGTCAATGAGTTTGTTAGCTCTCACGTGGATGCACTGAGCAGGCTAGATACTGAGCCATGGGGAGCAGAAAAGAACTGTCAAAAGACCTGCGTAACAAGGTAATGGAACTTTATAAAGATGGAAAAGGATATAAAAAGATATCCAAAGCCTTGAAAATGCCAGTCAGTACTGTTCAATCACTTATTAAGAAGTGGAAAATTCAGGGATATCTTGATACCATGCAAAGGTCAGGTAGACCAAGAAAGATTTCAGCCACAACTGCCAGAAGAATTGTTTGGGATACAAAGAAATACCCACAGGTAACCTCAGGAGAAATACAGGCTGCTCTGGAAAAAGACAGTGTGGTTGTTTCAACCTGTTTTCACTCAGGTTGTGTCAAGGTGTTGTCGGGCATTGTGTGTCTGTAACAAGGCCAAACATTCAAGGGTATGTAAACTTTTGATCAGGGCCATTTGGGTGATTTCTGTTATCATTATAATTTAAAAAGGAGCCAAACAACTATGTGATGATAAATGGCTTCATATGATCACTATCCTTAAATAAAAGAATATCCTTTTTTTTGGCATGATCAGTAATATTTTCAAAATCAATGCCAAAATTTCACAGTTTCTGCCAGGGAATGCAAACTTTTAAGCACAACTGTATATATATGTGTATGTATGTATATATATATATATATATATATATATATATATATATATATATATATATATATATATATACAATGGCGGCCAAAAGTTGCATTCAACTGATGACAAAGTATAGTCAGGACATTACTGATGTAAAAACCAGCACCATCACTATTTGAAAAAAGTCATTTTTGATCAAATCTTTATCTATTATTATTCTCCCAATTTGGTATGCCCAATTCCCAGTGTACTTTTTAAAGTCCTTGTGGTCACATAGTGATTTGCCTCAATCTGGGTGGCGGAGGACGAATCTCAGTTGCCTCTGTGTCTGAGATCATCAACCGCGCATCTTATCATGTGGCTTGCTGAGCGCGTTGCCACAGAGACATAGCGGGTGTGGAGGCTTCACGCCATCCACCGCGGCATCCACGCTCAACTCACCACGCGCCCCACCGAGAACGAACCACATTATAGCGACCATGAGGAGGTTACCCCATGTGACTCTACCCTCCCTAGCAACCGGGCCAATTTGGTTGCTTAAGAGACCTGGCCGGAGTCACTCAACACGCCCTGAGATTCCCAGCTAGCAGGGAATGTTCCCACAACATTGGCTAACATTACCTACAAGTTCTATTAATGTTTTAAAGAAAACGTTTTAATCTAATGTTTAAAGAATATTTTAAGGATGTTTCAAATAATGTTCCTATAAGGTTGCATGACATCAAAGGAAGAACATTCTCACTGCAACATTCGTTATTGAGGCTGAGATGACAGAACGTTTTTTTTATAAAACGTTCCTGTAATGTGATGTGTTAACAAAGGTAGAACATTTTGCCCTCAACATTCTGAGGATGTTTTGGGGACATTATTGAGGTAACAGAGTGTAGAATGTTCTTTTATAAAACATTGTAGTATGAATCGTCATTTCGTTTAACGTTATAACTAATGTTATTAATGTTGTCCTTCTGCTATTAGCATTATCATTTACCTGATGTGGACGGGAAGTTAGCCTGGGATAAGTAATCTTAGGAGTTACACAGTGGTGACAAGAGACAGCGACTGAGGGGTGTTAATTTCCAGTAAGTGCTGAGAGACTGGGCAAAAAGGATTAGCTTAGGGTGATGTGTTTGTTAATGCTAATTTACTAGTCACTTGTGCATACAAAAATTAAGGCAAAAGTAGGCCTAATTGTTGGAAATTATACTGCATTTTGCTTGAGTGATACAGATGGATACAATATGTAGTTTACCTTTATTCAATAACGTTACCAAAAACAAACAAAAAAATTCCCGCTCTGACTTTTTGAATTTCTTTCTCAGTACTGGGTCTGCGCATGCTAATTGTCCTGCTAAGTTACTCTAGTAGGTATTCACCATTCAAGGGTTATGCGGGTCTTAAAAAAGTCTCGAACATCATATTTGAAATTGAAGATTTGAAAAGGTATGAAAAGTTATCATTTTCAGACATTGATCTTGAAAACGTCTTGCATTTTGAATTCTGTGATCTCGGCCTCAGAAGAAAGGGCAGAGATGAAAAGTTCACTTTGCAGTTGGACAGCTATCTGATATTTTTATGATCATTACTGATTTATTGTGAATGCAGATCATATACTGCATCTTCTTCTTGTGACACCTATAAAATGCACTTATCCAGGGATGTTGTGTCATATAGTTTTGCCCATTATTATTATGATCAACTTATCATGATTCACTTCACATGAATGTTACTCATACTGCCATTTGTTTGTGTTCTTCTCTCTTTACAGTGAAAACAGTATGGATTTCACATTGTGCTCGGTATGTCTTTTTTGACAATTTATTTTCCTCTGCTCAGATCTTTCATCAGTATTTTTTTTCTGCCGTGTGTTCAGGATTTAGGAAAGTTGCGATGTCAGATAGAAAATACTTATCCCGTTGGAAAAGGGCAAAAAGATTAGAAGAAAAATGTGCAAGTGCTCAAATAGCTGCATCGGAGTTTTTACCGACAAACATCCCTCTTCAGTGTATTTCACTGCTTTATCAGTACCAAGAACATACAGGAGACGAGGCTTCTGTCGCACAGAATAGTGCAAATGAGAGAGATTTTGATGATTTACTGTCCCAGAGCAGCAATAGGGAAACTAACCCCCCACTCAGACATTCCATTGCACAGTGGGCAAATGAATTTCATGTAAAACACAATGCAGTTGATTCTTTGTTAAAGATTTTGATAGAAAATGGACACCCAGAGCTGCCAAGGACAGCAAAAACTTTGCTTGCCACTGGCAAAAGTGTTGAGTTAGAGATTAAATCAGGAATGCAATATATATACCTTGGCTGCAAAGACCAGCTTCTGAAACATTTAAAAATGTATACTTTACAGGACATTTATGAACTAGATTTGATTGACATTTCCATCAATATTGATGGCTTGCTGCTTTTCAAAAGTAGTAAGCAGACACTGTGGCCAGTATTGTGCCAATTGAATTTATCTCCTCCCTCAGTATTCCCATTGGCTTTCTGTTTTGGTTTGTCAAAGCCAACTAATCTTGACTTTCTTGATGATGTTGTTGTTGACCTTCGCAGTATTATGGAAAATGGACTAGAGACAGACAGTGGTTTGATTAGGGTGAAGCTGACATAGCTGCAAATTTACATGGTATAAATTGGATTTTGGTGACTCTGGAGATGATAATGTACATTTTCATGGAAAGTTTTTCATTTGTCAAAACCAAAGAAACTACTACTTTGTCAGAAAAATTTACATCAAAGCCGCCTTGCCCAGGACTAGAATGGAGTTACCAGTTTTAACTGTTAGGTTCATTTATCCGTCTTTTTTTAGTAGTAAATATAAATAAATAATTTGTATAGTATTGATGAAGGAATTATTCACTGCCTTAGTCCAGATGCTATCCTGTTGTTTTAACAACCACAATCGCTATTGTAGGTTTGTGTGAGGTACAGCACACATGAAAAGCAACAGTATCCCCTATTTATGTGTAGTATGAATCGTTATTGCACCCTTCAGATTTGAGGCTGATAGACAGAAGAACTGACCAACTGTGACTTGTACTAGCTGCTGGTTGCAGTTTAAAAAAAAGACCTGAGGAATCAGAAATTATTCTGATTTTAATTAATATTTTTGTCATAATGCAGGTGGATAATGGAGGAGCATCTGTGACTGAGGGCAATGAAAGTCCATTGATTCATCACCACGTAGATGCAGCAGCACCTGAGGGGAGCGGCCCCTCACTGTTGTCAGAGTCTGTGAGCTCTGAATAAATCAACAAAATGAACACAAATGTTTTAAAATGTTCTTTGAAATGTTCTTAATCTCGTTTTTTCATATTTTCTTTTGTGTAATTTCTATTGTGTAATTTCGCCAATTCCTTTGCTTTGCATTGAATATTTAAAGAGCTTCAACAGTGGAGGAAAGAATGTGAAGCTGTGTGTTCTAATAAAGTTAAAAACAGTTTGTTACCACAAAACATTTGTATGTTTCTAAAGCATGTTATCCTACTCAAGTAATAACTGTCTGGGAACATTAAAAAAGCCTGACTTTATAAGAATGTTAGGGCATAATGTTCTAACAATGTTATCACTAAATATTTTTAAAATGTTTTTAGTGAACGTTATCCTACCTTTTTGGAGAACATTTTGGGAACAAAATATAACTTCTTACAGAATTTTTTAAAGAATGTTAGGGCATAATATTCTAACAATGTTATCATTAAACATTTTAAGAAGGTTACCACTAAACATTTTTAGAGAATGTTATCCTACCTTTTAGGAGAACATTCTGGGAACAAAAAGAAAATTTTCCGCAGAAAACGTTTTACAAATGTTAGGGCATAATGTTCTAAAAATGTTTTCACTAAACATTTTTAGAATGTTTTTAGACATTCTAGGAACAAAAAGAAAACTTGCCGCTGAAAACATTACTAGAACATTGCATGGTAACGTTCTCAGAACATCTTTAGAACAAAACATTTCTAGCTGATCCAGGGGTGATAGCTAGCGTTTTTTACCACTGAGCTACCCAGGCCCCCTCAACACCTTATGCTTGAGTAATCATGCTAAATTGATAATTTGGTACTAGAAAATCACTTGCCTTTATATCAAACACAGCTGAAAGCAATTTTGTCTTTGTGTTTGTTTTTGAGTTGCCACAGTATGCAATAGACTGGCATGTCTTAAGGTCAATATTAGGCCAAAAATGGCAAAAAAGAAACAGCTTTCTCTAGAAACTCATCAGTCAATCATTGTTTTGAGAAATGAAGGCTATACAATGCAAGCATATATATATATATATATATATATATATCATTGTAGATAAATATCTTTTTTTTTTTTTACCAAAAAAAACAAAAAACAAATGAAGATTTCATATAAAAGTGTACACTACAGTCTTCAAAGACAAAGGACAACTGGCTCTAACAAGGACAGAAAGAGATGTGGAAGGCCAGATGTACAACTAAACAAGAGGATAATTACATCAGAGTCTCTAGTTTGAGAAATAGACGCCTCACATGTCCTCAGCTGACAGCTTCATTGAATTCTACCCGCTCAACACCAGTTTCATGTACAACAGTAAAGAGAAGACTCAGGGGTGCAAGCCTTATGGGAAGAATTGCAAAGGAAAAGCCACTTTTGAAACAGAAAAACCAAAAGAAAAGGTTAGAGTGGGCAAAGAAACACAGACGTTGGACAACAGACATTGGAAAGAGTGTTATGGATCTTAACCCCATTGAGCTTTTGTGGGATCAGCTAGACTGTAAGGTGGACTGTGAAGTGCCCGACAAGACAGTCAAATCTATGGTAAGTGCTACAGGAAGCGTGGGGTGAAATGTCACCTGAGTATCTGGACAAACTGACAGCTAGAATGCCAAGGGTCTGCAAAGCTGTCATTGCTGCATGTGGAGGATTTTTTGATGAGAACTTTTGATGTAGTTTAAGAAGTTCTGAACATTTTTTTCAAATTGTAATAGTAATTTTTCATGTTATTAAAGGAATAGTTCACCCAAAAATGAAAATTTGCTGACAATTTACTCACCCTCAGGCCATCCAAGATGTTCTTTCTTCATCAAAACAGAATTTAAGATTTTCAGGATTTCATTTCAGGCCTCCTCCTTTAAACAATGCAAGTGAATGTACTCCATTTTTTTGACGGTCCAAAATGCATATTTAGAGTGCATCAAAATAATCCACACGACTCCAGTCAACAAATAAAGTTCTTCTGAACCCAAACGATTGATTATTTTTAGAAACAAAACAATACTTATATACTTTTTAACTACAAATGTTCGCTTCCGTACATCTCTGTGACGCACTCATGAGAGGGATGACGTAAGCTCGTTGGTAAGGTCAGTGGAGGAGGAGACAGGAAGCACGTCACTGTTACAAGAGAAGTGGAGCTGTACAAAAGTTTAACTGTCTTTGTTCTAGATTTGTATTTATATAAGTGTATTGTTCAAAATGGTCATTTGGTGTGTGTATCCTGGATGCTTCAACCTTCAGAAACACCAAAGAAAATGCATGCTGGGAAAAATATTAACTTTTCATCAATTGCCTATACATGATCATCAGCGATTGAAGCTCTGGCTTATCAGTACACCCCTACATTCTCTCAAGTAATGGAGGGTGTGCAGTGAACATTTTATCCCTGAGGATTTCAGACCATTGAAAGAAACGTCCTGGTTACTTGCGTAACCTCCGTTCCCTGATGGAGGGAACGAGATGTTGTGTCAATGTAGTGACACTAGGGGTCACTCTTGGGAGCCCGAGACACCTCTGGTCTTTGATAAAAGGCCAATGAAAATTGGCGAGTGGTATTTGCATACCACTCCCCCGGACATACAGGTATAAAAGGAGCTGGAATGCAACCACTCATTCAGGTTTTGTGCTGAGGAGCTGAGACAAGGTCCCAGCCATTTCAGCGGGTAGTTCAGCATTGTGGCAGGAGGGATACAACGTCTCGTTCCCTCCATCAGGGAATGGAGGTTACGCAAGTAACCAGGACGTTCCCTATCTGTCACGCACTTAACGTTGTGTTGATGTAGTGACACTAGGGGTCCCTATAAAAAATGGCACAACTGGCTGAACTGTGTTACGTGAACTGGAGGTGTGTGACGGGCAGACCACTGTGTGCCTCGTAGCCAGTGCACCAGGCCAACATGTAACCTCCCCCAACGCTGTTATGAGTGTCAAACGGCCCTTTGGGGACAAGTCGACTGCCCAAAAGATAAAGACAGGCTAGCTCAGTCGTGGCCTCTTATCCTCTTTTTTTTTCCTCTCCCCCCAAAAAAAGGAATTAACTGACTGGGGCCACCAGGTCTACATCGGGGGTGTCACTCCCAAGGAGAAGACACTGCGGAGACTACACCCCTGCCCATTTTGAGTGGAAATACGTCACATGGTCTTGCCGAGCTTTGTCGGAAGTATGTCATATGGAGAAGTCCCATGGTAGGTCCTACCCTACAGGGGAGGAGATTCTACAAGCATGGTGACGGGGGCAGAGGGCCTCTGCCCAAGGAAGATGCAGTTTACTAACAGGGAAATGAATTAGCGGAAGATATACGTCGCATGGGGTTACCTATGGGAAACCACCACATGCGGAGCACCTACCCCAGTACAGGGCTTAGTTAGCATGTGTACTGCGTCAGCAGCGAGTTTCTCCGCAAACTTGTCTGCCACAGGGCTCGGAGGAAAGCATCCAGGGAACACAGTTTGTGAACACTACTGGGAGTCAACAGCGCACGTCTTCAACTCAGGGGAGGTGAAAGGCACTATGCGCAAGTGATACACCCAGCCAGCTGTCCCGGACTTACCTGCTTGTGCGTGCCACTACACGGGACGAAACCGGTTCCACACAGAGATTGTAGAACCTTGCAAAGGTGATGGGTGTTGCCCAGCCCGCTGCTCTGCAAATGTCTGTTAGAGAGGCGCCACTGGTCAAGGCCCAGGAGGGTGCTACACTCCTGGTAGAATGGGCTCGTAACCCTGCCGGGGGCGGCACATCCTGGGCATGATATGCCATTGTTATGGTGTCAAAGAACCAGTGGGCGATCCTCTGCTTGGAGACAGCGCTTCCTTTCTGCTGTCCACAAAAGCAGACAAAAAGCTGCTCAGAGACTCTAAAGCTCTGCATGCGATCCAAATAGATGCGTAAAGCACGCACCAGACACAGCAACGTCAGGGCTGGGTCTGCCTCCTCCTGGGGCAGTGCTTGCAGGTTCACCACCTAGTCCCTAAAAGGGGTCGTGGGAACCTTGGGCACATAGCCCAGTCGGGGTCTCAGGATCACGTGAGAGTAGCCCGGACCAAACTCCAGGCACGTTTCGCTGACAGAGAATGCTTGCAGGTCTCCTACCTTCTTGATGGAAGTGAGCACAGTCAGGAGGGCAGTCTTCAAAGAGAGTGCCTTAAGCTCAGCTGACTGCAGGGGCTCAAAGGGGGCTCTCCGTAGACCCTTAAGATCCACAGAGAGGTCCCATGAGGGAACGAGGTGCGGTCTGAAGGGATTCAACCTCCTGGTGCCTCTCAGGAACCTGATGATCAGGTTGTGCTTCCCTAAGGACTTACTGTCCACTGTGTCGTGGTGTGCCTCTATATCGGCTACATACGCCTTCAAGGTGGAGGGGGACAGCTGCCCTTCCAACCTCTCCTGCAGGAAAGAAAGCACCAATCCAACTGCGCATCTCTGGGGGTCTTCGCATCGGGAAGAACACCACTTAGCGAACAGACGCCACTTTAAGTCATACAGGCGCCTCGTAGAGGGGGCCCTAGCTTGAATGATCGTGTCTACCACGGGTGGTAGGCCGCTTAAGTTTTACACATCCCGTCCAGGGGCCAGACATGGAGGTTCCAGAGGTCTGGTCGTGGGTGCCAGATGGTGCCCCGTTCCCGAGAAAGAAGGTCCTTCATCAGGTGAATTCGCCTGGGGGGGGCTGTTGCGAGGAGCGTGAGGTCCGAGAACCATGTCTGGGTGGGCCTGTAGGGTGCTACCAGGACAACATGCTCCTCATCCTCCCTGACCTTGCACAGAGTCTGTGCAAGTAGGCTCACTGGGGGAAACGCATATTTGCAAAGTCCAGGGGGCCAGCTGTGTGCCAGCGCGTCTATACCGAGAGGTGCCTCGGTCAGGGCGTACCAGAGCGGGCAGTGGGAGAATTCTTGGGAAGCGAACAGGTCCACCTGTGCCTGCCCGAATCGACTCCAAATCAACTGGATCTCCACTCTCCCCTGAGGGTTACCTGCCGTGACAGCGCGTCCACTGCAGTGTTGAGGTCTCCCGGGATGTGAGTGGCTCGCAGCGACTTGAGGTGCTGCTGACTCCAGAGGAGGAGACGGTGGGCAAGTTGTGACATACGACGGGAGCGTAAACCGCCTTGACGGTTGATATATGCTACTGTTGCTGTGTTATCTGTCCGAGCTAACACATGCTTGCCCTGGATAAATGGCCGAAACCTCTGCAGGGCGAGAAGAATTGCCAGCAACTCGAGGCAGTTGATGTGCCAATGTAGCCACGGGCCTGTCCAGGAGCTTCGAAGCCTTTCGTGGGTTCTTGGTGGCCGGCCGTGAGACGGGTGGTGTCTGCTTCCTGCAGTTGGCTCCACGCCAGGGCTGGGCCGTAGGGGCGGGCTGCGGTGGAGCCGGTACAGTCACCGTAGGGGGACGCCCTTGGCAACGAGCAGGTGGGGTGCGGGAACTTGAGCCGTGCCGGGGCAGGATATGCCGGATAGCCTTCGTCTGCTGCTTCACCGCCGAGAACTGCTGGGCAAAGTCCTCAATGGTGTCGCTGAATAGGCCAACCTGGGAAATGGGGGCAGCAAGGAACCGTGCCTTGTCGGCCTCTCCCATCTCGACCAGGTTGAGCCAAAGGTGGCGCTCCTGGACCACTAAGGTGGACATCGCCCGCCCAAGAGACCGTGCCGTGACCTTCATCGCCTGGAGAGCGAGGTCGGTCACCGAGCACAGCTCCTGCATCAATCCTGGGACAGAACTACACTTGTACAGTTCCTTTAGCGCCTTGGCTTGGTGGACTTTCAGGAGAGCCATGGCGTGCAGGGCGGAGGCAGCTTGTCCAGCGGCACTGTAGGCTTTGGCCATCAGGGACGACGTAAACCTACAGGCCTTTGACGTGAGCTCTGGGCGCCCATGCCAGGTGGTGGTGTTCTGTAGGCATAGGTGCACCGCGAGTGCCTTATCCACGGGGGGATCGCCGAATAGCCCCTGGCCGCCCCACCATCTAGGGTAGTGAAGGCGGGGGAGCTGAAAGATCCGGACCGGGCAGTAAAAGGTGCCTCCCACGATCTTGTCAGGGCGTGGCTGTGAGCAGTGCCGTGAGCCCAGGAACCAATCATCAAGCCGCGAGGGTTCAGGGGAGAGCGGAGGATTCCACTCTAGCCCGACGCTCACGGCTGCCCGGGAAAGCATGTCCGTCATTTCCATGTCAGCTTCTGACTGGGCGACCATACCCGAGGGGGGGAGCCCAGCTGAGGCTTCTGCGTCTGACTGGACGAGCCCGCTCTCTGATGCTGCGCTCGAGAGCTCATCACCTTCGCGGGCTCCGAATAAGAGGTTGAACTCACCATGAGATGAGCCGGTGGACTCATCCGGAAGCCCGATCGGGGCAGACGAGCGTGCTGGGGAATCTGAGGTCCCCAAATCGCCCCCAGTGCTAGCCATGCTGGCCACATACCCGTAGGTAGAAGGACTGAGGCAGGGAGCCGCTGGGGTGGCTTGCTTTCTTACGAAGGCAAGCCATGACCGCAACATTGTCATGGTCATGTTCTCGCAATGAGTACATGATCCATCCACGAATGCTATCTCCACGTGGGTAGCGCCCAGACACAAAAGACAGCGATCGTGACCGTCAGAAGGCGAGAGATAACGACTGCAACCAGAAATAGCACACAAACGAAAAGGCATCTTTAAAAAGACGCATCTTTAAAAAGACGTTCCGTGTGTGCCACTCTTTTAGAGAAAAATACTCTCTTATTTCTGCCGAAGTGCCCAGGGGCTTTCTCTGCAGTGCACCAGTGCAGAGGAAGGAGAAGCCGCTGAAATACGCCGTCAGATCCAGCAGAGGTGAATGAACAGCCATGGGAATTCAGCTCAGTGAACATCGACCATTCGGCTCCAAAGAAAAAATCTGAATGAGTGGTTGTATACCAGCTCCTTTTATACCAGTATGTCCGGGGGAGTGGTATGCAAATACCACTCGCCAATTTTCATTGGCCTTTTATCAAAGACAAGAGGTGTTTCGGGCTCCCAAGAGTGACCCCTAGTGTCACTATCTCGACACAACATCGAGTGAGTGACAGATAGGGAACAAATGGTCGATATCTGAATTCATCGGCTGTGCCCGTGCTGTTTTTCCAGCGAACTCAGGTATGTATGAAAACTTTGTCATTGTCACGCCTCCCTTGGGCTCTGCACCTCCCTCAGTGCTCCGCTCCTCATCACCCGATTTCTAATTCACGGCACCTGCACTCAGTTCACTCGCTCATCACTGCCTACATAAATAACTCACCTTCACACCACTTCACTGTCAAGTCTCACACAAAGGACACTTGGTTTCACTAACTACAACTTGTGTGGCTTGAATTCCTGACATTCATATAGCCAATATATTTCTGCTAAAGAAAAGTAGATAACGCAACGGCATTGCTCCGAAATAAAGGATGGTTATTTACTGCAGTAAATTTTTTATTATTATTATTATTATTTGGAAATTATATTTTATTTTATATTGTTTTGAAATTGTTTTGGACTGTTTTGGTTTGTGAACGGCGCTTGGTCTGTGCTCTGTGCAAGTTTCTATTGTAAACGACGCGTTTCCTGCCTCTTCCTCCACGTGACGCGTGACCTTACCTACAAGCTTATGTCATCCCTCTCATGAGCGCGCGTCACAGAGATGAACGGAAACAAACATTTGTAGTTAAAAAGTATATAAGTATTGTTTTGTTTCTAAAAATAATCAATCGTTTGGGTTCAGAAGAACTTTATTTGTCGACTGCAGTCATGTGAATTATTTTTATGCACTCTAAATATGCATTTTGGACCGTCAAAAAATGGAGTACAGTCACTCGCATTGTTTAAAGGAGGAGGCCTGAAATGAAATCCTAAGAGTCTTAAATTCTGTTTTGATGAAGAAAGAAACTCAGATACATCTTGGATGGCCTGAGGGTGAGTAAATTATCAGCAAATTTACATTTTTGGGTGAACTATTCCTTTAATGTCCTGACTATACATTGTGATCAGTTGAATGCCACTTTAGTGAATAAAAGTACCCATTTTTTTCCATAAGAGCAAAATCTGTACATTATTCCAAACTTTTGGTTGCCAGTGTGTGTGTGTGTGTGTGTGTGTGTGTGTGTGTGTGTGTGTGTGTATGTATATATATATATATGAAATATTGTAAATATACTGTATGTTTTGAATAGCATGGCTATAAGAAATATATTTTATAAACTGAAAATTATATTTGAACCTTACATTTTTTGACAAAATGTACTTCAGGGGAAAGAAAATAAATTTTATTTATCAAATTACACTTCAATTACACCTGCAAATGTGTGTGGACAAGAACAAACTCAGTTTTCTGAACTTTTATGATATTGTATGTCAATAAAGTGTAAAATTAGCTTTATTTTAGAACAAACAATGTACAAAACAGTGGGGAAATAAATAAAAAAAACTATCTATTCTCACTAAACTTTTAAAAATATTTTAGACTATGCTTATGTAGTTTTATTAAATATAATATAAAAATGTATCAGGTAAATTAATGAAATACACTACCGGTCAAAAGTTTTGAAACACTTGACTGAAATGTTTCTCATGATCTTAAAAATCTTTTGATCTGAAGGCGTATGCTTAAATGTTTGAAATTTGTTTTGTAGACATAAATATAACTGTGCCTCCATATTAATTTATTTCATTATAAAACTAACATTTAATTTAAAAAAATATATATAAAAAAAAGTTTTTGAAATTGATGACTTAATAAATAATAAAGCAGCCAATAAGTGCCCAACATAGATGGGAACTCCTTCAATACTGTTTAAAAAGCATCTCAAGGGTGATACCTCAAGAAGTTGGTTGAGAAAATGTCAAGAGTTCATGTCTGCAGATTCTAGGCAAAGGGTGACTACTTTGAAGATGCTAAAATATAACACAGTTTTGATTTATTTTGGATTTTGTTTTGTCACAACATAATTCCCATAGTTACATTTATGTTATTCCATAGTTTTGATGATTTTACTATTATTCTAAAATGTGAAGAAAAAAAAAATAATAATAAAGAGTTAGTGACCCTAAACTTTTGACCGGTAGTGTATATTAAAAATGTGTGTATATAAATATTTTAATAATTGTATTAGTTAAATATATTTTTCTGATTAATTTCGGTACCTTAATTTTTCTGCTCGTGCTCAGGAAAGCTTTTCAAACCGCCTCTGGCAAAAACCGAATGGGGATTGTCCTTTACGTGAGTTGGGATGAAGTTTGACACTGAAAAGCATTCTAATCTGACATTTTTCTTAAAAAAAAACTTGTTAAATTTAGCATTAACAACATTACAAACTTGGGCAGACCGAGTTAGAATCATACAAACGCTTATCACAGTCACCTGAAAAGAGAAAATATTCATTTGACAGTGATTACACTGATAACATATTTGTAAATGAACACAACTGTTCCCAACGTTTAAAACGTTAGTTACTAATCCTACCTCAACAACTGCTGCCATTTTATGGACAAGATTTTGTTCTTTTCTAATGTAGCACGCAAGCCTGTTTGGATCGTTTTCAATGGAATTTTACAGAAAGTATCCAAAAATACGGTAAAACAAGGTACACAGAGCAATAACAAACAGTGTTTTTTCCCCTTTTACAAATACAGTCAATTTGAAAAAACTTGCTGAAAAAGCAAGTAAAAATCATATAAATTCTCATAATTTAATTCATTATGTAAATTTTCTTAAATGCATTTAAGCATCATTATGTCATAATAGTAGCCTATAGATTATTCTATTCAAATGCATGTGACATCAAATAAACAAGAGTTAGGTCAGAGGTAATCCATAAGTAATTGAAAAAATAATCATATTAGATTACCTAAAAATGAAATCCAAAAGATTATGTGACTGATTGCAATTTAAATCATGTAATTTGTAATCAGTTCCAGATTGCAATTCTGAAGTAATCTTCCCAGCACTGTTTATATGTAATTTTTCTCTTAAATAGCAACATTTGCACTCATACAATTCCCACAATTGACTGGAATTGTACAGTATGCATAGCATTCAAAGCCCAAAAACCAGACACACACTTCTATCAATGTAATGTTTGGTATCACTACTTGTGCAAATGTTTACATTTACATTTGTGCATTTGGCAGATGCTTACAGTGCATTCAATATACTGTAATATACTTAATCAAACAGAGACAGTAAGCCAGAGGACCAAAGGACTGTCAGTATCCCTGGTGAGTGACTAGCCCACAAGTCTCTGACAATGCTATTTCTCTGCATATCTTTTGTAAACGTCACACCTTGGATTTCACCACAGATTTTGTGAGAATAGATTATAAACAAGATGTATTCTTCACAAAATGCTTCAAAAGTCCTCAATGAAAAACATGAACAAATGCAATGCATTTTCACATACTGAGATTTTTTGACTGGTGTAAATACGGTAGCAGATGATAGTTGTTTATTTTGATTTCTTGAATCAAATTTTTCAAATTGACCCCAAATGGAAATAACTTTACAATACAGGTTAAAAGAATTTGAAGGAATAATAATTTACTTAACCTCTTACCTGGCAGGCCCACCTGTGGGTCGAGGTGGCACAGCTATTATAGGGTTAACCCTACCCTATAAAGGGGATATATAATCAGATCAAATATGCGTGTAAATCATTAGTTAAAACATTCTTTCGTAAGTTGTCCAGTTTAATTCAACAGGATCTGTTTGTGTGTTTATTTTCACACAAATTTGTTCAGCTCATGTTTCATGAATAAGGCCCAAGGATTTTGCCACGTTTACGCCACTTAGTCACACTGGAATGGTGTTTTCCTCCACTGAAAACTGAGGTCACATCAACACTAATTTGTTTTTGTTCAAAAACACTGTTTTATGTTTTCCGAAGTATGCATTAATGGGGAGTGTTTTTGAAATTCTCAGTTTTCAGTGGTGGAAAATGCCATTCTAGTGCGATAGAGAGGCGTAAACAAAACTAAATTCCTGTGTTTTCAACCAAAAATATATTAGTGTGGATGTGGACTTAGAGACAATATTTGGTCGACCAGTATTTCGCCGAGGCTGATAAATCGGCTGATATTTTGGAATTTTGGAATTTCTTCCTATCGAGCTCTTTCTTCATGAAAAACTCAGTTTTACGAATTTACGAATTTTACAGGACAGTCAGTCCCTGACAATCAAAGCAGGCAATCCAGGCTGCATGAGAGCAACTTCAAAGTAAAAGTGCTTCATGTGTGCTATGAGTAAATGTCATATTCACTGAATACTATTATACAATTTTACAATTGGTTTGATTCGGTCTTTTGTGAGAATATGCGATTGTTAATGCGCACATGCCATCTGTGGTTGCTGGACTAATTGGTGCACTGTTATTTTCTTTTTTTCTAATATTTAACAATTTCTAAAATTGGATGACTAAACGGAAATCAGAAGAAATCTACCATTTAAAACACAATCTTATTTAAACTATTAATATAATTCTAAATAAGAGTTTATTCATTGTTTAGCAATTTTATGTATACAGTATGTTATTTACTGTAATAAATTGAGATAGCAGCATTATATCGGCCTCCCTGCTCTCTGGATATCAGCAGCGGCATCCATAAAAAAAAAACCATACCAGTCGACCACTAATGAATTCTATTGTATTTATACAAAATGATGATAATTAAATGTTTAACAAATGCCTTTAAATTGATTTAACACAGTTAACACTTTTACTTAATTGGATATTATAATGGTTTCATTTTGTTCTTTGTGATTTTTAAAGACATTGAATAATTTTGACAGCACACAAACTCACGAATAAGTAAATAAGTGAAACATACATTAATGTTACACCATAGCATTGGCCGTGTTTCACTTATATTCCATACTTGTTGATCTTTGACTATAATCAGGCCCAGCTAGAATCTGCGTGTGCAGAATTCCAAAGAATTGCAAAATTTGTTATCCACAAAATTTCGACACATTCCCCACCCCATGCAGGTTTGTTTATTAAATATTTTGTCTAATTTGATGATGCTTTCAGCTACCAATAAGAGTGTAGTACTCTTAGTTCTATTTAATATATTTGACTATGTTTAAACAAACTTATCTCACAGTAAAATCGGAAACAGGCGCTTCACTATTTTTTAATTAATATCGGTCTGTGCTTACCGAAATGTGAAACACTGCCCCCAGTGGCCAAAACGGTAAGTGTTGTTGCGTGTGTGGGCAAGTGTGAGCTCCTTTTTCTGGGTGCCAAAAGTGAGTTGTAAATCTAGTTGTTTTCAGCTGTACAGACTGTAATAAATTGAAGAGGAATACACATTTTATAAACTGAACCCACCCTCCCCCCAACCCATACCCCAAACCTAAACCTAACCATCAGTGGAGTAAAAATGTAATGTTAGAGGGAAAAATTCAACCACAGAATCATGCTGGTCACTGATTATGCAAACACGATTACTTCCTGGTTTCAACGTGGGATCTGAACCCTGGTCTTCCACGCTGTTGATGCAACATGCATCCTGTCACGCCAGTGGGGAAGGTAATCACATTAGAGCCTATGAAAAAATGTCTGATTGGAGATGGCACTTATCAGTGAGTTGGCATTTGGTGGCCGATCCTGGGGTACTAGAACTCTCGGAAACAACATGCAGACTTCCCATTTGATCATGTTGGTTTAAATCTCTTCTACAGAACTTTGCAGATTCCCAAAACCACAAAAAACAAAAGTCTGCAGATTCCGTCTGGGCCTGTTAGTTAAATTCAGCCTTTCCAAGAGTGCAAAGTACTTTACTTTTATTAGTCCCATCTGGATTTCATTTATAATAAATTTGCTATTAAAAAGATCTTTCTCGGACAAAGTTACTCCATCATTCAGTGATAAATGAGAGCCCCACTGTATGATTTTGTCTTGAAGTCTTGAACTTTTGTCACATGCGCCATTGTCCTCGCAAAGGTTTTCGTTGAATTCCAGTTCACCTTCAAAGGATTTGTAAAGAATTTTGCATCTTAAGTTGTTCATATATGAAAGAGTTTAAGTTTAAGATGCTGTCAATACATTGGTACTGTATGTTTGAGTGTACACTTTACGAATGAACATAAATGAGATCATCTTATTTGTATAAGTGAGAGTGGGTGCACATCTGTGAACAATGAAAATGCAGCTGTCTGTCACCTTCCTTTTGGGTTAACAGACTGAAATGTTGTTCCTGTCAACCAAACACAACCCCAGCCACATGACAGGATACAAACTTTGTCTAACTATGAGGAAAAGTGTATTTAAGTCGCACACTCTTCAAACTCACACACCAGATTCATCTGTGTTTGGATTACACATTAAAAGACAAACATGAAGAAGAGTGGCATTTCTCAGTTTTTGTTGCTCTGTTTATATCTTGCTTTACACCCCTCCAGTCAAACAGGTATGTGGCTGATTTTATGTGTATTTCATCATAAGAATGTCACATTGACATGAATCACAATGGGCTTTCAATGTAACAAATGTAATTTCTGCATTTCCCTTGTTAGAATAATAGAGTGTTTCGAAATATACTCTATATACAGTATATAACATGTGGCCTGCATCCTATTAAGTTTTACTGTGTCCTCTTATATTAACTTCATGAGCTGTTCACATCCAGTTAACAAGTGGTTACAAACTGGACAATTAGCTTGCTTTATTGGTGGTAAAATGATACTAATACATTTAAGGTAAATATTCTAGTATGTACTTAGTGTAGCCAAATGTGCATTTAATGCTTTTGTGCATAACAGACACCCAGAGGAAAATATCTAATTTAAAAAAACAGATTTCTTAATTTGAGAGACTGTATTGAGTTCTCCTCCAAGTCTCAACTTTGTCTCAGATGTTTCTAATAACAATCCAAAGGAGAAATATGAAAACGAATGAGACAATTGTTAACATAATAGTATAGAGCTATAAAATTAATGTCGACAGCATTTGGTCTTGAATGAAATTGATGAGCAATGTTTGAGTTCATATTGAGACTTTTGATTGCAGACTTTGGTGTCTTCACAAATCTGAGAACAGTTTAAGATCTCTTCTGAAACTGTAGAGGAGAAACATGTGAGAAACATCTGAGATGCAGGAAACTTTACCAAAAGTCTCAATTTGTTCTCCATTTAATGTCACTTATGTCTAGGAGGAACAATTGAGATATTAATGAAATCTGATTTGTGATTTTTCTTCTTCGTATCAATCTGTTACATATCTCTAAATAGTGTAATTACATAGTGTTGCTTTACATTAATACACTTTCAAATTTTAATTCCAGCTCAGTTTAAATGTTCAATGTATGGCTTAATTAACCCTTAAATGCATATTCCCCAATCCTTCTCTTATAAAGTGTAAAGAAAAAAAAAAAAAAAAAAAAAAAAATACAAAAAAAAAAATATATATATATATATATATATATATATATATATATAATTTTATAAATGCTTAAAGGTGCATTCAGTAATGTGGGGGTAATTTAAGATGTTTCACACATTAATGAATGAATTGTGTTTTTGTGAAGTTTGATCTGAATGGTGTTCACTCGCATGAGATGAAGACTGTATTCATAATAGTTTTCTATAAAAAGTGTTTTAAGGTACATGGTGTGGGTCACCCCCTTCAATGTGTTTCACCATGTTGAAATGACATGGTCCGCTGTTTCACTAAACGTTGAAGAAGAACATCCTTGCACTCATTGGCTGCCGCCTATGTAGATATGCGTCTATGCTTAGCGCAGTGTTGTTTGGTGATGCGAAGAGCGAAAAGAACACAATGGAACATATTTATTATCGTGCTTTAGCAGCGGAGACAACAGGAGATTCAGTAGCTGTACTGCCGAAGAAGTGAAACAGGTCCTAAGCAAGAAGACAGAAAGGCAAAAAACTAGAGTAAACATCGGTACAGCATACACAAGGTGGAAAGATTTGATGACGGAGAAAAACATGAGTAGTTAGACCGATGTTGCTTCTTTTTTGTTGGACAGATAAGACATTATTAATTGTTTAGACCACTCTCTAAAATAGCGTCAGAAAACTTTTTTCAAATTACATGTGTAGTCAACATATATTAGTAATGGACAGTTTTCAGCTGTGTTTACAAACGCAACCGGAAAGCAACGTGTAATTTTCTTTTCTTTGTTATCACAGCTATAGTAAGTGGGCCCATCTGTCTCCACCTCTATGAAATGTCACACGTCTTCATTTGTTCAGTAGCTTGGTACAGCGATTGTTGTGGATTTTGTGTAAACCATGAAGTTGGTTTGCTTGGAAACAAAACGAGTTCTTCAAATGCAGTATTCATGGACATGCTTAATTTGATCATCAAAAACAATTCTAATCTTTCCTTTACCATGACATTTTGTTTCGCTAGATAATTGAGGTTTATTTCACGCTAAGCAGTTCTTTTATAAAGGTAATAACTGTCTTTAGAAATAACGTGAAATGTAGACTGTGGGAGTCTGTTCGCTTAAATTCGGACATTTGTTTTTAGGCAAAGCAATTATATTATAGGAGTAATTAATAACTTTAGAAATTACCTCAAACTCCGACATTTTCCAGATGCAAATGATATTACAGAGCTGGCGGGGGCAGCAGAGATGATCATGCTGATCCACGATGATAGATGGCAGTATAGCGTCTAACATCACTGTCATATCTGTACTCAAATTACATGAAGAAGAGCAATGCTAAACCTAGCAAGAGAACTACTGAATGCCCCTTTAAATACTAAAAGTGAATAGGGTCATTAGAGACCCTTGGCATGTAATAGTGTCACTTTTTTTTTTAATCATATTTTTATTATTTATATCTATATATAATTTTACTATTACAGGATATCTCTTTCTTTGTCTGTTACAAGACATACAAGTACGGTATTCATACAAATGACTACTATATCATGTTGATTTTCTTTACAACAGTGGTGAATTATCAGTATCCCATATGCGTGTACACATACATGCTATTTCTTTTTCAAGGTGGCACTGATGTTTCAATCAGTGATTGATCTGATTTACATTAATACATGATATTTGATGAAGAAGCAAAATGGAAGTAAACTATAGCAAGTTTAACACATGAACAGTATAATATGACTATTGTCATTTGAGTGTACCACCTAAAATATGTACAATTGTGCATCTATTTGACTCAATAAATGCCTGAGAAAATACATACGTGTAGCTTCTACTGTATGTAGCGTATGTGCAGCTCAATATGTATTTCACAGCCAGTTGCGTCTCATGAAATGTCAGTGTGAAAGTAATAAATCCTGTTCTAGATCTGTCCTGATCTCTTTGATACATGAAAAATATAACATAAAAATATATCAGAACATATTCTATTGAATAATTTTCTAATTGTCTTTCAAATGCTTTGAATTTTTTACACTATCTGGGCATTTTGTAGATAAATATACGTGCTGAATATGTAAGAGTGTTTGGTGAAATAAGTATCCATGCATTTAAGGGTTAAGTAACATCAGATCAGTTTTCCTTGAAGTTTATAAAGAAATGTAGTACTTACGTGACATGGTATGTGTTGTCTTAGTGTCTGAAATAATCATTGATGTTGAATCCCTCCATTTAATCTTACTATAATCTATGTTTGCTGCATTGTAGCATACATCATGAGTTAGGGCATTTATGCTTTTGATTACTGTAAGTATGAATAAGTGTATTTATTAAGCATTTATAACATAAAGTTTAAAATGGCTCACTGTTTGGCAAATATTGCATGAACGTCACCCTTTCATTTATATTGTTATAACTGCATATCAGTGATTTTGATGCATTTGTAAATGGATTATTTGTCATAAACGAACCCTTTTACAAACCCTTAACAATGGGAACATGGATTAATGTAAAGTGTTGCCAATAATGTTCCATATCTTTTGTAATCTCAGACACCAGTTCCTTCCTTATCTACAATGAGGACCACAACAAATGTGTGAATGTGGTTAGTGCTAATGTGGTGCAGACAGCTCCATGCGACGTCTCTTCCGAAGCTCAGCGTTTCCGATGGGTTTCCTCTTCAAGGATTGTCAGCATCTCTCTGAAACTCTGCTTGGGTGCCCAGAACATCAAAGACTGGGTGAAAATTCTCCTGCTGCCCTGTGATGAACAAAGTCCCCTACAGACCTGGGAATGTAAAAATGAGACGCTGTTTGGCTTAAAGGGACAGGATCTGCATCTAAACTATGGCAATCGAAAGGAGCCAAATATGATGTTGTATAAGGGATCTGGTCTCTGGAGCCGCTGGCAGATTTATGGGACCAAAGAAGATCTGTGCTCTCGCGGATATCAAGGTATGAGCAAACATCCACCATTCTGATTGATAGATCTAACATTTGGAAAGCAATTTGAAAACCCATAGCCATATTGGATCATAGGCTTATAATTTGCAAGGGGGGTCATATGAAAGAAACTTACACCATAAAGGTGCACTCAGTAATGTTTTATGTATGTCGTCTTGGACTTACACTGACACCTAGTGGTGTGGATGCATCATCGTTACTAATGCAGTTGTAGAAAATAACTATTCACTGTCAGCCATGATTAATTTAATCCATTAGTGAAAGACAAGTCTCTTATAATAGGGCTGTTACTGAGATTAAGCAAGTACTATGTGGCTGGTCATGTGACCATGAGGAGACCATCTCCATGTAGAATAAAACAGCTTTTTTTAAGGTTGCTGATATGACTGCAGTCTTCATCCAATGTGAGTGCTCATGATTTTATACATACATTTCATAATTACAATTCAAGTCTTAGAGAGTACAACTTTTTTAATGAGGAAACAATTGCATCTTTAAGACCTGCTTTGAAGTAGATACATATTTCTCTAATACACTAAATATCCCTCATTTCATTTCTTATTGTTTTACAGAGATATATACTATAGGTGGTAATTCATTTGGGAAACCATGCCAGTTTCCTTTTAAATTTGGTGAAAAGTGGCATGCCGAGTGCATCTTGGAGGGCAGATCGGATGGCCATCTCTGGTGTGCTACAGAAACAGACTACAACACAGAGAAGAAGTGGGGCTTCTGTCCAACTAAATGTAAGAGGACAACACAGACACATCACCACCATACGTATTGTGAATGGCCAGTCATTGATAGACTGTTTTACATAAATCATAATGCTGGCTATCGATCAATCTATCTGTCTGTCTGTCAGTCCGTCCATCTAGAGAGGTGTTTAGCTCTCTAATGTATGTAGCTAGGCTTTATTCAAGCTGTCAAACCACAAAAACAAACTTGCTTCTCAAAAACTGCCAACACTACACTATGTGTCTTCTTGCCTATAGTGAAGTCAGTATGTCTTTTGATAATGATTTGGGTCAAATTTAATGTAATTGAATGAAAAAATGTATGAGTGGTGCTCAGTGGCGCCGCAGAATTTTTAGTAGTCTAAGAAGTCGTAGCTGGTGTGTGTACATTCATAAAAACAATGCTTTTGAATTTTGGGACACACTGTGCCATCCACCAGAATCATCCAGTCCGATCTTCTTCAGGCTCTCTGAAATCTAGCCATCCAATAGACCTTATTCACATTAGTGCCATCTTTGATTTTTAATGGGAATGACAATGAGGCTGTGAGGGATAGACTTACCATCTCTGCAATGGCACGAACGGGATGAAGCTGTATAAAGCTCCTAGATCACATCTGATTTTCCACAACTAATGTTGTCTGGAGTTCTTTATATACTGAATGGTCTTGGACAGCTATTTTATCAATGTTTTGTCCGTGGAACAATCCAAAAACACTTTAAACTGCAGTACAGCCCATCGAAGAGACTGTAAGTCCATCCCTCACAGTCTCGTTGTCATACCCATTAAAAATCAAGGATGGTGCTAGCGTGAATAAGGTCTATGAAAGACGGGGGAGTGTTTGGGGAAAATGTTGAAAAACATACATTTTTATATATATATATATATATATATATATTGCAATTCCATTTGGTGATGCTCAGGGGCGCCGTAATGGGGGGTAAGGTTAGGACAGCCATGGACAGACAGGGGGCCCAGCAGAACCCCCAAACCATTTCCTGCATGATTTTGTTATAAATGGCCACTTTACAATGGATTTTCTAAAATATTTTCTTACTTTGGTAATAAAAGATGATCTAGTATGTGGGATCCCCCTAAAGACATCAGCAGTTTTTCCCAAAAGTGTCTTTAAGCGCTAAATGCACTTCCCATTTGTACAGCATGGCACGACTCATTGGCTCTCCCGTTGTGACTCCATGAAATAGGGAGAGAGGGAGAGAAAGAAGGAAGAGAAAGTGCAAGAATTGCTGCCGTAGCTGATTCAGATATTGGCATTCTCTCATTTTCCTGTTTTGCTCTGTCTTTACACTGGTAATAAAATGCAAGCAAGCCCATTGGAAAGTGACCTGCTGACAAAGGCATCCTATGCCACATACATACAAATAATAAAGTACAAAGTGTGCACCTCATGACCACTACTTTTTCTGCAAATCACCTAATCTAGTAAATAAAAAAAAAAAACAGTAAAAGACAGCAACAATTCTTTATAATAAAGTATTCTTGTTTTCATCATCAGTTGTCTTTTTTTTTTTTACTGAACATTATTACATGGCTATTAGTCAAATAAATAAATAGATAATAAATAATATTGATTTGCATTGAAATTATGTAATTTGAGAAGAAAGAAATCGCTGAACAGCTGAAATCAACCTCCAGTTTGTGTTAGATTTCTATTGGTTTATTTTGTGAAAATAACCATCTGACTGCTCATTATCCAGCTTATTACAAGACTACTTGCCAAATAAACAAATAAATAGACATGAAACGAGTCAAAATGATTTTATTAGCTTACTTGTAGAGATCTTATTGTGATCCGAGAAGCAGGAGAGATGGCTTACAGTATGCGGATGAGCGGTCTGAAACATGGATGTGCGGTTGTTACAGAGCAATATCTGAAAGCTAGATGGCGCCATTGACCAATCAGAATCGAGTATTCCAGAACCTGTGAAATAATCTACTGTACAGTCAGGTTCTAGTAGTAAAAATCCCATTCAATTTCTCCAACGGTAACTTATAAACCTTTAAAGACAGACCTACCGTGAGCTCAGAGGTGGTTAATCAACAATTAAAGCTTCTGTTGAAGACATCAGTCCACGTTATTTCAACTTGTTTTGTTTTTTTATTAAAGGATCTGTTAATGACACTGCATTGTTTATTTTAATTTTTTCCAGTTTTCCAGTTTTCTGTTTTAGCTAGACTCAAAAAGTACACACTAGTCTTTTTGTTTTGACAGTTCTGAGTTATAAAAATTTTCACTACCAGAAATACTGCACTAGTGTTAATTCCTTTGTTGTTGTTTATGTTCTTGAAATGGTCTACGTATATCTGAATATTTTACTATAAACATAAAATATATTGTTTCTATAATTATATTTAAGGCCTTAAATAAATAGTTTATATATATATATATATATATATATATATATATATATATATATATATATATATATATATATATATATATAATACCATTTTTTGCTTCAAATCAAAGTTTGTAATGTTATGAATCACCGCAAACTCTTTTATGAAGGATTTATGAAATCTCTATGGAAAAAAATGAATGGGAAAAATACTTCCAGAACTGAGATGGCTGAAAGAGTGTGCAGGCACTGTTGCAATCTTATGTTTTTGTGTATAACTGGACCCATACAGTGGTTCTGAAGCCCTACATTTGTCTATTTCTCTGTCTGTGTATTAGCCGGCTCAGGTTGGGACACTGATCCAGTAACCGGTGTGTTGTATCAGAGGAACACACAGTCAGTGCTCACCTGGCATCAGGCTCGAACCAGTTGCCAGCAGCAGAACGCGGATCTTCTCAGCATAGCAGAAGTGCATGAGCAGACTTATATATCAGGTAGACACAATCACACACATTTACATGTACAGCACGGATGACTTGCTTTCTTCCATGGAAAAAAAATGGAGACGATAGGCAGACCAAGGCTGTCCTTCTGCTTAACATCTTCTTTAGTATTCCATGGAAGAAAGAAAGTCATGGGTTTGGAACAACATGAGGGTGAGTAAATTATGACAGAAATTTAAAGTGTCCAACACTTTGGGGAAACTGTTGTAAGAAGTTTTCATTAAATCAGGTGCTTTATTTTTCAGGCTTGACAAATATCTTGGGCTCGTCGTTATGGACTGGACTCAACAGTCTTGATTTTGAGAGCGGCTGGCAGTGGAGTAATGGAAACCCATTCAGATATCTCAACTGGGCTCCTGGTAAGTGCCATTCATGCACATAAAAATGGGCACCCAAGTACACACAGAGCTTTAAACATGCTCCAGTTTAAAAGCAGCTCAATGGTGTGATATTTGTTTGAATGTATTCTTTATGAAATTTAGGTCACCCCTCATTGGAGCCGGGCCTGAACTGTGCAGCGTTAAATGCTGGTAAAGCGTCTAAGTGGGAGAGTATGGCCTGTAGTAAGAAACTTGGCTACATCTGTCGCAGGGGCAATTCTACAGATGTAACTCCACCAGCAGGTATGCGACACACACACACACACACACACACACACACACACACACACACACACACACACACATACACAGGTATTCAGACACTTAAAGGGATAGTTCACCCAAAAATCTCAGATGTGTATGACTTTCTTTCTTCTGCAGAACACAAATTAAATTTTTTAGAAGAATATCTCAGCTCTGTAGGTCCATAGTAGGCAAGTGAATTTATTCACTTGTACTTTATTCCAATTAGCTCTCAAATCTCATTCGCACTTGCACATTTACACTATTCACACTAGGCGGATGCTTCGATATGTGGAATAGAGCAGCTTGAACATTCTTAAAGTCATTTAAGTGAACTGTTCCTTTAAAAGTTCAAAAGTGTGGCTCTGTCTCTCTCTGTCTCAGGTAAGGATCAGCCGAGCTTCTGTCCAGCGGCATGGGTTCCATACGCGGGTCACTGTTATTATCTGCAGCGCACTAAGAAGATGTGGAGCGCTGCCTTAGTGGCCTGTCATAAAGAAGGAGGAGATCTGGTCAGCATACACAACATAGAGGAGCACAGCTTCATCATATCACAGAGCGGATACTGTACGTGTGCAAAACACACCCTAAAATCATTGTAATGTTTGTGGACTGGCCCCATTGTAATGACCTCACTGTAAACCAGCTTTTGGCTTCTATAAACAAGGGTGAAAATCATTTGTCTTAATCAACATTATGCCTCAAATACTGTTGATTGGTCTTAACTTCCATTGAACCCAAAACATCACTTTAATTGTTAAGATTTTATCCATAAAACATTCTGTTGTGCAGTGCCCACCGATGAACTCTGGATAGGTCTGAATGATCAGAAGATTCAGAACCTGTTTGAGTGGACAGACCGATCACATGTCACCTTCACAAAGTGGATAGTTGGGGAACCATCACACGCCACAAACCGCATGGAAGACTGCGTTCTCATCAAAGGAAAGGTGGGTTGATTTCTCTTGCCATTATTTGCTTCCCTTGTCTTGTCTCTCTGATTTCCTTCATTGTTCCAATTGTTTGGTGCTTTGTCATAATCCCATATTGGCCATTTACTGTATATATGAGTTTATTATGACATATTGTGACCCCGTGTCTGTGTAATAGGAGGGAAAGTGGGCAGATTACACATGTGAGGCGGAGCTTGGCTACATCTGTAAGAAGAAAGCGTCCAGCAGACCTAACGGTGCTCCGGAGGTGATCAGCCCTGGATGCCAAGCTGTGAGTCGACATGCTTGGAAAATAAACCTTTGATCTCTAAACTCACCTGACAAAGCACTGCCTTTTTCCAAACAATTGTTCTTGTTTTAATGATATACGATTTAGGATGTGCTGGTAGTGATGATGTCATCTGTTTGGTTCGCAGGGTTGGATTAGATATGGCTCCTACTGTTATAATATTGCTATGGAAACCAAGACTTTTGATGAGGCCAAACAAATATGTCAGCAGACTGGAGCTAACCTGGTTAACGTTGCCAACAGGTAATGCAGATGATACTTCAAATGCTGAAACAGAAAATCTAATTCTCAATACGGTAATGCTAGTAAATAATGTTCTATACATCCATAAAGTATATATAAAAATATATATACAAAATCTTATATATACATATAATATCTTATTGGTCCTAAAATAGGCTTCATTTCCTTTATGCAAAATATATTTTCTTATGTTTCTTTTGATTTTGGTTTGAAATATGCATATTAACCCTTTCATGGGTGTTTCGGCAAACATTATTATATACCTCAGGTCTTTAGAGACCCGGCATGTACTGTATATCTATCACAAATTGATCTACAAAATGCACAGATAGTAACAAATTTTCAAAACATTTTGAAGACTATTAGAAAATAATAGAATACAATATATTCTAAAATATTTTGATGTTTTATTTGTCATATATCAAAGAGATGATGCAACAAATAACAGAACAGGATTCATAACTCCCACACTGCAATTTCATGAGATGCAACTGGCTGTCAAACACATATTGAACTACACAGAAGCTATACACATAAGTATTTTCTCAGGCATTAATTGAGTCTAAATAGATGCACAACTTACACATTTTCAGTGGAACACTCAAATGACAAAAGTTATATTATACTGTTCATGTGTTAAACTTGCTATAGTTTAATTCCATGTTGCTTCTTCATCAAATAGCAATGCAAAATGTACATCAGATCAATCACTGAAGCATGTATATTATGTATATGTACACCAGTGGCGTGTAGGTGGACTTTTGAAATGATGAGGCAAAGTGCCATCTCAGGGATATGGAATACCTTTTAAATAACATTATTCACAAGCATTCAGTAACAACATGTTGTGTATGCTCATATTAACATTTATTAAACCAAGTCAAATAAAAAACGTATGTTTATGCATTCTAATTTTTTTCTTACATTGTTTCAAAAATAATACTTACACTTATACAACAACAAGCATATTTCATGTACTGTATCTATTACTATTGATTGTTGTTCTGCTATTATCTTTAATAGTCACCGTATTTTAGGATCATTTACTCCTCGGAGGTGCGCCTTTAAATAAACAGAAGTGCTCACTAAAACCGGCTCACTCACAGACAATTTCATGTTCTATTTCCAGTAATTTCAAGTTCATTTTGATTCTGCCGTGAACAAAAGTGTTGTCCATGTGGGTCAGTTGTTTGCTCTATAATCGTCCGCCCGCTTCCACCAGTTCGCTCATTTCATGGTGATCTGCGGATCCGCTACCAGCATGATAGGCGAGCTTGGTATTAGCGCATTGCCACATGAATGACAGGGTAATGACCAATCAAATCAAAGTGGAGACATTGCCTCCTCTCATGTGACTTTTTTCACTTATATTTTTGGTTACCACAGTCATGTTCAATCCATGTTTTAGGAGCTTAATGAGATCGCAGTGAGCTGAAGGTAGGCAAGAGGGGTGATTCCTCCCTCTGAAACTTTATCTGCTGGTGTTGCTGTTTAACAGTGTCATTTTAGAAATATGACTGCTATACACATTATTTGAGCATTTCATAATATTTTCTTTCTTTTTTTTTATTTATGTACAGTGGATTATTTTTCTCATCTGAATTTTTCGAGGAGGTACTGCCTCCCTTACCTCCTTGGAGAAAACGCCACTGGTGTGCACGCACATATGGAATACAAAGAACAAATAAAACATTTATATAGTGATATAGTAAACATTTGTATGAATATAGTACTCATTTGTCTTGTAATAAACAAATAAATATATATATCTTGTGATAGTTAAGTTATATAGATATGAAATCATCTGATTTATGGACAGGCAAAAGAAAAAAAAAACTACACTATTACATATCTTGTGTCTTTAATGACCCTATACACTTTTGGTAATTAAACAAAAAAATTAAAAATGTTATAAAAATATATATATTTTGCAATTTTGCCTTTATTTATTTTTTTGTAACATTATTCAGAAGAGAAAGGTTGAGGTTGTGTTAACCAAAAATTCTTTGTTATTTACAGATTTTTTAAACATTCACAGATAATTCCAAATGTTGCCTGTCATTTTGACAGAAAAAAAAGAAACTACAAAAAAAACAAAAAAAAAACATTTCAACCTAGTGCATCAGATTTTACTTCACTCTCTCTCTCTCTCTCTCTCTCTCTCTCTCTCTCTCTCTCTCTCATACACACACACACACTGTATGTGTTCCCTGCTTATTCCCTAGTATTAAGATGCACATTAACAGGCACCATCGCCATTTACGCCTGCAATATGCATCTCTTATGACCAATTATGTTCATTTTGAGGAGACAGAGAATTCATGACTGCATACTTCAGTCGTTACTTCAGTGTGGTAATGCATGATAATAAAGCACAAGGAAAGTATAATAACAAAAAGAAAGCGCAAAAAAGTGGTGCATCGTTTCTGCCAATTACACTTGCATTTAATATAAGTGCAAACATCATGTTTAGAGCAGAATTCTCAGTGATTTTAGTGGAGAAAATGTATGCACTGTCACTTCTATTAACTTCTGATGACTTGTAGCTTCAGAGATGTTTGTGCTTCTCATCTGTGACATTTTATGTAGGTCTCAGGCACGCTGAAAATGTTCTGTGAACTCGTGCATATATTATGTGCTTTAACCAATTAAAAAAAAACTTTTATTATCATAGTGATTGATTGGCAGGTTGAACTTTCACCCTTGAACTCCTTGGTTTTACAAGGCTCAAACATGGGGAGTCAAAAAATAATATATCATATTGACATCCACTGTAATGTATATGCCATTATAATGGATGCTACACCTCTGAATCTAGCCCTAGTACATATAAAATGAAAACAAGTATGAAGGATAAACATAGAACAGATTAGAAATTTTACAACTCAGTGTGTTAGAGTGACAGATAAAGATTTCTTCTAGCGCAACCTCTGAACATGATGCCACGCACAAACATCCCTAATAATTTCATCTCAGCACAAAACACCACTAAAACGTGCACATCCATGTCAAAAAGCTCAAGTGACCGTGAAAGCAAACCAGATACAGGCAAATCGTCAAAAGCTCTGCATATTATCTCACTAACTCACATGAACAATATTATAAAACTATTCAAAACAAAAGACTCTCAATATTTTTGCAGTTATTCTAGTCTAATACAAACGAATGCATCAACAGACTTTAAAGCGATGTCATACAATTGATTGAAATGATGAGCAGTGCGCTTTAACTAATCCAAGCAGCAACACATTAGCATAAAATTAGCTTTTAAAACTTAACAATGAAGTTCACTATGCAGGTCTGGATTCAAGAGTGGTGAATTACGAGGACCGTGTCAGCTTGACATCCATATGATCAAAGCTTTTTATTAACGTTGAACACCCGTTGCATATGCGCATGACATTCTCCAGATCTCCCTTGATTAACACTGAGGACGACGGGCAATCCCAATGCATATCACATGCGATCGATTAAAAGGCTTTAAAGCAACAGGATCTAATAATTATCAAATTTCTCAAAAAAATAACTACTCTTCTCTTGTATAATGAACAAAGTTTAAGATGCAGGAAATATATTATTTCTTAAAATAAATGTATGATTATGCCATGCATTTTACACAACAGCGCCACATCTGGTGGGGCTCAACCCTACTTGCCCCTCATGTAGAGACGCCACTGATTAAAGGGTTAAATACATTTCTTTGTGAGATTCACCCATGTGCTCTCTGCATATGCCCTTCTGACGATGAAATGATCTTATGTGAGCGAATTATTAATTATTTATTTTAGTTTGAGGAACATTTTTGCTGGCTGAGTATTACTCTTTGCTAACTACAGTGGATACTACAATCTATACAATATATCACATTATTTATTTTGTTGTGTTTATTTTGTTTTGATTAGGTATGAGAATGCTTTTCTCATTAGCCTTGTTGGTCTCCGGCCTGAGAAATATTTCTGGATTGGTTTGTCAAATACTGAACAAGCTGACCGCTTTCAATGGAGCAACGGCGATAAAGTCAAATTTACACACTTTAATATAGGGTTGCCAGGTATGTTGAAAAATCATCACTTTTCTTGTGAAATGTTTTATTTCATTGTATTGTCCAAATTAATAATTGTGACATGCATCACAGCAGCAATCAAGTTTGAAACCACCTAAAGTCTAATTTCTACCCATCTGTTTCTTCCTAGATAAGCACCAGGGTTGTGTTGCCATGTTAACAGGGATGTCAGCAGGATTATGGGATGTACTGGCCTGTAAAAGTAACCAGAAGTACATCTGCAAAAAAATTGCTGAAGGTGTTACAACCACCCGAGAGCCACCAACGACTCAACCGCTCAGCTGCCCAGTTGGATGGATTAAAAAGGATCCACACAATTGCATTCGGGTAAACGTTAACAAACACATTCCTGTCTGAAATAATGACGCCTTAGACTGAAACCCACATATAGAATCCATTTGCATAAGGTTTAATTATAATTTATTGAATTCAAACAAAATAGTCCAGGAATAATCCAAACATGGGGTAGAAACACGCATGAGTAAAATCCACAACATGAATCAAAATGGTAAATAAGCTGAACAAACTAAGGAACCAAACCATACAGATGATAAAAATGCTCAGAATTGCAGAGTAAATCTCTTGCAACGCCTCCACTATTTAAACAAAAAGTATATAAAAAACACATCAAGCAATGATTAACATTTAAACAGCATATACACTGCACATTTTGGCAAATGCAGTTAGTGCAGTCTATTAGGTCTATATATGGTGAATTTCAGTTCTCAGGTACGATAAAGCAAGATAATAGAGAAGAATACTTTTGTCCACATTTATGGCAGATTGAGCAGTTTTTAAGACAGGCACAGACAAACATAAAAAAAAAAAACATTGGGATTAAGAAAAACTCCAACATACACGCCAGACAGTCATACCTTTCTTCTTTTTAGATATACCAGAAACAAAAGGACGAGAAAAAGACTTGGTTTGAAGCTCGTGATTTTTGTCGAGCCATTGGCGGTGACTTAGCGAGCTTTCACTCTCAAGAAGAAATTAACGCTATGCCGTGAGTGTTCACTACCAAGATGTTTTGTACTGATATAATGCTGTATAACTATTTCACTTGTATCGTATATTTAGGCAATACGTACTGCATACTTCTTCATACTTCTTACTGTTTTAAAGGTATAGTTCACCCAAAAATGAAAATTCTCATATAATTTACTTAAAATATCATTTATTCACCCTCATGCCATCTCAGATGTGTATGACTTTCTTTCTTCTGCAAAACACAGATGAAGATTTTTAGAAGAATATCTCAGCTCTGTTGGTCCATACAATGCAAGTGAATGGTGACCAGACATTTGAAGCTCCAAAAAGCACATAAAGACGTCATAAAAGTAATCCATATGATTCCAGTGGTTAAATCCATATCTTTAGCAGTGATATGATAGGTGTGGGTGTGAAACAGATCAATATTTAAGTCCCTTTTTTACTATAAATCTCCACTTTACATTTCCTCTTCTTTTGTTTTTTTGGCGATTCACATTCTTCGTGCATACCGCCACCTACTGGGCAAGGAAGAGAATTTATAGTAAAAAAGGACTTAAATATTGATCTGTTTCTCAACCACACCTATCATATTGCTTCTGAAGACATGGATTTAACCACTGGAGTCGTATGGATTACTTTTTTGCTGCCTTTATGTGCTTTTGGAGCTTCAAAGTTCTGGTCACCATTCACTTGTTTTATATGGACCTACAGAGCTGAGATATTCTTCTAAAAATCTTCGTTTGTGTTCAGCAGAAGAAAGAGAGTCATACACATCTGGGATGGCATGAGGGTGAGTAAATCATGAAAGAATTCTCATTTTTGGGTGAACTGTCCCTTTAAGGGAAATCTCGATCAAAAATTGAATATATGGTAATCATTTAGCCTTTTTGGTGAACTACTTCTGTTCTGTTTCTGCAGGTATATGAGTGGGGACACAGCGTGGATAGGATTCACTTCCCTGGACAGTAATTCTGGTTTTGTTTGGTCTGATGAAACCCCTGTAAGTGTTTTCTCATTAAATTGCACACTCTTTCTGCCATCGTTTTGTGGTGCCCATTGAAATTCATCATTTGTTTAAGTCAGATTCATTTGATTATAAATTAATCTCCTTCCAAACATATTTTCTTGTGATTAGTGATTGTGTCTCTTTATCTATTTTAGTCTGATTTTGATAACTGGTCTTTCGGGGAACCGAACAACTACAACGATCAGGAGCACTGTGGCGAAAGCGGCTTTTATTACGCTCGCAAGTGGAACGATAGGGATTGTGAAGCCTATAATGACTGGATCTGCCAGATATCAATAGGTACACATACATGAATGTGCACATATGTACACAGTTCCCCAGAAAAGTATTTGGACACTGAAGTCACACTATAAAATGTCTCAGTGTCGTTACATTAAAAAATACAATTCTTTACTGAACCATTTTTGCAATGACTTTTAACTAACGTGTGTTGCTTGCTGCTGTTTATAATGATCAAATTGTGCTCACCAAAAAAAATAAAAAAAATAAAAATAAAAATATGGTGTTAACTGGACTTAGTTTTGATATGTATTCTGACAACCCTAAACCAGCACCACAATAACATTAAGTTTCGATTCTGTTCTTTTCATAGGCACAACTCCAAAATCCCCACCATCTACTTCAACCCAGGGTAAGAGTCACTGCTGCTCATCTTATTCATTACAATTCATCTTCTCTCATTTCAGGCCTTTTCCTTCATTTTACTAAAATGTCGGTAATTGGGTAACTCTACGTTTATCCTTTGAAACTGTTGCACCTTAGTAAAGTCATATATTTTTTGTTTGTTTGTTTGTCCTGTTCTTTTTTATCTTAAAATGAAACATTGGGTCACAATCCTAACTTCATAGATTTTGCTTCAATCTACTGTAACTAATTAATGTAAGAACATCAGCATGATGGAAAAAATTACACGAAAAAGAGAATTTTAACCAAAGATTCTTCCTGTGCTGGTTTTCTTGACGTTGAGTAAAAACCTGGAACAATTTCGCAAGTTTAAAAAAATAATCTCAAATATTTAACGAACGATTTGATTGACACCTATGGTTCTTGAGGCAAAGATGTTCTGATTTAGGAGATCTATCATAAGATATGAATAACATGTGTCTGTGACAAGGGCGTAAATTGTGTGTGTGTGTGTGCAGCATGAAGCATTTACTTGTTTCCATTAATCATGGTATAAATATTGGGGGGGGGTTTGTACTTACTTGTTTTGATTACCAGGGGGTTACCTCCCTCCCATCCTTCACTGGGATCTACATCCCTGGTCTGTGTTAAACGCTGCAGAATATACATCCATTTCCACGCATGTAAAACGCGATAGCGCCTCATGGTGGCCAATGTTTTGACAATTTTGCAAAGACCTCTTGGGCCAAGAGTCTAATAGTCCCACTGTGTTTCCTTCCAAACAGCCTTTGTTAAACTTGCCTGATAGCTGCTGAAAGTTGATTGGTTGACGGCGGCCATGTTTTTCAAAATATGTGACTGTCCTCACGGACATTAAGTACCATCCAGTTTCCATCCAAGGATTTTTTGCAAAAAAAAGTTTTAGCGCATCGACATAAAGCTGATGGAAATGCAAATTATCTGTACAATTTCACGTGATGAAATAATATTTTTCCGTCTCTTCTATTATTCTGACATTTCACATTCTTAAAGTAGTGATCCTAACTGACCTAAGACAGGGAATGTTTTCTATGATTAAATGTCAGGAATTGTGAAAAACTGAGTTTAAATGTATTTGGCTAAGGTGTATGTAAACTTCTGACTTCAACTCTATGTGAAATTAAACAGTAAGCTGGCCAGCTTCAATAAATTCAATACTCTCTACATTTTACACAAATGTGGGGACATCTGGGATGTGAAAGGTTGGCTACAATTTGCGATATACATAAAATTCTGTATGGAAAAGGCACAAGGGAAGATTTCATTTGCGCCATCCACCGCGGCAACCACGCTCAATTCACCATGCACCCCACCGAGAACAAACCACATTATAGCGACCATGAGGAGGTTACCCCATGTGACTCTACCCTCCCTAGCAACCGGGCCAATTTGGTTGCTTAGGAGACCTGGCTGGAGTCACTCAGCACGCCCTGGGATTCGAACTAGCCAACTAGCGAACACCAGGGGTGGTAGCCAGCGTATTTTACCACTGAGCTACCCAGGCCCCGGTCGGCACATTTTTGATTTTCTGAAATTTGATAGGGACATGCCCCAATCATCCCTACCTAAATTTACGCCTATGCCTTATACTGTCTTATTCATTATTAAAGACACAAATGTTCACTTTAAAATCTACACAAATTGCTCCAACATGCACTAAACTAAGCCAGCAGATATTTGAGAAACATTTTGCAGCCTTTACTTAGCTGACTGGTACAAATCACATAAACCTAGATGACAGTTATGCTTTTTGTTTTATTCCACAGTGGAATATAACAAGACTGCTGATGGCTGGATCCTGTTCAACAATAGTCAGTACTTCATTAATAGCGACCTCTTGCCTATGGAAGATGCTCGCGCATTCTGCAAGAAGAACCATGCAGATCTTGTCGTCATTACTAGCCAAACCGAGAGGAAGTTTTTATGGAAGCAGGTAAATTACTGTGGAGTATGTCCAGTTTAATTGCCTCTATGCCTGCAAAGAAATCATAATTAAAAATAATGAGCAGGCTAAAATATTGTTGTTTTGTAAAGTGGCCCCAAACAGTTTTAGGATGCTCTAATGCTAGAGCTAACTGACACTGTTTTACAGATCTCTAGAGGATCAGAAGGTCAATACTACATTGGCATGACTGTGGGGTTGGACAAATCATTTTTGTGAGTATGAAAGACTTGAATACAGTGTGAATGCTAAACTGGGACTAAAATAAACACAAACTTTAATGTTACTTGTCATTATCTAACGGCCATCTTCAGTTGAGTATGTGCAAGGCATGATTTAATTGATTAAATCTGCATTTGTTCTGGATTTTGTTGTTTGTTTGTAGTTGGGTGGATGGTTCACCGGTCGTATACACTTCATGGGATCAAAATGAACCAAATTTCGCCAACAATGATGAGAACTGTGTGACTATTTACAAGAGTATGGGTAAGAACTTGTATGATGGAGCATGTCAGTAAGCCAATGAAACTACGGTAATTTTGACAAATCATATCACTGTTACTCCTCACACACTCCATTAATTTTCACACACCTTTACCTGTAAAATCCCCAACCAGCATGCACTGAGAGCATTGCACATCAGATGTTTTGTATTTCTGTATGTGGTGAGAAATCTGTACCATCCACACATACTCAACTATACTGTCTAATAACACACTTTTATATTTGTTTACCATTTATTACACATGTATATGTATTAATGCCGTCCAGTGAAAAATGTAGGGCGGAACTTGATTTTAAAAGTAAGGGCTGAAAATTAAGAGGTATTGATCCAAAAGGAAAGTCAATTCAGAGACTGAGCAAGTTCAAACATTTTGGTAAAAGATCACGAAGACAAGCATTTCTGTCTTTGGAGTAGCGTGCAATGATGAATAGTGCAAAATAAAGCGAGGAATGTGCGTTATGAAAGTAAACTGGGTCAAATTAGTCTTATTTTCACTATAATATCACTGATTATTGTACAGTAGTTCCTTGGATGTGGTCAGCAGGTTTGACTGAGAGTTATGTTAAAGAGCAACTGATACTTTTAGGCTTATACAGTAGTAATATTTTACAAACTAAAGGAATAGTTAATAGAAACCTGTTTGGCTTTCTTTCTTCCATGGAAAACAGAAGGAAATGTCAGGCAGAATGTTAGCCTCAGTCACCATTCACATATAATTCATTTAATTTGTTTAATAAAGTCTGTTTTTAATGTAACAATTGCACAAGTATCAGCAACAAAATGTGTATATGTTGTAGGATTCTGGAATGATATCAACTGTGGTGTGGCTCTACCCTCGATCTGTAAAAGAAGTTCTGACTTTGTCAATGCCACCATGATCCCCTCCACTGTGTCACCGGGAGGTTGTGCGCCTGATTGGACAAGATTCCATGGCAGAGTGAGAGCCATTAATTCCTTACATTTACAGTATATAGCACTTTTCTAGGCACTCAAAGCACTTTACATAGTATAGGGGGAATATCCTCAACCACCACCAGTGTGCAGCATCCACCTGGATGATGCGATGGCAGCCATAGTGCGCCAGAACACCAACCACACACCAGCAATTGGTGGAGAGGAGAGTGATGTAGACAATTCAGGGATGGAGATTATTAGGAGGCCATGATAGATCAGGGCCAATGGGGGGATTTTGGCCAGGACACCAGGGTTACACCCCTACTCTTTACGAGAAGTGCCCTGGGATTTTTAATGACCACAGAGAGTCAGGACCTCAGTTTAACGTCTCATCCGAAAGGCGGTGCCTTTTTACAGTATATGTTCCCTGTCACTATACTGGGGCATTAGGACCCACACAGAGTGTGGCAGGGTGAACACCCCCTGCTGGCCTCCCTAATACCTCTTCCAGTAGCAACCTTAGTTTTCCCCAAGAGGTCACCCATCCAGGCACTGGCCAGGCTCAAGCCTGCTTAGCTTTATTGGGCAACCAGGCGAGAGCTGCAGGGTGATGGCTGCTGACAGTTACAATCATGAAACATGTTATGACCACGCCCACATGGAATCTGCGCCAGAAATGTCTGTAGAATTGCAACAGTCACAAAGTTTAATACATGCCCCACCACTTGCGTCTTTGTTTATGAAGTATTTTGGTTTGGTTGTACATTCACCTCCCCATAACCATACAGTGTAAAAACATCAAATATGTTCTGCTTGGCTGTGATTGTGTCATATCGCGCTGCAGTTTCACTTTCAGTGTGAAGAGATAAATTCCACATCACTGGAAACTGTTTAAGCACAATGTTTCCCTCAAATCAGCACAAACAATTAAGAAAAAGCTCACAGATTCCATCTGGGAATAGTTTTATAAAATATTTCATTTTAGCAAAAATCATGAATAATTAATTTGCAAAGCACATCTGTACATTCTTGACAAAGCAACTTTGTTAGAAAAAGCAACAGTAGGCAGAAACACTTTCTAACACTTGTGTTTCCAAATAGTGCTACATTTTTATTGCCAAAAAGATGTCCTGGCATGATGCCCGAGACCACTGCAAATCACACGGAGGAAACCTGGTATCCATTCTGAGTCATGGAGAGCAAGGTGAGCAGTAGAGTAGTGCACTTCTCTGGAATGAGAACGTAACATTCTTTAAACCTAAATTCAAAGTCTTGAGTGAAAAAAATGATGATGAATAGCATGTATTTAAAAAATTATGATTTTTTTAGTCTGCCCTTGTGCTTCTCAGCCAGAGTTGGGTAAAATTAGGAATTTAAGAATTCATGAGTTGAAATTTAAGTTGTAATTAAAATTGAATTGGCCATGTCCAACAGGACGTTGAATCTGAATTTTCAATGGAATATCCCGGGCTCAATACAAGTTAAAGGAATAGTTCACCCAAAAATGAAAATTCTTTTATCATTTACTCACCCTCATGCCATCCCATATGTGTATGACTTTCTTTCTTCAGCAAAACACAAATGAAGACTTTTAGGAGAATATTTCAGCACTGTAGGTCCATACAATGCAAGTGAATGGTGACCAGAAATTTTAGCCCCAAAAAGCACATAAAGCAAACATAAAAGTAATCCATACGACTTCAGTAGTTTAATCCATGTCTACAGAAGCGATATAATAGGTGTGGGTGAGAAACAGATCAATGTTTAAGTCCTTTTTTACCCTAAATCTCCACTTTAACTTTCACTTTCAGATGTAGTGAGAGTGGAGATTTAGAGTAAAAAAAAAAAAACGACTTCAATTTTGGTCTGTTTCTCACCCACACCATTTAACCACTGGAATCGTATGGATTACTTTTATGCTGCCTTTTATGTGCTTTTGGAGCTTCAGAGTTCTGGTCATCATTCACTTGCATTGTATGGACCTACAGAGCTGAAATATTCTTCTAAAAATCTTAATTTGTGTTTTGCAGAAGAAAGAAAGTCATACACATCTGGGATGGCATGAGGGTGAGTAAATGATGAAAGAATTTTCATTTTTGGGTGAACTATTACTTTAAGCTCAACTGACAGCATTTGTGGCATAATATTGTTTACCACAAAAATTATTTTGACTCGTCCCTCCTTTTCTTTAAAAAAGTACTAATCTGGGTTACAGTGAGGCACTTACAATGGAAGTCAATGGGGCCAATCCGTAAACATTAAAATACTGTTTCAGAAGTTTAGCCATAAGACATAAACGATATCTGTGTAAACATGATTTTTGTGTGATAATATCACTTAACTAACCTTTTCTGTGTAAAGTTATAGCCAATTTTACAACTTTGTTGCAATGACGATGTAATCTCAACAAACCCTAAAACAACTGTAAAAACAACTTTTCAGCTCAAATAATACATGAGTTTTAACAGAAGAATGAATGTAAGTGATTTTATAAAATTATAAACTTCACTTTTCTGCCTTTAAACCCTCCAAAAAATTGGCCCCATTCACTTCCATTGTAAGTGCCTCATTGTAACATCGATCTTTGCTTTGCTTTTTCTTTTTCTTTTTTTTCTTTTTTTTTTTTTTTAAAGAAAAGGAGGAATGAGTCAAAATAAATTTTGGTGGAAATCAGTATTATGCCAAAAATGCTGCTGACTGAGCTTAACTTGTACTAAGCCTGCAACATTCCTTTAAATGGAATATAATTTATGACAAAACATAATTACATTGTTAATGTTGATTAATTATGCATCTTTATTCCCTGATTAAACTTATTTATAACTAGGAACAATACTGTCAAAGCAATTCACACAACTGTCAGAACATACATTTCGCCATACAGCAACATAAAATATCTGCCATATGTTTTCAGGTCATTTTGTGTCATATATTTCAACCAAAAAAAGTTAAAATCTATTAATTATTGTAACATTGCTGTAGGCTGAAGACAGGAACAGACGAAGACGATGATGTTGTGAGAACCCAAGTGCAGTTTAATAACCAATAACAGAAGATACAAAATAAACTAGAATATAACATTTGACTTGACTTAACTAAGACATGAACAAGACTACAGAAGAATCACTATACTAACAAGAGACAAAGACAAACATGAGGGCTGAATACACAGACTAGAGTGACAACATAACAAGATAACCAATGACATGACTGAACTAATAACAAGATACAGTAACAAGACTAATAAACATGAACCAATGAAAAGGCAAAACTAATAAGCATAATCACAAGACAATGTAAACCAATTAGAACAAAACACATGAAACAAGAGGGTCACGTGACAAGACCAGGAAATCACAGGACATAGACAGGAACAGGAAATAGTGAACTAAACTTTCAAAATAAAAGACATGAAATCAAAACATGACAACATGAAAGTGAACAAAAACACACAATCACGTGACAGTTATATAATATGTTGAGTAAATCAGTGCATTCTGTGAAATGAGGTGTTTCCACAACTGTCCTCGAATTAAATATTAATTATAATGAAATATATTAAAAATAGAAGGTAAGACTTTACATTAAGGTTGTATTTGATAACATAAGTCAATGCATTATTTATTTCAAATGATTTTATTTTTATTTTTTTCAGCATTTATTAATCATGGTTAATGTTAATGTTTTAAAACACTTTTGTTCGTGGTTGTTCAGATTACATCAACTAGTGATAACATACAGTATATACAGTAAGATTTAATATAAAAAATATACACAGTATTAGTGCATACAAATTAACATTAACCAAGATTAATAAATCCAGTAAAATTATTGTTAATTCACATTAACTATAAAATAATGTGTGGCATAATGTGTATGTTAAGAAATATAACCTGACTGTAAAGTGTTACCAATTACAATATGAATTTAAGACTTACATTTAATGGATAAAAAAAAAAGAAGAAAAATACATTATTTTAACTGCTTTAACCAACATGATCTCATGAGATCTTGAATGTATTCTTACATAAAGTTTGGTTCTAGAAAACGTACATTCTTTTACATATGCATAGACACAGAAACGTACAATATTGACGTATTGACAGCATGTAAACTTCATAATTTTACATATTAACACCTATAAAAACGTACAAATGTTTACGTGTACTGTTTGAATTGATTAATATTGAATAATTCATAGAATTAATCAGTTAATTACATTTAATTTATAATCAATGAGATTAGTTAAAAGCCATCACATTTATTTAATAGTTGACATTATAATATGACATTTTAATGGTTTCCTTCAGTTCTAACAGGAAGACTCGCAGACTTGAGTAAAGTTTTAGATTACATTTATTGATGAATATAAAACATGAATGTAATGTCTCTCTTTGGCGTAAGCCCCGTCTGGTGGTCCGAAGAAGTTGTACTCGGAACCATCAGATCCTGCCGGAGATAGGAGGCAGGGGCGAGGAGCCTACCCCCGTGCAGGACGGGACTCATCTGGTGGCGGTGGGGTGGTGGAGGTTGCCGCGTTAGCACACTGAAACAGCAATGTGATAGATTGTGAGCAGACTTATAAAGCAATGGCTTACATGTGATTGGCTAGGAGTTACCTGGCTAATGGTGCGATGATGTACAGCTGCTAGTCTTCCCGTTAGAACTACGCTGTACTTACATTTCTGTGTGATTTCTGCTGCCCTATACAAAGTTTTAAAGGATTATATCACTTTAACCAAGACTACACTTTAAAATGTTAAAATGAATAAAAACTCTGTAATCGTTTAATCATTTATTAAGTATTTAATTTCATTTTTGTTTGCCATGGGACACAAAAGGAGTTTTCAGAATATGCCAAAAAACTAAAACATAAAAAACACCATAAAACAACATTAAAATGGATCCATACATTTGTTAGCTATAATCGAAATCTTCAGACTGCTTTCTGTGAAGAACAGACCGAAATTCAAGCCTTTTATTCAACGATCTCCATCTCTATCCGCCGCAGCGCCATCTCACCTGCCATAACCATTAACCCGCTGTAACCATCAACCCGCCGTAACCGTCAACCCGCTGTAACCATCAACCCACCGTAACCGTCAACCCACTGTAACATCAACCTGCTGTAACCGTCATCCTGCTGTAACCATAAACCCTCATAACCATTAACCCACCGTAACCATCAACCCGCTGTAACCGTCAACCTGCTGTAACCATCAACCCGCCTTAACCATCAACCCGCCGTAACCTTCAACCTGCAGTAATCGTCAGCACAATGTAACCGTCAACCCGCTGTAACCATCTACTCACTGTAACCATCAACCTTCCGTAACCATCAACCTGCTGTAATTGTCAACATGGCGTAACCATCAACTCACTGTAACCATCAACCCGCCATAACCATCAACCCGCTGTAACAATCAACCCGCTGTAACCATCTTAATGCTGTAATCGTCAACACGCTGTAACCATCAACCTGCTGTAACCGTCAACCCGCTGTAACCGTCAACCCGCTGTAATTGTCAACCTGCTGTAACCATCAACCCGCTGTAATCGTCAACATGCTGTAAACCTGCGGTAACCATCAACCCGCTGTAACCGTCAACCTGCTGTAATCGTCAACCTGCTGTAACCATCAACCCGCGTTGGTTTCATTTTGAAAATTCTAAAATTGCCGCTTCAAGTATTACGACCAGCGGCAGTGATTTCAAATGCTCATTGGCTCTCCTGTGTCTCGTGACTGTTTGTGGCATGCCATATTCTGTGATGTATATGTTTGAGTGAGATATGACAGTGCCGCTCTGGAGTGCATCAGGAGAAGTTTTACAGCGATTAATATTTTAAATTCTACTCTAATTCTATTGTATGCCATCAGGGAGAACATCGGATGCAGCGCATCGCCCTTTGGACTACTTTTGTACTGGATTTTGACATTTTTCTGAATAAATTATTGTGATTAAATTGATCTGCCTGTTACGTAGGTTTAGGAGTAGGTGTGGGATTAGCGACTGTAAAATATATGTATAGAAATTAATACATTGTAACAAAAATAATTGCTGCTGTATATTAATCTACTTAATATACGTTTTTATATTGTTGAAATGTGTTTAGAGGTTGGGGTAGGGTTAAGGGATCTAAAATATCTATAAAACTGTAAAAGTGTACAAATATCTTTATAAATTATTCACGTAATCAAATATAGTTGTAATGGATTTGTCAATATTTTACATTTCTAAAGCTGTAAATACGTAAAACTGTTTACATTTTAGATGCTTTCAAATGTCCATATTGTATGTTTTAGTGTCTATTCCAACGTACAAACATGTACGTTTAAATGTTACAAATATGAATGTACAAATAGCTACGGATATTAATTAGATCAGGCTGCTTTAACAGCTGCTGTACTTTTTTTGATACATCTTCTTTATTTTTTTTTATTACTTACAAACTTATGGGCTATTTTCAGAAGAATTTGATGATATTAATAAACACTGTAACCTGAAAGACAACATGTAGAAATTTTTATTTAACTTAAAATTATATTCATTTATTTCTGTATACTGTTTTTGTACCTAAAATCAATTGAATTTCAAATTCAGGAATCGAATTGGAATTTTAAAGGCATTCTTAATTCAATTCTGAATGATGCATGACCCTGTTATCAGCAAATAGAGAAGACTGAATCTCTTCTGTTGTGAATGAACAGTTCTCTTTCATTCTCTTTCAGCATTTCTCACTACTGCAATGCTTCGATCATCGGATGATGTGTGGATTGGTTTTAATGATGTTAACTCGGAGATGCGTTTCTTGTGGACTGATGGTAGAGGTGTCAGCTTCACGAACTGGGCCAAAGGTCAGCCTGTATCAATGCCAGATCAATCTTCCAGGGCATTTGGCTACTTTGACTCAGAGGTAAGTGTTTACATTTTGTTACTGACAAGTTTAATGAGAAGTTTAATATACCACGATAACAATATGCACAGTAACCATAAATTATCAATGGTAAACTGCTAAAGTCTGTAACATAAAACCACTGACTTTTTATAAGTCTGATAAAATGCAGTATGCACAAGTCTGATAAAATGCAGTATGCACAAAACATAAAACTGACCATCATGTGTAACGCTGGTGTCTAGGAGTGGATGAGGAAGTGAGGAGACGCAGGAGTAGACTATGAGTTCTTATCCCTTGTAGCAGCTAATTCTGTTTTTGTGATGCAGTTTATTGGTGAAGTTCAGTTGTTAATGAGGACCACTGCACAGGGGAAGAAACTGTTTTGTGTCTAGTTGTTTTGGTTTTTATGGCTCTGTAGCACTGGAAGATGTGATGATCAGGGTGTGAGGGATCTTTAATGATCTTGTCAACCCGATTCCTGGATCTTGCCTCATAGAGATCTTGTGGGTGGGGGGGTGGAGGGGTTGGGCAGACTGCAGCCGATGATTTTTCCAGCTGAGTGTATGATGCGCTGGAGTCTGCCTAGTTCACGAGCCGTGGCTGACCCATACCAGATGGTTATGGATGAGGTGAGGATGGATTAAATGATGGCAGTGTAGAATTGTACCATCAGTGACTGTGGCAGGTTGAACATCTTAGGCTGTCTCAGAAAGTGTATCCTTTGTTGTGCTTTTTTGGCTATGGAGATGACTTTGAGGAAGGCATTACGTGACTGAGTCCAGCATATTCAGTGAGAAATTCGGGCTGCTACTAGCCCTAGACTACACCGGTAATACATAACTTGTGAATTCGCTGTCATTTAATTCTCTGTGTCTGTTTGGGTCGGCTCTGCATTATCTCAAGGGATAAAAGCATTTTGTGTTCAGAGAAAATCATTGGCAGCCTGCTCCCTTCCCTGTACATCTCCAGAATGAGAAGCAGTGCGTCTGATCACTCGCACCATGGACACTTTCATAAACAGGGACACTTCTGTCATCTCTCCCTCTCCATTATTTCATCTCATTCACATGCTTCTGACACCATCATAAAACTGAGTGAGATGAAGTTAATGTTTGAGTCGACATTCGGGATAATATTCATTCAACACTGTGCTTTTCACATCATGAAGCCATACCAACTCATACAGGTGGTACATCTGCCCTTTTTGCAGCACATGGTTCAAATGTCAAAATAAGATTTTTTAATTGTCATTTTATCATCCGTATATAAAGAAGAATGGAATAATGACTGAAATGTTCAGGAAAAACATTAATTTTGTGACTGTTTCTTCGTGAGAAGAATATTTTGTATTAGAGGCAAATGTAAACTAAAGCAATTGCCGCAAACCAGTTGCGGAAGTAGCTTTACCCTGCAGTGACATAGTTTCCGATTCTTGTGAAAAAAGCTAATTCTCTGATTGGTGAATCTTTCCCTGCAGGATCATGGGTAGTGTAGTTCCCTATCTGTCACTCACTCGACGTTGTGTCGATGTAGTGACACTAGGGGTCACTCTTGGGAGCCCCAAACACCTCTGATTTTTTGAAAAAAGGCCAATGAGAATTGGTGAGTGGAACCCTCCACTCTCCCCTGAACCCTCGCGGCTGGACGATTGGTTCCTGGGCTCGGGGCACCCGGCATCAAGATCACGGCAGTAAACCTGAAGGACGTGTACTGCCACGTTTTGGTCTTACCTCGACACAGACCCTTCCTGTGGTTTGCCTTTGAAGGCCAGGTGTACCAGTACAAGGTCCTCCCCTTCGGCCTGTCCTTTTCCCCTCGCATCTTCATGAAGGTCGCAGAGGCAGCCCTTGCCCCGCTAAGGGAAGTGGGCGTCCGCATCCTCAACTATCTCGACGACTGGCTAATACTAGCTCACTGTGTTGCTGTGTGCACACAGGGACCTTGTGCTCCGGCACCTCAGCCGACTGGGGCTGCGGGTCAACTGGGAAAAGAGCAAGCACCTCCCCAGTTCAGAGCATCTCTTTTCTCGGTTTGGAGTTGGACTCAGTCTCGATGACAGCATGCCTCACGAATGAGAGAACGCAGTCGGTGCGGAACTCTCTGAAGGCGTTCAGACGGAGGACAGTGGTTCCACTGAAACTTTTTCAGAGGTGCCTGGGGCATATGGCATCCTCAGTGGTGGCCACACTGCTCGGATTGATGCATATGAGACCACTTCAGCACTGGCTTCAGACTTGAGTCCCGAGATGGGCATGGTGCAACGGGACACATCGCATGACCATCACGCCGATCTGTCACCACCTTTTCTACGGGCAGGGGTTCTCCTAGAGCAGGTCTCCAGGCACGTCGTGGTTACAACAGATGCCTCCAAGATGGGCTGGGGCGCCAGATGCAATGGGCACACAGCCACCAGCCCCTGGACTGGCCCACAGCTGCGCTGGCACATCAACTGCCTAGAGTTGTTGGCAGTACTGCTCGCCCTGCGGAGGTTCCGGCCGTTGATCATGGGCAAGCACGTGTTGGTCTGGACGGACAACACAGTGACGGTAGCATACATCAACCATCAAGGTGGTCTATGCTCCTGTTGCATGTCACAACTCACCCACCATCTCCTCCTCTGGAGTCAGCAGCACCTCAAGTCGCTACAAGCCACTCACATCCCGGGTGACCTCAACACCGCAGTGGACGCGCTGTCACATCAGGTTACCCTCAGGGGAGAGTGGGGACTCCACCCTCAGGTGGTCCAGCTGATTTGGAGTCAATTTGGTCAAGCACAGGTAGACCTATTTGCTTCCCTGGAATCCTCCCACTGCCCGCTTTGGTACGCCCTGACCAAGGCACGCCTCAGTATAGATGCACTAGCACACAGCTGGCCCCCTGGACTACGCAAATATGCATTTCCCCCAGTGAGCCTACTTGCACAGACCTTGTGCAAGGTCAGGGAGAACGAGGAGCAGGTCATCCTAGTAGCAACCTACTGGCCCACCCAGATGTGGTTCTCAGATCTCATGCTCCTTGTGACAGACCCCCCCCCGACAAATTCTCCTGAGGAAGGACCTTCTTTCTCAGGGAGGGGGCACCATCTGGCACCCGCAACCAGACCTCTGGAATCTCCACGTCTGGCCCCTGGATGGGACGCAGAAGACCTAATTGGTGACCCGCGGTGGTAGACACGATCACTCAGGCTAGGGCTCCCTCTACGAGGCGCCTGTATGCCTTGAAGTGGCGTCTATTTGCTAAGTGGTGTTCTTCTCGACGCGAGGACCCCCAGAGATGTGTAGTCAGATCGGTGCTTTTCTTCCTGCAGGAGAGGCTGGAACCTTGAAGGTGTATGTAGCCACTATTTCGGCACATCATGATGCAGTAGATGGTAAGTACTTGGGGAAGCACGACTTGATCATCAGGTTCCTGAGAGGCACTAGGAGGTTGAATCCCTCCAGACTGCGCCTCGTCCCCTCGTGGGAACTCTCTGTAGTCCTTCAGGGTCTACAGGGAGCTCCCTTTAAACCTTTGGAGTCAGCTGAGCTTAAGGCACTCTCTTTGAAGACTGCCCTCCTGACTGCGCTCACTTCCATCAAAATGGTAGGGGACCTGCAGGCATTCTCTGTCAGCGAATCATGCCTGGAGTTCGGTCTGGGTTACTCTCACGTGATCCTGAGACCCTGACCAGGCTATGTGCCCAAGGTTCCCACGACCCCTTTTTGGGATGAGGTGGCGAACCTGCAAGTGCTTACCCAGGAGGAGGCAGACCTATCCTTGGCGTTGCTGTGTCTGGTGCGACTGCAAATTCCACTCGCCAATTCTCATTGGCCTTTTTTCAAAAAAGCAGAGGTGTTTGGGGCTCCCAAGAGTGACCCCTGGTGTCACTACATTGACACGTCTCGTTCCCTCCATCAGGGAATGGAGGTTACGAAAGTAACCATGACTTTCCCACAACAAATTCTGCTACAAAATTCGATTTTTTAAAAATTAAGTTGAAATAACAAGGACTAATGACCTTAGCAGAAGAATATACACTTGATTAACAACCTCAGAGCACAGTAGTTCTCTCTTTTAATGTTCATAAGATATTGTTAAAAAAAAAAAAATGAATGGGAGTTTTACTTTCAGATCACGAGTGTTGCACTCCATTACCTGTCAAACTGTTAAGGATAGTAGATGGTTTCACTATTTATTTAAAAGTATTTATTATCCCGTTGAAGTATTTAAAAGTTGCTCAAAAAATTTAATAGTTCCTTTCAGTTGGCTGGAAGTTTGTATGCTTACATGCTAGAGTCTTTGAAATCATGATCAGTTTAATTATATCACTTGTGCAGAACACTGTACAGCTTTAAAAATGCAAAAATAAGCAATTATCACTAACTGATGATTTTATAGTTTAATGGTGCTGTAAGTGATTGCAGCATTCTGAAGCTTTCATGTGACTAAGCATTGAATTAACCACGCCCCTCTCATTCCAAAACCCCGCCCTCCAAAGATCATTTTGAGACCAAAACCGAGCAAAAGAGCAGTACTGTTTTTCCTGTGGCTGTCAAATTCAACAGCGGCATGATCACACCCTCAACTGACAAACATTATGAATCATAGCCTCAATGATCCGCTTCAAATGAGAACAAGCAAAATGAATGACAAGTGAATAGCGTCAATGTCCGCGGTCTGAGGACACATTTTTGTTTGCTGTTTACAAAGTCTACATCTCTCACAGAGACCGGTGAGAAATCTCAGGACACTTATTTCATTCATATCTTTAAGGGAGTAGGAAAATGTTTTGCATACTTTTCTATAAACTAACTATTTTCCTCTCCAATTTCAGAACACAAATTCAGTTTGTCTGTAGTCTTACTACTCATGCATCTCTAATTTACCTTCTTACATCTGACTCACAATACAAAGTGATTTTGGGACTGTGTCTTTTCAAATTGAAGAATATATTTTCAGCAATGTCCAAGTCCACCTGTTCAAAATGTTACAAAGAGCCCATGGCTGCCAACAGATGCATTTAATCATAGTCTTTCTAGCAGGGGGGTCATGTGACACCATGCGAGAAGCAGAAGTGTGAGCGACTGGCTCTGCACACTTTGCTAGTTTTTTAATTATTTTCATGTTTAGTCCGGTGAGATGTGATACACCCAGTTACATATCTGCTCTTTGAGGTAAACATGGCAAAGAAGTCAAAATCCTCAGACTCTGGAAACATTAAAAGACACTTACGTGCACTAGCTGAAACCTCTGGCGGCCTTTCGACTTGATTTGGATGGCACATCGGGAGAAGAAATTAGCGTCAACTGTCCAACATCTCAGTGATGCTGACGAAGGTTGTTGCTGACTCGGAGGATCTCGCTGTAATACATCGATTGATTACGGCGATGGAAACAAAATTCTCTGAGTTGGTCACAAGAGTGGCAGAAGTTGAAAGACAGATCGATTATCTGGAGTCATCGGAAAGGGAATTATCTGCTAATCCGCCCGTGTCCAAAACAGATTTGGAATCCATTTTGTAAAAATTGGAAGATCTCGAAAATAGGAATCGAAGGAACAGTATACGAATTGTTGGAATTCCTGAGCATGAAGACGGAAGAGATATGGTGAAATTCCTTGATGAGCTTTTCTCGAGTCTGCTCGACATATCAGGCCATAAACTGGAAGTCGAGCAAGCTCACAGAGTCCCGGCTTGCAGGTCTGCTGAGAGAGACAGGCCCCGATAAATTCTGGCCAAATTTCTGAGATCATCCAATAAAGATCTCGTGTTGCGCCAGGTGAGGAGCAAAGGAAAGCTTTCTTGGATGAATCACAGTATTTTCTTGTTCCCGGACTTTGCGAATTGGACAAGAGAGATGAATGTAAGAAACTCTTACATCAACGGAATATAAGAAACTCTTACATCAACAGAAAATCAATTTTGCACTGATGTTTCCGGCCAGACTGAGAATAGAAACGAAGGATGGCCGCAAAGTGTTCACGTGTTCCAATCAAGCACTGTCATTCATAAATACATTGGAGTAAGCCATTTGATGTTTCTCATGTGAGTGGACTGACTTGCTGTGCTTAATTTGGCTGTCTGGGGAAGCTGGGTGCCATTTTTGTTTCTTTTTGTTTTGAATCCGCCTAGCGGCTGGAGTTTGTTTTGTGGAGTGTCACTCTTTCAAGAAACATTTGCATTGACGCATTTACATTTGCATTGACGCTTTCATCCACGAAACTGGGACACCTGTTCCGCCTGGTGGCTGGAGTTTGTTTCGTGGATGAACCTATCTTCGAGACAGCTGTGGATGAATCTGCTTGTTCTTTGTGCTTATGCCTTCTATTGGCTGGAGTTTGTTTCATAAAATTTCTTCTGTTATATAATTTTGCCTCACAAGATTTGTGCAGAGGCACCGGACTTGAGCAATCTGATGTAAAGTTTTCGCGGGGTTTCTCGTAGGCGTGCATGGACTCTTTGAGTTTAGAGGGATTGACGCCGGTTGGCACTGTCATGTGTGGGGTTAATGCATAATTATATAACAATTATATAAAAATGTCAAAGGTTAATATGAGTGGACTGTCTCTCTCCACGTGGAATGTGAATGTGTTGGGGCACCCCATAAAAAGAATAAAAAGAAGGAAGGTTATTTATTTTCTTAAATGTAAGAAATATAATATAGTGTTTCTTCAAGAAACTCATCTTTCCCTGCAGGAAGCTGAAAAATTTGGGAAGATATGTGGTGGACATGTTTTCTTTAGTGTTGGCTCAAGTAAGAGTAGGGGGGTCATTATACTGATAAATAAACATCTATAATTAAAATGACTCAAACAGATTAAAGATAAATTAGGAAGAGTCATTATTGTTTTAGCTGAAATTCAGGGGCAAAAGTTGACTTTGGCTAATATTTACACGCCTAATGCTGATGATCAGGGTTTTTTTATAGATCTTGAAGGGATGTTGCAAACCGTTGGCACCCCTCATGATATAATATTGGAAGGAGACTTTAATCTTTTGATGGACTCAGACCTTGATCATAGTGAAGCAAAAGTGTGTAAGCCCCCAAGAGCAACATTGACACTTCACAGAATTTGTAAAAATCTTGGTCTTACAGATATTTGGAGACTTTTGAACCCATCTGGGAGGGAATATAAATTTTTTTCATCTGTCCATAAAATTTATTCTAGAATAGATTTTTTTTATATATATCTAAATCCCTCATTTCATCTGTTGTTGATTGTTCAATTGGAAACATCTTAGTCTCAGATCATGCCCTGGTGAGTTTAAAAGTGTTGCCATATATGGAGAAATATAAATCATATAGTTGCCACTTTAACTTATCCCTTTTGCAAAATCCTGATTTTCAACAAATGTTAAAGGCTGAAATCAGTGTTTATATGGAGACCAACTGGTCCTCAGTATCTTATGTGGGCGTGGCTTGGGAGGCACTTAAGACGGTTCTTAGGGGTCGGATCATACAGTATGGCTCATTCATAAAAAAATCCAAAGCACGAGAACTCGTAGAGTTGGAAGGAAATATTAAAAGTGCTGAGGCAGAGCTGAAGCGCCGAATGTCATCTGATGGCCTCAGAGAATTGACCCAATTGAAACACAGATATAATACTATGTATTAAAAGTGGAGTTTTGGTTATTCAGGTCAAGACAGTCATACTTTGAGTCAGGGGACAAAGCAGGAAAACTTTTAGCTAGATACATAAAACAGAGAGAGTCTTTTTCTACCATTCCCTTAGTGAAATCTGCTGGTGGTGAAATATTTACCTCAGCTACTGATATTAATAATGCTTTTAAAGAGTTCTGTCTTGATCTCTATAGTTCCACATCTTCATTTACTGATGAAGATATGAGGAACTTTGTGGAACCGTTAGAACTCCCTAAATTGTTGACTGAGCAAAAAAATTATCTTGATTATGAAATAACCTTGGAGGAGTTTGACGAGGTAATTAAGGCCTTACCTACAGGCAAGGCTCCGGGGCCAGATGGTTTTGCCGCTGCATTTTTTAGATCTTATGCTACAGTATTGGTTCCACATTTGCTAGAAGTTTATATGGAATCTTTAAAGAATGGAAAGCTTCCCCCAACCATGACACAAGGATCTGTCTGATTTTTTTAAAAGGACAAAAATGCAAGCGAGTGTAAAAGTTACCGTCCAATTTCCCTGATCCAGCTAGATGTAAAAATGTTGTCAAAAATTCTAACCAATTAAGTAAAGTTATGACATCTCTTATACATGTAGATCAGGTGGTGTTTATTCAGGGCCGCAGCTCTTCTGATAATATTAGGCGTTTCATCAATATCATGCGGTCAGTGGCGAATGATCAGACTCCGGTCGCGGCCATTCCACTTGACACTGAAAAGGCATTTGATATGGTAGAATGGAATTATCTTTTTAAGATTTTGGAAATATATGGGTTCGGGAATACTTTTATTGGTTGGATTAAGTTACTTTAAAGACACCCTGTAGCAGCGGTACAAACAAACGGATTAATTTCAGATTATTTTACTCTGGATAGGGGTACTCGGCAGGGTTGCCCTCTTTCCCCATTATTGTTCTGTCTTGCCCTGGAACATTTGCAGCCATGATTAGAAAGGAAGATTATTTTCCAGGGGTGATGGTGGGAGGTGTGGCGCATAAGCTTCTGCTTTAAGCAGATGATATTTTATTATTTGTCTCTGACCCTACTAGATCTATGCCTTGTCTCCACAGAATTATTCATTCCTTTTCTAAATTTTCGGGATACAGAGTTAAATGGTCTAAATCCGAAGCTTTGGCGCTGACAGTGTACTGCCCAGTAACGGCTTTTCAACTGGGCACCTTTCATTGGCCCAAACAAGGCATTAAGTATCTGGACATTTTATTCCCAGCAAATGTGTCTATTAGTTAATTTTGACCCCTCAATTTAAAGGTTTTCGAGCGATGTGGGCAGGTGGGCTTCATTACATTTATCTATGATTGGGAAGGTTAATGTTATTAAAATGTTAAAATTTAACTACTTGCTACAGTCTCTCCCTGTAGATGTTCCCCTCTCTTATTTCAAACAATTTGATAGCATAGTGAAGTCCTTTATTTGGAATGGAAAGCATCCCAGGTTACCTTTCAATAAGTTACATAGGCCGATTGACAAAGGTGGGCTAGTCCTACCCAAGATTTTGTTTTATTATTACTGTATGCATTCGGTCTCAGACATTTGGCTCATTGGTCGCTTCTACCTGAGAGAGCCCCTGCCTGGTTTCTTAATGAACAAGATGTTCTTGCCCCATTTCGCCATTGCAAAGCCTTTCAATAAAACTAACCGGAGAAGTTAAGTCACACCCCGTTATTTCGCATTTGCACATGGTTTGGACTAAAGTGTCCAGAGTGTTTAATTCAGGCATTTATTTAAATGTTGCCTCAAGCATATGGCTGAACCCTAAATTAAATCTTAATAAGTCCACTTTCTGTTGGTCAGAGTGGATTGGGAGGGGGGTTACTACGCTCGGTGACCTATATGATAGTGGAGTACCGAGATCTTTTGATAATTTGGTTCAACATTTTAAGATTCCTGGATCCCAGTTCTTCGGGTATTTACAGCTGCACCACCTGTTCTGTACTATTTTTGGGAGTAGTTCACACCCCCCTAAAGCGGCAGATACTCTGGAAATGGTGATTACTGCTTATGGGAAAGGTCATGAAGCTTCTGTGTATTACTCCCTGTTAATTCAGAGTCTGGGGGATGGAGCTTTTCGGGGAGAAAGATTTAAACTTGGTATTGGAGGAGGGAGAGTGGGCTAGGATTCTAAAAAACATCAAGTCTGCATCTAGAGATGCAAGGATCCATCTGATGCAATTTAAGATTTTGCATTGGTTCTACTGGACCCCCTCTAGATTGTATAGGCTTGGTCTTAAAGACTCACCCACATGCTGGCGATGCCAGTCAGAAGACAGGGACACAACCCATGTTTTGGTGGTTGTATTAAGATTCAGGAATTTTGGTTGAGGATCCAGCATTTTGTGTGTGATGTACTGGACACTCAGTTTTCATTTTGCCCCAGACTCTGTATTTCGGGTGATGGAGGGGTCCTGAATATAGGAGATAAAAACATGAAAAGCTGGGTCCTAACCAGCGTGATGATTGGCAGACAGCTAATCCTTAGGGGATGGAAGTCAACTGATGCACCCTCATTTCGTGAGTGGAGATGACTTCCAGATGGCTGGGGAACCTGTCGATTCACGGCAGAAAATGGGGCAGTTATTTGTCTCATTTGGAGGGGTCCTAGTGTGGGGCAGTGGAGGGAGCCAATTTTATTTTTTATTTTTTTCCTATATGTTGAACTTTTTCTTTTTTTATGTTCTTATATATTTCTATTTGTGTTTCTGTTTATATGTGGGTATGAAGTTATTTTTTATTTGTGCACAGGGGTGGGGGAGGGTTATGAAGGGTTATAAGTTGATTCCAAATGCATAATTTTGTGGTTACATTTATTTTTGTCTGTCTTGGAATCAATAATAAAAAAAAAAAGTCTTTCTAGTATGTCAGTCCACTGTTGGCCATTTTTGGAAAGCTCTACTCTCTAATAGTCTACTTTGGACTATTTCCAGTCATGCCAGTGCAGCTCCTATCAACTTGAATGGGGGAATACTGAAATCTCAAAAACGGTTGGTCAAGATTACAATCAAAGAACATATATTTTAAATCAGCAGTAAAATCTGACAACGCTGGTATCATAAATTGTGCTTCTTCACCTCAGATTACGCTAAAAAACAAAATTTTCCCAACTTGTATAGCTAAGGTGCATGCACGTTCTCGAGTTGATTGACAGGCGATGTCTGTATCTAAAAGGTGATTGGCTCTTTTACCTGTACAGCGGGACTTCCTTTTTCTACAACCGTTGACAGTTGGGCACTCAGAGCTCCTTGGTTGAGCGTTCCAATTTCTCCCATTCATTTAAATAGAAGTGACCCCTTTCTGCTAAATAGTCTCTGATTTAATTTTTACTTTTGTACCATGCAAATGCACATTTGTCATCTGTTCTCCCACACACCACGCATTGGCAAAAACTAGCAGTTGTGTCTCTGAACTTGCACATCTTCAGTTCAGGGTTCTTGCTGTTGAGACTTTTGTGCCGCTATTAAGTGCTCACAATTTTGCTTTTCTCATTATGGACATCTCAAGAATGCATCGTACCAAATACTTCTGTGTGACATACTTTAAAGACTTCAGTTCTTCATGGACTTACAGTCAGTGTTCTCACTTTATAAATGGTTTTACAACGATCATTATAAGATTTTGTCGTCCATATTTCACCTTTAAGTCAGCTTATTTGCTTAATGTGACTCAACAGAAGAGGAGAAGGAAAGTCTCAGTCTATTTCATAATCCTTGTTATTTAAATTGACATGGATGAAAATACCAGAGTAAGTTACAGCAAATGGAATGCCACAGTTTTTCTATTGCTCATCCGTGCTGGTTTTCTCCATTTCAGTCAGATCTTTGGGACTCTGTGTTGGGACGTGACCATTTCATAGTACCAGTAGAACGGGTAGGTGTCCAACATGTTCATATATTTTCAGAGCAAAGAGTGCAACAGCAGAAATTAGGGGCCAAGCATCAAAGACGTACACCTTGCATCTGTTAGTCTTATTATAAATCTGCTTCGGGCTGGGAATCATGGTAAAAAGTTATGAAATTTGGTGCAATGATTGGGGAAAACCTGAACACCACTTGCACCATTTCTGGGGTTGGTCTCCCAAACCCTTCAGCGCCACCAGCAGTTCAAGGACTTTTCAGCGTGCAACTTCAGAAACGTTTGTAATTCTTGACTGCAAAATTTTCTTTATCATTAGTTATTAATGGAAAAAAATATGTACAAATATATTTTCTTCTCCTACAGATTTTGTCCAGTCTTCACCAGATTTGGCTCACTTGATCATTCCTCCCAAAAGACATTGGATGCGCTTTTGATTTTCGAAACTGTTCTCCAGTTCCGCCCTTATGAAGTTGTTGGAGTAAACTCCTTATAGAAAGTGAGGCTATCTTGCCAACGCGTTTGAATAACTTGCCCCAAAGCCTTCAGCTGTTTCTGCTCTCTTTCGATTCTTTGGGTTATACAGAGTACAAAGATGCCCATCTTTCAGCATTTTTTTTGCACTACTCAGCCAACAGAGTTTGTTAAATTCTTAATATTTTGGGGCCAGACTACCCTTCCATTCAGAGCATAATTTAAAGTATTCCCAACCATTCATTTGTAATATGCTAATGAAGTAGATGGTGGTGATGCCACACAGGAAGGGAAGTTGTATCTTGTCAATGCATCAAACTCAGCTGCAGACCGTGAGCTGAGTAACTTTGAACTTTGGGGACTGCGCCCCCTGGTGCTCACACCTGGTGGTGTAAATTATTTTCAAATCTTCAAATTTTCTAATCTAAAATAATTGTTCAGGTGTTCGCTGTGCTTGAGCCCCATAATTTCTGCTTGCAGCTTCATTTCTGCTTACATCTGTCTTTTACATCCACCAGTCTATATTGAAAACTTTTCAACAGTTGTGGAATGCAGATTTTTTTTTTTTTTGGAATGCACTAAAAGTGTCAGTCACCATCCACAATGTCCACTCATGTCTGAAGAAATCATGTCAGGACAGTCTATTTCTAGATCTGATGATATGTCAATTCAATGGGTTCTCGTGGATACAGGTCTCATCACATTTTATATTTAAACTCAAGTATGCTTTTTACTGACACTGTTGTCTTCTTAGTAACCAAGTACAATAACTTTTGAAAAATAAATAAATCTTTATTAGTGGCGAAAAGGTTTGTCGTAGTGGAAATTATGCGACAACTGAAGGACAGCCATGTATAAGTAAAAATATTATAAATAATTTTCATACAACAGATATTGAAATGTTTTAGGTTTATATATATATATATATATATATATATATATATATATATACACCGATCAGCCACAGCATTAAAACCACCTGCCTAATATCATGTAGGTCCCCCTCATGCCGCCAAACAGTTCTGACCCGTTGAGGCATGGACTTCTCAAGACCTCTGAAGGTTTTCTGTTGTATCTGGCACCAAGACGTTAGCAACAGATCCTTTAAGTCCTGTAAGTTGCGAGGTGGGGCCTTCATGGATCTGACTTGTTGGTCCTGTTACTCTGTCAGGTTTTTGTCTGACGGGACTGTGACATCATCACCCCATGTTCTGTCTTGTGTTTTGTGTCCTGTCTTTGTGTTGAGCGCACAGGTCCTGGTGTGAGTTACCGCCATAGTCCTGTCACTCTATCAGATTGGGGGTTTGTCTGATGGGACCATGACATCATCGTTCCCTGTCTGTCTTGCGTTTTGTGTATGCTCTTTGTCTAAGCTCTTCAGTCGCCCTTGTTCGTGTCCAGAGCATGGTGTCTGGATCCTGACTTCCTGTCTGGTTCGGTTTCTTTCTGTGTCGGGATCCGGACACTCATGCTCCATGTTCTGTTTGTTTTGGTGTAATTGTGTTGACGTTTTCCCTAATGTGTTTCAGGTGCCGCTGGCATGCGGAATCAGCGTTTCCATGGGAACCCTGATTGTTTCCATGGGAACGTTGATCAACTTTCAGCTGGCGAGCGGCACCTGTCCCTGTCCCTTGTTTGTTCCTGCTTATTTAAATCCCTTTGAGTATCATGTTCATTGCTGGATTGTTGAATTTGTTTAGTGTTGAAGTGTGTTTGGTGTGAAGTACCTTACCTCACACTCTTTGACTAGTTGGTCCTGTCTCGTGTGTCTGTTTGGTTGCCCATCTCTGCCCATGTGTCGGGAGTGTGGTTGCCTTCCAGTTTGCTGTACGCTTGTTCTCTGCGCTCATGAATCTTTAACAGAGGATTCCTCGTCTCTGCCCATGTGTCGGTAGAGTGGTTGCCTTCCAGTTTGTTGTATGCAATGGGCTTCAGCAGAGGTTTCCTCGTGGTTCTGCTCCTTGCCGTCACTTGCAGGAACGCTCTTCATGGAGGATTCCTCATAACTCTTCTGAAATTATTATTTGAACTGTAAATAAATCCTTTGAACTGCTCCTCTGTTCTTGGTTCTCTGTCTTGCTCTAAGACAGGTCTAGCACATCTCATAGATGCTTAATAGGATTGAGATCTGGGGAATTTGGAGGACAGGTCATCACTTTGAACTCTGTCATGTTCCTCAAACCATTCCTGAACAATTTTTTTGCAGTGTGGCAGGGCGCATTATCCTATAAACAAAATCTACATAAAAAGCACTTGAAAAGTGGAAAAAAATAAATAAAAAAATAAAACATTAAAAAAATACAAATAGCATAAATGAAGGCATGATTAAAAAAAAAAAAAGTTTCCAATACAGTTTTAACGTGACCTTCATTTAAAAAATAACAGTTAAAAAATAACCAAAATTGAAATCAATAACCAAAATTGAAATCAATAAACCTGGGACATAAAAAGTTCCCTTAGTGGAATAAATACATAGTTTGTGCTTTTTGTCCATTATTGTCATTGTATGCCTTATATACACTCATAATACCTCTATATAAACCTTGTTGTATAGTTGCAGCAAAGTACAAGTAGAAAATTACAAGTACCAGTGATTTTTTTAACTAAATGCATTTTACACTTTATTAAATATTCTAAACTGTGTTTCCTGCATAAGTATGACTGTGTCGTCATGGTGAGAAGCCCTAACAAGATGACGGGTTTGTGGAAAGTTGAGAACTGTGGAGATCAGAGAGGATTCATCTGCAAAAGGAAAACAGGTTGGAGAGAACAGAAATCAGTGCAAACACTTTTCCTTAACAATTAGATACCAATACAATCGTTTTACATTACTACATCACAAATACACTGGTCATAACTTAAGACATTTGTGTAGTTTAATGTTATCTCTTGCATTACTAATTAATTGATGAACCTGTTGTTATTAGTTGTAATAATTGATAGCATAATCGCCTCTAGTGTATAACTTGTATTCATTCAATGAATGTGTTTTAGATGCTCAGCTCCCTAGTCAGGTGACTACAGCAATGCCTCAAAAGTTCTTCACTATGGGCAACGATTCATACAAGGTGCAGCTGGAGAAAATGAGCTGGGATGAAGCCAGGAGACAGTGTAAAGCAGATGATGCTGATCTAGCTAGTGTGCTGGACTCCATCAGTCAGGCGTACACCGTCCTCAGAGTCAGCAAACTCAAAGAACCGCTGTGGATCGGACTCAACAGCAACATGGTACAAATATATATATATATATATATATATATATATATATATATATATATATATATATATATATATATATATATATATATTAATAATAATTCAACTGTGATATAAATTGTTAATTACTATAAGAAGGCTAATTCACCTTGGTTTCTCTCAGGATCTTCCATTCGGTTTTTAGAAAAGTGGTTTTCGATTTATGAGGGAATTAAAAAAAATTATATAACATAAAGTAAATACAGTTATACCTCAAACTTCGTGAATTTTTAAGCCACGGTGACTTTTAAAAAAACGAGTTGCTGAGTAAAGACAGTTTCATCAAGCACAAAAACTCACATCCTTGTAGTAGTTGTAGTCCTTGTTTAGCAACTTTTTGTTTTGGAACAAAATGTGAAAGTCTCTTCAAGAAAAACCCAATGGAAATTCCAGGGGGTACCAATGAACTGAAAATGCATAAACAACTCTATTGCAATATTTTCTGTTACATATAAATGAGCATGCTGCAATAAATGATAGTACGTAAAATTAATTGAATTTGTTTGCTACAGACAGGTGGGCGGTACCGCTGGGTGGATAACTGGCTTCTGAGCTACAGTAAATGGGCGACAGGAGAGCCCAAAAACAATTTAGCTTGTGTGTATATTGACACAGACGGTGACTGGAAAACCACAGCATGCAGCAGCAAGTATTTTTCCCTCTGCAAACACTCCTCAGGTATTTTAATTTACATTCTACAAACAATAATGTCTAAAAACAATCTGCATCATCATTTAATAACTAGTGAATATAATGTGAGCGGTTATTGCTTTTGTGATAATTCACTTCACATGTATAATATAGTTTTTCTCTCTAGTAAATAATTTACTGTAGTAAATGTAATAAACTTTACTGTAATATTGACTGTAGTTAAAATTGCAGAACAATCAGTAGCTTATAAACTGAAAAAAAAAAAACTATTAAGATTTACTTAATTTTTTTAAGTTTTTGCACACAGTTTTTCTAAGTAAATTCCAATGGCAAGGGCGTAGATGTGGTTTGAACATTGGGGGGGGGGGGGGGGGGGTTACAGTATGAAGAATTGACATGTTTCCATTGATCATGGTATAAATATGGGTTACCTGCATGTAGCAATATTATTGCGTAGCCTACATTTAAAATTACATTCGGGGCTACAGTCAAAACATTCGGGGCTGAAGCCCTGGAAAAATGACCTGGCGACGCTGATGTTCATGGATAAAATCTTTTTTTCTTTGCTGTCTAGTCAAATGATGAAATATATAACAAAAAAACAAATATAGGCTTTTATTGGACAGTAAATCTACATGTCATGTAATTGTCAACTGCCCATATACAGTATACAGATTTTGGGCACAAATGTATCAAAACATGCACTTTATTCCATATACATCTTGTTATAAATTGCCAATTCTAGTTTAAGAATTCCGGTTGATTTGCTAACACCCCTCTTCCCCTCCACCCCACAGATATTGCCCCCACAGACCCCCCTCAACTGCCAGGGAACTGCCCTGAGTCAAAGAAACGTAAAACATGGATCCCTTTCAGAGGACACTGTTATGCCTTCCTGAACTCCATGTCAGACAACTGGGCTCATGCTACAGTGGAATGCATGAGGATGGGTACGACATTACTCTCTCTTGAGTCTACCGTAGTATAAACAATTCCTCTGTGCACCACAAAATATTAGCCTTGTTTTGTGTTCCACAGAGGAAAGAAACTCTTACATGTTTGGAACAACATGAGGATGAGTAAATAATGATGGAATACTGAGACAGATACTAACAGCACCCTTTAAAGTTAAAACTATGAGTGAGTATTGTCTCTAATTTCAGGTGCATCATTAGTGAGTATAGAAGACCCAACAGAATCTCAGTTTATCCATCAGAATGTGGAGATCCTGCAGGATGGAAGCAAATCATTCTGGATCGGCATGTACCGCAGTCATATGGGTGAGAAACTGGCTTAATCTGAACAAACAAAATATTCAAAATCATCTCAGTAGAGACAAATCATAAACATAATCTGAATGTGTGTGTCACAGGTGATTGGATGTGGATCGACAATATGGTGGTAGATTACACAAACTGGAAACCGCGGATGCCCAGTGACTACGGCGACTGTGTGGAGGTCCAGTCCAGCACTGGGATGTGGAGTACCACCAGCTGCAAAAGTTATAGGCCTTATATATGCAAAACTGTGAAAGGTGAGTCAAACATGCATTTAAATACAACATTAATAATGTATATTGTTCCATTTAGTTCAATATGAGAAGATATAGTTTTTATGAAAACGTAAAAATATGTCTTTGTATTTCAGTTTTACCACCGACAGAGAAATCATCAATTCCACGTATGTAGTCCATCTTTATTTCACTGTAAGATTGTAATATAATTAGGGCTGTCAAAACAGTGCATTTAAAAATAAAATAGAATAACTGAACACACTTAATGCATTTTCATTCTGAAAGCCTTCCTTTTGGTGAATTTATTTATAACTCATATTCAGATGTTACTTTTAACAAAAGCATATTGATTTGTAGTCTCTTAAAGACAAAATGTATTATTGTTGAAGTCAGTGGTACTAACATCGAAAAAACATCTTTGATTCACAATGTGTTCCTTATTCTAAATGTGATTTTAAACAAATTTTGATTCTGAATGACTAAATGATTCATATTATTTTGCATTCATGAACAACTGGATGCACTTCATTTTGAAAAGAAGAAAAATATATTTAAAGACATTTCTGAAAATTGGAGGTTTGAGGTTAATCACTATGAAAGGCATTGAGAATTAACATGATTAATTTATTTAATCTGTTGACAGCCCTAAATATTTCAAAATGCCGACAAACCTGCATACCAGTCAAAGGTTTAGACACATTTAACTAAATTCATATTTCTTGTGATCTTAAAAACCTTTTGAGCTAAAGGTTTATGCTTAAAAAGGGTATTTTTTAAGACAAAATATAAATATATTAAATAAAAAAATAAAAAAAGACTTTAAAAATTCCAACAGTAGTTTAAAGCTACTAAATACAGTTTTACCTATTTGTATTAAAAACAATAATAAAAACTACATATAGCAGAAGCTCACACTTAGCAACTGTAACACAACTGCAGTATTAATGGGAAGTAATTGCATATTGAATGTCACAGCTTGCTAATGTTAATATATATATATATATATATATATATATATATATATATATATATTATTTTATTATATATATATATATTTACATTTATGCATATGGCAGACCCTTTTATCCAAAGCGACTTACAGTGCCCTTATTACAGGGACAATCCCCCTGGAGCAACCTGGAGTTAAGTGCCTTGCTCAAGGACACAATGGTGGTGGCTGTGGGGATTGAACCAGCAACCTTCTGATTACCAGTTATGTGCCATAGCCCACTACGCCACCACCACACCACATATATATATATATATATATATATATATATATATATATATATCATCAAACAAGTTTAAATATTAGTCAAAGATAACACAAGTAAACACAAAATGCAGTTTTTAAATGAAGGTTGTTATTATTAAGGGAAAACAAAATCCAAACCTACATGGCCCTGTGTGAAAAAGTGTTTGCCCCACCTGTTAAAACATAACTTAACTGTGGTTTATCACAACTGAGTACAATTTCTCTAGCCACACCCAGGCCTGATTACTGCCACACCTGTTCTCAATCAAGAAATCACTTAAATAGGACCTGCCTGACAAAGTGAAGTAGACCAAAAGATCTTCAAAAGCTAGACATCATGCCGAGATCCAAAGAAATTCAGGAACAAATGAGAAAGAAAGTAATTGAGATCTATCAGTCTGGAAAAGGTTATAAAGCCATTTCTAAAGCTTTGGGACTCCAGAGAACCACGGTGAGAGCCATTATCCACAAATGGCGAAAACATGGAACAGTGGTGAACCTTCCCAGGAGTGGCCGGCCGACCAAAATTACCCCAAGAGCGCAGCGACGACTCATCCAAGAGGTCAAAAAAGACCCCACAACAACATCCAAAGAACTGCAGTCCTCACTTGCCTCAGTTAAGGTCAGTGTTCATGACTCCACCATAAGAGACTGGGCAAAAATGGCCTGCATGGCAGAGTTCCAAGACGAAAACCACTGCTGAGCAAAAAGAACATTAAGGCTCGTTTCATTTTTGCCAGAAAACATCTTGATGATCCCCAAGACTTTTGGGAAAATACTCTGTGGACTGACGAGACAAAAGTTGAACTTTTTGGAAGGTGTGTGTCCCATTACATCTGGCGTAAAAGTAACACCGCATTTCAGAAAAGAACATCATACCAACAGTAAAATATGGTGGTGGTAGTGTGATGGTCTGGGGCTGTTTTGCTGCTTCAGGACCTGGAAGACTTGCTGTGATAAATGGAACCATGAATTCTGCTGTCTACCAAAAAATCCTGAAGGAGAATGTCCGGCCATCTGTTCGTGACCTCAAGCTGAAGCGAACTTGGGTTCTGCAGCAGGACAATGATCCAAAACACACCAGCAAGTCCACCTCTGAATGGCTGAAGAAAAACAAAATGAAGACTTTGGAGTGGCCTAGTCAAAGTCCTGACCTGAATCCTATTGAGATGCTGTGGCATGACCTTAAAAAGGCAGTTCATGCTCGAAAACCCTCCGATGTGGCTGAATTACAACAATTCTGCAAAGATGAGTGGGCCAAAATTCCTCTACAGCGCTGTAAAAGACTCATTGCAAGTTATCGCAAACGCTTGATTGCAGTTGTTGCTGCTAAGGGTGGCCCAACCAGTTATTAGGTTTAGGGGGCAATCACTTTTTCACACAGGGCCATGTAGGTTTGGATTTTGTTTTCCCTTAATAATAACAACCTTCATTTAAAAACTGCATTTTGTGTTTACTAGTGTTATCTTTGACTAATATTTAAACTTGTTTGATGATCTGAAACATTTAAGTGTGACAAACATGCAAAAAAATAAGAAATCAGGAAGGGGGCAAACACTTTTTCACACCACTGTATATATATATATATATATATATATATATATATATATATATATATATATTATTTATTTTTATTAATTTTAATCAGTGTGTTAATGCTTGGGACCCTGAGGGTTTTAAAAATTTGGATTTGTTTCATATTGTTGGTCACTACATAGTTCAAATCAGTGTTATTTCACAGTTTTGATGACTTTTCTAACAGTATGTGGAAAATAGTAATAAAAAAGAAAGAGTAGGTGTGTCCAAACCTTTGACCGGTAGTGTATGTCTCTAAATTTGTACTCGAGAGTGTCTTTTCCTGTTGCTACTGTCAGTTATTCACTCTCTCAGTGTCTCTCTGTCCATTGCAGTGCCTGTGGTGGAGGACGCGCCTCACGGCTCTGCTGGCATCATTGTTGCAGTGATTTTGATCGTAATTGCTGTGGTGGGACTCTCCGTATTTCTGTTCTTTAAGAAAATCCCTCGGCCTTTCATTGGAGAGCGTGCGTTTGACAACAGACTCTATATCAACTCTGATCTGACACGCTCTCCTACCACTGTTGATACAAAGGGACTTGTGGCCAACATTGAACAGAATGAGCACGCCTAACACAAATACACACATAGAGACACACACAACCATCACTATTTTGAAACATCATGTCAATTGCACAAAATATTTAGGATATTTTGGAATATTTTGAATTGATATAGGAGGAGAACAGAGAATATCATGCATCTGGAATAAAAATTAGAGGTTTTTACTGCATGTTCTCATAAATATATTTAATATATCCAGGTATATGATTTAATGAATCCATGTATATGACTCCATTTTTAGTATAAAAAGATAAATCTGACAATGTATACAACAATTTTGAGTTTTACACTGTCTCTATGTGGTCTTTGTGACTGAAGATGTGTTTATAGTTGGGATAATATCATGTCACTAGTGAGTTGAGTAGCTGATCTTTTTTGTCAGTGTTTGGCACCTTTCTTGGCATTCTTAAGTTTCTTTTAAACTATTCTGCTGAATTTATGCAGCATGAGGTTGCGTAACATCAAACAGGATATTATCCAATCATGATTTTTGGATTTGTATGAGAGCAATAGGGTCATACCACACTAGAAGTGGTACAATAACACTTTTCTTAAAAGGTTAAAACCACTGCCTGATTTAAATAACAGCCACAATTTTGACACAACAGTAAATATTGTAACTTGGCATTCTCAAAATTTCTTAAAGGGATAGTTCACCCAAAAAGGAAAATTCTCTCATCATGTACTCACCCTCATGATATCCCAGGTGTGTATGACTTTCTTTCTTCACCAGAACACATTTGAAGAGAAACAGAAAAATATCTCAGGTCCTTAAAATGCAAGTGAATTCGCTCCAAAAATCAAGACAGTCAGTATATATGTCATCGTTACAACTCCAGGGGTTAAATGAATGTCTTCTAAAGCGATACGATCGCTTTTGGTGCAAAAAATATCAATATTTAAGTACTTTTTAACTATAAACCATAATTTCCGGTCAGCAGCAGTATAGGCATTTGTGTTGGCATGTTACGGACATAATCTCAAGTTCTTTTCTTGGTTGAGACATCCAAGATAAGCAGACAAATGCACCATAGTGAAAAGAAACAGATAAATACAGTCTAAACCAAAATCAATGAAGCTTCTGTACAGCATTCCTCTTTCTCACTTGTAAACAGCGCTGCTCTTCCCGCTGTGTCGCATGTGCCTCAGTTCTCACGTGTCTCACATGCCAACACGATTATGTCACACTTTAAGAGAATTGTTGGAAATCCTATGATTGTTCAACTTTCCTTCAGTGGGCAACTTGGTTGGACTTACGATAACATTTGAGGAAAAAATACCAAAGTAAAAAGTGAATTAAACACTTTCTCCCCCAAAAGACCGAGGTGTGAATGTTTGAGACATTAAGTGGGTACTTATACAGTACTCGCCTAATGGAATTTGTTACTAATTTACTACCAAAAAAAAAAAAAGGAAGATTTACTCAATGAACCCCACATGCATGAACACCCTCTCGGACTGCCCCCTGTACCCAAAACCCACATTGCTATATTGAGACTGATCATCTATGATCACTATGGCAACTAGAAACCTATTAGGGTTGAAGCAGCGATCTGTAATCCACTGAAAGCTGCACAAGCATAATTACTCATTAGAGGGTTTGATCTGGAATTCCCTCTTTACTCTCTGCTGTGTCTTTCATTCTGTAACATTCTGTTATTTCAACTGAAAAAAAAAAATCAAGGTTCATAAGTGATTGAAGGTAAGACTGTCTGCTTTGTGGAGAAATCTGTTAAGGAAGTCTTGAGCAGGGGTGTAGCATTCATTTTAAAAGTGTGTGTGTGGGGGGGGACACAGTCAGCACTTACAGTGCGGTATTAATATAGTAATATATTACAGTATATATTAATATATACTTATATATTAATATAATACTTATATCACACTTATATGTATTATTTACTTTTAATATTTGTAGTATTTTAAAAATTCAAGTATTGCAAATTGCAAAATTTTGCAGAATTAGCTGCAAAAATAAAGTGCATCTTGTGGAGCACTTGCTTCTGTTTCACACATGACAATAAAAGACTGAGCACAAGCTGGTCCTGAATAAATGATTCAATCAATTACAGTAATGACAATTGGGCATGTGCACAATTACATTTTTTACACTGTGCTTGTGCATTGTGGGATTTGAATGTATCCAAGTGGCTCGAGAGTTTTGGCTACATTCACCAAAATTCGTTCAGATCCATTTAATGATTCAGTGACCAGAAGGTGTTGATAAATGAGTGTCTTGTGTGAAATGAGTTCAAAAGAAAATTGTAATCCTTTACAATTTGTATGTCTAAAGACTAGGGCTGTCACGATTATGAAATTTGGCTGATGATTAATTGTCAAACAAATAATTGCGATTATGACGACTAATTGTCTGTTTTAGGGCTGTGACAATTAATTGTCTCATTAAGGGTTTTTACGACTAATTGTCATATAAATTGTCATATTTTTTAAGGTGTGCTTTTTTATGCTTGTTTGCTTTATACACCTTAAGAAGTAATTTTTACATATTTACCTTCAAATATGTAAATCAAATAATAAAATAGTGATAAACTATGATTTAATTTTTAGGCTTTAAAAGCTTATGAATGACATGAAAAATAAAATAAGTATCAAAATATTTCTAAATTAAAACATGTCTCTCTTTTTGGTCAACTTTAGTTTTGGTCAATATTAAACTTGTTTTTTGAACTCATAAATTTTATATTAAAATATCTATTGTCCGTATGTCTACATCGTTATGTAATCAATTTATAACGGAATTAGTTGTGTTTGACAACCATTATAAGAAAAATACATGAAAAATAATTAGATTATTTGTCTGAATAAAATTCTCCACCATTAAAATCATAATACAACGTCTCCTTGTATCCGCTCACAATTTCTATTGTAAGGAATTAGCTTTAATAAGGAATTATGATTAATTCACTTACTGGAGTAATATTAATCTCATGGTTTATTGAAAATAATATCAGAAATATTTTAAATATAGCTTTAGGGCCAGATCGTTGAAAAAAAATCAAGTGACGAGATTATTTATCAAAATATACCACAGTCAATATTTGAATACAAACAAGACTTTATTGCTAATCTAAACATAAAACAAATCTAACACATAAAAACATGAAACAGGTTGGTGAGTAAAGTGAAAAGAGTAGTTTGATCTATACAGAGAAAATTAACTTTATGGAGTCTGTAGAAAATGCCTTAAGAACCATTGATACTTAATTCTGTCTAACTCGATTTGCAATAGGGTAACGTCATGGTTACTTGTGTAACCTCTGTTCCCTGATGGAAGGAATGAGACGTTGTGTCAATGTAGTGACACTAGGGGTCACTTTTGGGAGCCTGAGACACCTCTGGTCTTTGATAAAAGGCCAATGAAAATTGGCGAGTGGTATTTGCATGCCACTCCCCTGGACATACAGGTATAAAAGGAGCTGGTATGCAACCACTCATTCAGGTTTTATGCTGAGGAGCCAAGACAAGGTCTGGCCATTTCAGCGGGTAGTTCTGCGTTGTGGCAGGAGGGACACAAAGTCTCATTCCCTCCATCAGGGAACGGTGGTTACACAAGTAACCATGACGTTCCCTGTCTGTCACTCACTCGACGTTGTGTTGATGTAGTGACACTAGGGGTCCCTATACAAAACGCCACAACTGGCTGAACTGTGTTACGTGAACTGGCGGTGTGTGACGGGCAGACCACTGTGTGCCTCATAGCCAGCACACCAGGTCGACACGTAACCTCCCCCAACATAGTTATGAACGTCGAACGGCCCTTTGGGGACAAGTCGACTACCCAAAAGATAGAGACAGGTCGTAACCCAGTCGTGGCCTCTTTTCCGCTTCTTTTTTTCCACTCCCTAAAAAAGAAGGGGGATTATCCGACTGGGCCCCAGGTCTAGTCGGGGGGTGTCCCTCCTAAGGGGAGGGCACCGCGGAGACCACACCTCACCTAATGAGAGGGGAGGATATTTAAGTGGAAAAATACGTCACATGGTCTTGCCGACCATGTGGAGAGTCTCATGGTAGATCCTACCCAACAGGGGAGGAGTTACTACAAACATGGAGACTGGGGTAGAGGGGCTCTGCCCAAGGAAGACGCAGTTTGCCAAAAGGGAAACGAATTAGCGGAAGATATACATCGCATGGGGTTTTACCTTACAGGGAACCACCACATGCGGAGCACCTACCCCAGAACAGGACTTTTAGTTAGCACGTGTACTGGGCGGCAGTGAGTCTCTCTGAAAACTCGACTGCCACAGAGCTCGGAGGAAGTCAACCAGTGAACATAGTTTGTGAACACTACTGGAAATTAATGGCACACGTCTTCAGCTCAAAAGTGGTGGAAGGCGCTATGTGCAAGCGATACTGCTTATCCGCTTGTATTGCGTGCCACTACCTGGGATGAAACCGGTTCCACCTGGAGATTGTAGAACCTTGCAAAGTTGTTGGGTGTTGCCCAGCCTGCTGCTCTGCAAATGTCTGTTAGAGAGGCACCCCTGGCCAGGGCCCAGGAGGCCGCTACACCCCTGGTAGAATGGGCTCGTAGCCCTACCGGGGGCGGCACGTCCTGGGCGTGATATGCCATAGCTATGGTGTCAATGAGCCAGTGGGCGATCCTCTGCTTGGAGACAGCGCTTCCTTTCCGCTCTGCACCAAAGCAGACAAAGAGCTGCTCAGAGATCCTAAAGCTCTGCGTGCAATCCAAATAAATGCGTAAAGCACTCACAGCAACGACAGGGCTGGGTCTGCCTCTTCCTGGGGCAGCGCTTGCAGGTTCACCACCTGGTCCCTAAAAGGGGTCGTGGGAACCTTGGGCACATAGCCCAGTCGGGGTCTCAGGATCACGTGAGAGTAGCCCGGACCGAAATCCAGGCACGTTTCGCTGACAGAAAACGCTTGCAGGTCTCCTACCCTCTTGATGGAAGCCCAATAATCATGGTTGTCTCAAATAATCGTGGTTATATCAAATAACCGTGGTCAGACGGTTATTTAATAATCGTGACAGACCTACTACAGACCTACAAGGAAACTTTAGTAGAGGTTTTAACCATTATATGAACAAAGAAAATCAATCATTTCCCTACAGTTTGTGAGCTGTTGACCATGACTTTTATCAAAAGACAATTATAATAGTCTTATAATAATTATGATGAGTTTCAATAACGTTCGTACGTTTTCATGTATAAAATAGCATGTCTACATATTTATTCACTTCAGTAAAACGCCGTTGTTCTAAGAACACAGCAGATCTATCCTTTTTCCTACAGTTTGTCGACTGCACACCAACATAGAGGTAAAAATCAGGAGCTGATATTAAAAATAGCTTTACATATTTAACACAGATCTAGTAATCTGCTTGAATTGGCAAAAAGAACCAATCAAACTTTTACCTCATGAACATAATGTGAAAAGCATAACTTAATGAAGACTCATGCGCTGATATAAATTCCACTTACAATGTGTGCTTAAAAGAAGGATTGTCTTTTGTTTTGATTTTTCTGCAGTGCATTTCACGTAATGCTGCCAATCAAGAACGTTATGCCGATAAATAACTCTCATTTGTGTGTTCCACATCTCTAGATTAATCATTTAGATCAACATCAATGCCAATAAAAAACATGGATAAATGAGCATTGTTGAAAGCAACTTTGTAGAAATGCACAGAGCCACGTTGATTAGACTGTCTGACTGACGGCCTATTACCTGTGATTGGCTGGATGGTCACTCAATCAGCCCAAACTAACAAAATGCAAAGAATTCTGTATACAAAACCACCATTTGGACTCAGTATGAGTTTAGCTTGGAAAAGTTCGGGGGACAAAATTCGCCTTTTTAAAGAGTGTGGGGGGCATTTTAGATAAAACATGAGACAATTTATATTTGAAGAAAACAAAATTCAAGATATCACATGTGAGTAGAGTAAATTTTAATTGTCTGTATTTAGGATGCATAAAATGTTAGCTATTTTATCAAGGCAATGGAATTGGCAATTTTATTTCAAAAATGTTAAAAATGTCATTTCCACAACCATCATTTCCAGCACAGAATTGTATTAAACACAATACAGAGTTTGAGATGTGCTGGAAATGACACTGGGGTGGGAATTGTCATGAATTTCATTTCATATTTAAAATGTTTTAATGAAACCTTTCAGTCATTCACAGTGCTTAAAGTGCCCAAAGTTTAAGAAACACCCCTTTGTGATGTTTTTAAGTTTTTGCTATAGAGGTTTTTATTGATGTTGTTACTTTTGCTATTGCCTAATGTTCATTCAAATACATTTACTATTAACTATCATTGTTAATATTAATAATTATTTGTGTTTAATATTTTTTTATGGGCATGATATTTTCAGGATGGTTTTAGTGAGGTTTGAGTGTCTAGAAACTGTTAAGAGCCCTTGCTGAAATAATTCTCTCAATCCATGTGCGCATAAACATTTATAGTGACAAGAAACAATCCAAGACCCTTGACTTTTCATAGTGCAGCCACACTATATTTGACAACTTTTTCTGTCGTTCACCCCAGTCCTCTTTGTGTCTGTCACGGTGCATGTGAGTATTGCTTATGTATTGGGGTAAAGAGCTGCTCATTAGTGATGAGGGGCCACTTTCTGACCTCCTGCTGTTCTGTGGGACATTAATTACTCTTCAATCAAATGAAAGATGCCTTCTCTCTCTCTCCCTTTCTATAACCCGTTCACTGTCTTTCCCTGCTGCCTTCACCCTTTGTTTCCATCTTTCAGTCTTCATCAAGTACGGTAGACTGTTCAAGCACCGGGCCAGATTTTACAGTGCCATGTTGTCATATAGTGTATACATTTTGTTCCTCGTGTCACTTGTAGTAACACTGTCAATTTTACATCCAATAGGATACCACAACAATATATATATATATATATATATATATATATATATATATATATATATATATATATATATATATAAATTCATGTAGTGAGTGTTTACTTGCACTCACTACACACTGATACACTGAATACACTGATAACTACCAAAATTTAGCTTATTTAAAAAAATCCGGCAATGCAAGCATACCGTGTTTACATGAGATTATCTCCTTTTGATGTCCAAATGTAAACAATCATGCGCACAACACTTTCGCCCATTAGATAAACTGGCAAGAACAATGGTAAAGGTCTATTTTAAATGCAACACGAAATAGATAATGGGCAAAATTCAACATGTGCTGGTCGGTTTACGCATAATCTGTTTATGACTTTGACCCGATAAAAGAAAACAGTTTAATGCATTTACATGACCACACAAGTTTTCATCTTATTAAGTATAATCGGTGTTAGATCGTGCATGTTAATGCATTCAAGGAGTGTGTTTACATGCAAACCAATAGGCTGATAACCACCAAAAATCAGTTTATTAAAAATATCAGAAAATGAAAAAAAAAAGAAAAAGAAAAACTAATTTAAATGAGTCTTGAAATCATTGGATTATTCTCTGCTTTTGACGTCAAACTGTAAATAGTCATGCACAAAATTACTGGATAAGCCGATATAAGAAAAACGACGGTACAGGTGTTTACATTCAATGCATGTTTGCTTATCGAGCAAACATGTCTGTGGATGATGAAGTCAACATGGGATTACATCATATCCTGCAACATCTGGACAGACCAGGGACATATGCAAGGATCCTTTTTGTGGACTTCAGTTCGGCTTTCAACACCATCATCCCAGCTATACTCCAGAATAAATTACACCAACTCTCTGTTCCCATGTCTATCTGTCAGTGGATTACCAGCTTTCTGACAGACAGGCTGCAGCTTGTGAGACAGGGGAAACTCACTTCCAGCACCTGTACAATCAGCACTGGTGCCCCCCAGGGATGTGTGCTCTCCCCACTACTCTTCTCCCTCTACACCAATGACTGCATCGCCAAGGACCCCTCTGTCAAGCTCCTGAAGTTTGCAGATGACACTACAGTCATCGGCCTCATCCGAGATGACGATGAGTCTGCATACAGAAGGGAGGTTAAACAGCAGGCTGTCTGGTGCAGTCAAAACAACCTTGAGCTGAACACGCTCAAAACGGTGGAGATGATTGTGGACTTTAGGAGGAACACCCCAACACTGACCCCCCTCACCATTTTAAACAGCACTGTGGCAGCAGTGGAGTCATTCAGGTTCCTGGGCACTACCATCTCACAGGACCTGAAGTGGGAGACACACATTGACTCCATTGTGAAAAAGGCCCAGCAGAGGTTGTACTTCCTTCGCCAGTTGAGGAAATTCAACCTGCCACAGGCGCTGCTGATACAGTTCTACTCAGCAGTCATTGAGTCTGTCCTCTGCACTTCAATAACTGTCTGGTTTGGTTCAGCTACAAAATCAGACATCAGAAGACTACAAAGGACAGTTTGGACTGCTGAGAGGATTAGTGGTTGCCCCCTGCCCCCACTTCAAGAACTATACACTTCCAGAGTGAGGAAAAAGGCTGGAAAAATCACTCTGGACCCCACTCATCCTGCCCACTACCTTTTTGAACTGTTGCCTTCTGGCCGACGCTTCAGAGCTCTGAGCACCAGAACTGTCAGCCACAAGAACTGTTTTTTCCCTCAGGCTATCCATCTTATGAACAGTTACACTGCCCCATTGAGCAATAACTATGTGCAATACACAGTTTAGTCTTTCTTATATTTATCCAACACATCCAACCTCTTCTGCCATTTTATTCCTCTGAAGAAAAAAAAAAAAAAAAAAAAAAACATTTGCACTGTACATAACAGATTGTATTAGATTTGCACTACCCATGTGTATGTGTGTATGTATGTATGTGTGTGTCTGTACGTATGTGTATAATTATTTTTTATTATTATCTATGTCTTGCTGCTGTTTTTGTATTGTTTTTGTATTGTTGTACACTGGAAGCTCCTGTCACCAAGACAAATTCCTTGTATGTGTAAGCATTCTTGGCAATAAAGTTCATTCTGATTCTGATTCTGAGTCTGAAAATTGGTGTAATGGGCAAAATAGACCTGTGTTGATCGTTTTTTGCATATGGCCTTATCCATCACTGTGCAAATGTACCCGCATTTGGCGGGTGTTAATTTCATGCCCTGATAGCATTGTTCAATTCCATGTTTATTTACTGATTTATAAAACAGCAATAAAGTATTCCGCCAGAGATTATTTAGCAGAGACAGGCCACTTCTGTTAAAATGAATGGGAGAAATTGGAATGCCCAGCCATGGAGCTCTGAGCACCCAATAGTCAACGAATGTAGAAAGGAAGTCCTGCCTTACAAGTTAAAGAGCCAATCACCTTTTAGATACAGATATTACCTGTCAATCAACTCTAGAATGCACATGCGCATTTGCTATACAAGCCAGGAAAATTGCGTTTTTTAGCATAATATGAGGTAAAGAATCACAATTCATGATTCCAGTATTGTCAGATTTTATTGCTGATATTGAAATATGTTCTTTGATTGTAATCTTGACCAACTGTTTTTGAGATTTTGGTCTTTCTCCATTAAAGTAGATAGGAGCTGCACTGGCATGAATGGAAATAGCCTCCTGAGAACGTTCCAAAAATGGCCAACAGCGGACTGACATGCTAGAAAGACTATGATTCCGCTCAGGTCTCATATTCTTTTGGATGTGTGGCCTTCATAAAGAATATGGCATGAATTTGAACAGAAATAGTATTTGATGTAACTTCTATTAATTAACATTAATAATCGTGATTACTATATCCAGGGGAATAATCAACAATTATCATAAATGTGCAGTCCTAGCATATAGTACACTATATATTATATATTTTTTTCATAACCTAGAATACCTGATTGGTGACATTTTCATATAAAAAAAAAAATGTTGTACATCATTATTACACAATTAAATGCTGATTTCATAGTTTTCACATGCAAGACTGTTTTGTTCATTAATGGCAACGTGAGTGGTGGTGGTGTAGTGGACTGAAGCACTGAACTGGTAAGCAGAAGGTTGTTGGTTCAATCCCCACAGCCACCACCATCATGTCCTTGAGCAAGGCACTTAACTCCAGGTTGCTCCAGGGGGATTGTCCCTGTAATAATGGCACTGTGAGTCACTTTGGATAAAAGCATCTGCCAAATGCATAAATGTAAATGTTTCATGAAATTGAACACTTAAATGCATGCTGTCCACCATAGAGCACAACAGTGCCTGTCCTCTTTTTCAGCCATCTTTGGTTCAAGAAGTGTTTTTTCCCTCTTTTTTTTTTCTATTGGGATTTCATAAAATCTTTCTTAGAGGGGTTTTAAGCCATGAACTAAACCAACCAGCTCCGAGGTGAATCACAACATGACAAACTTTTATTTGAAGCAAAAAGTATTTGAAGTATTCAAGACTTGTGTACTTAAAGGTGCTGTAAGCAATTTTAGCCATTCTTCTTCCACGAGACTGAGCCGTTGAATTAGCCATGCCCTCTCTTTCCAAAACCCCGCCCTCCAAAGGGTCATGTCTAGAAGGGATCCCTCCCACATCAATTTCATGAGATTCTTAACGCTTTAATTTGAAGTCGCACAGTAACAAGCAGCGCTTGTAAAAGATTACTTTAAATTGTCTGTTTTGATGAATATCATGTGGCTTGCTGTGCATGACACCGCGGAGACTCACAGCATGTGGAGGCTCATGCTACTCTCCGCGATCCACGCACAACTTACCACATGACCCATTGAGAGTGAGAACCACTAATCATGACCGCGAGGAGGTTACTCCATGTGACTCTACCCTCCCTAGCAACTGGGCCAATTTGGTTGCTTAGGAGACCTGGCTGAAGTCAGATGAATAGTCATTCTTGATAACTAATTCAAGTTCTAAAATAAATATTTAACAAATATGATAACATTCAGCTCTATATCTTCTGCTGTCGGTCATGAGGTATTGTTGGTCAGTGGAGAAGTACATCAATCAGTTCTTTATTTAAGCATCTGACTGGGTGGTTTAGTGGTAATTTGCCACTTGCGTTAAAAGCTCTGGGTTCTAATCCTCGCGTATGGAACTTTACATTTTAATAAACAAAGATTGCATCTGCACCTCAGTGGACGTATATCTTTATTGGGGACACATTTGTTCACATTTTTCTTTCCAATTTGACTGGAAAGGCACACAAGCTGGAGAACTTGCAGCGACGAGGAGCGCTCGCCACCCGTTCTCGTTTCCCCCAAGTACATCACTGCAGCACACATGTTGTTATCTTTTTATTTCTGTGTAATTAACACATATGATGTTTTTAAAATTAAAAGCAGTTCATGAACATGCCGTACGTGGATAAAACTTTTCACTTAACTCTCTGACCTTCATCGTGACTAAATCACTGCGAGGAAATCAACTTTATATTCATTTTATTTATTATTATATAGTATTAAAGAAAAAGATTAAGTGTCGAGACAGGTAAGAGGATGGTAAAAACTGGGTCAAAAGGCAGATTTGAACCCAGGTTGTCCGCATGGAAAAAAAAAAAACATCAATTCCATTCTTCTCTACTGAGCAATTGCAGGGACATTTCAGAATGCAGTTTGTCTTTAATTTTATTGTTTCCACCAGAATATTTGAGCGCAAATAACTGCACTGTGTGGCAGGTATGTACAACTAGTGTAAATAGTCACTCCGTAATAATAGTAATAATGTTACATTATTGATGTTCTTGAAGTTTTTAATGCTCTCCATCATTAATACCCTGGGACGAGTGGAAAAAGCACCATAGCATCATAATAGGATGGATATGCATGAAAACTTAACGTGAGAGGGATCCCTTCTAGACACGACCACTCCAAAGACACCAAATGAGCTTTATTGAGACCAACATCATTCAGAAACAGTTGTTAAAAACAACAGCAGCAAAACAGCTGACAACTGACATGAACTACATGGCATAAAAATGGCATTAAAGCCTCAATAATTCACTGTAACTACAACAACAAAATGACTGGCAGGCAGAAAGTGTAAGTGACCGCTGCCCGTGGACACATTTTTGTTTGCTGTTTACAGAGTCTAGAGCTGTCAAAGAGATAGGTGAGATATCTCACAAAATGTATTGCTCACAGCAACTTTAACACCTTTAATAAGGAAATGAACTACAATCCCATGAAGCATTGCGAATGACATAATTGAATCAAAAACTATGGCAAAATATGAAGCTATTGATTTTAGAAGTTGTTGATTATACATATACAGAAACAATATATTTAAAGCATATTGCAAAATATTCATATATATGCAAATAAATAAGCTTGAGAGTCTAGGGAGACCAACTCGACTGTATCATTCACAGTGCATCATGGCAATGGGCGGTCGCTGCAGAGCTCTTTTGGCAAGCTTAGTTTGCCGCCATTCTCTGATTGGTGGATTGTTTCACTTCAGGATCATGGGAAGTGTAGTTCTTCACTAGGAATACCACTAATAAACACAATTATTTGAAAATGAAGTTGAAATAAAACAGACTGATTGCTTTAACTGAATAATGTACCTTGAATAACAATCTCCGAGCTCACGGTAGGTCTGTCTATACAGGTTTATAAGTTTACATTAAAAATAAATTCCATATGGAGAAAATAAATGGGAGTGTTATTTCCGGAACCAGACTGTTGCACTCTATAGTGGACATATTAATATAAGTACATTACTGAAAAAAATCAATGGTAAACGTTTAATTGATTTTCCAATCCCTGATTAACAATGAGAACAATGATACTCCTCTAGGCAGAGTAAATTAAAGTAACAATGATACTCCTCTAGGCAGAGTAACTTAAAGTAACAATGATACTCCTCTAGGCAGAGTAACTTAAAGTAACAATGATACTCCTCTAGGCAGTGTAACTTAAAGTAACAATGATACTCCTCTAGGCAGAGTAACTTAAAGTAACAATGATACTCCTCAAGGCAGAGTAAATTAAAGTAACAATGATACTCCTCAAGGCAGAGTAACTTAAAATAACAATGATACTCTTCAAGGCAGAGTAACTTAAAGTAACAATGATACTCCTCTAGGCAGATTTAGTTAAATTTGAGGGACCTATGAACAAAGCTTTTGTTCATGGTTAGACAAAATGTGTTACAATCATCCCCAGTCCGCCCTAATAATAGTTCCCTATCTGTCACTCACTCGACGTTGGTGTCGATGTAGTGACACTAGGGGTCACTCTTGGGAGCCCGAAACACCTCTGGTCTTTGAAAAAAGGCCAATGAAAATTGGCGAGTGGTATTTGCCTACCACTCCCCTGAACATACGAGTATAAAAGGAGCTGGTATGCAACCACTCATTCAGATTTTCTCTTCGGAGCCGAACAGTCGATGCTCACTGAGCTGAATTCTCATGCCTGTTCATTCAACTCTGCTGGATCTGACGGCGCATTTCAGCGGCTTCTCCCTCCTCTGCACTGGTGCACTGCAGAGAACGCCCCTGGGCGCTTCGGCAGAAATAAAAGAGTATATTCTAAAAGAGTATATTTCTCTAAAAGAGTGGCACACACGGAACGTCTTTTTAAAGATGCCCTTCTGTTTGTGTGTTATTCCTGGTTGCGGTCGTTATCTCTCACCTTCTGACGGTCACGATCGCTGTATTTTGTGTCTGGGCGCTACCCACGCGGAGACAGCATTCGTGGATGGATCATGTATTCATTGCGAGAACATGACCATGGCAACGTTGTGGTCGCGGCTTGCCTTCGTAAGAAAGCAAGCCACCCCAGAGGCTCCCCGCCTCGGTCCTTCTACCTACAGGTATGAGGCTAGCGTGGCTAGCACTGGGGGCAATTTGGGGACCCCAGTGTGACCACCTCCGCCGGGTATCCCCCCATGGACCTCCCATTCCCCAGCACGCTCGTCTGCCCCAATCGGGCTTCCGGATGAGTCCACCGGCTCGTCTCATGGCGAGGGTAAGGTCGCCCAGTCACAGGCTGACACGGAGATGACGGACATGCTTTCCTAGGCAGCCATGAGTGTCGGGCTAGAGTGGAACCCTTCTCTCTCCCCTGAACCCTTGCGGCTCAATGATTGGTCCCTGGGCTCGCAGTGCCGCTCACAGCCACGCTCTGCCCCAGTTCCTTTCTTCCCGGAAGTGCATGAGGAGCTGACAAGGTCGTGGGAGGCAACTTTTACTGCCCAGTCCCGATCTTTCAGCTCTCCAGCCCTCACTACCCTCGATGGTGGGGCGGCCAAGGGCTATTCAGCGATCCCCCGGTGGATAAGGCGCTCGCGGTACACCTATGCCCGTAGAGCACCGCCACCTGGCACGGGTGCCCAAAGCTCCCAAGGCCTGAAGGTTTATGTCATCCCTGATGGCCAAGGCCTACGGTGCCGCTGGACAAGCCGCCTCCGCCCTGCACACCATGGCTCTCCTGCAAGTCCACCAAGCCAAGGCGCTAAAGGAACTGCACGAGGGTAGTTCCGCCCCAGGATTGATGCAGGAGCTGTGCTCGGCGAACGACCTCGCCCTCCGGGTGACGAAGGTCATGGCGCGGCCTCTCAGGTGGGCAGTGTCCACCTTGGTGGTCCAGGAGCGCCACCTTTGGCTTGCACTTTCCAACCCGTCACAATGGCTGGTCCGGACCGTCCGACTTGGCTATGCGATTCAGTTCGCCAGGCGTCCGCCCAGCTTCAGCACCTTCCACTTCACCTTGGTGAAGGGCGAGAACGCCGCTACCTTGCGTGCGGATAGAGCCTGTCCCTCCAGCCGAGATGAAGAAGGAGTTTTACAGCCCCTACTTCATTGTACCGAAGAAAGGCGGTGGGTTGCGGCCAAAATTGGAACTGTGAGTACTGAACTGGGCTTTACACAGACTCCCGTTCAAGATGCTGACGCAAAAACGCTTTCTAGCAAGTGTCCAGCATCAAAATTGGTTCATGGCGGTAGACCTGAAGGATGTGTACTTCCACGTCTCAATTCTACCTCTACACAGACTCTTCCTGCGGTTTACATTCTAGGGTCGGGCGTATCAGTACAAGATCCTCCCTTTCGGCCTGTCCTTGTCCCCTCGTGTCTTCACGAAGGTCACAGAGGCAGCCCTTGCCCCATTAAGGGAAGTGGGCATTCGCATCCTCAACTATCTCGATGACTGGCTAATCCTAGCTCACACTTGGGATGTGTTGTGTGCGCACAGGGACCTGGTGCTCTCTCACCTCAGCCGACTAGGGTTTTGGGTCAACTAGGAAAAGAGCAAGCTCCTCCCGGTTCAGAGCATCTCTTTTCTCGGCTTGGAGTTGGACTCAGTCTCAATGACGGCGCACCTCACGAACGAGTGCGCACAGAAGGCGTTCAGACAGAAGACAGTGGTTCCACTGAAACTGTTTCAGAGGCTCCTGGGCATATGGCATCCTCAGTGGTGGCCACTCCACTCGGGTTGATGCATATGAGACCACTTCAGCACTGGCTCCAGACTCGAGTCCCAAGATGGGCATGGCGCCACGGGACATATCACGTGGCCATCACGCCGGTTTATCGCCACCTCTTCAGCCCTTGGACCGACCTCACATTTCTACGGGCAGGCGTTCCCCTAGAGCAGGTCTCCAGGCGCGTCGTGGTTACGACAGACGCCTCCAAAACAGGCTGGGCGCTGTATGCAACGGGCACGCAGCTGCCGGCTCCTGGACGGGCCCGCAGCTACGTTGCCACATCAACTGCCTCGAGCTGTTGGCAATTCTGCTCGCCCTGTGGGGGCTTCGGCCGTTGATCCAGGGCAAGCATGTGTTAGTTCGGACAGACAACATGGCAACGGTGGCATACATCAACTGGCAAGGCAGTTTACGCTCCTGTTGTATGTCACAACTCGCCTGCCGTCTCCTCCTCTGGAGTCAGCAGCACCTCAAATTGCCATTTTTGCCTTACCAAATATAAAATTCAGTAACACTGTTTTTTGCTTGTTTGAGGCACTATATTTTGGTCCAAAAATAAATAAACTCTTTGTAAACAAAAAACCTAGTTTGTAGCTAAATTCTCTTAACAAAACAAAAAGATATTTTAAATGTGAACAACCAGCAAAAATGTGAAACACTGTTTCTGAAACCCCACAGAAAGGACACTCTTCCCCTTGAAAAGGATCTAGATGTGCCTTGTGTCTGTTTGTAGCTATTATCCAGTGTATAATCCGCCATTGAAGATCTCCTGTCCTTTTTTCAATTGGTGTCTTATACAAGGACCTCCAACTACCTTTTGGAGAAGAGCCTGGCTCAGTAAATCTTGTCCAATTGGTCTCAGGAAGTTCCTTTAGTGCTCTTAGATTGAACAATTTCACACAGGTACAGTATAGGGCTTTCTTTGAAACAGTCTTGAAAAAACCAAGTTCAGGTGTTTTAAAAGAGAGCAACCTCCCTTCAGTCTCCTGCCAATCTCCAACATCCACAGCCACACTGATCCTAGGGAACACTGTCTCAGCTTGCAATGGCAAAACAGGAAAGTTCTCTTTGATTTCATCCAGTAATTTTTGAAGTGTTCGAACAGAGCGAATATCAGTTCTTGTAGCCAGCTGTTCTGCAGTGATCCACTGCTCATTTATCCTGAGATGGCGAATCTTGTGAAGTCCTGCTCTCACCAGATATGCACGGACACTCTGTGATTTCAGCAATACACTAGACAGACAAGGGTTGAAAATTAAAGGTTCTTCTAAATTCCAAGCACTAGATGTGCCAAACTGTTCCCTTTCCACAGCAAAGATCTGCCATGTTTGAAATACTGAGGCATAAAAAGAAGGGAGTCCATCAAGGTCCATCTCTTTCAAGCTCATTAAAAAAAGATCTCTATCCAGATTCAAACATCCCACTCTGTTCAATAAGGCACAAGCTTCTACCATCCAGCTCTGTGGTCGATGGTAGAGTAATTTCTGAACAGTCTGCAGTCTAAAAGCAGCCACTCTTGACCTGATATCTATAAGTCCTTGACCCCCTTCATGGATCAGTAGATACAGTATTGACTCTCTTAGCCAATGTTGTCCAGACCAGAAAAAATTTACAAGCAGTCTTTGGATGCTTCCAAAAAAATCCTCTGGTGGATTCAACACAGTTAACTTGTGCCATAAAGTAGAGGCAACTAGATTGTTTACAACCAGTACTCTTCCCCTATAGGACAGTTGAGGCAGCAACCATTCCCATTTAGACAACCTGGCACATACTTTATCCTTTACACCCTCCCAATTTTTTTTCCCCCTATATTCTTCAGAGCCCAAATATATTCCTAAAAATTTAAAACCAGACTTTTCCCACTTGACATTTCCTGGAATGGCTGGTGAAAACATTATTGTTTTGTCGTTACACCACAATGATTCAGTTTTACCCCAATTGAATTTTGCAGAAGATGCTCTCTCATATAACTGAAGACTGTATTCAATTTCTTCAATATCTTTTTGACTTTCTACCACTACAGTGATGTCATCTGCATACGCAGTCAATTTCACTGAATGATGAGAGTTTTCACCAACACATAAACCAGACAAGTTTTTTCTTAATAAACACAATAAAGGTTCCACTGTTAAAGCATACAATTGACCTGAAAGTGGACACCCTTGCCTAATGCCCCTCTGTACTCTTATTGGCTGACTTAAACCTCCACCTATTTTTACCATACAAGAAGCATTTATATACAACAGTTTGATCAAGGAAATAAAAACATCTCCAACCCAAAGCATGCAGTGTTTTAAAAAGAAACCCATGATCCACTCTATCAAAGGCCTTCTCCTGGTCTAAGGATAAAAGGCCCACATTTAAACTGTTTAGTTTGGAATAATCCAATATATCTCTTATCAGAAAAATATTATCAAAGATCGTTCTTTCATGGATACAATAAGACTTATCTTCATGTATTATATCAGACAAAACAGATTTCAGCCTATTTGCTAATACTTTAGCTATTAACTTATAATCGGCTGTTAAAACAGCTGCAGGCCTCCAGTTCTTTAGAAGACTCAAATCTCCTTTCTTAGGTATCAGCACCAGCTCTGCTCGTTGACAACTTTTGGGAAGTAATTTATCATCAAGACATTTTTGAAACACCTCATAAAAGTCTCTTCCAATAATCCCCATAAAGCCTTGTAAAAATCCACAGGCAAACCATCTATTCCTGGCACCCGCCCAGGCTTCATCTGTGTAACAGCATCAGATAACTCCTTAAAAGAAATAGTGCAGTCCAGGTTTTGACTCTGCTTTTTAGTGATGCTAGGAAGCTGTTGCAGTAATTGTGAGGTGTCGTCAGTATCTGTGTCTTCTCTTTTATACAGTTCTGAGAAAAAGTCCACTGCAATTTTACGCATTTGTCTCAAATCTGAAGTCTTTGATCCATAAGATGTCGTCAGTACATTGCACTTTGTTGCTTTGAAACCTTTTCTAAGTTAAAAAAATAAGCAGTGGGCGCATCCATGTCATTTACAGACATAAACCGAGATCTTATATGTGCACCCTTTGCCCGAACCTGCAATAAAGCTTCAAGATCCTGTTTTTTTTTTTGTTTGTTTTGTTTGTTTTTTCAGATACATTTCTAGCTATAGAAGCTTCAGAATGTTGATGCACATTTGACATAATCTGAAAAATCTCTTGTTCAATTTCAGAGATTTTTTGTTTGATATTTATAGTCAAAAAAGAAGTGTACTGCTGACAAAAGATTTTTATTTGTGTTTTTCCTATTTCCCACCACTGTATTAAATTGTCAAATTCATCTTTTTGAGAAACCCAGACACTCCAAAACAATTAGATATTTTCCTGAAAATCCTTCTCTTGTAATAACTTCACATTAAACTTCCAGTAAGGACTCTTTGATTGACACTGTGACAAAGTAATATGCACTGTAATAAAATGGTGATCTGATATGCAGCATGGAAATATTTTAGAATCTACGACTCTATTATTTACTGCGTGCTTAATATAGAACCGATCAAGTCTTGCTGCACTAATCCTCCCCTGTGAAACTTTTGTCCAAGTGTATTGTTTGACATAACTATTTCTATCTCTCCACACATCTTTAAAATCATGCTGAATAAAAATGCTTTTTAAGAGAGAAGATGATGAAAAATCTGGCCCCTCACTGTTTCTATCCAGATTAAAATCAAGAGTACAGTTCCAATCACCACCGACAATTAAGAAATCATCAGAAGCAGAGCTTTTTTTTAAGAAATCTAACTTTTTAAACAAAGAAATTCTATCTACCCCTCTATTCGGAGCATAAATATTTATAACTACAAACACTTGATTATTAATTTCAGCTTTTACAATCAGAAGGCGACCTTTTTCTAATTCCATCTTAGATAAAATGTTTACATTAATATGGGATGAAAATAAAATAGCTACCCCTGCACTTAAGTTTGTACCATGGCTTAGAAAACAACCACTCTTATAATAATTATTTATCACACATATACAGTGAAATTCTTTTTTTCACATATCCCAGCCAAGCTGGGGTCAGAGTGCAGGGTCAGCCATGATACAGCACCCCTGGAGCAGATAGGGTCAAGGGCCTTGCTCAAGGACCCAACAGTGGCATCTTGGCAGTGCTGGGGCTTGAATCCCCAACCTTCTGATCAGTAAACCAGAGCCTTAACCACTGAGCCACCACTGCCCCCAACCAAGAGGTACACCTCTGATTAATTTTTTATATCGCTATGAGTCTCTTGCAGAAACACTAGACTACATGATTAATAAACCTCGTTTTCCCGCATCCCTAATTCCATTAACATTTAAAGACCCTACTCTTAAAAACTGCATCTTAGGAGAAAGGAAACAAGCAAACAAATAGATAAACAAACCTAGAAACCACACCCATGTGCATCTATTTTTTTCGCTTTGACAATTATACAAGTTCTTGCTCATTCTGAGCTTTGCGTGCAGCCATCAGAATTTTTTTCAAACGAAAACGTTTTTGCTTTGAAATCACATAGCCTACAGTCTTTTGAGCAATCAATTTACAAATTTACTTTACAAATGTGTTAGCATCAGGAAAGTATTTAAGAACATCTACCTTTTTCCCTTTTGTTTGATCCAAAAACTCATTCATTTCTTCAACAGAATAAACATCCTCCATAGACTGACTACAATCAAATTCAGAAAAACCTGAACAACTATCACAATCTTCCATCGGTTCTCCAACACTTTCTTCTTTCTCTAACAATAAATCAGGCTGCAAAAACACTGACATTAGCTATCTCACCATTTGCATTCTCAGTAACAGAAGCAACTTTGTCCAACACAGTTAGGCCTGTTTCAGATTCACCATCTCGCTTAAATAGATTAAGTGCACTCCCCTCTGATTTTGAACTCTCATCAGAAACATTCTGCTCAACTGGCGTAACAACACGAGAGGTCTCAGCGGGTAGAGAAACTTCACTTTTTGTTGATCCTTCTCTCATCTCTTCACCTTGAACTTCACTTTGAAACTTTTGCTTTTGGAATCATCAATTCTGGAACTGCAGATCTCTTTTCAGGTTCAGAATGTTCCCTAATGTCACTTTGATCTAAGTGCTCCTCATTAGCCATTATTCTCTGCGTTTGCACCTTCCGTCTGTTTTTTGTGCGGGCAGAAAAATATTTTATGGCCTAAATCTCCGCACTCAAAGCAACGCATGCTGTCTGTAGTTGCAAAAATCATGTACGAACTGTCTCCATGTTGTATCCGAAATAAACTTCCAAAAACTTGGAGGGCACATTTAAAAACAAACACTTGTCTTCGAAAAGACAGTTTCAGTGCGGCATTTTTGCAGCCAAGCGGAACTACTTTAACATTACTAGCAAATTTGCCAAATCGACTAAGCTCTTTCACAATTTCTTCATTAGTGATGAAGGGAGGCACATTTGAAATCGTCACTCTAGTAGCAGGTGCTCGCAAAGGCGTCACCGACACAAAAGTGTCCGATATTACTAGTCCATTCTCAACAAGCGTGTTCACCAGTTTTTCCTTCTTTCAGAAAAATGACAACAGCTGTATTCATTCTAGAAGCCGACATGATTTTTTCATAACCTATAATGTCTCCCATGGCCAAGAGAACATCCTCAACAGTAAACTCTTGATCGGAAAAACACTTGCATCCATTTTTGATAGAAAACGCCGACGTGCCCTCACCTGAATCAGCAATTGAAAACTGTCAAAAACTAAACAATACAACACAAACAATAAAGGAGAAAATAGAAAATAAAGACCAGTGTACGCCAAACGCTCTCACAGCCACGCTCCACTCGCTCGCCACTCACGCGCATGCGCTCAGTGAGAGAGAGAGAGATCAACTCCCAACAGCAGCACCTAAATCATACAAGGAACAGTTCAACCAAAAACTGGGGTAAACCAAACGGAGTTAGATTTCACAATAGGCCAGCCTGTCATTAAATTGTGAAGTATAGGCTTTTCAACAACATTTAAACAGTAAAAAAATTAAATTAAATTAAACACGATTAATGAAACAGCAAAAATGTAAAAAGTAAAATACCAAAAATTACATAAAATTCACACATTCAAAATACAGGTGACAACTTACCCCGACATGTTTTAAAAGCTTCCTTTATGATAAAATCAACCTTCATTATGTAGCCTACTATTGTTGACTCTTCTAAATGTATGCCAGTGTAGTAGAATTCAATAGTTCTATAAAATAATTTGAAACTAACATACAAAACTACACAAATTGTTAGAAAAAAACAAAAAACAAAAACAAAAAAAACACATTTGTATAACTGGACTTTTGACTCAAAACCTTATAGTTACTGAGACATATTGTAGCCCTTGTGACAACTTTCCCATCTGACAACTAACCCCAGTCTCCCCTATTTTTTTATCTGAAATTTGAATACTCTCTTGCCCTGTCATTAGAAAAAACAAGACAGAATAATAATGGTATGATCCTGATTTCTAGTGATAATACATGAAATTGCAACGCAACCTCCAATCACTTTTCCTTTCTAGCCCTTGTGTAGTCTTAACATTCTGTATACTCCCCTTGTCCTAAGGGTCAAAAATGACCCACCTTCACCAAACCCATAAAATAAAGCAGCATAATTGAATTTTAAACCCCAAATCTATTTTGCATGAAGAAACAACCTGTCATTCATCACAAACTTTGTGAATATGTGGGTTTTACCTCTTCACAGTGCAGAAAGACTCCATTTAATCAGTGGACACCACTCGTTTTTATTACAACACACCTGTCATAATAGTTTTCTTTTCTAAAGTAGAGGTTTATTATTATTATTATTATTATTATTATTATTATTATTTTTATTATTGCTAAAGGTACTGCATAGGTGTAAACATTAATTGTTTAGCAAGACATAGCACTTGTATAGCCTAAGAAAGTAGCAGAAATGTGCAGAAAGTAGTTCTGAATGCATTTTATTGAAGGGAAACAATAACAGTCTTGAACTTTTTTGGCAACATAGTGACATATTCTTATATACTGTACAATGAGGAATTCAACTACAAAATACTAGTCTTCTCCCATTTTTCAAACCATTGCCCCCACCCACAAGGTGTATAAACAACAACAATAAATAAGAATAAAATAAGATAATAGATACAAAACAAAAAAACATAAGAACATAAATCAATCAACTCTAATTAGCACATGTAGGACAGTATGCAAGTGTGTGCGCACGGACTTTGCAAATGTATTTCTCACATGTGCAGCACATCGTATTTGTTTTACAGTCTTTCTTTGAGGGGCAGAACTGGCATCTCCTCCTCTTGCCTGCCCCAGCTGCAGCCTCAGGTGGATCATGACAAGATTCAGCCCCCTGAACAGCTTTCACAAGCGCTGCAGAGGCTGCTGTGCGGGGGAGGCGCTCCCTTCTTTGAATGTGTGGGGTTACAAGTGCCTTTCCCAGCTGCTCCAGGAACACCCTGCTCTTGTTCCGCTTATCAGGCATCCAGGTAGTGTTGATCTTGTTCCATACCATGAAGGCATTGTATGAGGACACATCAATGATGTTATGGAAGATGACCAGGGGCCAGCGGGCAGTCATCCTCCTGCAGCTGTAAGTTCCAGTCACCTTGTCCAGGTTGTCCACGCCTCCTTTGTTGTAGTTGTAGTCCAGGATGATGGCTGGCTTTCTGTCCTCACGATCACTGCCATTTTGTGCAGTGTGCTCAGGAGGACCACATTCTTGTTCCTCTTTGGAAGGTAAGAAACTAGAGTGGTGGTGGGGGTGAAGGCAAACTTTGATGAGAAGGCCTCTCTCCCCCTTGTTGCGAGGAGTGCAGGGGGGAGCTCAGGCTTGTCCTTTCTAACTGTGCCAACCATGGTGATCTTACTCTTCAGGAGCTGCTGGCTGAGTTCATAAGAGGTGAAGAAATTGTCACACGTGACATTGTGCCCCCTCAGTCCATCTGCCACATCAAGCACAACTCACATCCCCTGGTTCACCTCCGGGCCTCCGCTGGTCGGCATCCCTGTGTAGACTTGCATCTTCCAAGCGTAGCTGGATTGTGCATCACAAGCCACCCATATCTTGATGTCATACTTTGCTGGCTTGCTGGGCATATACTGCCGGAAAGGACAGCGACCTTTTGACAAAAGAGATTACTATCAGTAATTAATATCAGTGTCACAGAAAGCAATCACATAAATCAATGATATTACAGCAATACATAATAAAATTAACAGTGAAAATCACTTACATTACAGATATGAAAATAAAAATGTACCTCTGAATGGAACCAGTTGCTCATCCACTGTTACTTCAGGCCCAGGGTTGTAGAGGTATGGCAGACGCTCCACCCACTTCTCCCAGACCTCTCTTATGGCCGCCAGTTTGTCTCTCACACGTCTTGCAGGTCTTGACTCACGGTTATCAAATCGTAGCATTCTTGAGAAAGTGTGAAAGACTTTCAGTGGCATCGTGGCACGGAAAATCGCCCTTCCGCTCTCTGCATCCCAGAGACTGCATGTAGCCTCGCCTCGGGACCTTTATACACCCACTATGATTAGCAGCCCTATGTAGACACGCAGGTTACGGAAACCCTCCAAATTTGTCATCTCTAGGATTATTTTTTCGATGGCTGGCATGATGAACATGTAGAATGTTGAGGTGATTTCCTGGGCATGGGCAGCTGCATGTCTTGTGGGCCCTTATGACATTTTGTGCTGCCATCCTGCCCTGGTTGTCATATGGTGACAAGGACCATGTTATTTTGCTGTTCTTTGACAAAAATGTCTCTCTTTCAGCTTGGGGGATTTCTTCTTCATCTGAAGATGATGCATCATGCTATGGGTTGTATTCTTCCCCATCTTCTTCTTCAGATACCTCCTCCTCTTCTAAATCATTGTTCTCTTGTTCCTCCTGGACATCTGAAAAAATCAGATCTACGACCTGTTGGGAACTGAAATGTGCACTCATGGCTTCAGCAAAGAGAGAACTGGGGGTACTGTCATTTGCAGCACCTTTATAGCCTCTTACTGCATTCCCCATTAGTAAACAATGCTTTCAAGAAATGTTTATTTTGTCTGAAATTGTTTTTATTTTGTCTGTGAACTTGAGTCATGTGTGGGGTTGTGGAGGGGAGATGCTGCACATGCACAAGAAAGTTTTAGTTTTGTCTGAGTTCAATCAGTAGCACACATAATCTCAATTTCCCATTGTGTGTGTGTGTGTATGTGTGTGTGTGTGTGTGTGTGTGTGAGTGTGAGTGTGTGTGTCTTTGTGGTTTTTGTGGTGTGTAAATGACCCTAAGACAATCTTTGTACCCTGGTGGTGTACAGCTTTCATGGAAATATGAACAAAGGCAATGTTTCACTTTTTCTAATGTTGGGGTCACTCTAGGAAAAGTCATCAAATTTCAAGTTGAAACAAAATCATTTAGCTGGTTTTCTCTGCTGGTAAACATAGTGGTGGGTCATTTTTGACCCTTAAGACAACACAGTTGAGAGTTCACTCTCCACAGCCGCATCTGCTGTTATTTCTGCAGAATATTGGACTGCTGTTGGGGTGGGCCTGCCTGCTCTTACTTGCACTGTTTGAGCATAAACTCACATTTTAATGCACACCAAAACAAAGTCACAGTAATTAGCCTTCTTTATAGGCAAAGTCAGTTTTGATGGTAAATAAATATGGCAAAATATTTTAAAACCATTTTGATGCTTTGACTTAAATAATAATAAAAAAATATATATTTTTCCAATGTTTGATGATGTTGTAACATACAATTATGCAAAACATGATTTTTTATTTGAATTATTATTCTTTTTATTTATTTTTTTTACAGCAAATAGGGAGTTTATTTAGGCACAGTATCAGCATTCCCTGACAGGTGCCTAATGATTAGAGGAAACTACCAACTTTAAGAGCCAGTTTTGAGTGTCTCATGCAAAATGAAATAATAAAAACTTTAAGCCCCAGCAATTCAATAGGAAGAGGATTTTTTTGTTTGTTTAAAACATTTATAGCTCAGACAATCAATAAATAGCTTTTTATATCTCAATGGTCATTGTCTTTCATCATGTCATGATACAATAATTCATGGTAAATTTTACAGAGCACAAATGAGATCTGAGGAACATCAAACAAGAAAGCAAAACTTGAAAGATACAGATAATTAGTTCACAATTTAAGTGTTGACAAAATCTGTCACTGCTGAATTCCTGTCTCTCACTCAGACAATTGCAGGAAACCCCCCAAAAAAAGCCATGTCTAAAATTGCCCTTGCTAACATTTTTCATTGCCCTTACTAATGATTTTGCCATCATTTACTGGAAAATGTGGGTAAATATTTGCAATAGCAGTTTTAGTAAGGAGCTTACAATGGAAGTGAATGGGGCCAGTACATAAATATACACACTGTTTCAAAAGTATAACCACAAGGCATTAACATTATACATATGACTGTGATTTTAGCTTAGTAAAAATCTCTGTTCTACATTATTTTAGTGCAATTATATACATATTGTGGAATTTTTATCATAAAAGTATAATATATTATATTATAATCAACATTATTCCACAAATGCTGTCGATTGAGCTTAACTTGTACTGAACCAGAATATTCCTTTAAAATGGGTATTTAAAGGCAGCTAGTCTGGCCAAATCATAGTCTTAAGCCCCTTTCACACATGCAACCTAGATTGCAGTAAAATCCTTGGATTGCCTTTAAATATACCACATCTCCTATTCACACATGCAACAGTTTCTGTCTTTTTTCCGTTTTGCTACAATTCACACATCAGCACCAAAATGCCATTAAACTCTGAGATGTAGTTAGTTATTTTAACAGTTGACAAATTTCTTCATCCGCTCGGATGATTGCATCACACACTAAACAACTGAGGATCACTCGGGCTGTCAAGTCAATCCGATCACAAACTCACATGGAAACACACGCCCCCTCGGAGACGCATGACAGATGTAAACAAACATGAATGTACGGGAGCGCTGCCTTTGATGATGCTGCTTCTTTGCTCCGAGTCTCAAACGAAAGGGCCGAGCACATTTGGTGCGGCCTTTAATTTTTAATAATGGAAAATTATATGTTTTTATTACATTTTTATTTACAGTAACTTTTAAATAAGTGATAAGAAAGCATAACTGAAGAATTTATCTGTGATTATGAAATATTTTAAGTTTTTATAATTATATTAAATTAAATATATTTAATATGATCATATAATTTAAAAGAATAACTATAATTATTATATTAAATGTAATGTAATATTTTATTATTATTATTATTATTATTATTATTAGTATTTGTAAGAATAATATTTGTAATTATATTAACTATAATATTTTATTAATTATTATTATTATTATTATTATTATTAAATTACTGTTAATTTTTAATGATGAAAAATTATGTGATTTTTATAAAAAAATATTTACAGTAACTTAAATAAGTGATAAGAAAGCATAACTGAAGAATTGATCTGTGATTATGAAATAAAGTTTTTATTATTATATTAAATTGAATATATTTAATATGATCATATAATTTAAAATAATAATTACTATAATTATTATATTAAATGTAATATAATATTGTATTATTATTATTATTATTATTATTATTATTATTCATTATTATTTTAAGAATAATAATTGTAATTATATTAATTATAATAATTTATTAATTATTATTATTATTATTAAATTCCAGTTCATTTTTAATGATAGAAAAATATATTATTTTTATTTACAGTAACTTTTAAATAAGTTATAAGAAAGCATAACTGAAGAATTGATCTGTGATTATGAAATACATTAAGTTTTTATTATTATATTAAATTAAATATATTTAATATGATCATATAATTTAAAATAATAATTACTATAATTATTATATTAAATGTAATATAATATTTAATTATTATTATTATTATTAATCATTATTATTTGTAAGAATAATAATTGTAATTATATTAAATATAATACTTTATTAATTATTATTATTATTATTATTATTAAACAACAGTTAATTTTTAATGATAGAAAAATATATTATTTTTATTACATTTTTATTTACAGTAACTTTTAAATAAGTTATAAAAAACATAACTGAAGAATTGATCTGTGATTATGAAATACATTCAGTTTTTATTATTATATTAAATTAAATATATTTAATATGATCATATAATTTAAAATAATAATTACTAAAATTATTATATTAAATGTAATATAATATGTAATTATTATTATTATTATTATTATTATTATTAATCATTATTATTTGTAAGAATAATAATTGTAATTATATTAAATATAATACTTTATTAATTATTATTATTATTATTATTATTAAATGACAGTTAATTTTTTAATGATGGAAAATTATATGGTTTTTATTACATTTTTATTTACAGTAACTTTTAAATAAGTGATAATAAAAAAGCATAACTGAAGAATTGATCTGTGATTATGAAATATTTTAAGTTTTAATTATTATATTAAATGAAATGTTATATTTTATTGAATATGATCATCCAATTTAAAATAATAATTACTATAATGATTATATTAAATGTAATATAATAGTTTATTATTATTAATAATTATTTATTAGAATAATAATTTTAATTATATTAACTATAATGTTTTATTATTATTATTATTATTATGAAATTACAGTTAATTTTTAATGATGAAAAATTATATGATTTTTTATTACAGTTTTATTATATGATTCTGTTCCCACATAAAAAATGATCTGTGGGCGGGACACGAACTGCTGCTGCAGCTCACTGAGTCACAGTAGTGAAGCGCTTCTGAAGTGAAGTGTGTGTGGAGAGAGGAGAGGGATATACATGCATGTATGAAGTACAAATTATTCGGGTAATTGGATATACTTGTCAACACTTGTTAATACTTTTTTAGTTGTGTTTCAAACATCAAAACAACCGTTTAAACACAAGTTTGTCTTGGGTTCTGTTGTTAAAATTAATTGTATGATCGAACTGATATGAACTGATATGAACTGATATGGCTGCAGTCCGACTATCAAGAGCGAGAAATATTCTCCAACATGCACAAAACAGAGAAACATCTGGACACTACTGAGAATCCAGTCGCTGCACAGGTTAGTGTTTAATTACTCTTCTGTTTATATAGTGAATGTGAATGGGGACTGGGTCTGTCAAGCCCCCAAATTACAAAAAAGTACCATAAAACATCACAAAAGCGGTCCATTCATTGCCACTAAGGCTCCGAAATGGACTACAAAAGTCGTATGGACTACAAAAATGGCATATCAAATTTGGTCTCGTGACCAAACGTCTTAACACGCCATATTTGGTAAAGATATATTTTTATTGTCAATGAACGAGAGTTTTGTAATCAATTAGTTTATTATATATTGAAAATACCATATTCACAAACAGAAATGGGCAAATAATAAACCTAACATCCACCAATATAAAACTGAGTTGTTGCAGTATATTGAGGCTCTAAAAGAAGTAAAAAAATTAAATAAAAAATAATCATGTATAGAGTATTTGAAGCCTTTTCTCTAAATAATTAATGTTAATTTTTATTCCTCTGGCAATATTATTTTGTTTTATTTTATTTTGGTGCTATTGTGACAGTGGGTGCACATTGTAATAATTTACATTTGTATTTGTTTGTAAATGTTTTTGTTCTGCAAAATAAATAAATAAAATAAATAAGTTCTCGACGCATTCCTTCAGAAGCCCTAACATAGTGCATGAGTCGTATGGACTATTTGTTATGATACTTTAATGTTCACAGCCCCTATCCTCATTCAGTTTCAAAACATTTGGCCTTGATATTCTTTAAAAAAATAAATTAGAAAGTCGCTCAAGTTTGGACAAAATTGAGTGAATGTTGACAATACTGTCATGTTTGGTTGAACTATTCCTTTAAACTGATTTCTTGATGGGGTCTTATCATTTACTCACCCTCATGCCATCCCAGATGTGTATGACTTTCTTTGTAGAAGAATATCTCAGCTCTGTTGGTCCATACAATGCAAGTGAATGGTGACCAGAACGTTGAAGCTCCAAAAGCACATAAAAGGCAGCATAAAGGTAATCCATATGACTCCAGTGGTTGAATCCATGTCTTCAGAAGAGATCTAATCAGTTTTGAATGTGAACAAATTTCATTGTACATCTTGCCTTTGCAGTCTCCTGGCACAATCATGATTTCTAGCTCGATTACACTTCCTAGTGCTTGACGCATGTGCAGCACGTTAGATGGCGCTAAGAAGTTCAATTGAGCTTGAAATCATGATCATCAAGGAGACTGCTGTCAAGATTTACAGTGAAAAAGGAATTATATTTTGGTCTGTTCTCACCCAAAACCGATTGGATTTATTAAACCACTGGAGTCTTATGGATTACTTTATGACCTTTTGGAGCTTCAGAGTTCTGGTCACCATTCACTTGCATTGTATGGACCTACAGAGCTGAAATATTCTTCTAAATATCTTCATTTGTGTTCTGCAGAAGAAAGAAAGTCATACACATCTGGGATGGCATGAGGGTGAATGATGAGCGCATTTTAATATTTGGGTGAACTAATCCTTTAATCTCACAATTCCTCTCTGTTATGTTTGTTTACTATTCTATATGGTACAGTCTCATGGTAGAAATTTCAGAAGAAAAGGGCGATTTAAGGGATCAGATGAAACTACGTCTTCAGATACCACAAACAACAGTTTTGTACATCAGGTGAGTCTGTTTAACAGTTAAGCTGCCTTTTCACTGCATCTGACAAATGACAGACGACAGACCGGAAGTCATTCATTTCCAATGGAGAGTCGCACGGGGGCTGCGTGAGGTTCCGACCGTCTCCAGATGCGTCATTTTCGTATCCTCGGCTGCGTTAAAATATTTCAACACGTGCGACCACATCAGAGATTATTTAGCAGAGACGGGCCACTTCTATTGAAATGAATGGCAGAAATTGGAATGCCCAACCAAGGAGCTCTGAGCACCCAACGGTCAACGAATGTAGAAAGGAAGTCCCACATTACAAGTTAAAAGAGCCAATCACCTTTTAGATACAGACATCTCTAGAATGTGCATGTGCATTAACTATACAAGCCGGGAAAATTGCATTTTTTAGTGTAATATGAAGTGAAGAATCACAATTCATGATTCCTGTTTTATCAGGTTTTATTGCTGAATTGTAATATGTTCTTTGATCGTAATCTTGACCAACCGTTTTTGAGATTTCAGTGTTCCCCCATTCAAGTAGATGGGAGCTGCACTGTCATGACTGGAAATAGTCTCCCGAGAACGTTCCAAAGATGACTGACAGTAGACTGACATGTATGCGACCGCCTGACCGGAAGTGATGTATGCATGCATCACCCCAATTTGGCATGCCCAAATCCCAATGCACTGTAAGTCCTCGTGGTGGCATAGTGACTCGGGTGGCAGAGGACGAATGTCAGTTGCCTCCGTGTCTGAGACCGTCAATCCGCGCATCTTATCACATGGCTTGTTGAGCGCGTTACCACGGAGACCTAGCGCGTGTGGAGGCTTCACGCTATACTCCGCGGCATCCGCGCACATCTCACAACTCACCACACACCCCACCGAGAGCGAGAACCACATTACAGCAACCACGAGGAGGTTACCCCATGTGACTCTACCCTCCCTAGCAACCGGGCCAATTTGGTTGCTTAGGAAGCCTGACTGGAGTCACTCAGCACACCCTGGATTTGAACTTGCGACTCCAGGTGTGGTAGTCAGCGTCTTTACTTGCTGAGCTACCCAGGCCCCCACAGATCCATTTTAATGACAAACCTTTGAAGGTAACTCTATCGCCACCTTGAGTACTGAGGTTTGTTACCGCCACGATAACGCAAGAGCACACTTTAAGCAAGTTCAACCGGCCCTCATGTTGGCAATGCGCGTTCATGTACTTGCGTAAAGTGTGTTTCGGCCTTAAAAGTGAGTGTGTATGTTTATATTTGCAAATTTGTAGAGGCATGTGTGTACAAAAGAGTGTGTATGTTATAAAGCAGACAGTTCCTTTAGGAACGCTGTGTTGCATCTGGTCTTTGTTTCTGTTATCCACTATTACACTCTGTCGAGGACAAAACTATGTATGAATGCTTCTGCCTTTTTTGGAGTAGATATATACAGTACTTGCACAGTCAGATTCCCAGTTCAGAATAGTTTATTGCCTTATACTTCTAATACATCTTAATTGTGCTTATTTGTTAATGGTTTAAAGGAACAATTCCCCCAAAATGAAAATCATTTACATCATCATTTACTCACCCTCATGCCATCCCAGATGTGTATGACTTTCTTTCTTCTGTAGAACACAAATGAAGATTTTTAGAAGAATATCTCAGCTCTGTAGGTCCATACAATGCAAATGAATGGTGGCCAGAACTTTGAAGCTCCAAAAAAGCACATAAAGGCAGCATAATTGTAATCCAAAAGACTCCAGTCGTTAAATCCATGTCTTCAGAAGCGATATGATAGGTGTGGGTAAGAAACAGATCAATGTTTAAGTATTTTTTTACTAAAAATTCTCCTCCCTGCCCAGTAGGTGGCAATATGCACGAAGAATGAAAATCTGCAAAAACATAAATAAAAGAAGAATGCGAAGAGTGATAGTAAAAAATGACTTAAATATTTATCTGTTTCTCACCCACACCATTCATATCACTTCTGAAGACATGGATTAAACCACTGGCGTCGTATGGATTACTTTAATTCTGCCTTTATATAACTTTGAGCTTCAAAGTTCTGGTCACAATTCACTTGCATTGTAAGGACCTACAGAGCTTTTGTCACAGATGATTCTACTACAAATTACTTTTAAGATTTATGCATTTTAATTACATAACAAATTTACATAAAATTGAATTGAGTAATCTTTAACTAAATTAAATTAATATATATATATATATTTTACATTTTTTGTTTTTTATAATTTTGTTAAAAGATTGCACAATTCAATTTGATGGAAATGTTTTCTGAAATTAAAATGTTTAGGCCTAAATCATAAAAATACACTTAACATTTTTGTGTAAAATTCCTTAAGGAGAAATAAAAATAGACACAAATAAGACAATCATAGACATACAGTAAGAGTATAGAGCTACAAAACTAATGTGGTTAGCACAGCTTAAATAATTTGTTTTTTAGAGAATTTGATGGGAAATGTTCATATTGAGATCTCTGTCTCTTGATTGCAGACTTTTGGTATCTTAGTAAATCTCAGGACATTTTGAGACATTGTTGAGAATGAGATCTCTTCTGAAACTCTAGAGGAGACACATGTCTTTCTATCTCAGAATTGTATTGGCAAAGATGACAGATAGACAGTCAGATGAATATTGTTTTCACGGGGACTCTAGAAATAGCTCCAATTCCAGGAACAGTAAAAGTCTGTTTTATTTAGCTTTGTCTGTCTATTACTGGAAGTAAACTGCTGGCATTATTATAAGGCTCAAAATGGCAGAGTTTCATTTGTTTCCCTAAAGGCTCTGGTTACCTTCTACATTAAGTCACCACATTGACAAAAGCCATGTTTGACATTTATTTTGGCAAGCCACAGTTATTTTACACAGAGTTTTAAGTAGATATTTCAGAATTGACTTGTGTGCAGTATATCAGCAGAAAGTTCCTTCAGCACAGGAATGGCTTAAGACCAACTGTAGTTCTGTTTGATTCTGATTTGGCACACTAGAGCATGTATACAAACTCTGCCAACTCAACACACTAACCAGAAATAATTCCCAAGAGACAAAGCGTATAGGTAAGGTTTGAGGTGTAACGTAGGCTGTTTAGAATGATTACCTCAAAAGGAGTACAACTGTATGTTAAACATTAACATTCATGTTAGGGTTGCCACGGTGTACGGTATTACCGATTTTACTCGGTACAAGGGATAACACCGGTGTGAAATTTTATACTGGGTAAAAGGGGGAAACATTATGAATGGAACTTCCAATATCAACCTATGGCACGGAGAGGTAACCGCTGGCACGCCAGCAACGGCGAGAGAGGAGTAGACTATTTTATTTATATACATTTCGTACCAGCATTCCAATCTACATCTTGATGTAATCCTTCCTCATGATCACGCAGCATGTTTTCATCAGCTGAATGGGAGGCTAAACACTATTAAAGTGTGACGAGACTCACGCTGCGGGTGCAAGCCATTATTACAATGACATAATATAAGAAATATTTAAGATTCCACACAATTTCGTGATCAGTAATCAAATAAGCAAATTTGTGACGTTAACTTTGTACAAAAGGACAGGTTTTCTTCCATTAAAGCTCTTTCACAAGATGCTCTGTGAATATTCACATGCAGGATCATGATTATATCATAATCATCAGGCTTTGCACAATTTTTTCACTCAAACTGTTATGCTGATAATATCATTTTTAATGAAAAGTAAACAATTAAAATCAGAAAAATGGGGGCCTGGATAGCTTAGCAAGTAAAGACGCTATCACCCCTTGAGTCGCGAGTTCGAATCCAGGGCATGCAGAATGACTCCAGCCAGGTCTCCTAAGCAACCAAATTGGCCTGGTTGCTAGGGAGGGAGGAGTCACATGGGTTAACCTCCTCGTGGTCCCTATAATGTGTGGTTCTCGCTCTCGGTGTGGCATGTGGTGAGTTGTGCGTGGACTTCATAAATAAAAAATAAAGTTCAGAATTACCCCATAGTACCACTTAGCATCCAACCAGCTGTAATACTGGTTTTAGTCGGTTTGAACGTGAACACCGCACTGGTGTGAAAAGCATGTTATCGTGGCAAGTCTAATTTATGTCCAATAAGAGCACACAAATGTTTGTGCAAATGGTTTCAGCAGGGACGATTCACATTTCATGACTTTAGCACAACAGATTGGCAGGGCTATGCGTTCAAATATCCAAATTCTACATACCATTGCTCGGCAACCACAGCAAAAATCTGTCCAATAACTGAAATAAATGTAGCAGAAGGAATATCCTGCTGTCACATCAACACAGGCAGTTACATCAGATCACTACCAGGGGGCATCATCACCACCCCACTACTGATCAAACATTAATCACATCTGTGCTATTGCTGCCTTCAAGTGCACTTCAAGTCATTTTTATTTGGATATCGCTTTTCACAGCACACATCGTTTTAAAGCAGCTTTACAGAAAATCATGCTTTAACAGAAAATGAAACTGTAATATCTAAAAAGTCTTAGAGTCATCATTGTGTAATTTGATTAAATATGATTGTAAATTGAGGATAAAAATAAATAATAATTGTATTTAAACCCCCAGTGAGCACGCTGAAGGCGACTGTGTCAAGGAACACAAAACTCCATAAGATGTTGGTTAATGGAGAAAAATAACCTTGGGAGAATCCAGGCTCACTGTGGGGGCCAGTTCCATGAATATAATGCCAATATTCGTTTTTTATGTGCAGTGCAAGTCATGGTTTAAAAGTTTGTAAACTAACTAAGTGTTAATGGCCAGTGTTTAAACAAAGATTTTGTTTGAACTGTAAGATTAATGACTAATGTCTTTGAAGTCCATCCTGGATTAACTGCAGAAGTTCACATTGATGCATTGTCCTTGTTAGTTGGCTGATGAAGGCTTTTGTTGGCAATTAATTGATAGTCTGTGTATTACATTTTAAGAGTGTGGTCCATCAATAGACAAAGGTGATGCAGGCAGAGATCAATGAGGCACATCGCAGTTCAACAGGCAGGTCATTTCGGTGAGGTTCGGTGGGGTCTATCCTAAATCCAAGTTTCAGACAGTGGCACATGAAGTATCCGATGTCTTACAGTTGGAGTTGGCATCAGTTCATCCTCTGAAGTCCATCGTAAAAGACTGAAGTGATGTCTGGCTAGCACCTACTGTAGTTTGTCATCATTATTAGGCGACATGTAGCAATGGAGTCCGACACCAAGCAGGAACGGAGGTGGATCTGGCCGGCTCTGATAACGTGATATGAATCCGAGGTTGAGACAGGGAAACAAACAGAATAATATTAGCGTAGATGCCATTCAATTTATTGCAGAGTTATAGATTATGAATGTTTCTGGTTCTGGAAGATCTAACTAAGCAGCCTAATTGATTTGTCCATCAATTGTGAGTTGATGGATAAATTAGGTGTATGTCTTGCTAAATAGATGAGTTTTAGTCTAGACTTAAACTGAGTGAGTGTGTCTGCATCCCGAACAGTGCGAAGAGTTAATAATATTAAGAATAGGTTCTGAGATTACAGGGAATACCTCTTCTAAGAGCTTAGTTGGTATTGGATCAAACATACATGTTGTGGCTTTTGATTTTTTGATAAGTTTGGTTAGCACTTTATGACCTATGACAGCAAAGGATTGAAGTTGCTCATGAGGAAGATTATGAGACACTGTTCTCTGAGGTGCTGTGACAGTTGATTGCATAATTCCAATTATATTTCTGATGATTTCTATTTTGTCATTAAAGAAATTCATGAAGTCATTACTATTGTGCTGTGACGGAATATCTGGTTCAGTTGAGGCTTTATTCCTAACCAATTTAGCCACAGTACTGAATAAAGACCTAGGATTGTTGTGGATATTTTCTGTCAAGGCTCTGGTGAGTTTGTCGGTTTGCACTGTGTGTTTTGTTATTTTCTCTCCCTCATGTCTTGCAGGATGCATGATCAGTGTTTCCATGGGAACATTGATTGTTCCCAGGGGAATGCTGATCATGCCACTAATTAGCTTGCTAGCAGCACCTGGTTCTCCACTGATTCACTCCCTACATAAGCCCTTTGTGTTCTCAGTATCCTTGCTAGATTGTTGTTTGATGTGAAGTATTTACCTCACTGTCTCTGGCTAGTTGGGCCTGTTTTGTGTATCTGTTTGGTTGCTCATCTCTGACTGCATGTTGGGAGCGTGGTTGCCTTCCAGTCTGCTGGGTGCTATTCTCTGCCCCTCCCTATGCTTCAGCGGAGGATTCCTATGAGTCTACCCCTGACTTCCACAATGCACATGCTTGCCTACGAACACACTTTTCACGGATTTGTCCGTTGCACGCATCCACAAACTTCTACCCACGACTGCAGCTGGTGCCGGGATCCTCCGTCTTTGCCAGCACAGTTGAAGCGAATTATTTGTTAATAAATCCTTTGAACTGTTCCTCTGCTCTTGGGTCTCTTTGTCTTGCTCTCTGACAATTTTATATGAGTTTGCTCAAATATGCTGACCTGGCAGCTTTTAGTACCTGTCTGTAGCTGCAGACGCTATCCTTCCATGCACCTAAAAATACCTTGTAGAGCTGAGGAGGGCGGGGCCGGGCTGGAATGAGACACACCCGGTCCCCAATCAGCCTGATGGGGCGCGCGAGGGATAAAGGCGGCTGGGGACGACAGTTCGAGAGAGAGAGAATTACAGACAGCTGTGCTGTGTTTTTAGTTGTGTGTTTTTGGTTGGGGTTTTTGGTTAATAAATTATTATTTAAGTTGTCAAGCCGGTTCTCGCCTCCTCCTTTCCTCTAAACCCCCTTACACTGGTGCCGAAACCCGGGAAGGAGGAGGGATTCCCGTCGCAGAGTCCTCGACACTGCCATCCACCCAGGGGAGCGCCGCTGCTGTCCGACGGGGGACGGAGTAGCCCGACTACCCGGACGCGGGGAACGGCCGCCGTCCGCGAGGCGAGTGGGGACGGGACTCCACGACCGCCTGGAGCGAGGGAGCCGCTGCCGGGGGCGGAGGAGTGCCCTGCCGTCCCCCGGGAACGCGGAGGGGTCGAGAGAAGACCGCCGTCCGCGGGGGGAGGAGGGAAGTGACTCCCCGACCGCCTGGAGTGGTAGGGCCGCTGCCAGGGGCGGAGGAGAGTCTCCACGGGACGCCGGGAACGCGGAGGGGCGTTCTGTCCGCTGGGGGTCGGAGGTCTGACTCCGGTCCGCCCGGGGAGGAGCGGCTGCAGTCCGCCTGAGAGGGTGGAGTAGTGATCGAGGACCACGCGACGGCGCATCAGAGAACCGGTGAGTTTCTTTTTCTCTCTCTCCTCTCTCTCTCTCTCTGCCGCTCCGTGTTGGCCTTTCCCTCGCCATTTTGTGTTTTTTCTCCTCCCAGGTCGAGGAAGGCGGGGAGGACCCGCCGGCAGTCGGGGCATAAGGCACGCCCCCCCCCCCACCCGGAGAGGAAGGGTGAGGGGGGGATGTATGTCATGCCGGGGGCTCCCCGGCCTGAGGCAACGCCGGGAGGAGTGTAGAGCTGAGGAGGGCGGGGCCGGGCTGGAATGAGACACACCCGGTCCCCAATCAGCCTGATGGGGCGCGCGAGGGATAAAGGCGGCTGGGGACGACAGTTCGAGAGAGAGAGAATTACAGACAGCTGTGCTGTGTTTTTAGTTGTGTGTTTTTGGTTGGGGTTTTTGGTTAATAAATTATTATTTAAGTTGTCAAGCCGGTTCTCGCCTCCTCCTTTCCTCTAAACCCCCTTACACACCTCTAATTTTGTATTCTTCCACTTGCGCGCCATTTTCCGAACTGCTCTCATTTTCTGTGAGTGTGATCATTGTACCATGGTGTGGGGCTTTTTTTCTTGAATTGAAGGGGGGGTGACACTATGAAGAGTGGTTGAGAAGACTGTATTTATATTTTCTGTTATTACGTCAAGTTCTTCTAGACTTTTTGCCTTACCGAGTATGTGAGACAATTCTGGAAGATTATTAGTGAAGCTATCTTTAGTGGTCGAAAGAATAGTTCAACCTGAACGATAGTGTGGTGTAGATTGTATGACATTAGCTGATCGCAGCAAACAAGAGACAAGGTAATGATCGGAGATGTCATCACTTTGCTGTAGAATTTATATAGTATCAACTCCATTTGATAGAATTAAATCTAGCGTATGATTATGGTGATGAGTTGGTCCTGTTGCATTTTGTTCGACTCCAAGAGAGTTGAGAATATCAATAAATGCTAATCCCAATGTGTCATTTTCATTATGTGAATGTTTAAGTCCTCAACAATTAAAGCTCTATCTACAGGAACTACCAGATCTGATAGAAAATTTGCATATTCACCAAGGAAATCAGAATAGGGTCCGGGTGCTCTATATACTGTAGCAAGGGCAAAAGATGACCGATATTTGTATTTATATCTGACGATGTCACATTAAGCATTATTAGTTCAAAAGACTTAAACTTATATCCTGTCCTCTGAGTAACACCAAAAACTTCACTGTAAATTGTAGCAACACCTCCTCCTCGACCCTTCAGATGAGGCTCATGTTTATTACAATAACCTGGGGGAGTAGATTCATTTAAAGTAATATATTCATCCAATTTAAGCCAGGTTGCAGTCGAACAGAGTGCATCCAAACTATGATCTGTAATAATTTAATTTACAATTAGTGCTTTGGTTGAAAGAGATCTAATGTTTAGTAGCCCTACCTTTATATGACGTTTATCTTCAATTTATTTTTTATTTTTTTCTAGTGTGAAGTTCCTACGCCCGAGTTGAGCATTCGTTATACATGTCACGCATTCAAAATGTAAAAAAATAAAATTAAAATAAAGTACGTAAAACAAATACACAATTAACCATGGTAAAATTTGTATTTGTATTTTTTTTTTTTTCTCTCAGTTGAACCGGTGAAAAAGCATATAAGTGAATACACATGCATCACTTTTATACAACCTATGATTTAATTGGAATACAAAAAAAAACACAAAGTGTGAGTTATTTACATGCCTTACATTAGCTGACTGTATTATCCGTTATAAGTAACAACTTACTGAAATAAAACATTTAAATTAAAATAAGTTAGAAAAATTCCATCATCTTTCATGTTGACATGCCCTAGTCTTCATTGATGGGACATTCTAAAACGCTTAATGAAAAATACTTAAACAATGACCAGGGAGGCAAATTTCTATGATTCTTCACTCTTAATAAAAATTACCTTTTTCCAAAAGAACGAAGCTATCAAATGGAGAAATATAAAAAATTCTTCTACATTAATCTCAACTAAATGCTTTGTGTTTAAAATTGGGCTCATCAGTTTGTAGGCAATATATGACTAATGCTAATAAAAAAATAGTAGTTATACATTACAAAAAACACAATATGGTCCATAAAGTTTAGAGCAACAAAATAAATCATTTTGTTACCAAAAAGCGAATTACTTTTATTGCCCCTTTCTTTCTTCTGCTTTTAAAGTGTTTTGTGCTACCCTTTCTATTGTTGTCACGATACCAAAATGTCAGTAATCAGTACCAATACCAGTAAAATTTCACAATTCTCTATACCGATTCCGATACCCCAAAAAAAAGGTAATATGCTGTTGAACACTCTCCGTTAGCCTATTTAACTCTTGTGTTGTGTTCGTTTTGTGCTAACACATTCCGTATTATCAGAAGACATTGCATTAGATCTTTTTATCAACTTCTGTTTTAGTAATTATGACAGGTTTTGTACATGTGCTTTAAAAAAATATATTTTATTGATAGGATTAATTGAACTGAGCTTATACCAGCCCAGTTTTCCTTGCAGAAAAAAAGATAATTACATAATAAATTAGGAAACAGTTGCTTGATCTGAACAAACTAGGTGTGGTTTTAAAGCCTAGAGTCTGGACTTTACAAAGCATATAACAATTGCATATTTCCTTGAAGAGTTTCTCACCAAAGTGTTTGCTTCAAGTTTCTTTAAGCAGGACCCTATGAAATCATCCATTTCCATTTGTTTTTTCTAAATTACCCCCCATAAATTATTTATCGAAATGGTGTCTAATCAAATTAATTAATAAACCTTTAATCGTAGGAAAAGTGAACAATTACTTTTTAACAACTCATTGAAATTTGCTCCAGTAAAGATCCTCACAGTATAATCCAAAAGACAAAATTGGTCTCATTTTTGTCAGACGAAGTGCTGCACAACAGATCATCACATTATAAATGAAAACATTGATGACAACTTCTATTCAGAACGTACAGCACTCTTGCTTGCGGCATATTGCTTAAATATAATTATTACTATTATGGATGAACAAAACACATGGAAGGTCTAACGTGAAGAACGGGACCCCCTCTCTGCCATCGCAGTGCAAAGGCTACTGTTTGTGGAAGGATAATGTAAAACAGCTAAAATTATATCTTCACATTTATGTTAATGCTGTTGTTAAATCGAAAATGGCTATATATGGTTATAAAGCTTGAACATGGAATAAGATAATACTGAAGTCAAATTGTCAGGTTTTTGACGGAGGACCCAAACATAGAGGAAATTTCCAGATTAGCTTTATTTAAAATAATCAAAATACAAACAAAAACTCTCATGAGAGAGAGGAGCAATTAGGCAGGGCAAAAACAAACTGAAAGATAAACGAACACTGGAACCAACAGGGAACCAGACTACATTACAAAACACACACAGCAACTTACAAAATAATCTGACAGAGACATGAGGGAAGAGGGTACAAAATAAAGGCAGGAAAGCACATGAGGAGCAGGTGAAACGAATTAACAATGTCTCAAGGAAGGAGAGTGATATGGGAAACAAGGAGGCGGAGTCGGGGAAGCATAAGGCAAAACAAACACAAAGCCGTGTGCTGATATACAAGACCAACCAGAGTGCACATGATGATGATGAACCAAACACAGCCATGTGCACTCACACAACACAAGACTGACAGAGGAGCACATGGCAAGAGAACCGAACCCGAAGCCTTGAATACAGTCCATTTTAATACCCTTATATATAGTTGTTGATCAAAAACAACTACCATTAAAAACATTTAATTCTAATCATTCATTGCACAGATGAGGTAAATCCACTCCACAGATTTCATATTGGCAAACTATAGTTTTGGCAAGTCATTTAGGACATCTACTTTGTGCATTACACAAGTAATTTTTCCAACAATTGTTTACAGACAGACTGTTTCACTTTTAATTGACTATATCACAATTCCAAAACTGTGCCTTTGAGCAGCTTGGAAAATTCCAGAAAATGATGTCAAACCTTTAGACAATTAGCCAATTAGCTTCTAATAGGAGGTGTACTGAATTGGAGGTGCACCTGTGGATGTATTTTAAAACCTATCTTCAAACTCAGTGCCTCTTTGCTTGACATCATGGGAAAATCAAAAGAAATCAGTCAAGACCTCGGAAAAAAACCTGTGGACCTCCACAAGTCTGGTTCATCCTTGGGAGCAATTTCCAAATGCCTGAAGGTACCCCGTTCATCTGTACAACAATAGTACGCAAGTATAAACACCATGGGACCACGCAGCCATCATACTGCTCAAGAAGGAGATGCATTCTGTCTTCTAAAGAAAGAGTCCATTGCATGATTTCAAGAGCCCTCCTAAAACACCTTTCAATGATAAAACATCTACTGTATTATAAATAAATTATTTAAATGTTGCTTGCAAAAAACTTGGGAACATTAGAACGACTTCTTTTTTTTATGTGTGAAACACAGGTGGTACGTGTTAATTATGTAAATTAGTTCAGTAGTCTAGTAGTCTAGTGAGCGTGACTTCTGGTGGGAAGGAGGTGGAGCTGCAAGTTTATCCTAATTGCTAAGACACACTTCCTGGAAACTATAGACCATTTAGAGTCTAGCTAAAACAAAACAAACAAGATATGTGCAAAAACTGAATATAAACAATGAGGTGTCATTTTTGGATCTCAAAGAACATAAAATGTTTACCTGAAGTGACTTCTCCAGACATGTTGTTGATACTGAGCTTCTACATGAGAGAGAAGATGAAAGTGTATCTTAGTTTAGATTAGGGATGGACATTTTGGTCATTTTCTCTACATAGACATGTACCAATACAGTATGCACTGTACGTATATGTCATACGTCTTTGGCTGCTGTATTGTGTCTCGTTGTTTCAACGTCTATTCATTAACATTAACAAAGGCTGTTATAATGTAGTCTGTTACAATAAGTACAAAAGAGGGCATAATCAAAATATAATGCATACTATTTTGCCATTATGTGTAGACTCGCTGGTCAGTTCAGTTAAATAATGCTCAGAATGTGCGTCTCTGTTCTTCCTTCAGGTTACTGTAATAAGCTTAGTAAGTGTGCACCACTGTTTCTGAGCTGTGTATCTGCAAACCGTGGTTTCCGTGATACCATAATCATTGCTTTTTTAAATCGCAGTGGTGTTTTTTTTGTTTTGTTTTTTTCTCCCCTTTTCTTCCCAATTTGGAATGCCCAATTCCCAATGCACTCTCTAAGTCCACGTGGTGTCGTAGTGACACGCCTCAAGCCAGGTGGTGGAGGACGAATCTCAGTTGCCTCCAAGTCTGAGACCGTCAATCCACGCATCTTATCACGTGGCTTGTTGAGCACGTTACCGTGGAGACATAGCAGGTGTGGAGGCTTCACGCTGTTCTCCGCGGCATCCACGCACAACGCGCCCCACTGAGAGCAAGAACCACACATTATAGTGACCATGAGGGGGTTACCCCATGACTCAACCCTCCCTAGCAACCGGGCCAATTTGGTTGCTTAGGAGACCTGGCTGGAGTCACTCAGCACACCCTGGATTTGAGCTACCCAGGCCCCACCTTAAATGCAGTGTTAAGTTGAAAATAGTTTTGAAGACCCTGCGTTCTGTTACATTCAGCAGTACTCCAACTTGATGTTTGAAAGAAAGATTTCACCTTGTGTGTGTGTGTGTGTGTGTGTCCGTGCTTCTCCAGAGTGTGGAGCGCTGTCTCTGCCCCGGACAGAAAGTCAAGCTGTACTCTGTTGGCGTTTGTTGTTGTTTTTATGATTCATGCTTCCTCCCATTTAACTTGGAATTTTAAACTTCATACTGGGAAAACTGCAGTGGAATGCCACTTTATGTTGGACTTACAACTTGTGCAGAAATCCTCAGCACTGACTTTGCTGAAATGCAGGTGTGTGTGACACATGTCGGTACCCAGGGAGATTTAGCAAGGTTCAGATAGTTTTGTTTTCGATATTCCAGAAACATTCAGTGATAAACGGCAATAACTCTTAAACAGCTTAGCAAATAGTTTCCAAAATAGTATTACTGTAAAATGTGGAAAGCTAATAATATTCCACAACCTTGTTTTCATTATTTTCACTCGAAATTATGAGCTTTGGCCTGCAAAAGCCGTTGCAATGTGAGTTACCCCGGGGAGAGTTCCTCTTGTCATAGCAGTAAGTAAGAGACCGTGGAGAAAGTGCAATTTAATATTTTTTTATATTTTTTATATAATAGCTTGGTGTGTGAAATGCATGTCCAATATACAGTAAACCTTTTTGAAATATCTTTTTTGTTGTAGGAGATAGAGACATGAAACCAGCGTCATTCTATAGAGGAGGACAGTGCGCAACTTTCACAAACTTTCATTCTACCCCTAGTGGTTGAATAGGGAACTGCATGTCCAAAATTAACCTTCTTTTTGTAATAGCTTTTGTGTTGGAGATAGAGACACGAAACTTGCGTCTGTAAAGAACAGAAAGGGTGTTAAGAAGACATTATTCAATGACAAATTGACTGCTTGGATCTCGTCTTTGGAAACACAGAATGAGTCAAACCAAACTTTCTCTCGACATGCAATGAAAGGATGCTGAACTACTTCCCCCACTATTACACAATCACTGGTGAGTGAAAACCAGCCAGTAGCTAATCATAGACATTTTTAGTCACATAGCACAAAATTTGGTTGCAAATGCGAGTGATTTCCTCTCATTGTAGTAGAGAGTTGCGCATGGAGTAAAAGATCAATCTTGGGATTTAAGAATCTATATCAAGATTGTTCAAATGAAAATCACGATGCACCCGAAATCAATATTTTTACCCAGTCTTATTTAAAATGAACTAATTAAGGTAAAAAAAGGTGATTAAAATGGTGAAAACTTTTTTTAAAAATTCTAAAAGCACCTTATATTTATTCATATACATTTTAACCTGAAGTCTTGATAATGAAAAAAGAAAATCAACCTTATGCATCAACCATTCTTACAAGAGACTGAACACGTGTAAGAGAGAGTGTGAGTAACTTAAACACAGAGAGAGAGACTGGGCCTCTCAGTCAGTATGATAGCATTCCTGTCAATCCCCAAAGGGACTAGAAACGCAAAGAGAGTTCCGGTTAATGACATCAGAGGCTGGGCGATTGCGTTCTGTCTGACCCGAGTGACGTACGGCAGGGACAGTAACAGCAGTTAGCTGGAGACTCGTGTAACCACAACACATTAGTCACTATGAGAGTGATGAACTCATTCAATATACTGCGTCTGTATGCACATGTGAAAATGGAGGGAAAATCTACAGGGGAGAATATATTTCATTAGATAAGAGTACTCCTATATTTCTGGATATCGCAAATTAAACAAAGTATTTGTTGGCATTAGGTTATAGAAATGTGACTTCTCACAAACTCCTCTCAAAGTTTGAACTCTAATTTATGTATGTTACAGTAGCATACAATTGCCAATGGATTGTCTAATAGATGTCATTGCAATCTGTGTATTTGATGGCTTTTATGAGACATTTGAAGCCAATTTCAAATGTAGTTGTCATGTGGTTTTTGGATTTTAGATTAAGATTTTAGGTTAACATGAATATAAGGGAAAGTTTATCTCTTTGATCTTTAACTGGCCACTATTTTTTCATCATTTTAATCACCTCTTTACCTTCACTAGTTCTTTTTAAATAGTCCTGTGGTTTAGGGCTGCACGATTATGACAAATCATAATTGTTGATTATTTTCATGGATATTGTAATTGAAATTATACATTTCAATTAATACTGTAGAATTTACAGTTCATTAAATTACTTATTTTGTGAGGTGGAACTGCATGTCATTCTTTATGTAGGCTTCAAAATAAGATGAGAACTGTGTCTCTGAATTGCTTAATTATTTTAATTGCATGAAAAGTGTTATTCAAATTTTGAATAAATTATACACAGAAAGTGAGCATTTCTAATATGCCCTTTATACTAGTTTAAACACGTCTGACTGCCATTGCATTCATGTATACAACGAACCCAAAATTATACTGTAAATAGAATATTTGATGCAATGGGAGTACACCTAAATGGAATAATTAACACTTTTCACGATTAGTTAATTGTCACCTGTAACCGTAATCTTGATATTGTTTACAAGTTTACATACACTTAGGTTGAAGTTATTAAAACTAATTTTTTAACCACTCCACAGATTTCATATTAGCAAACTATAGTTTTGGCAAATCGTTTAGGACACTTTGTGCATGACATGAATAATTTTTCCAACAGTTGTTTACAGACAGACTGTTTCCCTTTTAATTGACTATATCACAATTCCAGTGGGTCAGATGGTTACATACACTAACTTAACTGTGCCTTTAAGCAGCTTGGAAAATTCCAGAAAATGATATCAAGCCTAATTTAGCGTCTGATACGCTAATTGGAATCAATTGGAAGTGTACCTGTGGATGTATTTTAAGGCCTACCTTCAAACTCAGTGCCTATTTGCTTGACATCATAGGAAAATCAAAAGAAATCAGCCAAAACCTCAGAAAAACAAAAATGTGGACCTCCACAAGTCTGTTTCATCCTTGGGAGTAACTTCCAAATGGCTGAAGGTACCACGTTCATCTTTACAAACAATAGTACGCAAGTATAAACACCATGGGACCACGCAGCCATCATACCGCTCAGGAAGGAGACGCATTCTGTCTCCTAGAGATGAACGTAGTTTGGTGTGAAAAGTGCAAATCAATCCCAGAACAACAGTAAATGACCTTGTGAAGATGTTGCAGGAAACAGGTAGACAAGTATCTATATCCACAGTAAAATGAGTCCTGTATCGACATAACCTGAAAGGCTGCTCAGCACGGAAGAAGCCACTGCTCCAAATCTGCCATAAAAAGCCAGAATACAGTTTGCAAGTGCACATGGGGACAAAGATCTTACGTTTTGGAGAAATGTCCTCTGGTCTGATGAAACAAAAATTGAACTCTTTGGCCATAATGGCCATCGTTATGTTTGGAGGAAAAAGGGTGAGGCTTGCAAGGCGAAGAACACAATCCCAACCGTGAAGCATGGGGGTGGCAGCATCATGTTGTGGGGGTGCTTTGCTGCAGGAGGGACTAGTGCACTTCACAAAATAGATGGCATAATGAGGAAGGAAAATTATGTGGATATATTGAAGCAACATCTCAAGACATCAGCCAGGAAGTTAAAAGCTCGGTCGCAAATGGGTCTTCCAAATGGACAATGACCCCAAGCATACCTCCAAAGTTGTGGCAAAATGGCTTAAGGACAACAAAAGTCAAGGTATTGGAGTGGCTGTCACAAAGCCCTGAACTCAAAACGATTTTGTGGGCAGAACTGAAAAAGCATGTGTGAGCAAGGAGGCCTACAAACCTGACTCAGTTACACCAGTTCTGTCTGGAGGAATGGGGCAAAATTCCAGCAACTTATTGTGAGAAGCTTGTGGAAGGCTCCCAAAATGTTTGACCCAAGTTAAACAATTTAAAGGCAATGCTACCAAATACTAACAAAGTGTATGTAAACATCTGACCCACTGGGAATGTGATGAAAGATATAAAACTGAAATAAATCATTCTCTCTATTATTCTGACATTTCACATTCTTAAAATAAAGTAGTGATCCTAACTGACCTAAGACTGTAAGGGGGGCGCGGGAGACGCTTTTTTTGAGTCCTCAAATCTCGTTCACTTTCACACATAATAAATAAATAAATAAAATACTGAAAATACACACATGAACCAATGTGCACAATTTATTTTCCTAAATGCCTTGTTTAAACTTTCACCTTTCATCTTTCACCGTTCATGGTGTCAGGTGTGCTCTCAGCTGTCATGTAAACAAGCTGTTCTCACGCCAGTTTCAAATGGGTGAAGAGGTGAATTAACACTTAAATTTCAGTCTGTTCCTCACACAACACACTATATGACTTCAGAAGAATTTAAATCTAAGGCACAAGTGTTATGGACGACTTTTTAAGGTGCTTTTATGTGTGCTTTCGGAGTTTGGACAGCCACAGTCACAATCCTCTCATCCCTCAAACTTGTGTTTCACAAATGAAAAAAAGTCTTACTGGTTTTGAACGACGAGGGTGAGTAAATGATGGCTGAAAACAGTCAGTTTTAATTTCAGGGGTTATTAAGTTTGTCAGTATAATTAATCAAGAGGTCCTGACCGCTACTGAAACAGTGCATAGCCATTGACGGTGCAGTCACGTGATACTTGTTACTTTTTCCGGTGCTGGCCAGGATGGGCCAATCACTGTCAGTATTACTGGATGAGGATTTAAAGTTTTTTATTAAAAATACCTATCTAGTGTAAAATGTTTATTTTTTTTTTTTGTTACAAAGGGGGCATGAACAACTACCCATTTATAGTTTTGAGAAATGTGTCTTAGCTGTTAGAAATAGGTATAAACAATAGCATAAATATAATTAAATTGTGATGAAAACTGACATCAGCAATAGTTTTATATCCATAGATGATAAGTTATATGCTACTCAGTTTGTGCAGTGTATGTTATGAAATTCTAAACAGTGAATTTGTCCTGTTTTTGGCAAGCTTGACACAACATTTGGTTTGTTATTTGTACAAAAAAGTGTTGGGAACAGAATACTGGCTCAGAGAGACAGGCATAAGAAACGAGGTGTTGAATTTAAAAGTGCAAGACATTATTTATACTCTATAGTCACTGAAAGAATGTCTATAAAACCAGAAAAAATAACATGATGCAAGATAGATTACATTTAGAGCACATTTGCTTCTCAAATAAGTTTATCTTGTTTTAAGGATATTTATTAGGGCTGTCACCTAATATTTAATGCATTATTTCAGTGCGATTAATAATTTAAAAAATAACACGTTAAAATAATTAACACAACCATGTAATCATGGGAGCAGTTTAAGCTTGTAATACCATCTGTTTTCAGCAGGGGGCAGTAAGCAAACCTCCAGCTGTTTAGGCAGTGCTTAGGCTGCGTCCCAATTCACCTACTTATCCTATAGTGAACTGTTTTTGTGATCGAAAAGTGTCTATTTTTTAGTGTTTAGCAAAAAAGTTGGAAGTATTGGGACATACTATCACATCATAAAATCACATCTTGAAACAAATTAAATTAATTAATTAATTCACTCACTCATTCATCCATTCATTCATCCTGTACACCGACCGGTCAATCATCCTATTACAGTTATCATGACATGCACATTCCTCATTTCATTTTTACTATGATTAATTATTCTTCAGTGCATTTCATTTATGATATCCTACAATGCGTCCTACCATACTGGAGAAGAAGCAGCACGTCGTTGAAGATCTCTCGCGTGTTGTTTCGTGGGGAGAGCCACTGTTGTTTTATAATGATGCATGTAGTAAAGTGTAATGCAAACCAAACTTATATCTTTTCATATCGTTATCTCTATCCAATGTGTGATGTTCACAGTGTGTTGCAGATATAACACAGATAACAGTTATGTTTAAATTTAAAAATTTGATCTTATGATTCATCATCAACTAAGGTAAAAATCAAGGATTATCTACTTAAATTGAATGCTATACCAAGTCGGAAAGACAGAACACTTTAATGACATTGGGCTGGATCATTTTACTTATAGTTTTTTCCTTTCTTTGGCGTCATCAAATACTGTTTACATCATTACAGCAGTCCCTTGAAAGAGCATATGACCTCCATTACATTTCAGTTATACAATAAATGACAAAAATAAAATGAGAACAGACAATTGTGTTAATTTGGTTCATTTTCTGTATGTGGTAACCCCATTTTTAATCTATATGGTGCTGAAACTTTTCCATAAAGATTATTTTTGAGAAAGGAGCTCTTAAGAACACACAAAAGCATCCAAAATAAGCAGTACGTACAGTAGATGGACATAAAAGAATGCATGCTGGTAAAATGAGGATTATTAATCACTCACACCCTTTTATGATCAATAAATGGAGCCACTTCTCTTCACAGCGTTTAACCAAATTTACATTGCTTATAATGTTGTTTATGTTGTAAAAACATGATGAAGTGAAGATGTGCCACCAGCCATATTTGTAATTTTTAACGTGTGACAGTTGTAGTTCTAAAGCGAATGGTCAAACTCCTCTTCAGTCGAGCAAAGAATTGTGGGCAATGTTAGCTGAAAAATTGTTCAAGGATCCACACTTCAAAAATCTACCGGAAATAGTAGACCATCTGTGCAACTTTGGGACTAATCTCAGATTGTTTAGGGCATATAGGGTGCGGATTGGGATGCAGAGTCATGCTTGCTTGACACCAGCGACAGCAAAAGATAAGGATGCCTTCTTCCGTTCAAATACAGCTGGATGGGGGTGGGGGGATGGGTAGCTCAGCTAGTTCGAATCCAGGGTGTGCTGAGTGACTCCAGTCAGGCTTCCTAAGCAGCCAATTGGCCTGCTTGCTAGGGTAGGTAGAGTCACATGGGGTAACCTCCTCATGGTCGCTATAATGTGGTTCGCTCTCGGTGGGGTGCCTGGTGAGTTGTGCGTGGATGCCGCTGAGAATAGCATGAAGCCTCCACACGCGCTATGTCTCCACAGTAACATGCTCAACAAGACACGTGATGCACGGATTGACGGTCTCAGACGCAGAGGCAACTGAGATTCATCCTCCGCCACCCGGATTGAGGTGAGTCACTACGCCACCACGAGGACTTTTTTGTAAGGCATGCTGACCAGCCAAACCTTCACCTCTTGTGTCCCAGTAGGGATGGTGAAGAAAATAAATAAAAGTTGTTATTAGAAAATTATTGGGGTGGGGGGATCATATATATTATTATTATTATTTTTTTTTTTTTTTTTTCCTTTTCTCCCCAATTTGGAATGCCCAATTCTCACTTCTTACTAGGTCCTCATGGTGGCACGGTTATTCACCTCAATCCAGGTGGCGGAGGACAAGTCTCAGTTGCCTCCGCTTCTGAGCCCGTCAATCCGTGCATCTTATCACGTGACTCGTTGTGCATGACACCGCGGAGACTCGCAGCATGTGGAGGCTCATGCTACTCTCTGCGATCCACGCACAACTTACCATGCACCCCACTGAGAGCAAGAACCACTAATCGCAACCACGAGGAGGTTACCCCATGTGACTCTATCGTCCCTAGCAACCGGGCCAATTTGGTTGCTTAGGAGACCTGGCTGAAGTCACTCAGCATGCCCTGGATTCGAACTTGCGACTCCAGGGGTGGTAGTCAGCGTCAATACTCGCTGAGCTACCCAGGCTCCCCAGGTGGGGAGATCATTAACATTTAAAGTATGGATCAAAAGTGAAGCATGCAAAGAGCAAGACAAATGTCAAATAAAGTCTAACCATTTCCTCTCCATTGTTCACCAGACAACAGTGGCAAAACAAGGGAGATCACAGACTCGGGAGAATAAGAGAGAGACAGAGGGGAGGGACGAATTGTTTGAATAAACATGTGCCCAAGCAAAGATGACAATTCAATGATAGAGCTTTAAAAGACAAGTTAAAATAGTAATGCTGAAATTAAACATGTTAAACCCCTCTCTCATGAATGATTTTTCTTCTTCTCTGAATTAGGGTCTTTCATGGAGTATAGGATTTAAATCAATGTAAACTCACTTGTGGGAGTGTCCACCAAATCCCTGCACTCTGATTGGTGGCTTTCTGTGGCCCTTCAAGAGGGATTTTGAATATACATATTAAGTGTGAATAACTCCTTCAGTGCTGAAAGTTGTTGTCATTGTAACCAGGAGGAGATGAGGGTGGTGAAGTTCTCTTTCATCCTTTTGGAAAAAAATATGGATTATCACATTTGAAGAAGATCATTTTGATTTGGTTGCGATTCACAGTGCAGTTTCAATTTTGTTGTCTTAGCAAGCTGCTTGTATGGTGTAATGGATTAAGTTGGTGGCCGTCAGGTTAAAGCACAATGGTTTTTTTCGGTGGACCTCTGCCTAGAATATCTCCTCCTTCAGATGGTACCTCAACAAAGAGGAGTGCGTGAGGCATCGGCCTCTTCTCCACCCTCCACACTGCCATGAACAAAACACCCAAGAGTAAGAACATGTCTTGGGTGAGTTCAGGTTGTTTGGTTGTAGCTAGCTCAGGGAATTGTGTGCTTGTTTATTTGTGTGTGCACATAGGAGTATTATGCCGTGTTTTGTTTGTACAGGTGCATCTCAATAAATTAGAATGTCGTGGAAAAGTTAATTTATTTCAGTAATTCAACTCAAATTGTGAAACTCGTGTATTAAATAAATTCAGTGCACACAGACTGAAGTAGTTTAAGTCTTTGGTTCTTTTAATTGTGATGATTTTGGCTCACATTTAACAAAAACCCACCAATTCACTATCTCAAAAAATTAGAATACATCATAAGACCAATAAAAAAAAACATTTTTAGTGAATTGTTGGCCTTCTGGAAAGTATGTTCATTTACTGTATATGTACTCAAAAACTTGGTAGGGGCTCCTTTTGCTTTAATTACTGCCTCAATTTGGCGTGGCATGGAGGTGATCAGTTTGTGGCACTGCTGAGGTGGTATGGAAGCCCAGGTTTCTTTGACAGTGGCCTTCAGCTCATCTGCATTTTTTGGTCTCTTGTTTCTCATTTTCCTCTTGACAATACTCCATAGATTCTCTATGGGGTTCAGGTCTGGTGAGTTTGCTGGCCAGTCAAGCACACCAACACCATGGTCATTTAACCAACTTTTGGTGCTTTTGGCAGTGTGGGCAGGTGCCAAATCCTGCTGGAAAATGAAATCAGCATCTTTAAAAAGCTGGTCAGCAGAAGGAAGCATGAAGTGCTTCAAAATTTCTTGGTAAACGGATGCAGTGAAAAAACACAATGGACCAACACCAGCAGATGACATTGCACCCCAAATCATCACAGACTGTGGAAACTTAACACTGGACTTCAAGCAACTTGGGCTATGAGCTTCTCCACCCTTCCTCCAGACTCTAGGACCTTGGTTTCCAAATGAAATACAAAACTTGCTCTCATCTGAAAAGAGGACTTTGGACCACTGGGCAACAGTCCAGTTCTTCTTCTCCTTAGCCCAGGTAAGACGCCTCTGACATTGTCTGTGGTTCAGGAGTGGCTTAACAAGAGGAATACGACAACTGTAGCCAAATTCCTTGACATGTCTGTGTGTGGTGGCTCTTGATGCCTTGACACCAGCCTCAGTCCATTCCTTGTGAAGTTCACCCAAATTCTTGAATCGATTTTGCTTGACAATCCTCATAAGGCTGCGGTTCTCTCGGTTGGTTGTGCATCTTTTTCTTCCACACTTTTTCCTTCCACTCAACTTTCTGTTAACATGCTTGGATACAGCACTCTGTGAACAGCCAGCTTCTTTGGCAATGAATGTTTGTGGCTTACCCTCCTTGTGAAGGGTGTCAATGATTGTCTTCTGGACAACTGTCAGATCAGCAGTCTTCCCCATGATTGTGCAGCCTAGTGAACCAAACTGAGAGACCATTTTGAAGGCTCAGGAAACCTTTGCAGGTGTTTTGAGTTGATTAGCTGATTGGCATGTCACCATATTCTAATTTTTTGAGATAGTGAATTGGTGGGTTTTTGTTAAATGTGAGCCAAAATCATCACAATTAAAAGAACCAAAGACTTAAACTACTTCAGTCTGTGTGCATTGAATTTATTTAATACACGAGTTTCACAATTTGAGTTGAATTACTGAAATAAATGAACTTTTCCACGACATTCTAATTTATTGAGATGCACCTGTATATTTCACTTTTAGAATCTCATGTAAACGAAACTGAGTTGTTTGGGAATTTGTTAGGAATTGAAAATCATACTTAGAATTAGGGTTTTCATGATCCCATAATCATGCACTCTTGAGGGAAATGGTTCTAAATAGTACCAAATAAGGGTTCTTCGGCTTGTAACAATAGCAGAACCCTTTTTGGTGCTAAATAGAACCCTTTTTAAAGGTTCCATAAAGAAGCTTCCTTTGAAAGTGCTATTTAGAACATCAGTGGTGCTATAAAGAACCTTTTTGATGCAAGGAGGGTTTTTTTTTTCTACCCCTCTATATATCTGCTCCTATAAAATATTCTAGCCAAAATTATGGTTTTACATTAAATATAACCAAACAAACAAATAAATAAAAGCAAGGCATGTGTGTCAATTAAGACATTTTATTTTTTATTTAAATGAAATTGTATAAAAAATAACAATGCTTTTACAGCAATCATTAGTTGAATACATTATTGTGATTAACTAATTCAAAATGCATAAATATACAAATAATGTACAGATTTTGCTGTTTCGGAAGGAAAATGGTACTTTAATTCACCAAAGTGGCTTTCAACTGATCACAAAGTATAGTCAGGACATTACTGATGTAAAAAACAGCACCATCACTATTTGAAAAAAGTCATTTTTGATCAAATCTAGACAGACCCCATTTCCAGCAGCCATCACTCCAACACCTTATCCTTGAGTAATCATGTTAAATTGCGAATTTAGTACTAAAAAAATCTCTTCCCATTATATCAAACACAGTTGAAAGCTATTTGGTTTGTTAAATGAAGCTTAACATTGTCTTTGTTTTTGAGTTGCCACAGTATGCAGTAGACTGGCATATCTTAAGGTCAATATTAGGTCAAAAATGGTGAAACAGCTTTCTCTAGAAACATATCAGTCAATCATTGTTTTGAGGAATGAAGGCTATACAATGCTTGAAATTGCCAAAAAACTGAAGATTTCATACAAAGATGTACACTACAGTCTTCAAAGACAAAGGACAGCTGGCTCTAACAAGGACAGAAAGAGATGTGGAAGGTCAGATGTACAACTAAACAAGAGGATAAGTACATCAGAGTCTCTAGTTTGAGAAATAGACACCTCACATGTCCTCAGCTGACAGCTTCATTGAATTCTACCCGCTCAACACCAGTTTCATGTACAACAGTAAAGAGAAGACTTTGAAGAGAAAAAAAAAGGTTAGAGTGGGCAAAGAAACACAGACATTGGACAACAGATAATTGGAAAAGAGTGTTATGGATCTTAACCCCACTGAGCTTTTGTGGGATCAGCTAGACTGTAAGGTGCGTGAGAAGTGCCTGACAAGACAGCCACATCTATGGCAAGTGCTACAGGAAGTGTGGGGTGAAATGTCACCTGAGTCACAAATATAATGGTCCTCTTTGGTCCTTTAATATAGCGAATATAGGCTCTGAATGTGTCTGCATTGCTGGTAATTTGCCTGTTTCAGTCATTTTTTCTTTCTTTTTTGTGCTGTCTCAAAGAAAAGATGAATATAATTTGAATTTCTTTTCATCACTGATGTATCTGTAAATGACATGACATCAGCTGGCTTGCAAAAAGAAAATACACAAAATTATTTGCTGTCCTCAAGTTGTCCTTCTTTTTTTTCCCCTCCCAGTAGAATCTTAACGCTGCTCTTTTCCATACCAAAACAGTTCATATTGACCACTGCTATCAAGGCCCAAAGAGAAAAAAAAATCATAAAAATACCATAGAAGTAGTCCATATAACACATAGCTACTGTTTGGCCCCGGAAAGCTTGGAATATAGTGCACTTGTCATATGGACTACTGTTATGATGTCTTCATACTGAACCTTTAATAGTGCTTTATAGTGTTTGTCATTTTTGAAGCTCGACAGCTCCTGCTCACTATAAACTGTTACTCTTTATGTCTACTACTAATATCTATCTTTATGTTCCAAGAAAAAACCCAGCATATGGGTTTTGAATAACATAGGGCTGAGTATATGAGTGAGTAAATGTAAATTTTCCATTTTTAGGTGAACTACTCCTTTAACTGGTGGCTCATTTTTTGAGCACAAACCTGACAAGGACATACTCAAAATAAAAGTCTCTTAAAGAAGACTCTTAGGAGATGCTGTACAAAATTCAGAATTAATTAAAGACATAAAGAAATTATTTAGAAAATCTTAAATTGATTTGAAATTATTACCTAATAAGATTTGCATTAAGAATATATGACAGTGTTCTTGCCAAAACCTAAAAGCACAATAGAAGTCACAGGTCTCACCATGTTCTAGTTTTAATCTGAGGGTGATTACGCTCTACTTTGAGTTATAGATCATTTTCTAAGACAATATCAATTGAATTTTCTAAAAAGGTACTTCAGAAACTTAGCAAATAACCACATTCATTCAATTCCTTTACAATCCACACTCATTCGCTCTTTGACTTGAGCCTGACATGCTGAAAATGGCTCCGTTAATGTTTTCACATTCACAGTTATGAATGACATACTGTACGAATCACGTACTGTATATGGTGTGCAAATGGTAAATATTCTGCACCCTTGGAAATTAATGTCGGTCAGTACAATATTTCAATCATAAAACAGGGGTCAAATATTGCATGTTTAGTTAGATACTTACTGTACATCTTATATGACACAAACACTCTTAACCTAAACTGCTTGCTGATGCACGGTGCTGGGATAATCCACGAGGTTCCCGCTTAGTGTCTTAAAGTTCTCATATGACATTGACGAGTGGTATTAGACTACTGAGCATGGTAAAATTTGTTAAACTTTTTTAAACCATTATGTTATTCCTGTAACAACTTAATCACAATTAGATGGCGATGCATTATGAACAGCAGCAGAACAGCAACGAGGATATCAATTATTGGGGGGACAATCTGGCCATATCTGATCATTGGATATGGCCCAGGACTTGCCTTGGGTTATAAGCACTAAAGTTGGTCCATCAGTCTCATTCTCATCAGGATTATTAAATATATTTGCAAAAAATAACTGGATGCAAGTTTTATTTGGACTATGTGGCTACCTTTCTAAATCTAAAGGTTAAGAGCTCTGAGTAAAATAATTTATATAAAAATAAAAATAATTATTGAATGCATAGGATAATGTTGCAATGAGATTTGTTTTTTTTTTTTTGTTTTTTTTTTGAGCAATTAGTAATGCAAATGCTTAAAATAGTAACAGCTTGTGGAAAGTTCCGCCATATAGTTTACTATATATTCTTCTAGGATTTTTATGACGTGAATGAGCTGAGAAAATGTGATCTCCCCAACACGAACAGTTATAGCCATAGCGGTAACAACAGTGGTATAAATCATGACTTCAAATTTAGTCAACCTAAACCTACGTTTTGTTTTGTTTTTTTGCTCCCAAACAACACATTTACGATAAACTGTCAACTTTAAATTCGCCATGGTTTCACTTTCAAAAACTGAGAGTGAAGCAAAAGAAAAATAAGCAAATGCTCACTCACATTTAACTGAGCTAATGGGATTTTTTTGTCCCTGAAAACTTTCCCGCTAAAACTGCTAATAGTTACAATGTTTCAGCGACATTTAAAAAAAATAAATAAATAAATAAAAAAAAAAATAAAAAAAGATATATATATATATATATCAAGTATACCTGTGGTGACAGTCTGTGTAGCTGTTGGTTGAGCTGCCAGGACTCCAGTGCTGTAAGTCAACCAATGACGTGGTGGCTTTGAAATCATTTATTGACACTTATATTCAAAAACCAAAAGGGTGGGAATAAAGAAACCCTAATGCCCAACGCAAAGAACCATTTCAGAACAAAGAAGATATGGTTCTAGATAGAACTATTAAGGTCAGTAAAGAACCTTTGCAGAACCATCTTTTTTTAGAGCGTACGTTATCTTACAATACTATACCAGCTAAAATTTCACAGTTTGTCATAGCAAAGGTGGTTCTTAGAAACTAACCATTTCACTTTTCAAGTGGTGAAAATAACAGATGGATGAACAGGGAGAAGGCTCAAATATACTAACTTGTTACCTAATACATGGTTAGTTTGATGGAAAAAAAAATAAAAATAATCTTTGCAGCATCAAAACAGCCACTTCAAACGGCAACGGCTTTAAACTTTTATTCCATTATTTCTGTGATTATTTGAATGTTGGTAACAAAAAATAAAGATATTGTAACATTGAAAATACTGTTTTGAGCAGCTGTTTTTTTGTTGTTGTTGTTGTTGCTTATTACAATCGCTTCAGCCCTTCTCTCCTGGTAAACAACAGTGCGAGTGCTGCTTACACACACACCTTACCTTTACCTTACCATACCTTACTTTTTAACTAGTTTAATTGTAAAACACTTTGGCCAACAGAATGACAGAATGAAGGAGGTTCACCGGGGGAAACGCATACTTGCTTTTCACCGGCCATACGTGGGCCAGTGCGTCCTGGCGACTTATATATGCCACTACTGTTGTGTTTTCCGAATGAATCAGAAAGTGGTGATTCACGATATCGGAATGAAAAGCTCTCAAAGTTAGAAAGACAGCCAGTAGCTCTAGGCGGTTGACATGCCACACCCGTTTCGCACCTGTCCAGGTGTCGAAAGTCGGGCGTCCATCACACACCGTGCCCCAACCTGTGTTGGATGCATCTGTGGTCAGCACTTTCCTTCTGAAAATTTGACCCAGCATAACACCCTGTTGGTTGAAGTCCGGCGCTGTCCATGATGCTAGAGCAGCCAAACAGCGGCGAGTCACCGTGATGCGTATCGCTTGAACCAGTACTGGAGAGGTCTCATGTGTGATGGACCTAACGGTATGATGGGGGATGCTGCCGCCATAAAACCCAGCATCCTCTAAAATGACTTCAGTGGTTATGTTTTTGAAATGTTTCCAGTTTGAACAGAGACAGACACCAAAGAATGGCCTTTATGCGCTCGTTCATGAGGTGCGCACACATGCTCATGGAGTCGAGACAAACTCCTAATAAGGAGATTTACTGGCTATTTATCCAACATTTTGAATGGGCGTGTCGCGAGTGTGCGATTCAAGCATCTCAGAACTAGAATTGGCCGAAGCCCGCCGTCCTTCTTAAGAACGAGGAAATAATGGCTGTAAATCCCACTGCGTGTGTCACAGTCTGGGGCAGTCTCTATCGCGTTTTTTGCGAGGAGACTGTGAATCTCTGTGCACAACACAGGCACATCCTGTGGTCGTACCACAGATTGCAAAGCGCCGGTGAAGTGAGGTGGTCTGTAGGGCTGGGCGGTGTATCGACTTTTTAAGGTATATCGATATATTTTTAAACGAGACAATACCGTTTATATCGATATAGTTTGATGTTGCGTTACATAACCCGTTTCTTCCAAGCCGTGCCGTGTTTGCATTTCTCCTCTCACACTCTCCCCCGTGTCTGCACACAAACCTGGCCCCATTCGCTCACAAGTTCTCCTGTAACATGGATGGAGACACAGCACCGGTGCCGTGAGATTACCGGGCGGACTCAATTTATCATGACACAGTTCACACTGCCGAAGAAGACCTGGTTAGTAAAAAGAAAAATAATGGTTCAATTATTTGGAGATGGTTTGGATTTGAAAGATCAGATGAGCAGCAAAACAGCTGCATGTTGGTTGACTGACAGGCGGCTTGTGTGTGTGCGGCGCGCTTTACATGCACATGTGCTCCGAGAACGCTCGCGCCTAAACGGTCAAATACATTTCATAATTCTGCCAAAATGCCCATATTCGTGAGGTGTTCATGTAAACACAGAGAGTTACTGTATGTCTAAGGTGAACGTAAACATTGGGGGAAAAGCTGATTTGTATCGAAATGTACAACTTGTAAGTTTAAATGTAACCTAATAGACCTGCCGCTGTCTAGTGTATCGTTAATATCAATCAAACAACAATAACAAGAAAGCGATAAAACCACTCACTGCTCTTGGCTGGATAACTTTACTTGTATAACTCTAGTATAAAAGTATTAAAGTATTATTCATACAGGGAAGACCAGTAGTAATTTTATGCCAAATTCATTCTGAATGTTTAATTGAATACTTGATGCAGTTAATTTTTTTAAAAGCTGTTAATAAGCACTGTTTTCTTAATTTGAATTTTTATTTATTTTTTCCTGCAGTGTATAATACTATTAGGTTGGCCATGTCATAATTTTAGAAAACATACAACAGAATCTCTGACATGTTACTTGAGCATGTAACATAAATGTCCTTTTTTCTCTCCGGACAAGTAACTTTTTTACTCGGACAAGTGAATGACAACATTTTGAACAACAATATTCCTTTCCTGACAAACATCAGTGGGAAAAAGAGGAACAGCATTGTGTGTTAGGAGCGCTTTTGCTGTGCGGGGTTTTTTTTTTCCTCGGCATGGGGCTTGTGCTGAGGCGGCTGCCTTCGTTTGGACCACGGCTTGTGTGGCATTACCGGCGGCTCAGCAGCGACATTTGGCCGATTATTTATTATCTTATTTAACCACCTCCCAAAATCCAAACATTTACCATCTCCAATGACTCCATTTGCCATCACGCAATCATCCGTCAACAACAGAGGTGGAAAAATACTAATAGCCTACAGAGTAAGAACTAAATTATTATAATATTAAACAATTATAAATAAATAAGCCTTTCTCAGTTCCCTTGTGTTCCCAAAATAATGCTGCCAAATGTTTGTTCTTATCGGTTTTGTGTTTGTATTCCATTTTGGTAATACGGTTAATGCTGCCTAAAGAAAATAAAATAAAACTAAATTTTAAGGTTCAAGTTGAACGTGTCTTGCATTACTTTATGATTTAATCACTTTCGTCTTTGTTTATTTAATACAAAGATATATATTACTGAACCTGCAGAATTGCGTTCACAATGCATGCCAACCGTGTGGAAATAACGTGAACTATACTCACAGCACCTCTCGAGATGATCGCAGATAATTTGCAGCATTCCTCTGAATGCTGAGGTCTGCATGCCTCTGAACAAACAGCGAATCAGACTCAAGCATTGACGGCTTTTCTTTTGTCTGTTCTTAAAAATATAATAAAGTGTGTTTCTTCAAGCACATGTCTTTGTGACTAACAGTATCTCTTGTCATGTGTCACTCCGAGATGTCTTACAGGTCGCCCGCCTGTTGCTGGTAGATGAGCAAAATTACCTGTGCATGAAATGCATTTGGACAAGGAGCTTGTGAACTGGATTCAACCTCGTCGCATTTGGCAGGTGCTAGTTTCACACCCTGGCCACTGTTTAATATATTTGCCGACTTCCCAGATCCATGGTTTTGCCATTTCCCAATATTGTCGATCATTGTCTGTTCGCAATCGGCATCGGGATCTTTGTAAGACATCGGCGATATCCGATTACATCATCCTATCACCCAGCCCTAGTTTTGTGTGAGTATAGAATCATTCATTACAGTATACCAAACCAAATCCTTACGCACTTTATCATTTCTGTTTCTTAAAAAATAAAATTTTAATAAAATACAGGAAATTTTGTTATTTATCCGATTAATCGAAGAAATAATGTTTTTATGTTTTCTAATGTACTGTATACATGCCATGAATTCATAAATCAAACCGATCGCAATCGAGAAAGGGAGCGCAATCATTTTGATTAAACTTGTGCAACAACAAACCTGATTTCAGTTTAAATTTAATCAATTGTGCACGTTTCACGGATGATACACTGATGTCTTGGAGGTCCAGTTGTGTCGGTTATTAAAGTGTTTCAGATGATTTCTCCTCACCCTGTCAGCACATGTAATACAATGAATACCGGAACGAGACTTCAGCACGAGAGTGAATCTGCAAATTTTTTGTCCCACTCCATCCCCGATGGCTCATTTGACTCTTTAATGAACAGTACTTTTTGTTAAGTTTAACAAGTAATGTTTTGCATATGTCTTGAAAGTAATAATAATAATAAAAAAAATCAAACTTAACTTTTCAAGATTCAGGCTTTATTCAAAGTTTTGTGCATATAGAATTGTGAATTTAGTTCTGTAAATCGAACCAAATCCTTACGCCCTTTATCATTTCTGTTTTTTGTAAAATCATATCTGAATAAAATATAGAATCATATTCTGATTAATCGAAGAAATAATCAAAAATGATTAGATTATCAAAATAATCGTTAGTTGCAGCCCTAATATTTACTACAGCACTTACAACCTAACTTCCAGTACTACTGTTTAAAAAAAAACAAAACGGTGGCATCACCAATATTTTGAAGCTTTAGTATCGTGACACTACCGTAGCACCGTTCTACCGTGAAACTCCACTTAGAAAAAGTGTAAAACAAATTGCATAAACCTGTTGCTTTCTAGCAAGAGTAAATTAATCCAGATTTAGTGTATTCTTCATTACTTTTTAACTCTGTTATTATAAGGTTGCATTTGTTAAAGTAATAGTTCACCCAAAAATGAAAATTCTCTCATCATTTACTCAATCCGCGCATCTTATTACATGACTCGTTGTGCATGACACCGCGGAGACTCACAGCATGTGGAGGCTCATGCTACTCTCCGCGATCCATGCACAACTTGCCGCACGCCACATTGAGAGCGAGAACCATTAATTGCGACCACGAGGAGGTTACCCCATGTGACTCTACCCTCCCTAGCAGAGATGACGTCGTCCTACAAGCCTTGGAAGGGTGTGCCGGGTGATCCCGCCAGGTGGCTGCGCTTTGCGGGCCCAGGTGCACCGCAACCGCCTTATCCATCTGAGGGACCTCCGTATACCTGTGGTCCGCCCCGCCATCGAGGGTAGTGAGAGCGGACAAGCTAGAAGGTCGGTTTCGGGCAGAAAAAGGTGCCCTCCACTACCTCGTCAGCTCATCATGCACTTCCGGGAAGAAAGGGACCGGGGGGGGGGGGGCTGTGAGCGGCGCCCCAAACCCAGGAACCAATCATCTAGCCCCGAGGGCTCAGGGGAGGGTGGAGCGCGCCCATTGAAGCCCCCAAATCACCTCCAGTGCCAGCAGGGCCGACCTCGTACCCGGAGGTAAAAGGCACGGCGCGGGGGGCGGCTAGAGTGGCTTTCCCCCGGAAGAAGGAAAGCCGCGACCACAATGTTTCCATGGTCATATTCTCGCAATGAGAACATGAACTATCCATGATCGCTGCCTCAGTGTGATCGCTGCCCAGACACGTGAGGCAGCGCCCGTGGCCGTCGGAAGTGGAGAGATAGCGACCGCATCCAGGAATCACACAAAGACGGAAAGGCATCTTTATAAAGACGCATCTTTAAAAAGACGTTCAACGTCAATGTGTGTAATAGAGAAAATAAACTCTTTAGCTGGGATATACACTCTTTTAGCACTGTCGAAGCGCCCAGGGGCGAAATCTGCGAGCCAGCTCCTTTTATACCCGTTTGTCCGGGGGAGTGGCATGCAAATTCCATTGGCCTTTTCTCAAAGATCTGAGGTGTTCGGGGCTCTCAAGAGCGACCCCTAGTGTCACTACATCAACACAACGTCGAGTGAGTGACAGAAGGAGAATGGAATATACATGATCCCTCTCATTTTTTTTTTTTTTTGTAATGATAAATGTCTTGCAGATTGTGCAAGGGGGAACACTAAATTTTGGTGCGCTGAAATAAAGACAGAATATCACGCTTTTTGACTTGGGTGCCACATACTCATCTATTATTTGATATGAGAGTGAATTATGACTTAAAATGTGCTCTGTTCATCACACAGAGTGATTGTATGGCTTCAGAAGACTTGAACTATAGTGCATATAGAGTAGTATCGACTACTTTTTTTGTGGTTTTATGGTGTATTTGTTTTTTTGTTTTTTTGTCCTCTTTGGAGCTTGTCAGCCTAGAGTCACTATTTACTTTTATTATTTGGCTAAAAGACATGCGAAGACCAGGGTCTGAAATTTAAAAAAAAATAAAAATCTCCGCCTTTATTCCTTATGCCTTGATTAAACTTTGGCCTGACACGGCTGCACGTATATAAACAAAGACGTTCTCGTGTGCACATCAGTTTCAAATGGGTGAAGAAGAGGTAAATTAACATTTAAGTTTTGGCCTGTTCCTCACACATCACGATCATACGGCTTCAGAAGAATTTAAATATAAGGCACAAATGGATTACTTTTATGATGCTTTTGTTGCATTGACAGTCATAATCACGATCCTCTCATCCATCAATCTCGTGTTTCATGGAAGTCTGGGAATCAGACTACACCGGTCATGCTTTGTCTCGCGCTGTGCATTTAGTAGCAGTGTTGCAGTCCTAAAAAACACTGTCTGTGTGTTTTATTCCTGTTTTCTTTAGCTGACACAGACAGTGATAGAATGAAAAAGCACTGCGAAATTCACTGGCCAATTAGAAAATGCACCCACATTTGGCACTTGGTGGGTGTTAATTTTGGACCCTGGTGAAGACTGTTTTAAAAATGTTAAAAACAGTTCCACGGAAGAAAGTCATGCAGGTTAATAAATAAGTAATGATAGAATTTGTATTTTTCGGTGAGCTATTCCTTTAAAATGACCTAAAGCTGCCATAAACCCTCTTTTTGTGAAAGCTGTTTGAACAGACTCTTTCATTAACCTGGTAACTGTAATTGGAAACTACATGTAGTCATTGTGAATGCTGCGATCTGCATTATTGATTAGAGCGACACGGCAGTAGTAACCATCCTTTTGTTGCCAATGTAGGAGAGTGAGAATGTCAAAGAAAGTTAAGGTAAGAAACTGCTCTCCGTTTCATCTGTATTGTGAATAAGTGTAGTATTTTTCTGCCCTTGAGCATGTGAGAAACTCACTGTAGCGCGCATCTAAGGGGTTGTTCACACTGCACACAAAACCAATTTGGTATTCCAATCCGATCTTTAGGACTGACTGTTCACTTAATTCTTTACTGTTTAGTCAGTGAAACGGCATTAGATTTTCTCCTACAACAACTAAGAGTATATTTCAGTGTGGAAAGTGAGAATGGAAAACTGTACATTTTCTCTCTGCTCATGTATATCATGATTTTGCTGCTGTGCTAAACTCACAAGGCACATGAGAGAACACAACAGAGGCATTTTGTGCATTCATGCGTATATTGTCCAAACCCACTGACTCGTTCACACATTCACTATTCACTACATATTAAATGTATATAGTTTTCTATATGATCAAAGAGTGAGTGAAAATGAGTATATTCAGCTCCAGACAGTACTGTACACTTTTATTACAAAAAAAAAAAAAATATTTGAGTATTCCAGTTCCATTTAGATGTGGTGTAGATGGGGTTCATAAACCTTAGATTTCATGCGCTTTTCATTTATTTATTTTTTGCTGTTCAGACTACAAAAGAAATGGATGCCGTTGAATAAATGTGAATTCATTTGTATTGTATTTTTTTGCTCCCTGTGTGAACAAAGCCAAAAACAAATACTGTGTTCAGGTTGCTGCTTAATAGAGGTGGGGGGGGATCGATATGTTATAGTATTGCAGTATTTTTCCTCACAATATTTGATCGATATTCACGTTCCAAAAATTGATTTTATTTACAACAGTCCCTTAGATGGCGCAGTTATGCTTTACCGCTGATACAGAACGGAATTCCTTTGACGTCGCCCACAACGCGGAAATGTTGTTGACAGCATGACCGCGTTGGAGACTATTCAAAATTCGCCTTCCTCTTTCAAATCCAGAGTTTGGCAACATTTTGCTTGGGGGAAAAAAAACGTTGTTTATGTTGCACTTTTTTTTTTTATTAATGGTTTTTTATCCCCTTTTCTCCCAATTTGGAATGCCCAATTCCCACTACTTAGTAGGTCCTCGTGGTGGTGCGGTTACTCACCTCAATCCGGTTGGCGGAGGACAAGTCTCAGTTGCCTCCGCTTCTGAGACCGTCAGTCCGCGCATCTTATCACGTGACTCGTTGTGCATGACACCGTGGAGACTCACAGTATGTGGAGGCTCATGCTACTCTCTGTGGTCCACGCACAACTTACCACACACCCCATTGAGAGCGAGAACACTAATCGCGACCACGAGGAGGTTACCCCATGTGACTCTACCCTCCCTAGCAACCAGGCCAATTAGGTTGCTTAGGAGACCTGGCTGGAGTCACTCAGCGCGCCCTGGATTCAAACTCGTGACTCCATGGGTGGCAGTTAGCATCAATACTCGCTGAGCTACCCAGGCCCTGTTTATGTTGCACATTAAAGTCAACATTACCAGAAGTAGGGCTGGGCGATATATCGAATATTAACGATATAATCGAGCTAATTTTGCAGACTTATTTGTGTTCAGTATAGTTTATCTTCACAAATAAATAGTTTACGTACAAATTATTTGAGGCACTTTTATACTTATTTAATAATGCATTTGGTGATTTGGCAATAAGAATGAAAAAGATTAAAATATGATATGTATCGCAATATATCACAGTTTTGAATCACAATACACCAAAAGTAAAGGATCACAATTATATCGTATCATGACCTAGATATCGATATAATATCGTATTGCCAGTTACCTTGTGATTCCCACCCCTACTGCATAAGGCTTCGTTGTCTGTACAAATCTGTACATTACATCATAACATCATACAACCCATTTCATAGGCAGAACATATGAACTATGGTGAAATTGTGTTGGTTTAAGGTCTGGAACGTTTGTATGCTGAAAAAGAAGATATCTCTGGTTTAGCTTAATGACAATGCAAATAGTTCTAATTTTGGGAAAATCAGATACAGATAGCCATTTGGTTAAACCAATCATAACAATAAGGCCTAACTGCTGGACTAACTGCATTTTCCTGGAAATAATCGTTGCTGGATCAAGTCTTTATATAAAACTAATCATAGCTGGACTGACAGCATTTTTTATGGAACTACACAAAAAATAAAAATTATTTGTTGGCTCAACAACCATAACGTATAAAAATGGTAAGCTTCCATTTTAGAAATGTACATATTTATAACATAGCTAATAGCTTTACTTAATTTTCATTAATGTATACAACACAAAATATACATTTTAAGGTAAACTTAGAGTGATATATAAAGTAAATGAATAATGGTGAGTTCCTTGAACTTCTTTTGCTTACAAATCCATAAAATTAAGATTTTAAGTACTACTGATTCAAACACTCAAGCACAGAACTGAGGTTGTGGAGAATACCCATTGCACTTTAATAATTTAAGCATGTTTATTTGGTCGAAAGGAACTTATTGGGGCATTTACAGTGCATTTGTAAAGTATTCAGACCCCTTCATTTTTTCAAATTTTTTATGTTGCAGCCTTATGCTAAAATGCTTTAAATTATAAAAATTCCACATCAATCAACAGTCCATACCCCATAATGACAAAGCAAAAACCAGATTTTTGATAACTTTTAAAATTTATTAAAAAGAAAGAACTGAAATATCACATTGACATAAGTATTCAGACCCTTAACTCATTACTTAGTTGAAGCACCTTTGGCAGCGATTACAGCCTCAATTCTTTTTAGGGATGATGCGACAAGCTTTGCACACCTGGATTTGGGGATTTCTGCCATTCTTCCCTGCAGATCCTCTCAAGCTATGTCAGGTTGGATGGGGACCGTTGGACCATTTTCAGGTCTCTCCAGAGATGTTCGATTGGGTTCAAGTCTGGTCTCTGGCTGGGCCACTCATGGACATTCATAGAGTTGCCCCTAAGTCACTCTTGTGTTGTCTTGGCTGTGTGCTTAGGGTCATTGTCCTGTTGGAAAGTGAAGCTTCAGCCCAGTCTGAGGTTCTGAGAACTCTGGATCAGGTTTTCATTAAGGATATCTCTGTATTTGCTGCATTTAGCGTTTCTTCAACCCTGACCAGTCCCCCAGTCCCTGCAGCTGAAAAACACCCCTACAGCATGATGCTACCACCACCATGCTTCACCGTTGGGATGGTATTGTGCAGGTGATGAACAGTGCCTGGTTTCCTCCAGACATGATGCTTGGAATTGAGGCCAAACTGTTCAAGCTTCATTTCATCAGACCAGAGTATCTTGTTTCTCACAACCTGAAGAGGCTTCCGTATGGCCACTCTGCCATAAAGTCCAGATCAGTGGAGTGTTGCAGTGATGGTTGACCTTCTGCAAGTTTCTCCCATCTCTACACATGATCTCTTGAGCTCAATCAGAGTGACCATTGGGTTCTTGGTCACCTCTCTTACCAAGGCCCTTCTCCTCCGATTGCGCAGTTTGGCCAGGCAGCCAGCTCTAGGAAGAGTCCTGGTTGTTCCAAACTTCTTTCATTTAAGAATTATGGAGGCCACTGTGCTCTTGGTTACCTTAAGTGCAGCTGAAATGTTTTTGTAGCCTTCCCCAGATCTGTGCCTTGACACAATCCTGCCTCTGAGCTCTGCTGGCAGTTCCTTTGACCTCATGGCTTGGTTTTTGCTCTGATATGCATTTTCAGTTGTGAGACCTTCTATAGACAGGTGTGTGCCTTTCCAAATCATGTCCAATCAATTGAATTTGCCACAGGTGGACTCCAATCAAAGCATAGAAACATCTCAAAGATGATCCAGAGGAATGGGATGAACCTAAGCTAAATTTCAAGTGTCATAGTGAAGGGTCTGAATACTAATGTCAATGTGATATTTCAGATTTTTCTTTTTAATAAATTTGCAAAGTTCTCAAAATCTGTTTTTTGCTTTGTCATTATGGGGTATGGAGTGTAGATTGATGTGAAAAAAAAAAAAAAAAGATAATATTAAGTATTTTAGCATAAGACTGCAACATAAAAAATGTTAAAGAATTAAGGGGTCTGAATACTTTCTAAATGCACTGTAAATAGTTGTTATTAAGAATTCATCGAGATTTAAGCTCTGTTTAGTATTATTGATGTTGTTTTACTGTAATTAGTAAAACAATGTATGTAAAGTCACCATTAGGGTGATTAGTGTTGCTGTTGGTGAAGTTGGATTCTGTTCAATCCATTACATTTTTCCATGCACATGTGAATGTGCAGAGCAGATTTATGTGCACTTCTTTGGGGAATCAAGTTTAATGCCTGACCTCAGTTATTATTTTCTTTAGAGCCAATTAATTAAGAAGAAACAGTGATATTAATGTTAATTTGAAAAAACTTGCTATTAGCTGGTAAATATTATTCATGTAACATACACTTCAAGTAAATAAAGTTGAATGAACAGATGCATTTGTGTATATTTGATAAAAAATTGTATGACTGGAGAGTGCAATTGCTATGCATAAGCTGGATTCTGTAATTGTAGTCCATTGTTTTCATTAATGTGTCTTATTTTTGTCTTATGTCTGTTTTTGTTGTGTTGATCTTATAACCTTTTTACCCTGTATGGTGTGCTTTCTTGGCCAGGTCTCCCTCGAAAAAGAGATTTAATCTCAAGGGACTTCTTGGTTAAATAAAGGTTAATAATAATAATAATATCTAACAAAGGTTTCCTAGTTGTGCTGACATAAAATTACCATAAGTCGAATTTACTTAAAAAACATAATGAAAAATGTTATGTATTATTTTAAGTAAATTAAACACATCATTATTTTCAGTGATAATTGTAGCTGGACGTTTTTCTGGAACTAATCGTTACTGGACAAACTACATTGTTTTTTTTTTAACATCCTTACTGGAACTGCATTTTTCTCTAACTATAGCCTCATCATTGCAAGACTAACTGCATTTCCTGGAACTAATCATTGCTGGGCTAACTGAATTTTTATGGAACTAATCGTTGCTGGGCTAACTGCATTTTTATGGAACTAATCGTTGCTGGACTAATTGCATTTTTGTGGAACTAATCGTTGCTGGACTAACTGCATTTTTGTGGAACTAATCGTTGCTCTGCTAACTGCATTTTTATGGAACTAATCGTTGCTGGGCTAACTGCATTTTTATGGAACTAATCGTTGCTGGACTAATTGCATTTTTGTGGAACTAATCGTTGCTGGACTAACTGCATTTTTATGGAACTAATCGTTGCTGGGCTAACTGAATTTTTTATGGAACTAATCGTTGCTGGGCTAACTGCATTTTTATGGAACTAATCGTTGCTGGGCTAACTGCATTTTTATGGAACAAATCGTTGCTGGGCTAACTGCATTTTTATGGAACTAATCGTTGCTGGACTAACTGCATTTTTATGGAACTAATCGTTGCTGGGCTAACTGCATTTTTATGGAACTAATCGTTGCTGGACTAACTGCATTTTTGTGGAACTAATCGTTGCTGGTCTAACTGCATTTTTATGGAACTAATCGTTGCTGGGCTAACTGCATTTTTATGGAACTAATCATTGCTGGGCTAACTGCATTTTTATGGAACAAATCATTGCTGGGCTAACTGCATTTTTATGGAACTAATCGTTGCTGGGCTAACTGCATTTTTATGGAACTAATTGTTGCTGGACTAATTGCATTTTTATGGAACTAATCGTTGCTGGACTAACTGCATTTTTGTGGAACTAATCGTTGCTCTGCTAACTGCATTTTTATGGAACTAATCGTTGCTGGGCTAACTGCATTTTTATGGAACTAATCGTTGCTGGACTAACTGCATTTTTATGGAACTAATCGTTGCTGGGCTAACTGCATTTTTATGGAACTAATCGTTGCTGGGCTAACTGCATTTTTATGGAACTAATCGTTGCTGGACTAACTGCATTTTTATGGAACTAATCGTTGCTGGGCTAACTGAATTTTTTATGGAACTAATCGTTGCTGGGCTAACTGCATTTTTATGGAACTAATCGTTGCTGGGCTAACTGCATTTTTATGGAACTAATCGTTGCTGGGCTAACTGAATTTTTATAGAACTAATCGTTGCTGGGCTAATTGAATTTTTATGGTACCATTCTGTGTTCTGTGTGTGTTTTTGAATCTAATCTGATGGGTCAGCCAGAACAAAATTTGCAAGGCTTAGATCAATACATACCGTAGTATAAATCTGTGTCAATAAAACCCTAATGAGTGTGTGTGTGTGGGTGAATGAGCAATAGGGATATCACAATTATACGGTTTCACTATTAACCGTGATTAAAACTGTCACGGTTAATTTAACCGCAAAAATTTAGAAACCACGGTTAAAACCGTGAAATGCTTTATTTATACGTGGCAAAAATAATATACATAATGTATAAATATATAATATAAAAGAGTTATTCATAAGATTTTGTAAGCCTAAATGTGAAAACTCTTGTGCCTGTGTGGGTACTGGAGCTGTTACTATGGTTACGGACGGTGGCCGTGTGTGCTTTAATGGCCAGGTGTCACGGACTGAACGTGCACTTTCAATTCAATCGGGAAACCGGGGCTTAAACACACGAATTCCAAAATATAACAGAGGAATTCAATCTACCAGACTCATATCCACCAACTTAAATCGGCTGTTTGGGAGCATTTAAATGACTGACTGAAGATGACGGATATAAATTATGCAGACAGAAGTCATAGAAAAAAACACATCCTACAAATGGGACAGGATGCTCCACTAGTCATGGAAGGAATTAAAAGATGCTACTTTTTGTAACGTTTAAGCGTGCTAACAGCGCACGGTGCATTGCGTGTAGTTACTATTTATTTTTTTAGTCCTATTTATTTTTGGTGTATTTATCAGTTTTCTTATTTTAGGATTGCCCTTTGCATCCACATATTCCCCAGAATTACGTCCACTAAGACATTCAGTTGTGATATATGAATTTTTTGCATCAGTCCTGTTGTATAATGAAAAATTGCAAATAATTGTAAAACCGGTTAACAGCGATTTTTTTTTTTTTTTTTTTTTTTTTTTTTCTCAGACAGTAATCTCACTGTCAAAAACTCACACCGTGGCATCCCTAACGAGCAAACACAGCTAGACTGCGTATTAAGTTTGTTGCAGTAACCATTTTACATAACTGTTGGTACTGTTCCTTAGTTTTAAGCTCATTTTGCCTTTCAACACAAATCCTGCTTTAAGTATAGTGACAATCAGTTTAGTATGTGATATTTTATTTGAGATCTGCGGACTATACACTATTGTCAGACACTATGTCTGCTTGTGTTTGTATAAACGTCTGTAGGTCAATCACTGTAGGTTTTCCTCTTAGCATGGGAAAGTTTCTGGGTAAAGTAACTTGCTTTGGGAGGGGAGAGAATGTTGAGTATTAGACCATTCACTTAACAGGCACATACACCAATCAGCCACAACATTAAAACCACCTGCCTAATATTGTGTAGGTCCCCCTCGTGCCGCCAAAACAGAGCCAACCCGCATCTCAGAATAGCATTGAAAATCCCAGGAGATCAGCAGTTAAAAAAAAAATACTCAAACCAGCCCATCTGGCATCAACAATCATGCCACGGTCCAAATTTTTTTTACCCATTCTGATGGTTGATGTGAACATTAACTGAAGCTCCTGACCCGTATCTGAATGATTTTATGCACCGCACTGCTGCCACACGATTGGGTGATTAGATAATCGCATGGATGATTGTTGGTGCCAGACGGGCTGGTTTGAGTATTTCTGTAACTGCTGATCTCCTGGGATTTTCACACAAAACAGTCTCTAGAATTTACTCTGAATGGTGCCAAAAACAAAAAACATCCAGTGAGCAGCAGTTCTGTGGATGGAAATGCCTTGTTGATGAGAGAGGTCAACAGAGAATGGCCAGACTGATTTGAACTGACAAAGTCTACGGTAACTCAGATAACCGTTCTGTACAATTGTGGTGAGAAGAATATCATCTCAGAATGCTATTCTGAGTTGTGGGTTGGCGCTGTTTTGGCAGCACAAGGGGGACCTACACAATTTTAGGCAGGTGGTTTTAATGTTGTGGCTGATCGGTGTAGTTAAGCTCCTCCAAACTCAAACTCAAGCCCACCAGAGCGGGACGGAAGGAAGCACCCCCCTCTTTCTGGGACTGTTTATAGAGTGACTGGGTGGAGTACCGCTCTCTCACACACACATATATACACATACACACAGACACACGTTCATAGACATGTACCTCTCTACCAGCGAGGAGTCTGATGTGGTGAGTACGGAATATACTTTACTTTTCAGATGCATGAAAAATTACAGCTCCTTTCTGGAATTATCTGGACTGAGATTTTGTGGGTGGGAATAACTGATTTCCTGAAGTTTTCTGAACTTTTTCCCCCCAAAAGAGTCTTGCTTTGATGTATGTTGTGTAAAAGAGTATTTTATGTATGCTTAGAAACCCCTGATTGTATTATCTGTGCAAATTTGTTGTTAACATCTGTGATAACATCTGGAATAGACTAGTGTGCACGCTAGCTTTCTCAGGCCATAGCATGCAAATATATTGAGCACAGAGTGAAATCTTAAGATTTTGAACATTCGTCTGCACGTGTTGGCATTTATTCAGTTTTTCTACATCGAGTCTTTTTTATGTGGATGTTAACTAGTTACTAGTGTAGAACATAGTTACTAGTCATGTTATCTAACATCTAAATATCTATTATACTTGCAGATTTTAAATAATTTTAAAGAAAAGATGTGGAGCAGGACGTCTTGTGATATGTGGAGTGCATCTTTAATTGGCATCTGTGTAAATTGTATATGTATTCGCTGCTCCATCATATAAATTTGTGTAATTGCAGTGTTGAGTAGTTTGAGGTTGGATGGACCAAAGGGATGCAAGGTAAATACTTTTCCAGATAGAGTCACCTTGAGAACAAAAACAGAGATGACTCTACATAACAATTAAAACAGCGTCATATGTAAAGTGAGATGAAGGTGAAGGAAAGACAGTAAGAAATAAAAGAAATACAAAATCACTACTAATTACTAGTGTGCATAGTATATGTAAGGCGAAGATAGCATTGTTACAATGTGTATATACTCTTTGTGATGTAATCAATAACTGATTATCCACATTAACGTCTGTTCTAATTTATGCCACAAAGACTGGAACATGATCTCTAACAACTTTTCAGAGTGGATCTATACGCGTCTCTGTGTGTGTGTGTTTGTGTGTGCGTGTGTGTGTGTGTGTGTGTGGTCACACTGATCACCAGCTTTCTGTGACCTCAGAAAAAAGTGTGCCAAGTTGCCTTTGGGCACTGCTGTCCCATGTTGTGTCTGTGAAAGAGACAGCAAATCAATCCTAATGCACTTTCGACGTAAGTCAGCAAACATTCCACTAATGTGTTTCACATATATATACGGTCGTGTTCTCAGTCTCTATACACTTTATGTTAAATTAAAAGGGGTAAACTAATACTTAAGAGACATTCAGTATGACAATCAGTACTCAGTAACTCCAATACAATATTGATTCCCCAGCAAGGGCTACTGTAGCAGAGATTGCTATTAGAGATTGTAAATAGAGATTTCCTCATTTAAATTCATATTTGTGCATTCAATGTCGTTCCTCAGCATACATTTTCTATCATGAATTACAGTGATTCCCTCCAGCGAATTATGCAGTGTTGTCAGTTCTCACCAGAACACGATGGGCCCTATTTTAAGAGCGCTAAGTGCAGCGCTATGCGATAAATCACAAGCGCAAAGCCATAAAGTTTTGGTATTTTTTGTGCAAGAATGCGGTAAGTCTAGGCACACGCTGGTTTGGTGAAATTGCGCGTGCGATGCGCTAATGGGCTGGGTCAAGTGCCGTTTAATTCTGAGGTTCTTCTCCGGTTATTGCACTGTCTGCGTCCTATTATATTGTCCGTTCTCTGTCAAGCACCAGCGATATAAACAAAGACAGCACATACATAAGGTGTTGGTAGTGTAAATGGACTGTATGCAATAAATTAGAAGAATTATGCACTTTCGTTCTTTTGTGCATTAACTGTGTCCTTGTCAGGCATATTTCTATGACAGTGACACGCTCCTTTTATACGCACGCAAAATGTGGTTCTCGTCAGGATTTGGATGTCGGCTCCATTAAATTATGGAGAATGTAAATTATGGAGAATGTATTATTTATCATTTTGATCAAGTGGCATTGTGTGTGTGATAACAGTGATTGTATCGGCCTTCCAGTTTAGGCTGTGGATTTTTGCAAGCACGTCACTTCGTCTGGTCGATTTTACTTACCAATTAAATTCATTTATTGAAACACAAAAAACTTAAACCAAAAATATTTCTAAATTCAAACTACATTTCAAGCTAAATTAAAATAAAATAATGAAGTGGTCAAAAAAACTCCCTGAATATAATCACCTCCCTGAATCCAAAAATGTTACCCTCTCCAATTTCTTCCACTGGACTCTTTTGCAGTGACTTAAAAATCACTAAGACAACAGGTGGAGCAATATTAATACAAATTAGATCATAAATACAATTGTAAATATAAACATAATAATAATAATAATTGAAAAATAAACCATGACCTCTAGAAAGTTTAAAACAGTGATCGTCAGGGACATAATTTGATATATTCCACTATATTTTCAGAGTTTGGACATGAACTTTATTACCACCCGCTGGTGGAATCTCCAAACGGCAAATGCAGGAACTGATTTCAGACTTTGCCCCGAGAATAGAAGTGCTTCTGAAATGTCTCAGCGCAATGACTGATTTCTCAGGAAAATAGCGAATTGTGCCTTGTGTCACCTTATTAACATACAATACACCCACAGTTTGCGCGCATACACCCACAGATAGTGAAAACACTCCCACACGCGCCCACTTGCGCTTTGCGCTGGCACGAAAATTGGGCTTAGAATTAGTGCTCTCACGAAAATTGGTAGACGTAGGGCAGGGTAGTTGCGTGTAGCGCTGTGCATGGCGTGCTCAAAAAAATAGATCCCGATGTCCGTGAATGTGGGGCAGATTCACCAAACAGTTGCTGCACTATTGCGCGTGGTATTTCAGCGCAAAAACATGCATCTTATTCACTAACCACCCGCAATCTATTTTAGCGGGCGCAATCAGCACTGAAATTGCACTGCGTTTTGCGTATTTAAATGACGTCATTGTCATTCCTTTCCGTGCAAACCCGCCTCCTTTCTATGTAAACTAGGCTCGTTGTAGATTGCGCTTCATTCACAAAAATTGCCTGGTGCAATTTAGATCGCACTACTACCACGAATTAAAGTAGGCGGTAAAATACATTTTATTCAAAAGAGATGTTTGTGAACATTGTCAACCCATCATATCAGCAAGAATGAATCCAATAATGATCAAATGATGGAGAAGAGCGTCATAGTCTGGCATATATCCAGATGCACGGTGTAGTCAAGTGCACTTTCGGCATACTGTATTTAAGGGACAATTTAGGAGTCACAGTGATGATTTAGCCAGCAGTCCTGGCAAGGTGTCAAATACGGTGGTCTGCGGCATCCTCCGCTGTATAGCACTCAGAATCGGCCCGCAAAATTGCGTTCTGTACACTTATTGTGGGCACATTTGCGCTGTTGGCTGATCTGCATAATTCCTTTAGTGAATGGGCCGCTAAACCAGTGCAGAAACCAGTGATAATAAATAGCACATTTAACAGGCACAATTCATTGTAAGTGAATTCCCACCTGAATGTCAGAAAGTGCTTTATGGCCAGAAAGACTGTGGGGAGTTCTAGGTCTCTGAACTGTCAAACAAAAGGAATAAACTATCTCTGAATACCCTTTATGAATAATTGTCTGTACAGTATAGAATCAGGGAAAGCAGACTTTTCTCCTGAGACAAAAGCACAAGTGACATTCTTGAAATGCTCCTTCTGTGCTGCAAGATAGTGGCTGAAAGAATTCAGAGAGTCCCAGAAAATCTGCTATCAAAGTGAAATTGAAAATATGCTTTTGACTGACAGTGAATCCTAGATATTGTTGGTGAAAGACACATTGAAGTTTTAAGGGGCGTTCAAACCTAACATGTTTTTGACCATTATGCCGCGTCCAGCTGTTTATTCAGCATCTTGTGCAGGAGCGCCATGTTTTTTTAGACGTCACGTCAGGTAAAAAACGAGCATCAACTTTTAAAAGTGTCTCAAGACACCTGCATTCTTTTAGGGGCTGTTCACACTGAATGTGTTTTTGCGTCTGTATGTGCTCTTATTCCATTGTTTTTCTATGCAAACATGTGCTAGAACGGATGTTTTTGACCGTTGCACCACATCTTGTTGTTTTTTAAGCATATTACGCAGGATCTTGTCATGGCAGGCAAAATAAAACCCTTAAAAGTTCGTCTCAAGACACCTGTTTTCTATTGTTTTTCTATGCAAACAAGTGCTAGACCATTGGTTCTCAACCTTTTTTTGATGAACGCCCCCCTACTTCATTCCCTTACCCCATAAGCATACACACCAGTTCAGAAGAGAAAGAGTCAGTGGTTGTGTCTAGATGGGAACCGTTGGATTTGGGTCTCACAGAAACACTACACCTATCCCCACCCCTAAACCTAACCCTCACCTTCATAGCAGCAAATGTGACTCTTGTGAGACTTTCCTAACTGGACATTTCCCTTCGAGACACGACCAGAGTCAGGTTCCCTACTGTTTAGACAAAAAACTGTCCTGCGGCTGGTAAATGACTCATGTCGTTAAAACTGTTCTTTCATTCTTTCCCTCTTGTTCTTTTGGTCTCATTCATTCTTTCGTTCTCATTAAATTTGTTATTTCATTCTCATTCATTCTTTCATTCTTTTTATTTTTTGTTCTTTCATTCTCGTTCATTCTTTCATTCATTCTTTCATTCTCTTTCGTTCTTTTGTTCTTTTTCATTCTTTTGTTCTTTTATCTTTTGTTCTCATTTACTCCTTTGTTCTTTCATTCCTTCTGTCGTTCTTTAATTCTTTGTCTTTTTTATTCTTTCTGTCGTTCTTTCTGTTGTTCTTTCATTCTTTCTGTGTTTTTTATTATTCCTGTCGTTTTTCATTCTGTCATTTTTTTATTCTTTCTGTCATTTTTTTATTCTTTCTGTCGTTCTTTCATTCTTTCTGTCTTTTTTATTCTTTCTGTCGTTCTTTCATTCTTTCTGTATTTTTTATTCTTTCTGTCGTTCTTTCATTCTTTCTGTATTTTTTATTCTTTCTGTCGTTCTTTCATTCTTTCTGTCATTTTTATTCTTTCTGTCGTTCTTTCATTCTCTTTTTTATTCTTTCTGTCGTTCTTTCATTCTTTCTGTATTTTTTATTCTTTCAGTCGTTCTTTCATTCTTTCTGTCATTTTTATTCTTTCTGTCGTTCTTTCATTCTTTCTGTCATTTTTATTCTTTCTGTTGTTCTTTCATTCTTTCTGTCATTCATTCTTTCTCTTTTTTATTCTTTCTGTTGTTCTTTCATTCTTTCTGTATTTTTTATTCTTTCTGTCGTTCTTTCATTCTTTCTGTCATTTTTATTCTTTCTGTCATTTTTATTCTTTCTGTCGTTCTTTCATTCTTTCTATCATTCATTCTTTCTGTCATTTTTATTCTTTCTGTCGTTCTTTCATTCTTTCTGTCATTTTTATTCTTTCTGTCGTTCTTTCATTCTTTCTGTCATTTTTATTCTTTCTGTTGTTCTTTCATTCTTTCTGTCATTTTTATTCTTTCTGTCATTCATTCTTTCTCTTTTTTATTCTTTCTGTTGTTCTTTCATTCTTTCTGTATTTTTTATTCTTTCTGTCGTTCTTTCATTCTTTCTGTCATTTTTATTCTTTCTGTCGTTCTTTCATTCTTTCTGTCATTTTTATTCTTTCTGTCGTTCTTTCATTCTTTCTGTCATTTTTATTCTTTCTGTCATTCATTCTTTCTCTTTTTTATTCTTTCTGTTGTTCTTTCATTCTTTCTGTATTTTTTATTCTTTCTGTCGTTCTTTCATTCTTTCTGTCATTCATTCTTTCTCTTTTTTATTCTTTCTGTTGTTCTTTCATTCTTTCTGTATTTTTTATTCTTTCTGTTGTTCTTTCATTCTTTCTGTCATTCATTCTTTCTCTTTTTTATTCTTTCTGTTGTTCTTTCATTCTTTCTGTATTTTTTATTCTTTCTGTCGTTCTTTCATTCTTTCTGTCATTTTTATTCTTTCTGTCGTTCTTTCATTCTTTCTGTCATTTTTATTCTTTCTGTCGTTCTTTCATTCTTTCTGTCATTTTCATTCTTTCTGTCTTTTTTATTCTTTGTCAGTTTTATTCTTTCTATCGTTCTTTCATTCTTTGACGTTTTTATTCTTTGTCATTTTTATTCTTTCTGACGTTTTAAATTGTTTGTCATTTTTTATTATTTTTGTCAATATTTCATTCTTTCTGTCATTCTTTAATTTTTTTTCTGTTGATTTTTTTTATTTATTCTATTGCTGTAAGTTTTTCATCCATTCTTTCATCATTCTGCCATTCTTTCAGTCGTTCTTTCATTCTTTCGTCATTCTTCCATTCTTTCTGTCTTTTTTATTCTTTCTGTCTTTTTTATTCTTTCTCTCATTCTTTCATTCTTTCTGTCATTCTTTCATTCTTTCTGTCATTCTTTCAGTCATTCTTTCATTCTTTCAGTCATTCTTTCATTCTTTCTGTCATTCTTTCATTCTTTCAGTCATTCTTTCATTCTTTCTGTCATTCTTTCAGTCATTCTTTCAGTCATTCTTTCATTCTTTCATTCTTTCTGTCATTCTTTCATTCTTTCTGTCATTCTTTCATTCTTTCTGTCATTCTTTCTGTCATTCTTTCATTCTTTCTGTCATTCTTATTCTTTCTGTCTTTTTTATTCTTTCTGTCATTCTTTCTGTCATTCTTATTCTTTCTGACTTTTTTATTCTTTCTCTCATTCTGTCATTCTTTCATTCTTTCTGTCATTCTTATTCTTTCTGTCTTTTTTATTCTTTCTCTCATTCTGTCATTCTTTCATTCTTTCTGTCATTCTTATTCTTTCTGTCTTTTTTATTCTTTCTCTCATTCTGTCATTCTTTCAGTCATTCTTTCTGTCTTTTTTATTCTTTCTGTCATTCTTTCAGTCATTCTTTCATTCTTTCAGTCATTCTTTCATTCTTTCTGTCATTCTTTCATTCTTTCTGTCATTCTTTCAGTCATTCTTTCATTCTTTCATTCTTTCAGTCATTCTTTCAGTCATTCTTTCATTCTTTCTGTCATTCTTTCATTATTTCTGTCATTCTGTCATTCTTTCTGTCGTTCTTATTCTTTCTGTCTTTTTTATTCTTTCTGTCATTCTTTCAGTCGTTCTTTCATTCTTTGTCATTCTTTCATTCTTTCTGTCGTTCTATCATTCTTTCTGTCATTTTCATTCTTTCTGTCATTCTTTCATTCTTTCTGTCGTTCTTATTCTTTCTGTCTTTTTTATTCTTTCAGTCGTTCTTTCATTCTTTCTGTTGTTCTTTCATTCTTTCTATAATTTTTTTATACTTCTGACATTGTTTAATTCTTTCTGTCATTCTTTCATTCTTTGTGTCGTTGTTTCATTCATTCTGTTATTTTTTTATTCTTTCTGACGTTCTTTCCTTTTTTCTGTAATTCTTTCTGTAATTTTTTCCTTTATGTCGTTTTTATTCTTTCGGACATTGTTTCATTCTTTCTGTCATTTTTTTTATTCTTTCTGACCTTCTTTCCTTTTTTTCTGTCATTCTTTCATTCTTTCTGTCATTCTTTCTGTTATTTTTATTCTTTCAGTCGTTCTTTCATTCTTTCTGTCATTTTTATTCTTTCTGACGTTTTAAATTGTTTGCCATTTTTTATTATTTTTGTCGATCTTTCATTCTTTCTCTCGTTCTCTCTGTCATTTTTCATTCTTTGTCGTTTTTTTCTTTCTGTCATTCTTGCATTCTTTCTGACGTTCTTTCCTTTTTTCTGTCATTCATTCTCTCTGTCATTTTTCATTCTTTCTGACGTTTTTCGTTATTTTTCATTTTTTATTATTTTTGTCAATCTTTCATTCTTTCAGTCGAACTTTCATTCTTTCTGTCATTCTTTGATTTTCTTTCTGACGTTCTTCCCTTTTTTCTGTCGTTCTTTCATTCTTTCTGTCATTTTTTTATTCTTTCTGTTGATCTTTCCTTTTTTCTGTCATTCATTGTTTCTGTCATTTTTTTATTCTTTCTGTCATTCTTTTTCTTTCGGTCTTTCTCTCAATCTTTGTCACGCTTTTTCACACGCACACACACAAGTATAGTCACAGAGGCATTAATCACAGCAGAGAAGCACAGATGGAGAGATGGTGAAGAAGAATGTAGAGACAGCGACAGCTGGGGAGGATGGGAGGGAGAGAGAGATAGCATGAGAGAGAGAGAGAGCTGAGTAAGAGTGAAGGTGCAGAGAGAAAGCAAATCAGAAGAGGTAATATAGACTGCAGACTCAGAACACGACTGCAGAGCTCACAGAAGACTGTACACATGATTGCCTGATGTTTAGCAACACCATGTTTACCCAGAAGGACCAAAACTGACACATAGGGAACAAAGTGGAAGCGAATCACTGCAGCACCTGAGAGACACAGAGACCACAGCAGTGTTGCTAGCATCTTTAGCATCAGCAGAGCTCCGGGCTCTGGGGAGCGGGGAAGGGCTCTCCGGCGAGGAGCATGGCAGACGGGCTCGCTGGCATTGCTGCAGCAGGGTGGGCTGGAAAATGATACCAGGAGAAAATACGTAACCAACAAAATCTACACTGACTGCCACAGCTATCATCATTCATTATGCGCAGGGAGCAAGAGCAAGTACATGCACGTGGAATTGCACGCCATTGTCAACAACGCAACAGTGAAACTCTCCGTCCCCACAGCAGCAGCAGCAGCAGCACAGCTAGTATTGTTAATGTTAGCTCGAGCAATAGCAGAGATATTAGGTAGCATCTTATGGAGGTTAAATTATAGTTATAGTAAACAGTATTTAAGATTAAAGAAAATAGGGTAACCTAAACAACAGCCGTTGCACGTTTAAGTGCCTCTGTCTGCATTCGGATATCCAACAAGAACTTTTTGCACTCGTATGTAGTTTTCGATGTAACGTTTTTTAGCTTTCTTTTGCGATAATGTCCTTATTGACACTAGCAGATGTCCTAAACTTTGTGTAACATTTGCACATGATATAGCAGATGCCGTTAGTAGTAGGTATATGATTGTTGATTGAGTTCATTGAAGTTTGTGGTTGATATGGTGAGGAGAGCGAACGCTCTAACTGGATTGGCTGATGAAGGCCTCATGGATTCGACTTCTGAAACGAGCAACAGGGACTCGAGACAAGAACGACATTGGTGTAAGAAGCTATGAATCTTACTATAAACAAGTACTAGTGTGTGTGCATGTGTGAGTGACTGTACGTTCCTGTGTTGTATATAAGAACGTACATTGTGTGTTGCAGGTTGACAGCAAATAGATATCCGAGTATGTAATCGAATAGCTTGTTCTTGAATGATAAATATGAACTATGAATAGCCATTCAGTTGACATGGGGACAAGATAAACACACTGTAATTTTGTGTTTGTATTACTTGTAATAATATAAATGTTATAAACTTAGAAACATAAATTATGACATTATATAACTTGTATAGCTGTGGGATGTCTTGTAAACTGTATGTGTGTCGCAGTTGATCAGGTGTTAAAGATGATTTTAACGCACATTGTGGAAAAATCACTGAGATAAAGACTGCAGGAAAGGTGCCACAGGGGTCTCTGTGTGTTTGCATCTTATATGTGTGCATGTGTGTGTGTGTGTGTGTGTGTGCGCGCGCGCACGCGCGTGTGTGTGTGTGAGGGAGAGAGGGAGAGAGAGAGAGAGAGAGAGAGAGAGAGAGATTGATTGTGTGGTTGTGTTTGATGTGGTCAATTCTACACACAAGCACTTTTCATTCTTAGCTTCCTCCCCTTCACCTACATTCTTACTTACACACCTACTTTTTTCTTTCTCTTCCTTCCTTCCTTCCCTCCCTTCTTTTCCTTCCTTTCTTCCTGCTTTTTCTTTCCTTCCTTTCTGCTTGCTATTTCTTCCTTTTTCTTCCTTCCTGCTTTTTCCTTTCTTCCCTTTTCTTCTGTCTTCCTTCCTTCCATTTTTCTTCTTGCTTTTTCCTTACTGCTTTTTTCTTTATTCCTTATTTCTTTCCTTCCTTCCTTTCTTACTTCCTTTTCCTTCTTGTTTTTTCCATCCTTTTCCTACCTTTTCTTTTTCCTGCTTTTCCTTCCTTCCTTCCTCCCTTCCTTCCTTCCTTCATTCCCTTTCCTTCCTACTTTTTCCTTCCTTTCTTCCTTCCTTCTTGCTTTTTACTTCCTGATTTTACCTTCCTTTTAGTTCCTTCCTTCCTTTATTCTTTCCTGCTTTTCCTTCCTTCCTTCCTTCTTCCTTCCTTTCTTCCTTCCTCCTTCCTTCCTTACTTTATTCCCTTTCCTTCCTACTTTTTTCCTTTCTTCCCTTCTTCCTTTTTCTTCCTTCCTTACTGCTTTTCATTCTTGCTTTTTCCTTAATCTTCCTTCCTTCCTTCCTTCCTTCCTTCCTTACTTTATTCCCTTGCCTTCCTACCTTCATTCTTTTTCTTTCCTTTCCTTCTTCCTTCCTTCCTGCTTTTTACTTCCTTCCCTTCTTCCTTTTCCTTCTTGCTTTTCCTTACCTTTCTGCTTTTTCCTTAATCTTCCTTCTTTCCTTCCTTCTTTTCTCCTTCCTTTATTCCCTTTCCTTCCTACTTTTTCCTTCATTCTTTTTCCTTCCTTTCTTCCTTTCTTCTTGCTTTTCACTTCCTGCTTTTACCTTCCTTTTAGTTCTTTCCTTTCTTTATTTTTTCCTGCTTTTTACATCCTACCCTTCTTCCTTTTCCTTCCTTCCTTCCTTACTGCTTTTCCTTCTTCCATTTTCCTTACCTTTCTGCTTTTTCCTTCATCTTCCTTCCTTCTCTTTTTCCTCCCTCCTGCCCATATTTCCTATATTCACTCTGCAAAATTAACCCGATTAGAAAACAGGTGATTGTCCCACTGGCAGATTTATTCACTCAATTTAGTGAGATTTATTGAGAAAAAAAGTTTTGTTTGTTAGCTGTTAGCTTTTTAGTTCTTTCTTTCTCTTCCTTCCTTTAGTCCACGCGTTAGTCTGTTAGCTTTTTACAGTAAAGTGTACTTTTACTGTTTTTACTTTACCGTTAAAAAAAAAAGAGAGAGAAATGCTAGAGAAATCCAAATCCAGACTTTGAGAGACCATCGAACATTTCAGAGTGGAACAATCCTGCAAACACTGCTGTTTGTCAAATGTACACTATGACTTTTTAAAAGTGTTGGCAGTACAGTTTGCTGTGGTCATTTACTGTGGTGTTAATGCTAATGCCAAACACATCCTTCATGTTTACGCCAATGCAAATTACAGCAGACTTTGTGTGAATATTTTTCTTTCATGAATTTTGTTCTACTGTGTGTGCTAATTTATTTTTACTATAGTTTGCAGACAGCTTAAGTGTCAACTGCAATGTTTAGAGTGTGTTATGAAAAATAGTTGCATTACTACATCACCTGATTTCCCTAAAGGAGCACCAAGTAATTTTGTTTTGGTTTCGTTGGTCAATAAGACAGTGGTCCTGGGCTTTATACTGACACCTATCAGCGTAGATGCAGCATCACACACACACACACACACACACACACACACACACACACACACACATATATATATATATATATATATATATATATATAGATAGATAGATAGATAGATAGATAGATAGATATAGATATAATTATTTTTTTTTTATTATTATTTTTTTTTTTTTTTTTATAAAGTGGAGGGAGCTCCTCACAGCATTTCTTTTCAACTGAAACTTTTAATATATATAACTAATGAACTAAACAGCTCATAGCAGAATGTTATACGTTAACATGTGATAACAGACGAGAGTAAACGTTATTGGAGTTGACACTCTTCATGTAGCTTGCTGGCTAGCCCGTTTAGTCAAGTGCAAAAAGGGCAATGGGATTTTATTCACAACGGAGGTGTGCAAAGTTGACGTTACGTTTGCTAAACCTCCTAATGTTGGTTAGCTAGCTACCACTATCAATGCCATCATCAGCTATAACATGTAAAAACACCAACTCAAACGGGCGAGTACTTTGTTAAATCAGTCCTTATCTCTGCCGCCCATCTACAGTATATTGTTGCTCACTGTATTTCTCCGTTACAGTCTACTGTCGTTGAAATAACCGCGTCTGCAGCTCTACTATGCGGCATCTCATGTTGCAGGCTGGGGGAGAGAGGCAACGCTTGTGGAGTGCGAAAGGGCATTAAGGAAGCATGTTCGGTGCTAGAGAAAAATATTCAAAGATATAACGCTGAAAGATCAGTGCTATCTACGCCCTGGACCGTTTTCTGTGTACACAGCTCCGTTGTTTTGTCGTGCTGCTAACCTAAAGTGTAGAAACGGTGACATGGGGCAACCGTTGTCATGATGTCCCGTGGTCCATATGGAACAAATCCAGATTCCGGACCCTTCAGTACTTCAGTATCTGCATTCTTCCCTTTGAAAACGGCTCGTCCTCTCTGATGCATCTTTTCTCTTTCCTACCTCTCCCCCACGAATACGGAGTACAGTGTTAACCGATCTGATAATACTGTTGCCGGGACATTGAGCCAGACTACAAGCAGTAACCTTTCAGAGAGAGTCGGTGGCATCAGAACCAGTGGAGCGCATTTGAAAATGTATAGGCAATCAGATCAGACAAAATAATGATTACGATGATTAGAAAAATGATTAATATCGGATCCGACACATATGATAATAATGATGTCTCTGTGCTCTTGCCATAGGGTTCTGCGGACTCGTACACCAGTCGCCCAACTGACTCTGATGTTTCTCTTGAGGAAGATAAAGAGACCCAGCGCAGAGAAGCTGAAAGACAAGCTCTGGCCCAGATCGAGAAAGCCAAGGTCCATGTGCATGTCTCACTCACTTACTCTGTCTGTCTTTCTAGTTCTGTCTTGGCTCTTTTGAAAATATTCCAAAAATCAGTATAACCAGTACCGGTTTGTTGTAACTGGTTATACCCAACTGGTTTAAATCCATCTGGTGGTTTTATCTCGTCTCTGACATCAATAGTTTGATGCCTTGAAGTGTCTCTCTCTCACTCCCTTTACTGTGGAGTGGTGGTGGCATAGTGGACTAAAGCACTGAACTGGTAAGCTAAAGGTTGTTAGTTCAAACCCCACAGCTGCCACCACCATTGTGTCCTTGAGCAAGGCACTTAACTCCAGGTTGCTCCAGGGGGATTGTACCTGTAATAAGGGCACTGTAAGTTGCTTTGGAGAAAAGTGTCTGCCAAATAGGTAAATGTACTATATTTTTATCTCTTGAGAAAAACAATTCAATTAGCAAAAAGTACTTGTTATCTTACAAGAAAAAGAATTGCGAGAATCTCATGATACTTTCTCAAATTAATATCTCAGTGATCTTTATATTTAATGTGATGTCATCTGTAATTTAAGGGTACCTACCGTACAATGTGAGGTAATAGTTAATGGTAAGAATTTAACCAACCATAAGCAGGTCAAACCAACTAAATTGGAAATGGATTTCCTTGATTTGTCAGTTATCTCTCATTGCTAGAGTGTGTTTGCACAAGTGGCTAGGCAGTCTTTCTTTAGTCTATCAGTGTAATTTTAAGTCTGAATCTTCATGATACTGAATCATGCACTGACATACTCACCCACCCCAAACCTCTCACTCTCTCTAATTAAAACACACACACAGCTCTAGAGTTTGATCTGGACGTTGAGTGTCACATAGTCTTCTAAGGCTATTTTAGGTCATCTTTAGCTGCACACATTTTTAAGAGCTTTCTCTGCTCCGAATCAGAGCAGATGTTTGGATCAAGGCGATATATGAAACTTAAAATCACACATTCCCATATGGCATTCTGTCATCTATTTTTATCCTTCTATATTTTCCCTGTTATTGTCATGCTCTTTTTCGCCTCTAGGGATGATAGCTATTTTTATCACTCTGCATCAATCAGATTTTATAATAAAATGATTGCACACATGAATATTAATGAAAAAGTCAGATATCCTGCGGCGAGCAGACAGAGGTAAAATATACTTCATTGTCCATGTTTCGCGAAATACCCACATCTCATCCTCTCATACAGATATAGAACTTTAATAACAACTAGGGCTATATTTTTACTCTTTCTGGAGAAAAATGTAAGTGGTGCTTGCCCATGCTCGCTTCCATGATGCTATGGGTGTTCTGTGCAGTTGCTAAAGTGTTCTGAGTGTTTGCTAGGTGGTTGTTTACTGGTCCAAATGAAAAGAGCCCACCCTGAAGTCTCTATAACATTATGGTCTGTAGATATGTCTCGGTTCCCTTTTTTTAGTGGAAGGCATTAGGGAGTTTTTTCCACCCATTTTAGTATCTGTTTAAATGTCTGGTCCCTTGCCCCGGAAACTTCTCATGTCCCTATCCCGATAAAGAGGCAACCAGTTACCCACCCTAAAGATCAAAATGCACCCCCCCCCCAAAAGATCACATCCTAATACTGCCCATGCTGCCAGGTGAGAATCGTAAGTCTGAATGCATAACAGGAAAATCGGGATTTCAATTTTCATAATCTATTGTCGTAGAAATTAACAGTCAACTAATTGATCAATCATTAACGTTTATACCGCAAAACACGTGGAGGACTCAAAATACTATGTGCATTGTAGCCTACTGTTTAAATGTAATTTAAATTAATGCACTTAAGTATTGGCATTTTCTTCTTAAAAAATTCTTAGTTCAGTGTATTTTAATACATTTGTGAATTGTTTAATTAATGTTAATTAGGGATGGGCCAATATATTGAGTTTCGATATATTGCGAACCAAACAATTGACGAACCATATCGAGGCAAAACTCGATATTTCGAAATTTGAAACATTGTTTTGTTGAAAAGTGCTTGATATTAAAAGGGACCATTTCTTCCGTGTAATGTGTGTCCATCAAAGATGAGATCCCGCACTCCACTTTCATTGAATAATGTGTCTTTGAATATCCTTTCTGTTCTTTGCAGTCAGATAAAAAAGTAAAAATAAATATTAATGTTGACCACAAATAGTCCGGATGCGCTAAAAAAACTTGACTTCTCTTTCTTTAAGAAATTAACCGCAACAGCTGTGCGAGTCTGTGAGATGCGTACTAAAATCTTAAAGTGACAGTACCATTATAGCTCTTGTTATACAAATGAATGTAAACTTTATGTATTTACTGGTAAATTGTACACATTATTTAAAACATTGACAGCTCATATCATTATTATATATATATACAATTTCAATAAATAATATTAATTGATAGAAAGTTAAAATGTGATTATAATAATCAAGACAAACAAGTTATAAAAATAAAATAAAAATACACACACACGGGACAGGTTCTGTTCAGTTCTATTGCTTGTTCTGCAGCTGATCAGCCTGAATTGTCTTAATTGTTTGTGATCTTTTCTTATTGTGAAAGGTAAATGAGAAACTCATATTATTTAATCTTTGAAGATTAATATCGTGTATTAAAGAACTTTATTTTGATGAGAAATTATAATGTGCATTTTGCGCAATTTTTTTATTTATTTTTTTTCAAAAAATAAACTCAATTTTCTGCCATACTTTGTCATTTAAGTGTTATCATATTGAATCGAGATAATATCGAATCATAAATCTCATATCATATATTGAACCAAATCATGAGATAATCATATCGTCCCATCCCTACTGTTAATGAAATACTGTTAAATATAACTTGTATAGAAGATACATATTTGAGTTCAGTAAAACTTCACATTGTGGATTGTGGAATATTTTGGATATTTGGACTTTTTTTTATTTGAAATTAAGTCGAATCATAACACGCTACGTAAACACAGTACGTAATGTACCACCACTTCTCTAATGATGGTGAGATGAGTGTACCTTCGTGCTCTCCCGGCGATCACTGGTGTAATATTGGGTTGGAATGAAACAAGGAGACCTGCGGATCAACAGTGCTTGTTGTCATGTTGTATTTTTACACACTATCACAGTGTATGCAGAAAATATAGCTAATGTTCATTTATAGAGAAATGCTCCAACACTGCTTACATTGAGAGCAGTGTTGAAAGAGGAAGTGAAGGATGCACTTATGTGTATTTTTTCTTCTGTGTTGCGGACAAGACATGACATCCAGTGTACAAGCGGTTTTGCGCCCTCTAGCGGCAGATTCATGTATAGACAGTCTTTTCAACATCTGCTGGCATGATTACTGAAAGCATTTGTTCTGGAATTATTTGATTGACGATCAATCAAATTATTAACGGCAATTAATCGATTAGTCATTAACATTCCTACAGGAAAACATCCATAACTCTATTTTGGAACGTTAATTTTTTTTTTTTTTTTTTTGACTAATTCTTTTTTTTTAATATATATTCTTTTTAACCTGAATGTGCAATATGTTCAGGTATTACAAGTTCATGGCAATTACATTTTTTATTTTTCACACAGCCTAAAACAATCTTAACTCAAAATATACTCAAATAAACTAAATGTGTTGTGTAAAGTCAGTTGTGTTTCGCAGTTGATGTGAATGAATCCGTATCGCAGCTGATCAGTATGGAAGGACATACACGCTCAAGGTTACAACTGCTCGCTCTCTCTCTGTGGTCAGTACTGCATGTATAATGGATGACTGTGTTGCGTAAGAGGCAGACAGTGGTTGAGGAAAAGCACTGAGTGAAAAGGCTCCATGCAATGTTTAAGGTATTATTACTCAAAATATAATTTAAAGCATTAATAATAACTTGACTTTGTTTTTTGTTTTTTTCTTTACAAGCCGCACTATTTGAGGTATCATTTACAGTATGTCTGTTGCACAAACAGTGTTTTGAAGTTACGCACCAAAATGTTATACTTAAAATAACCTTAACACTAAATATGTACAGGATTGGTGATGTTTGCCTAATCAAACACCACTAAATATTACACTTCATATTTCTGTATATGATTGTAATATATTGCATAACAATGAAAAAGACACAGAGAGACCAAGAGAGGCAGATATGAGAGAAAGAATGAAGCCGTTTGGATCAGACAGATCATGTGTGTGTGTGTGTGTGTGTGTGTGTGTATGTGTGTGTGTGAGCAGTCAAACATCTCTTCCACCATTAGAGGACACAGTGTCCTGTTTGCCATACCCGCAATTCACTACGCGTGCAGGCCATTATCTGGATGTTAACTACACTGATGGTGTAGTCTGTGCTGACGGTCCCCTGCGGCTCCAACACATGTGACAAACACTCACTCCATCATAAATTATACATGACAGCTTCACATCATCTTCCTGCTGGTTTATATTTGTGGTATAACCTCCAAAACTTAAAGGAATAGTTCAACAAAAATTAGACATTTGATGTCGTTCCGAATTCCTATGGTTTCCTTTATTGGCACACAAGATGTATCCAGGCCACTCTTTTTCCGTATAAAGAAAGTGAATGAGAATTAAGGCTGTCAAGTTTCTTTGTGAAAGCTAAAGTGAGCTACAGTGCATTAGGGCTGGGCGATATGTACAAAATATTTTAGTGATAATTGCCTTAAAAATATCGCGATATCTGATTACATCGTCAACCCCCCTGCCGAGGGTCGGTGAATTTATTTTGCTTTATTGATTTTGCTTTAAAATGTAATTCATTTATTGAAACACGAAAAACATAAAAGACATTTCTAAATTCAAATTGCACTTTAAACTAAGCAAAAAAGCAATAAAAGAATGAAGTGATCAAAAAATCGTATTTAACCACCTCTCTCATCGTCTCCAACGACTCCATTTGCATTACGTAGGAATCCGCAATGCATGTCAACCGCGTGGAAATAAAGCAAACTAAACTCACAGCACCTCCCGAGATGATCGGAGATAATTTGCAGCATTCTCATAGACAACATCATTCTTGCAAACAGTTTTCAGATGAATGAAACAGAGAAAAAAAGAGTGAAAATTCTTTACATACGCTTGTTCCACATGACAGGCTCGTGGTGCACGCCTCCGAACAAACAGCGAATCAGACACAAGCATTGACGGCTTTTCTGTTGTCTGTTCTTAAAAATATAATAAAGTGTGTTTCTTCCCCTAGTGTCGATGCAGTGGCATGAGGTGTAACGAAAATGTGGATGTGCTTTTTTTGTGCAGACGACCTGGGTTAGAATCCGCCTTTTGTCCCATTTTTTCCCCCATCCTGTTTCCTGTCTCCACTCTTAATATTTCTATCAATACTACTTACAATAATACATACAAATTTATATAATGGTTGATTTCCTCTCAGTGATTTGGTCACGGTGAAGGTCGGGGAATTGAGAGAAAGGGTTGATCCGGGTAAAATTAACCAATTTTTTTGCCGGCCGCTGAAGCAAATTATATAATATTCAAATTCATCTTGCTTTTGCCGGTTTATAAGTGCTAAATTTGCTTCTCATATGATTGAAGGCTGGTTTCGCGTGAGTGTTGCGCAATTCACCGAGTATCATGTGCCTGACGCGAAAATCCTTCGAAATGTGAGCTCTGGTGACAGGACAGCGCAGAGCGGATCAAATGCGTGATTAAACTGGGCTTCTTTCAATATCGTGGTGCAGACGGCAAAACTTATGCAACCCATCTACATGAGAATTTTCTATTTTAAAGCGCTATGGAGCAATTCAAAAATGCCAAACGACAGAACTGACATTCTGAACATCTCTGACAAGGGAAAGAGAAAACCCCTGCCCTGCATTAATTACAAGACAAATCAACATCATCACCCCTTACTAACATTTATCACAGCAAACTGAAACAGAATTTTTCATTACATCTGTGGAAGATGTACACCACTCTTACCGCTCTTTCTATGTTATCAAATCACGTGATTTTTAGGATCGCATCTTGTGACATCACATCCTGTTATTGGTCCGTTTAGACGTCTTTGGTCCATGCAGTGTTCATATATCGGTCGAACCACACCAGAGTTCGTTTGGAAGCGGACCGAGACCCACTATTCAGGGGTCTTGGTCCGCTTGTTTGGTGCACACCAAGGTTCGGGTGACAGCATTCACACTTATAGAGTAATCGCACTAATAGAGCAATCGCACTAGAGTTCGTTTTAATCAAACCAAACCTGCCAAGTGTGAACACACCCTTAAAGTCTGGACCTTTATAAATTATTAACAAAGTCATGTGTAATATTTTGTTGATGTTTGAGATTAGGAAACAATCTGACCTGGTTTGGCTTCAGATATTCCTATAATCAAAATTATTGTCAAATTATTAAGATACTGATTAAAAAAACTATTATGGCAAACATTTCCACTATAAATCAGTATAGTGGTTTACTCATGAATATTATAGCTAGACCTATAGAAATAAGGTGTTAAGTTTGTTTTTTGAATTCAGAAGTTTCTAGATGCTCAACAATAAATTGCATTCATTACAAACATGAAATGCAACTACATATCTTAAATATCAATTGCAATTATGTAAAAAAATAAATAAAAGCATACTTAATTAAAATAAATGTATATTGTTCTATTCATTGAAGGTCAATATCAGCATTCTGATAAAAAAAAAAAAAATTTTAAATTAAAAAAAAAATTGCATCACGCATGTGATGACCGTTTACTTCAGCCACCAATGAAGACCATTTTTAACCCAGAAAAAAACCCTGTAATGTTGTAGTAACCATGTTTTTTGGCAGAAGCCATAGTTTGAATGCAATTAACCCTGATTTTACTACAGTAATATAGTGTTAGTATAGTAACCATGTTTTAATTTTGTGGTTACTATGATTTTACAACAAAATACCATATGATTACTGTAGTAAAACCATGGTTAATTTTTGTAAGGACAGGTTAGAGTTTAGGGGTAGCGGTGGTTGATGTAAGGTGTTTGTGGGACTCTAAATAAACACAATAAACTCATTGCAGTGATGCTCCTATACTGTATGTTGGTATTTAATTAGTGATGCAAATAGCATATAACACTATTTGCCCTCTGTGCAAAGATATTTACATTTAGTGTAAAAAGCATCTATCGCTACTTGCATTTAGTGTAAAAGCCTCAGCCCTCTATAACTATATCCATGAACCTGATATTTCCAGGTTTTCTATGACCGAACATAACCTGTATTTATTATTTTTTTTTTTTTCAAAATTTTTCTTTCAATCACTGAATCCAGCAGTTGCATTTTCAAATTCCTTTTTGCTCTGAATGTGTAATATGTTTCATCTTTTGAATGGCTGTTGCATCTTCTCATATTGTTCCTGTGGCTCAACTGGCAGAGTATGACGCTAGCAACACCAGGGTTACAGGGTCAATTCCTAGGAAACACATACTGATAAATGTATAATATAGAGTATATTAAATGCTCTGTAAGCCACTTGGGAGAAAAGCATTTGCCAAATGAATAAACGTAAAAGCCTATTCCCCCACAAAACTCCCTCCTCCACTTTATTTACATCTTCATTGATTGATTCAGTAGTTACTCCAGTTCTTCCAGGAGAGCGTCAAGACTGAAAAAAATTACAATCAATGTCCAGACTCAGAGGTCAAGAGAGGATATGGGGTTATATAATGTCTAACGTTTTCCCTCCAGTTTTAAGCAGAGTATCACTCTGCAGTAATTAACTGGATACAACCGTGAATACAATCTGTGAAGCATAATCAGCAGTTCTTGATATTCAGTTCCAAACAAAGGCAGTATTAACCTTTTGTATGGTATCAAAACTGCGGTGTGCTTGTTACTTTCAGTGTATATTACAATCTCTTTTGACATTTAATCACGTGCAGGATATTAATTATAGACATCAACAATTACATTTTCACTAGTTAAAATGCTAATTCTTGATATCAGGAATGGAATTACTACTAGTGAAAGTGCTAGTGAAAACTGGTGTTGTGCATGGGTAATTGATTAATCGAGTACTCGTTAAGCTTTTTTTTTTTTAAATTATATTATCCCCTCTTCTCCCAATTTGGATTGCCCAGTTTCTACTACTTAGTAGGTCCTCGTGGTGGCGCGGTTACTCACCTCAATCCGGGTGGCGGAGGACAAGTCTCAGTTGCCTCCACTTCTGAGACGTCAATCCGCGCATCTTATCACGTGGCTCGTTGTGCATGACACCGCGGAGACTCACAGCACGTGGAGGCTCATGCTACTCTCCGCGATCCACGCACAACTTACCACACGCCCCATTGAGAGTGAGAACCACTAATTGTGACCACGAGGAAGTTACCCCATGTGACTCTACCCTCCCTAGCAACCGGGCCAATTTGGTCGCTTAGGAGACCTGGCTGGAGTCACTCAGCACGCCCTGGACTCGAACTCGTGACTCAAGGGGTGGTAGTCAGCGTCAATACTCCCTGAGCTACCCAGGCCCCGAGTACTCGTTCAGCTTTAAATATTCGACAAGTAAAACTACTCGAATATTGCAATATGACATTCCTTTGTGCCTTTGCGTGCCGTGGGCAACAATGAATCTGCCTCTCTCACCTAAATATTTCCGTTACACATCTTGCATGATGTTGATTAAGGAATAGTTGACCCCAAATTTTTAACGAATTATTTATAATTATTTAAAATGTTCGTATCACTTCAGAAGACTTTAAATGTATGTTTCTGTGTGTGAGTGCATATGTTGTTTATGCATTGTGGTAATTTTTTTCATAAGAAACACAGGTTTAAAGTTTGGAGGTCAAATTTCTAAATTTCAAGTAATCGATTGCTCGTTTTTTTATTTGTTAGAGTCCTCAAGCACAAAATTATTCAAACGGCCCATCTCTAGTCAAAACTTGAATTCTTTAACAAAAATTATGTCATTGCTTTCAGAAATATACATTCTTGATATAATTTTTTTTTTATTTTAACTAGTCAAAACACTGTTCTTGAAATCTGTAAATGCATTTTCACTAATAGAATTACACAATGATCTGTCATTTACTCCTGTTCAAAACGCAATTACAGATATCAAGAATTAATATCTAGTAGTTGAAATTCAGCAACACACTTCTTACTAGGGTTGGGTATTGCCAGCCACCTCGCGATACGATACTTATCACGATACATATGTCACGATACGATACATTGCGAATCATCACAATATCATGGTTCGGTTTCTTTATGAAAACTAGCTTTACATTTTCACTAATCCAAATGTAATTACAGTTATCTACAACTAGCACTGTCACTCGTAATTACATTCCCGATATCAAGAGTTAGCATTTTAACTAATGAAAATTAAATTTCACTTTGAATTACCATTGTGGATGAATTGTGCTATAAAAATAAACTTGCCTGGCCTAATCGGATGATGTTGCAATCAATTAACTTGGTAAAATTCAGTGGCTGATGTCATTCCTTTACATTCCTTTTATTTGGGGGCTTTTGCCATTTTTAAATGGACAGCAGAGAGAGGAAATTTTTTCGGGGACAGAGAAAAGACATGAGATCGGGACATGTCACATACCAGGTTCAAACCTGCGCCTCTTACATGAGCATCACAGCTCAATTAGTCTGGAGTGTGTGCACTCGGCAGCTCTGGCAGCTATTTTTAAGAAATGTGTGATGATTATGTTGGTTTCTATGACAACTTCCTATACCAAATATAGTCTCATGCCATCAAACACGCATTGGATACCATTTAGCTCTCGGTAATGCAAATTAACTATTTAGAAATTCTGAATGCCTCACTTTTTGGAAATTTGGGTAAAAGTATTTATATATTTCTTAGTGTGAGTATTTCGGATCTGTTGTAAGAAATATGTCTAAAAATGTTCTTACTTTTTTATATACAGTAAATACATATATAATTTTGCAATTTAAATATCAGTAATATTGCAGCTTCTCTTTAACATTTTGTCAACCCCAAACTAATGTCCTATGTTGTAGTTAATTAAAAATAAAATGCCGTAATTACAGAACAATGAGTACCAGAAGGTACTTGAATTATCTTGTTGATCCGCAAAGCCGCGGGCCCAGACAGCATTCCGGGCCGCGTCAACAGAGCGTGTGCGAACCAGCTGGCTGGTGTTTTTACGGACATTTTCAACCTTTCCCTCTCTTTTTCTGTAGTCCCCACATGCTTTAAAACATCCACCATTGTGCCTGTTCCAAAACAATCAAAAATCACTTGCTTAAATGACTGGCGTCCTGTTGCTCTGACCCCCATCATCAGTAAATGCTTTGAGAAACTAATCAGAGATTACATCTGCTCTGTGCTGCCTCTCTCACTAGACCCATTGCAGTTTGCTTACTGCAACAACCGCTCCACTGATGATGTCATTGCATCTACAATACACACTGCTCTCTCCCACCTGGAAAAAAAGAACACTTATGTGAGAATGCTGTTTGTAGACAACAGCTCAGCATTCAACACCATAGTGCCCTCCAAGCTAGATGAGAAACTCTGGGCTCTGGGCTTAAACAGCTCGCTGTGCAGCTGGATCCTGGACTTCCTGTCAAGCAGACGCCAGGTGGTTAGACTAGGCAGCAACATCTCGTCATCACTGACCCTCAACACTGGAGCCCCACAGGGCTGTGTTCTCAGCCCACTCTTGTATTCCTTGTACACACATGACTGTGTAGCAACACATAGCTCCAATGCCATCATTAAGTTTGATGATGACACGACGGTGGTAGGTCTGATCACTGACAATGATGAAACAGCCTACAGAGAGGAGGTGCACACTCAGACACACTGGTGTCAGGAGCACAACCTCTCCCTCAACGTCAGCAAGACAAAGGAGCTTGTGGTGGACTTCAGGAGGAAAGACAGAGAACACAGCCCCATCACCATCAATGGAGCACCAGTGGAGAGAGTCAGCAGCTTCAAGTTCCTGGGTGTCCACATCACTGAGGAACTCACATGGTCCATCCACATTGAAGTCATTGTGAAGAAGGCTCATCAGCGCCTCTTCTTCCTGAGACAGCTGAGGAAGTTTGGAATGAACCGCCACATCCTCACACGGTTCTACACCTGCACTGTAGAGAGCATCCTGACTGGCTGTATCTCCGCCTGGTACGGCAATAGCACCGCCCACAACCGCAAAGCACTGCAAAGGGTGGTGCAAACTGCCAGACACATCATCGGAGGTGAGCTTCCCTCCCTCCAGGACATATATACCAGACGGTGTGTGAAAAAAGCTCAGAGGATCATCAGAGACTCCAGCCACCCGAGCCATGGGCTGTTCTCACTGCTACCATCAGGTAGGCGGTATCGCAGCATCAGGACCCGCACCAGCCGACTCCATGATAGCTTCTTCCCCCAAGCAATCAGACTTTTGAACTCTTGATCTCCCACGATCAAAATACATCAGCACTGCACCTTAATACTCTTACTCTTATATCTCACACCGGACTGTCATAAATTATATTATTATTATATTATATTCTCTCTTAACAACTTACTATCAACCGACAGCCTGAATGTCAAAACAGTACAATACAACCCACTGTACATTCTATATATACTACTATATATACTTTTTTTATTGAATAATGTGTATCTATATTGTGTGTATTGTATACTGTACAGTGTATGTTATTATTTGTATATTGTGTTGTGTGTAATTGTGTATATTAGACTTTAAATTGTGTTGTGTTAATTTGATGTTATTGTAAATTGGTATATGTCTCATCACTGTCACGACTGCTATGTTGATCAGACCTGCACCCAAGAATTTCACACACCATTGCACTTGTGTGGCTGTGTGACAATAAAAGTGATTTTGATTTTTTTGTTGTTTTTTTTTTTTGTTTTTTGATCATCAAAACCTGACCTAAGATACTTAACTCAAGATGTTTCTCTCTTTCTTCTACTCATCAGTCATATTTTCCATTCACTCTTTTCCTTCTGTACAGTCTAAACCAGTGGCATTCGCAGTACGCACTAATGTCGGCTACAGTGCTTCCCTTGAAGATGACGTCCCTGTGCCTGGAATGGCCGTTTCATTTGAGGCCAAAGACTTTCTTCATGTCAAAGAAGTATACAGTGCATATATATTCACAGATGAATGTACATACAGTAGGATTTCTTTAATAAAATCTTAAATATTTAATGATGGTGATGATAATATTCCGGCATGGGTGCTTTTGTGTGTTCAATGACAGAAATTTAATAACGACTGGTGGATTGGTCGATTGGTGAAGGAAGGGTGTGACATCGGCTTCATCCCAAGTCCAGTGAAGCTGGAAAATACTCGCCTTCGTCAGGAGCATCGTGCCAAACAAGGCAAATTTTATTCAAGGTAACTGCAAATATTTCATGCATCAAATAATGCTTTAATACGGCCATGTTCAAAGTAACTAGACTTCATGTTAAGTTTCGGGATGTCAACACCTGCTAAATTCAGCTTTGAGTCATTTGAACCTGCTTAAATTCTCATTTTTCTTAACTGCTTTTTTTGCTGATCGGTTACTTGTTGCTGGTAGACCAGCTTGAGCAGTGTACCCAAAACTTAGCTTTTATTCTGGTCAGGTTACCAACTGAATTTGCTTTTTTGATGTAGGCTGTTTGTGTTCACCAAGGATCTCAGGAAAATATACATTACAAATTAGATGACACCTTTTTTGTTAAACTGTGCTTCTGTGTTTAATTCTGTGATCTTTTCCTTCACAGTAAATCAGGGGCGAATTCTTTGTCTAGTTTAGGAGACGTGGTTTCAAACTCGCGTAAATCAACTCCACCCTCCTCAGGTAAGTCATTACCAATTCATGACACTTTAAAATGCCTGTTAGAGAAACCTAAACATTATATTTTCAACATTATTCAACAACATTACACATCAAAAAACAAAAATACTTTTGATATGTGTAATTGGTGTTTGAAGGATAATCTTCTGCATTATACTTGTTTCCCTGGTGAACTGAAGCAACCAGATGTCTGTCATATTTCACCCCAAAATAAGCAACTAAATTATATTTGGTTAAGCACATTTCCCCCAGCCCAACATTGCCATTACTGTAATGCAAAATAGCATTCATTCATTCATACAATATCTCATCGTTACTGTAATACAGTTAAGAGAAATATCCGGTGCATCTCTTAAAATCAGCATAAATTCAATTAAAATACTGCCGTTATATACAAATACTTTTACTTTACAATTGAGATATATAAACAATATTTTTAATTTACACATTATATATATATATATATACACAGTATATATATACAGTATATTACATTTTATTACATTACATTTTATTTAATTTTTTTCATTTTAGATTTTATTTTTACAAATGACATGTGTGTATATATACACAAATGCTGTCGACTGAGCTCAACTGGTATTGAACCCGGAATATTCCTTTAAGCATATTTTGCATTGGGGGCCTGGGTAACTCAGCGAATATCGACGCTGACTACCACCCCATGAGTCATGAGTTCGAATCCAGGGTGTGCTGAATGACCCCAGACAGGTCTCCTAAGCAACCAAATTGGCCCGGTTGCTAGGGAAGGTAGAGTCACATGGGGTGACCTCCTCGTGGTTGTGATTAGTGGTTCTCACTCTCAATGGGGCACGTGGTAAGTTGTGCGTGGATCACGGAGAGTAGCATGAGCCTCCACATGCTGCGAGTCTCCGCGGTGTCATGCACATCGAGTCACGTGATAAGATGCGCGGATTGACGGTCTCAGAAGCGGAGGCAACTCGGATTGAGGTGAGTAACTGCGCCACCACGAGGACCTACTAAGTAGTGGGAATTGGGCATTCCAAATTGGGAGAAAAGGGGAGAAAAAAAAAAGGATATTTTGCATTCCCAAAAAAGACTTCTTAAGAATGTTCTTCATGAAATTCCAACATTCTGACGATCTTATAATTTATAAGAATTTTCAGAATTTTTTACTTAAGAAGTTTTTGTGTAAATTCACCCCTCGACCTCGACTCTGCCATGATGTGTAGTGTTTCACCTTTGCAGAGCAATATGCTTTTACGGAATACTGTAAGCTGTACCATTTGTGTGTTTTCTTATTGTGTTTATGTCTCTCAATTTAAAGCTTGACAGTGAAATGCAAGTGTGTTCTTTATAATTCCATACATCTCATTTGTTGTCTAATTAACTCTAAACTCATGTTGTGCAAATGATTATAATGCATTTACAAAGTGCATATGTAATGGTTTCTCTGTATGATCTTGAGAGGCTCATATACAAGTGTGTGTATGTATATACTGTATGTTTGTGTAGCTGTGGATATAGACGCGGCTGGTTTAGATCCAGAGGAGAATGACGCTCCTCCCCACCAGCGTTCTCCTAAAGCAAGTCCAAACACAGTCATATCCCCTTTAGCCCGTGAGAAACGAATGCCTTTCTTTAAGAAGGTAAAACATGTGCATCTTTGTCCTGCATTCGCCCGTATGGCTGCATCTGTCACCTGCCGCACAAGCAGACGCACGCACAGCCCGTTTCGCTTGTTCATGTCGACTCATTTCACTCACTCTGTCCGTTCTCTCTCCCTGTCTCTGTCCCACTGTATCTCAATCTTTCAAACCTCCTTCTATGTGTTTTCCTTCTAATCTCCTCAGCTAAACAGAGGCAGAAGTCGGTAAGTTAGGCAGAGGACTCCAGCTGCATCACTGTGTGTTTCCCACCATTTCTCTATTACGCTGCTTTATATTTTTGCTTGTGTGTGTGTGTGTTTGTGCATGTCTAACAGAGAATGGGGCTTCTAGATATGAATTAATAATTTTGGATAAGCGTAAACAAGCATAAAGCACCGTGGCTTTATGACACTCTCAAAACATTGCTCCGTTTGAGCATCACAACCAGTCCAACACAACAACATCGACTCAGTCAGTGGAGTGAGTTTGGGGCAATGTAATTATCGTTAATGAAAAATAAGACGGAAACTAAATGAAAACATCTTTGTTAACTGAAATAAAAATAAAAACTGAAATGATTGGAAAAAACTGAAACAAAAGTAAAATACTTTTTCATATCTCCAAAACTAACTACAATAGGCCTAAAATCAAAATTACCTTGAATTAATTTTAATTGTAGTTTTTTTTATACACAGTAGGGTGAATATGGGCACTTTTGGAAATGTTACTTTTCTTTCCACTTTTAAAAATGATCCAAATGCCACATAAACTGACATTATACCTTTATAGAAAGCTTAGGATATCTCATGCCTTAGTCAAAAACAAAAGTGAAGAAATACTCAAGACTGGGAAGAAAAACCTTTGGAGACCCTCTTTTGACTAAATTCCAGTTTTTTCTTTTTTTTTTTTTTTTTTGGCAGTGGGACAGAGGAAAAACAATTCCATAGAAAATATCTACAAATGATTTGAAATTAAAAAAAAAAAAATGTACACACTTTCACAGCATAAATAATCATTATGTAACATTTACAAACATTAAGTCAACTTTTACTTTTTTATCACCTTTGCTTCCAATTTCTGTCATTTTCTTTTCCCACTGGTGGTCATGAATTGAGCTCTGCCAAAATCATCAATTTAAAGCCCTCCAAAAAGTGAATTGTTTAATTCTCGAAGATTAGTTTAGTAATGATTTTTAACCATTTACATAAATGCATATGGATACAAGGGGTAAAGCTTAACTGTCCCACTTTATCCATCCTTACCCTATATTACAAAATGTGAAACATTTACAATCTTAATTCTTAATTAAACGTGATAAAGCCACTAGAATGAGGTAACACAAGAAACTGAATGATGTTAGACATTATAAATGATACCATAAAACCTAATAAACTGAAACTAGAAAACACTGAGAAAACTAAAACTAACAGACAAAGTGTGAAAACTAACAAAAACTAAACTAAATTATAAATGCAAAATAACAGAAATAAAAACGAAATTAAAAATCCCAAACTATAATAACACTGTTTAGGGGCGGGGCTATCTGTTTAACCCGACCAATGGCAGATGGGAAAAGTGTTTGGGAAAACTGTTCGAGAACAGTCATTGTTTTTGCAATTCCGTCTGTTGTCCCCAGTGACGTGGAAATCACACACTGCGGCTTTAACATGAGAAACAAATGTAATCGTGTTATATAGAGGCTACAATGCACAATGTTTTCATTTATTACAAAACCATGACTTTAGCAAATCTTTGTATTAAATAAACACCCATTCAATATGTCAATCGGTGCATGTACTTGTTAACATTTTATTAATCAGTTATTTATTTAATTAAAATAAATTAACCAGACTTAGGCAGAATTTTCATATTGCATTCAAAATCATGAGTTTTAATTATTTACATTTATGCATTTGGCAGACGCTTTTATCCAAAGCAACTTACAGTGCCCTTATTACAGGGACAATCCCCCTGGAGCAACCTGGAGTTAAGTGCCTTGCTCAAGGACAAAATGGTGGTGGCTGTGGGAATTGAACCAAGAACCTTTTGCTTAGTAGCGCAGTGCTTTAGTTCACTACGCCACCACCAAATTATAGAATTTATTTTTGTTTTCCTCAAATAATAATAATGTTGGGGGCCTGGGTAACTCAGCGAGTATTGACGCTGTCTACCACCCCTGGAGTCACGGATTGGAATCCAGGGGGTGCTGAGCGACTCCAGCCAGGTCTCCTAAGCAACCAAATTGGCCCGGTTGCTAGGGAGGGTCACATGGGGTAACCTCCTCGTGGTCGCTGTAATGTGGTTCTCACTCTCGGTGGGACGCTTGGTGAGTTGTACCTGGATGCCGCGGAGAATAGTGTGAAGCCTCCACACAAGCTAGCCACATGATAAGATGCGCGTATTGACGGTCTCAGACGCGGAGGCAACTGAGATTCGTCCTCCGCCACCCGGATTGAGGCGAGTCATTACGCCACCACGAGGACTTAGAGAGCGCATTGGGAAATGGGTATTCCAAATTGGGGAGAAAAAAAGATAATAAATAATTAAAAATAATAATAATAATAATAATGTTAATGGTACAAATAAGCTGAAAAGGTAACACTTTACTATAAGGGTTGTATTTTTTAACATTAGTTAACTTCATTAGTTAACATGAACTAACAATAAACAACACTTTAGCAGCACTTATTAGTCTTGGTTCATGTTAATTTCAATACAGTATAAACTAATGTATTTTATTGTTTTAATAGTATACGCTAACCTTATTTAATGCATTGTGAACTAACATGAACAAACAATAAACGATTGTATTGCATAAATTAACATTAACCAAAACCAACATTAAATGCTGAAGAAAATCTATAGTTAATCTTTAGTTTATAAGATCAAGTGCACTGATTAATGTGAACAAATAGGACCTTATTGTAAAGTGTTACTGGCAAAAACTTAAGGGTTAGGGTTAATTACAGCTTATCCAATTTTGACCCCAATTTTTGTTTTGCCAAATTGTCTGTGATACATAATGCAGTTACATTATACAGCTAATCTGATGGGTGTCAAATCTAATTTTAGTAATTTGCATTATATCAGTTATTTGTGTCTTCTGTAGTGAAGTGCACTTTTCATTGTAAAAATGCGACTGTCTGTGTCTTTTGATTCACTCATGTAAGAAGAAAAAAAACCACATCATTTAACTTAAATCCGAGAAATGTACCAACACAACAGTACATCCTCATGCATCTGAAATTAAGTTTGACACCTGAACAGTTAGTACCTGCAGTTCATTTTTGGCTGGTAAAGCACAAATCTACTGTATTGCCCTTGTATTTCTCATAGGTGTGACTGTACATTGGGTGTTCAGTGTGTGTGGTGCGTTTACATGTGTGTGCGTGCACACATCTGAGAGGCTAACGCTGTGTTTTTGCGCTGCTCCACAGACAGAGCATGTTCCTCAGTATGATGTGGTGCCCTCTATGAGACCAGTGGTGCTGGTGGGACCCTCCCTCAAGGGATATGAGGTCAGGCCCTCCAAAGAGCATTATCAGTCACTTCATAGAGAACATGCTGAAGGAATAGTTCACAGAAAAATGAAAATTCACCGTCATATCACTTAAAACATGTATGATGTTTATCTCTCCGTGGAACACAACATTTAGCAGAATGCTATATGACAGTGTAGTCTAATATAGCGTTTGTCAGTTTTCGAAAGTAAAAATCCCTTTTCATTTTTTCCATTGGAGAATTGATTAATAACAACGACTTATTCAATCTTCAAAGACAGACCTAACCGTGAGCTCTGAGGTTGCTAATGGATGGTATGTGCTTCCGCTGAAGCCATCAGTCTGTTATTTCAACTTGAAAATGAATAGTGGAATTGTTTGGCGATTAACTACACACAAGCTAGCCACATGATAAGATGCGCGTATTGACGGTCTCAGACGCGGAGGCAACTGAGATTCGTCCCCCGCCACACGGATTGAGGCAAGTCACTACGCCACCACGAGGACTTAGAGCGCATTGGGAATTGGGCATTCCAAATAATAAAAAAAAAAGAAAGAAAAGAAAACTCTAAAATGTTTTAACCGATTCACAGCCCTTGTCGTTTAGTCTGATTTTCTAATACTTTTTTGCTTCAAATCAAAGTTTGTAGCATATTGACTACTTTTACGATTCATTTTTGACTGTTTTGACTAACATTCGAGTCGTCCTCTACTTTTGTTGTGTGAAAAAGAGCAGCCTGGTCTTTCAGCATAATTTCTCCCTTTGTGTTTCACAGATGAAATAAAAAAACTTAAAGGTTTTAGGCGACATGAGGGGTGACTAAATGATGACAAAATTAAAATTTTTAGAGTGAACTATCCTTGAAAATACAGAGTTCCCACCCTTTTTGACCAATGAATTTCCATGTCTTTTCCAGGCATTTGTGATGACTGAATACTGTTTTTATTAATTTTGATTCCAACCAATTTGTTCACCATTTTGACTAATTCTTGAGAAGAACTGACTCATTCACTGACAAATCAGGCATCACTGTGGCTCACCACCAATGAGCAATATCTAGCTCATGAAATATTTCAGAGCAGAGAAAAACTAGGAAAATATATATTCACTCTATAAAAGTGAATATTCCATGACTTTTGACGTTTTAGTAATTTCCGTGACTATTCCAGGCCTGGAAAACACCATTTTAAAATTCCCTGATATTTCTAGGATAGTCTGACTAAACATTTTACAATTGTGCATAAATCTGTGTTACTTCATTGTTTACATGTGTAAAATTTTAAGTTTGTTTACTGTTTTGTTATGTTTAGAATGCTTTATTATAATAAGTAGTTGTGTGTAATGTGTATACGTTATTATTTCTTTATGCATCATAAATTATATTTACGTTAATTTGTGGAACAGATTAAAAACAGATGTTTTCCTTTATTGGTGTGAACAGGTGACAGATATGATGCAGAAAGCTTTGTTTGACTTTCTGAAACACCGGTTTGAGGGGAGGTAAGTCTTTACGCTCTTCTGGTCTCTCTCTGTCTGTTCTCTTCCTCTTTGGCCCTCCTTTGGGGTAGTTTATATATTTGTGTGTGTGTGTCATGTGAGTGCACAAAGTTACTTTAAATAGTCACATCTCATTGCCTTAATTGGCCATGCTGGTACATGCACACAATGCTGGGTCACATGCTTTCTCCTGACTGCAGTATTCCCTCAGAGCAAAATGTACTGGATTCCCAGTGTGACATTTACGTCAAACCCCGGAATTATATGTGTGTTATGATGTGATACATTTGAATCAGGGTTTTACACTTGGGTACCAAATTTGAGTAACAAGTATGAAAAGGTTTAAACATTCTAAAGCTATGTCCCAAATGACACACTATTCACTATGTACCTAATATATACACCATGCACTCAGCCATGTAGTGTATGAATTTTCAAAGTGTAGTATTTTTACAACACAGAAGCATAAGCCGTTTAACAGCTGACGGAAGTGACGTTTTAAACGCCATGCGATGTGTTGCTGCTAGCTTTAGTGCATAAGCCAACCTCAGTTCAACACTTGTATATCTAACAGCATGCATATTCACACAGCGTGGGGTGACGGTTGAAGAAGTGCATCACCCGGGTACTCACTATACACTTCTTTTTGTTGCATTTTCAATGTGCATGTACTACTCGCACTGCTCACACTTCAAGATGACGAAGAATAGTGGAGAAGTGTACGATTTGGGATGCACCATAAGGCTTTCTTCAGACAGGCAGTAATTTTCTTTTTGACGTATCTGACTCAGATCTTTTTAGTTGTATGTACTAGTCTTAAGTAGGGCTATAGCTAATGATTATTTTGATAATCGATTAATCTAACGATTATTAGAACGATTATTCGACTATTCCTGTAAAAGGGCTACATTGACAGCTTCAGTTACGGTAGTATTGCACGAGCTAATGGCGCCATCTAGCAGCCGTGTGCGGGAAAACAATGAGATGACAACATCTTTATGAGATGATCCGATGTTGATCATATTACAATCTAAATCGCGAAGCCTGTCAAAATGATCCCGTCCCAAATGTTGGCTATTTCCTAACTTCTGCGCTCTGTTTGGGTGGTTTTGTGCTGATCAACTATTCAATTTGTTAGCATTAGGTATTGTGAACTAACAATTAACGATTTATTTTTTCCTTTCTTTGTTAACTTTTTTCAGTGTTAGTTCACGTTAGTTCCTAGTGCATTAACTAATGTTAACATATGCAACATTTGATTTAAAAGTTTTATATATGTGTTTAAATTAACATTAACAGTTTTAATTGTTAGTTCATGTTAACTAATGTTGAGTACTGATGGGGGGGGGGGGTGGTAATAGACTGTTCGCTGTCCCCCACTTTGCTCAATACATTTTCCTGCTTTTTTGTGCTTAGCCGATCACACGCGTGAACTTTGTCGTGTCGTTTGCCACAGCCACATCTTGTCGCTAACGGTTTGTCGCCGGTAGTTGCTGTGCTCTCATTGAAAATTAATGGCATCCTGTCGCTTTGTCGCTCTGTGTTGCTTGCGGTGTGAACGGGGACTTCACATTGTACAGAATGAGCAGTTAGCGTCAGTAACTATGAATTTACTTCACTCACTCTTTCACCATATATTAAACCATGTGGCATTTGCTGTGTAATAGTGAATAAATTAATGAATGTTTTTAGACTTGAGGTGCATTTTTAACCGTTGAAGTTTAACTTAATACAGCATCTTAAAAACATGCCGCTCATGCGCAAGATGCTAAAAAGCAGTGAGAGACGGCGCAACAAACACATTCTTCTATCTTATTTTAACATAGGATAACAATTGATAAAATGCCCCTAACTCTGAAGACTGATGGGGAAAAAATACTTTCCACCAACATGCATTGCAAAATGTTATTTGGTGGAATTGACTACTATCTGTCAGTTCTAAAACATGATTTACTTTCTCTTTACCTGTTAAACTGTTGAGAGAGTTTAATCTCCAAGAAACAGTTAATGACTCTCTTTCGCTCTCGTTTTCTCTCATTCAGGATTTCCATCACGCGTGTCACGGCTGATATTTCTCTTGCCAAGCGCTCTGTGTTGAACAACCCCAGTAAACACGTCATCATCGAGCGCTCAAACACACGCTCCAACTTAGGTGAGAGAGAGTCAATTTATGTTTATAAGTGTAAGACTAAAAAATCTGTTTACTGTTACCGGTAGTTTAGATGATCTACCTTGTATTATATGAATTATATTACATTTTATATTATATGAAGTCCTTTAACTAAAGGTCTTGATACACTCATTGTAGTCTCTTGTACAGTCACAAATGAACTTGCCTTCAAACACTATAAAGAGCTGAATAGTATATTCTCAAATCTGGAAATACTGTTAGTTAAAGCAATCATTTTCTGTTGTTGTTGTTGATTTTTTATTTTTTATTTTTTTTTTATTATTGTATATTACATTTGTAATATATTTATGTAGTTTTTAGTTTAAGCTTATTATTTATTTAAAAGTCAGTTTTATCATTTTTATTTCAAATGGATCTTAAACATCTTATACAGGGTTTTAGTTGTTTTAACTCTTTTTATATTTTAACCTGGATTTTGTCACGAAAATATCCATATAAGCTGGTATGGTGTTAAAAAAAAAAGTATTTATATTTATTATTTTTGTTAATAATTTTTTCCCCTAAAATTCAGAATAATTTTATACAGTATAATATTTCCTTTTTAATATATTTATATATTTTTATGTTAGATTTATTATTTAAGTCAGTCATTTTTATTTGTATTGTGCTTTTCACAATACACAGAATTTCAAAGCAGCTTTACAGAAAATCACAATGTAGTGTCCGTAATGTCTCCAGTCCAGAATCAGTTTCAGAGGTTTATTTAAATTATTATTATTAATAAAGTTAGGTCTTAAACATTTAGCTGTTTTAACATTTAATATTTTAACCTGGAACCATGAAAACAGCAATAGAAGCTGGCATGCCATTAAAAAAACAAACAAATATATTATTTATTTATTGTTTATGTATTATTTCTATTAATTTTTTTTTCTCTCAAATTCAGAATAATTTTCTGTTTTTATTTTTCAATGGTTTATACCATATATTATTTCAGTTTGCAAAATAGTTTTTTTTTTATTTAAAATGGATTTTAAACATTTTATATAGAGTTTTAGCTGTTTTACCTGTTTTTTTATTTTAACCTGAATTTTGCCATGAAAAAGGCCAAAGTGTATGTTAAAATATGTTATTTATTTATATGCATTTTTTAGATTTTTGTCTCATTAAGTACATTTATTTTTATGTAAAGTTGAAGTATGTCTGGCTTTCATTGCTCAGACACACTAGTCATTTCCCTGATGAATACATTATTACAGGTAGTCCCGCCCCAAACTCACACCATTGGTTGAAGCAGAAGATGACATGTTGGTCCACTCATCAAATAGAGAAATGTATAGAAAGCATCACAGAATCACAATATTCACACTCTTCAGAAAGTCAACTTACCAATAACTTACAGTATAGTTGACACTTCATATGAACCATTTGGACAGGAGAAAGTGTGCGCATTGAAAAAAGACACTTCAATGTTACATGTTTGACCTAGATCTCTATATTGTCTGGAAAACTATAGTAGGCTCCTACCTTGCTTTTGTTAAATATATGTGTACATATGTGTGTGTTTGCAGCGGAGGTACAGAGTGAGATCGAGAGAATCTTTGAGCTGGCTCGCACATTACAACTGGTTGTTCTAGACGCGGACACGATCAACCATCCAGCTCAACTGGGAAAGACCTCCTTAGCTCCGATTATTGTCTACGTCAAGATCACCTCTCCAAAGGTGCACACACAGAACAGTTCAAATGCACACATTCACTATTCCTCTGCCTCGTCGTAATGTCCTAAAGTGGTGCCATGGTTTGCTGTGATTCGTGATGTCTTTCTAATATTGGACAGTTTAGAAAAAACTAACGAGAAATGCGAGAACAATTATAAACAACTACATTCACATACACTCTTTTCCACACCCTACTGAGCTAACTAGACACCATTTTAAGCAATCACAGGAGCATCCGGATGCAAAGGCTGTTCCAAAGTGTAGGCTGCAAAGTGATGTTGCCTTCTAAGATGGCAGAGTTTTAAGGCAGTATCACAAGTGCACTTCATAAGGCAATTCCATAATGCATTGCGAAAAACATACTGAAAATGCTGATTCAAGATGGCAGACAGAGTCGAAATGAATCGAGCAGAAAGTTGATTTTACTGGCTACCAAAATGTATTGATGAAAAATCAACGCTTTCTAATGAGGTTCCATTTCAGTTAGGATGCTGCCTTAGAAGGGTGCCTATTTAGTCAGTATACAACGAGGCAGCTCACAGCCAGTGTCTTCCATTGAGTCCCAGCTAAAATCACACTGTGCTGGTATTTTGATGATGATGATGTCACACTGTGGTCATTGTCATGGTGTTGATAATCATTGTTGTGACTCTGGATCTCTCAGGTTCTTCAGAGGTTAATAAAGTCTAGAGGGAAGTCTCAGGCCAAACATCTCAATGTTCAGATGGTGGCAGCAGACAAACTGGCACAGTGCCCCTCTGTGAGTACACACACACATGTGTTTGTTTTACAATCATAGTGCAGACTTCCATTGACCTCTATTGTTTTGTATTGAACCAATAACATTTTCTATTACCTTCTTCTAAACCTAACCCTCACATAAACATTTCTGCATAATATAATATAACACAGAACGTTCCCCTAACGTTAGCATATGGTTCCCGTTTGGTTATTTTTTGGCAACTGATTCTTAACGTTCTAGGAACGTTCTCTTTACGATTATAAGCATAAAAAATCATTCCCAGAATGTTGCAGGGAGTTTTTTTTTGTTTTTTTTAAAATAACTTTTACAGAACGTTCTCTGTTGGTTATTTGTAGGTTTTATATTTAATAACCATAACTAACCTTCCCAGAATGTTGCAGGGAGGTTTTGTGGGATAACCTATTAAGAGCTAATACAGAACGTTTTCTAATGTTTTTTTTTTTATTATTTTATTTTTTATTATTATTATTATTATTATTATTATTATAAGAAACTAACGTTTCCAGAATGTTGCAGGAACGTTTTTGTTGACAACCTAAAAAGAACTTATAGAGAATATTCTCTAATGGTTATTTGTTTTTACAAATGATAAACTGACAATGACTGATATTAGTGCAGTACAGCTTTTAATTAAATGTAGATCACATTGGTTGGGATCTGAACGCATTATAATGAGCAAATGTGATAAGCATACACAAATCATATAATACGTGCCTTCTATCTTCCTAGCTTACTCTGATACATGCACGCACAAATGATCCGCACGAGTTTAATTCTTCTACAGAAATCTGCACATACTCTAAAAATTAACAGTCATTCTGGTGAACCGACTCACTGATTGACATGCGTTTATCGATTTCAGTCAATAATTACTTCTAGATGTGAGATTAAATATATATGTTATTGATTTGATAAATATTTAACTCATATAATTTTTTTGTCTATTGACTGCAAATGAAGAGAAGCAGACATCTCCGCTAAACTGTAAATTTCAGTGGTAAGAAATCAATCTAATGTTAGCCTAGTTAAAGGGATAGTTCACCCAAAAATGAGAATTCTCTCATGATTTACTCACCCTCATGCCATCCCAAATGTGTATGACTTTTTTTCTTCTGTAGAACACAAAATAAGATTTTTAGAAGAATATTTCAGCTCTGTAGGTCCATACAATGCAAGTGAATGGTGACCAGAACTTTGAAGCTCCAAAAAGGACATAAAGGCAGCATAAAAGTTATCCATACGACTCTGGTGTTTCAGAAGCGAAATGATAGGTTTGGGTGAGAAACAGATCAATATATAAGTATTTATTTTATTTTTTTATTTTTTTTTTATTTTTTGTCATAAATCTCCACCTTTGAAAAGTAAAAAAGTAAAGTAAAAGTCACTTCCACACCAAAAAGTTAAAGTGAAAGTGTAGATTTTCAGTAAAAAAAAACAAGGACTTAAATATTGATATGTTTATCATCCACACCTATTATATTGCGTCTGAGACACTGGAGTCGTATGGATTACTTTTATGATGGCTATATGTGCTTTTTGGAGCTTCAAATTGTTGGTCACCATTCACTTGCATTGTATGGACCTACAGAGCTGAGATATTCTTCTAAAAACCTTCATTTGTGTTCTGCAGAAGAAAGAAAGTCATACACATCTGGGATGGCATGAGGATGAGTAAATCATGAGAGAATTTTCTATCTATTAACTATCCCTGTTAATAGAATATTTATTTCATTTTTAATGTCTGTCAGTAAATTTCTGATTTAAAAAAACCCTCTGCTGTATTGAAGTCATTGGTTATTTGGAATAATTTACTTCAGTATGTGCATATTAATGTCCAGTGCTGAGGAACCTGAGAAAAACGCAAAAATCAAGGCTCAGTTTTCAGTATAATAGTGTTACATAAAAGGTTAAATTAATCTGGAAGATGTAATATCATCCAAATTAATTTAATCTATTTAAACCTGAGGTTGCTGGGATTGGCTCGAGCATCCCCACGACCCTATACAGGATAAGCTGGGATAAAAACAAATGAATGGATGGATATTAAATTATACATTAATTTATCCATCACTCCATATTACGTGTGAATTTATTATCATTAATTAAACAATGGATCAGAACAAGACATGGATTGTAGATTTGTTATTGACATACAGTAGGGTTACAAAAGAGCTAAGAAGAATGTTAGGAGAACGTTAGGATAACATTAGGGGAACATTAGGGGAACATTCCCTAAACCTGCAGGGAACGTTCTATTTCCTTAAAACAAAATTCTTGCTGCGCCAAGTGAGAACGTTAGAATATCTGTTCCCAGAACCAAACATTGTTAGCTGGCGTATAACTATAATAAAGCTGTTTTTATATTGATCATTTTAAACTAGTCTGCAGGAAAGTGTGACATTAAATCTGTGAGAACAGAACCAGACTTCAAACAGACCCTGAGAGACAAGACTGACAGATTGACTGTGTCAACAAGTGTGTAAATCATTTTTAACCCTCCATTTCATGTATTCTCAAAGTATTAAATAGGTCAGCTTCCATGTGGATTTGCTAAAGTTTTATTAAAAATAAGGTTTAGTTCCAGCCAAGTTTTTCACAACAGTTACTGTATGTTATATACATGCAAAAGGTTTGAAGTTAATGCATTAACTGATTTAAATATCAAGCACACACTGTTCACTCTGTGTTTGTTCTATATGCAGGAGCTGTTTGACATCATTCTGGATGAGAATCAGTTAGAAGACGCCTGTGAGCACATGGCTGATTATCTGGAAGCGTACTGGAAGTCCACTCATCCTCCCAGTGTCAGTCAGACCACAGAGACTGATGCTCCAGCTGTCTGTCCTGAACCGCAGTCTAATACACAACTTAAGGTGCTTATACAACTTCAACTCTTTAGCAATAGAGTCAAAGGCCAACATCAATCTCTAGTGAGCACAGGGTGGCTTAAGACTGATATGATGCTGATATACTATATAAAATACAGTATATCATATTAAATTTTATGGCAGCAAATGAGACACACTGTACACTAAATTGCTGAAATTAAATAAACACTTATTTGACATAATAGTTACTCAAAAATCACAAAAAAATCACAAACAGAAATTGTGTATCAAAGTATGTGAAATAAATAAATATTTTGGAAATAAAATGTCAAGTAAAACAATCAAATTATAAATATATTATAAAATATGTTCTAAAATATAACTATTATTACTTTATAATAATATTTTTAATATTGTATTATAATAATATATTAATATAATATTGATGTAATAAAATTAATAATATTTTATAATTCTATTATAATAATATAATATCATTTTAATGTAATATTATAATTGTAATATATTTTTATTAAAGTATAATATAATATTAATATAATAATATGATGTATTAATAATATTTATAATATATTAATTATTATTATTATTATTATTATATACATTATATTATAGAGGTTCAGCTGACAAAAAAAAAAATAGTGATGGGAACCTGTGATTTTGTGTGTATATTTGACCAAACTGCTTGTAATTACGCATTATACTTTTATTGGCACAATCAAATTATAAATATATTATATATTTTTTAAATATAACTATTATTACTTTATAATAATATTTTTAATATTGTATTATAATAATATATTAATATAATATTGATATAAAAAATTAATATAATATTTTATAATTATATTTTAATAATATAATATCATTTTAATGTAATATTATAATTATAATATATTTTTAAAGTATAATATAATATTAATATAATAATATGATGTATTAATAATATTTATAATATATTAATTATTATTATTATTATTATATAAATTATATTATAGAGGTTCAGCTGACAAAAAAAAAAAAAAAAATAGTGATGGGAACCTGTGATTTTGTGTGTATATTTGACCAAACTGCTTGTAATTACACATTATACTTTTATTGGTACAATCAAATTATAAATATATTATAAAAAAAAAAAATTCTAAAATATAATTATTATTACTTTATAATCATATTTTTAATATTATAGTAATAATAATAATAATAATAATAATAATAATAAACTTTTATTTATATAGCACCTTTCATACAAAAAAAAATGCAGCTCAGAGTGCTTCACAAAAAAACAGATAAAATGGCATAATTAATGTAACATAAGACTGAAATATTAATATATAATATTTTTATGGCATTTTTTTGACGCGGACATTTTTGTCCTCTAAGGTCCTGAGTGTGAGGGTTTTTTTAATCTGACACTGCACAAAAAATAATAATGTATCAAATGCATCAATGTTGTTGCTAATCATTGACATATCCCAGACTGTGATAAACCCTTTACTTATACTTAATCATTTTAGCATTTATTATATAGAAAATATTATTATTATTTTATTTTATTTTTTTCATAAAAAACAACAGTGGCATTATGTAAACAAACTGGCATTTAAAGGGTTAAAATCCTGAAAATGAATGAATATTTGGTAGTTATGATCAGGACTGATGTTGGTTAAAAAATTTAAGTCAGTGAAAGTGGAAAATAATATTAATATATAATATTTTTATGGCAGTTTTTTGACGTGGACATTTTTGTCCTCTGAGTAACTTTTCTAAATTGATGCACAAAGGTTAAGCGGAGCAATAGTATGTAAAACAGATGACAATGTCATTTAAAGAGCAGTCACAACTGAATGGTTCAAATAATTTGCTAACATTAGAGAACTTTGCTTCTGCCTTGCGGTCTAGAAATCGCTTTTGAACCAAAAATTCCCTTCTAGCCTTTTTTAAGATTAGATTGGCATCAAAGAACACACAATAATGAAATACTGAAATATTATCAATATTTAACCCTGTTGTTATTACTAAGTCTAGAGTGTTACCATGCTGATAAGAGGGTTCATTTACATGTTGGGTGAGTTCAAAGCTTTCCAGTAAATTCATGTGCTCCATAGTTTTGGAGTCACTCTTTTTATTAATATGAATTTTCAGGTCTCCATTCAGGATTAATTTGTCATATCTAGTCATACCAAGTGAGATCAGCTCTGAGAATTCCTGTAGAAATATCAATGAATATCTCTGTGACCAATATAATGTAATGATGAGCACTGAGAATTCTGCTTTGAGCTCAAGAGCAAGATATTCAAATGATGTAAATTCACCCAGGTCAATGTCATTACATGCAAACTGTGTAGAGAGAATGGTTGCAATCCCTCCTCCCTTCCTGTTTTGTCTGACTGACTGATAAAAATGATAGATTGGAGGACAAGCCTCTATCAGTGTTGCTACTCTTGTAGTGTTGGTAAGCCAGGTCTCAACTAAAAATATACATTGCAAATTATTTTCAATCATCAGATCACTAATCAAAAAAGATTTGTTAGCCAGTGATCTGACATTAAGAAGGGTTAATTTCAGCTGTAAGGATTCTGTAACAGGAGGGTAGACTGGTTGTAGCTGGACAACTTTAAGATTACTGAGACAGTAACTAGATGATCTGTGATTGCTATGATTTGCTTGACCATGCCACCGGCTATTTATTTATTTTTTATCCCCTTTTTCCCCAATTTTGGAATGCCCAATTCCCACTACTTACTAGCTCCTCGTGGTGACGCGGTTACTCACCTCAATCCGGGTGGCGGAGGACGAGTCTCAGTTGCCTCCACTTCTGAGACCGTAAATCCATGTACACTATATTGCCAAAAGTATTCGCTCACCCATCCAAATAATTGAATTCAGGTGTTCCAATCACTTCCATGGCCACAGGTGTATAAAATGAAGCACCTAGGCATGCAGACTGCTTCTACAAACATTTGTGAAAGAATGGGCCGCTCTCAGGAGCTCAGTGAATTCCAGTGTGGTACTGTGATAGGATGCCACCTGTGCAACAAGTCCAATCGTGAAATTTCCTCGCTACTAAATATTCCACAGTCAACTGTCAGTGGTATTATAACAAAGTGGAAGCGATTGGGAATGACAGCAACTCATAAAATGACAGAGCGGGGTCAGCGGATGCTGAGGCGCATAGTGCGCAGAGGTCACCAACTTTCTGCAGAGTCAATCGCTACAGACCTCCAAAGTTCATGTGGCCTTCAGATTAGCTCAAGAACAGTGCATAGAGAGCTTCATGGAATGGGTTTCCATGGCCGAGCAGTTGCATCCAAGCCATACATCACCAAGTGCAATGCAAATCGTCGGATGCAGTGGTGTAAAGCACGCCGCCACTGGACTCTAGAGCAGTGGAGACGCGTTCTCTGGAGTGACGAATCACGCTTCTCCATCTGGCAATCTGATGGACGAGTCTGGGTTTGGCAGTTGCCAGGAGAACGGTACTTGTCTGACTGCATTGTGCCGACTGTGAAGTTTGGTGGAGGGGGGATTATGGTGTGGGGTTGTTTTTCAGGAGCTGGGCTTGGCCCCTTAGTTCCAGTGAAAGGAACTCTGAATGCTTCAGCATACCAAGAGATTTTGGACAATTCCATGCTCCCAACTTTTGTGCATGACACCGCGGAGACTCACAGTCTGTGGAGGCTCATGCTACTCTCCGCGATCCACGCACAACTTACCACACGCCACATTGAGAGCGAGAACCACTTAAACTTATTTAGAACTCGCGACTCCAGGGGTGGTAGTCAGCATCAATACTTGCTGAGCTACCCAGGCCCACATGCCACCGGCTATTGAAGATCACTGGTATGTTTACGGAAGTGGCATGGGGTCTGTCTCATCTCTGATACACACCTGAGTGATTAGGTCTGTGGTGATTGCTATTTAATAGTTGATCAATTTGACTCAGCTTCTGGCATCTTTGATTAACTCCTTGATTGGTGAGTGTGATAGAGAGGGGGAGGGGGGTCGTTGGGTCTGTGATTGGGACAGGGACATCCTCTGAATGCCTTGGGTGATGTGGAGCAGAGGGTCAAGCGAGGAGGGAGAGATACATAGTGTCTGCCTTCGTGCACTGTCCTTTGTACTTCTCCACACATTCTTGGTTGGGTATGACATCCCAAGGGCATGACGCAGGTTGGCACCGAGTAGTCTGGATCCAATGATGTTTGGATGAACCCCATCAGGTTTAAAGCAATCTTTACAGTTCCAAAAGAACTTTATCCCATGGGTGAGGCATGCGGATGTCAGCCATGTATTCAGGCTACGGAGTCTGCTAAAGGATTCAATTCCTTTTCCTAAATTTGGAATGGGGCCTGAGATGAATACATGTTGCGATTGACAGTCACTCAGTTTCTCTAGTAGCAGGGTAAAATATTTTTTCAGGATCTCAGTTTTCCTTCGTAGAATGTCAAAGGACCCAGTATGGATAATAATCTTCATATTAGCTGGATATGTTGAGAGGATAACTGGCAACAGCTCTGTTAGCTCTCTGACAGATGTATCAACCATAGTCAAAATTTCAGTCTTTGCCATTCTTGAATGCTTGGTTATAAAGTCCACAATCAGAATAGTGTCTGGCTTATTAGATATGGAATTAGCAATGTTTCTTTGGCCCTCGGCCTAGCAATGGTTTTGGGGCTATTTCTTATGGTTTGGTTAGCCTTAATGCAAGTTCTGTGATAAGCTTCTTTAGGTTCAATGTACTTAGAATTATCACACATTTCGTTCAGAATCAATGGATCGTATCCGTTTTGCAATGAGAGTTCAGGTGATGGAGTGAGCGTTGGTGCTCTCTTATTTAATTTTTACTGGATTTGCCTCTGCGGAGGACGATGTCAGACCAAGCTGTGTAAGAAGCGTCATTAGGGAAGGCTGGTTTGAGAGCCTCTGCAGCTAATCCGGTGTCGTTAGGACATATCCAGGTGAACATATCAGCCAAGTCCGTGATGGGATGCTCTATATTTGATGTAATCCCGTGTATAAAAATCTGCATCTGTACATTAGCATTTGGTGGCTCAGCACCTTGTATAGTAGCTGCTACAGAGTCAATAAATTGCTCACTCTCGTGTATTTGAATCAGCGTTTCAGTCTTCTATTCAAGCTGCGTTATCTTCTCAGTCAGTCGCTAACACTCCATGCAGCTCACCGATTTTGCTTGTCTGTGTGAAGCTATATTCAATATTTCAACTATATTTTGTTACTATCATGAGGACATAACGCTGCTGATGCCTGAACTTCCACGTGGTGTTGTTGCAATGGTATAACGGAAGTGCATGATGTAACTTCCATAAGCTCATAGAAAATCTGTATTATAATAATATAATATATTAATATAATAATACAATATTGATATAATATGATATTAATATAATATTATAATTATAATATATTTTTATTAAAAATACTATATATTAAAATAATAATATGACATTAATATTTATAATAATTTATTATTATTATTATTATTATTATTATTATTGTTATTATTATTATTATATAAATTATATTATAGAGGTTCAGCTGACAATAAAAAGTGATGGAAACCTGTGATTTTGTATGTATATTTGACAATGTATACTTTTATTGGTACTATATTTAATATTATTAATGTATAATATGACTAATATAGTCACTGTAATGAAAAGTGTTTACAAAAAACCTTTAACGAGTATGATGAAGGGATGGATGGAGGAAGGGTACTAACACAAATCTTACTTCAACTAAAAACTTCATCACAATTACAAACAGTACTATGATCATACAGTACATTTTATGAAACTGCTGTTTGCTGAGAATGTGCTTATCGTTCTGTTGACTAACACTGCTGCTTATCAGACAGAGGAGGCTACTCCAGTTACAGATGAGTAGCCTCAGTCGTGGTAAGTGTGTGTGTGTGTGTGTGTGTGTGAGCGTGTCAGTGACTTGAACACTTAGACACAAACATGCTTTCATTTAAACAAGTTCAGAATACTAATTAGTAAAACTAAGGGTTTTTTTAGGGTTTATCCTAAAAGAATAGTTCCCTCTAAAAATACAGATGTTGTCATCATTTACTGACATTTACTGATGTTGTTCTTTCTTCTGTGGAACACACAATGAAAATATTTTGAGGAATGTTCACGTTGCTCTTTTCCGAACAACTGCCAAATTGAAATAAGCGGAAAAGCAAATGAGATTTGAGAGCTACAGCAGAGGTTTTCAGTGAATAATGACTTAAATTACAGTCTGTTTCTTATACAACGCTATCATGTGACTTCAGAAGACTTGGAATATGGCACTCAAGTCGTATTGACATTTTTAGGGTGCTTTGTCATTTTCGGAGCTTGACAGCCCCTGGTCACTGTGCTTTTGTTTGCATGAAAACGAACAGCCTGAACATTCTTCAAAATATCTCATTTTGTGTTACACCGAAGAAGGAAATTCATACAGGTTTAAAAAGACATGAGAGTGAATAAATGATGTCAAAATTTTTATTTTTGGGTGGGTCTGGTTGATTTTTAATCTATTTCAGATCCAATTTCTAGTGTAATCACATTCTACAGATGCAACAGGAGATTAGTGGTTCACTTAACATGTGATTTGCAGTGATCTGTGACATTCGTCTGTGCAATATAAACTGAGACTTGCATGTGTGTGTGTTTTATTACAATAGTCCATTGCATTATTTGTCTAAGCCTAAATAACTGCATTATGCCATGCGTGTGTTGCCAAACCAGGGCGCAGGGGTTGACCAGAAGACAGTCGACAGGAGGAGCTTTCACGAAGACCACCATCATCATCACCATCACCAAACTCAGAGGCAAGCAAGTTTAGAACGACCAGCAGGCGACGATATCGATGAGAGCGAGACTAAAGCCAACAGAGAGCAACAGCAGCTACAGAGGGAATGGAAAACACATTACACACACCACCAATCTTCATCCACACATCCACACCGGACTGAACGACACAATCACCATAACCATCACCACAACAGACATCATCACCACCATCACAATCGGACTGTGCAGACACTTTCCCGACAAGAGACGCTGGAGAGCAGGGAGTCCACTCACAATGAGCACTCACACGGACACACACAAACACACCCAACAGAAGAAGAAGAAGAGCGGACGCTTCGACCGAACCAGCATCAGCACCACCACCATCATCATCATCGTCGCAGAGAGAAAGAGAAGGAATATGACCACAATGAGAGGAACAGCAGGCAAAGAGGACCACAGAGATCTCAACGAGAACATCACCAGGAGAGACAGGACAGGAAACGAGGTGACACAGAATGGACGCGAGACCATTACATAGAGCAGTGACACAGGCACACATAAATACAACCCTGCCATTTACACACTCTAGTGCGGACCACCTCCATGGGCCTTGATTTGCCTCACATCAATGTTATGTGTTTTCATAGGACAGTATGATCACTACCAGTCAAAGGTTTGGACACACCTGCTGATTCTTACTTTTTCCTTAACTTTTATTAATGATTCTTTTGGTACTTTTGAGGAGGAAATAATACATGCAATGCAAATTGGATTTACTGCCCTCAGCAGTCGTGATGGGCATTTTCAAAAAATATAAGGACCGTTTGTTTCAAACAAGTGCTTCGGAGTGCGTATAAAACTGGCCGAGTCACGTGATTCCCCCAAACGAGACTTGGTTACGCCATGCTGTTACGAAACGTTTCACTTTGTCGGTTTATATGTAGCTAGAACAGTGACTTACAGGAATATTCTGGGTTCATACAAGTTGAGCTCAATCGACAGCATTTGTGACATAATGTTGATTACCACAAAAATTAATTTTGACTCGTCCCTCCTTTAAAAAAAGTAAAAAATCGATGTTCCAATGAGACACTTACAATGGAAGTGAATGGGGGCCAATTTTTGATGGTTTAAAAGCAGACATGTGAAGCTTATAATTTTATTAAAGCACTTTCATTCATTCTTGGTGTTTATATTTTTACAGTCATTTTAGGGTTTTAGTGTTTGTTGACTACATCTTAATGGTAACAAAGTTGTAAAATTGGCTATAACTTTACACAGAAAGGTTTGTAAGTGATTTTATCACACTAAAATCATGTTTACACATACACTATATTGCCAAAAGTATTCGCTCATCTGCCTTTAGATGCATATGAACTTAAGTGACATCCCATTCTTAATCCATAGGGTTTAATATAATGTCGGCCCACCCTTTGCAGCTATAACAGCTTCAACTCTTCTGGGAAGGCTTTCCACAAGGTTTAGGTTTTTCAGAGTTCCTTTCACTGGAACTAAGGGGCCAAGCCCAGCTCCTGAAAAACAACCCCACACCATAATCCCCCCTCCACCAAACTTCACAGTTGGCACAATGCAGTCAGACAAGTACCGTTCTCCTGGCAACTGCCAAACCCAGACTCGTCCATCAGATTGCCAGATGGAGAAGCGTGATTCGTCACTCCGGAGAACGCGTCTCCACTGCTCTAGAGTCCAGTGGCGGCGTGCTTTACACCACTGCATCCGACGCTTTGCATTGCACTTGGTGATGTATGGCTTGGATGCAGCTGCTCGGCCATGGAAACCCATTCCATGAAGCTCTCTATGCACTGTTCTTGAGCTAATCTGAAGGCCACATGAACTTTGGAGGTCTGTAGCGATTGACTCTGCAGAAAGTTGGCAACCTCTGTGCATTATGCGCCTCAGCATCCGCTGACCCCGCTCTGTCATTTTACGTGGCCTACCACTTCGTGACTGAGTTGCTGTCATTCCCAATCGCTTCCACTTTGTTATAATACCACTGACAGTTGACTGTGGAATATTTAGTAGCGAGGAAATTTCACGACTGGACTTGTTGCACAGGTGGCATCCTATCACAGTACCACACTGGAATTCACTGAGCTCCTGAGAGCGGCCCATTCTCTCACAAATGTTTGTAGAAGCAGTCTGCATGCCTAGGTGCTTCATTTTATACACCTGTGGCCATGGAAGTGATTGGAACACCTGAATTCAATTATTTGGATGGGTGAGCGAATACTTTTGGCAATATAGTGTATATTGTTTATGTATTGTAGCTATACTTTTGAAACAGTGAGAATTTTAACGTTCCCCCATTCACTTCCATTGTAAGTGCCTCACTGTAAACACGATTATTTTTTTATTCAGTAAACAAGGGACGAGTTGAAATAATTTTTTGTGGTACTCAACATATGCTGTCGATTTAGCTTAACTTGTATTGAATCTGGAATATTCATTTAAGTGTACGAATCGGAATTTTTTTCCTTTGAATTTTTTTTATTTTTTATTTATCTTATACATTTGTATTTTTAAACAGCAGACGTTTTCCTTTTTGAATTTGTCAGAGGTGGAATTAGCTGTAAAAAATGAAGATTGTAGAATTACAGGTTCAAATTTTCTCAAAAAAAAAAAAAACCTCCTCAAAATACAAACCTCTCACATTCAGATAGGTAAACAAACTAGGCCAAAGGTCAAGCAAAGCTGGGTTATTTACTTGCACCATCAAGCGGTCAGTGTGGCACTGACCAACACTGAAGTAAAAGCATTGCATCCATTTCTGCATTCATATTTTGCTGCTACATGGAAGATAAAGTGTTCTCCATGCTGATCAAAGTGTTTTCAGACAGTATGAAGTCATTCATTTTTACTTTTGTTAATTGTCTTTCTTTTTACTTCTTTTGTCATTGTAGACTTTATTTTATAGAATATGTGTTAATTTACATTTACATTTATGCATTTGGCAGACGCTTTTATCCAAAGCAACTTACAGTGCCCTTATTACAGGGACAATCGCCCTGGAGCAACCTGGAGTTAAGTGCCTTGCTCAAGGACACAATGGTGGTGGCTGTGGGGATTGGACCAGCAACCTTCTGATTACCAGTTCAATGCTTTAGCCCACTACGCCACCACCACTCCTGTACGCCACCACCACTCCTGTTAATACTACGTTACAGTTGTATTTGTTAACTTTTGTTATTACCCAGCTCTCAGGAATACTCGATTCGAATTGGTCAATGGCGCCATCTAGCGGTCTGAAATTTCTGAGTAACAACCGTGCATTCGGGGATTAAGAAGACGTATCAGACTCGGGTTGCCGCTTTTGAAGTTTTAAAATAAGGGACACTTAAATGTATAAATTTTGGATGATTTATACATATTTTTTAATTTGTATTTATTTTATTTGTTTATTTTTTTCCTTCACCTGTACTTGTCTTTATGATTGCATTCATACATTGTTTGATCTTATTGAACATTTATGTAGAACAAACTCCACAGTTTTACCACTATTTGTGGACTTTTCAGACGGTCCCTTACCACACCCTCCACAGTATTAGCACGTTTTAGAACAATGTGTGGACTTTTCAGATGGTCCTTTACCCACCGTGGGCAAATTTTTCAACTTATATCAATGTTAAATTGCCAATCTGGAACGATTTCACCGTGACACCATCTGACCAGCTTAAACATGGGACAAATCGCGTATTTTACGGGACGGGTGCAACCTTATATCAGACGGTCATCCGGGTATTGCGAGTCAAATCAACTTAAATCAGTGTTTCATGTGCATTTATTTATTGGAAGTGTGCATCGATTTCTTCTCACATAATTACATAATTTCAACATAAATCAATATTTTATTTCCATGTATTTATTTATTTGGTTAGTAGCCATGTTATGAGCGGGACAATGTACAGTCAGCCAGTTGTATTGCAAAATAAACCCATTTATGGTGATACAAGACCCCAATGCGAAGCGCTGCAAAAGCATTCAACCCTGTATTGGTTTATTTAGCAAAAAGAACTGGCTGAAAGTACATATTATACCTTACTTAATGCAAAATTTCTTAATATTTCTCCAGACCACTGGGTGGCGCATGTAAGTAACTCAGCCTTGCTTGACCTTTGGCCCAAGTTTATTTAATTTCTGAATTTCTGAGATCTAAGTATTTGTATTTGGAGTTCTGCATTTTTAAAATACCTGTTAATCACTTTGAGTTAAGTTTCCAAAGCATGCAATCCCAAAATGCTGTTGTGTTCAATGGAAAGATACATATGAGAAAGACAGATATATATATATATATATATATATGTATGTATATGTATGTATTATATTCAAAGAGATTTATTAGATGTACAGAAGGTGAATCTGAAACTATGAACAAACTATCGTCAATAAAACCACCAAGTTTTCTTATTCTCTAATATAAAAGTGATTATGAGATATTATGAGAATGCTGCGTAGCCTAAAGGTCAATGAACTTAACACATATTTATCTATGTACTTGAACTTGAGTCCAGCGCTAACTTAGTGTGAGTTTCACCGTAACGTCTTTATTTATAAATGTTTATTGCACAAACTATATAAGATAGAGAAAAAAGTATTGGAATAGTACAAAGACAAACGTTATTTAATATAGCAATGTCACACGAGCAAGAGTGTTGTTATGGTGGTTTATCAGCAGGACTGGGATTTGGGTGTTAGCACGAGGTCACAGGCAATCACAGCTGATATACTGTACTGATGTCTCTCAAACTAACAGCGCAGACTCTCTCAATGTCAACAGAACTCGCTGAAAACATATAAACATTTGTGAAAAATGTTGCATAGTGAGGATGTCTTCAAACATAATGCCATAAATAGTTTTCATTAATTTACATCATACAAAGTCAGTAAACATAGAAAAGCGAAATCAATATTTGCTGTGTGCACCTTTGCCTTCAATACAGCAGCAATTTTTCTAGATACACCTGGACACAGTTTTTCTTGGTTGTTGGCAGATAGGATGTTCCAAGATTCTTGGAGAGCTTGCCACAGTTCTTCTATCTATTTAATCTGTCCCAACTGCTTCTGTGTCTTCATGTAATCCCAGACTGACTCGTTGTTGAGATCTGGGCTCTATGGGGTCATGCCAACCATTGTAGGGCTCATTGTTCTTTGTCAATTCTATTTGCAAAGGGAATGGTGAAATCTAAAATTGATATTTCCTACTGATACACTAAAAGCACCTAAGACTTTTGCAGAGTACTGTAAATCAAATGACTGGATGTTTGTTGATATGACAAAGTTAACCCCAAGTTATTTATGCAGGACATTTGCTTTTCCTTTACTTTACACTCCAACTCGTTTATTTATGTATTTTTCATAAAGCAAATTCAAAAGCATTTAAACTGAAGCATTTAAGCATCATCAAAAGGTTTCTAAAATCATGAGAAGCATAAATTCAGTCATGTATGTCCAAACTTTTGTCTGTTAGTTTACGTGACAAGTGTATCCATGCATAATTATTTTTTCATGTGGGGACACAAATTAATATTAAATAAAAACATTTATATCTTAATTTCATATGGAATGACATTTTATTTTATTTTTTAATGTTGACTCTTTTAAAGTCAACATAAATGTACCCGTTTTATTCTAAAGGAACAGTTCACTCAAAAATGTAAATTCTGTTTACTCACATTGTTACAAACCTGCGTGGCTTTCTTTTTTCCACGGAACATAAAATACTTTTTTTTTATTTATTTTTTTAAATATTTTACATTTGCATACAATTAAAGTGAATGATGAATTAGGGTAAATATTCTGCCTAACATATGCAATGACACTGGAAGGGTTATAAACAGAAATGTGAAATTCCCCAGAGCTTGCATGAATCCGTGGGTAAAAAACGAAAAATTGTTATTTGAGCTGTAAAGTTGCCAAAGTAATCTGTTTGAGGTGGAACTCATTTTCTAAATGGATGAACTTCTGGTAATGAGGGGAGAACAGGGTTTTGCTTATTTATTTAAAAAAAAAAATGTTTAGCCTAAAGCTGTGAATTAATATTACAGTATCACCAATATTGCATGTATTTATTTAATCCCCTTTTCTCCCAATTTGGAATGCCCAATTCCCACTACTTACTATGTCCTCGTGGTGGCGCGGTTACTCACCTCAATCAGTTGCCTCCGCTTCTGAGACCGTCAATCCGCACATCTTATCACGTAGCTCGTTGTGCATGACACAGCGGAGACACACAGCATGTGGAGGCTCATGCTACTCTCCGTGATCCACGCACAACTTACCACGCGCCCCATTGAGAGCGAGAAACACTAATCGCGACCATGAGGAGGTTACTCCATGTGACTCTACCCTCCCTAGCAACCGGGCCAGTTTGGTTGCTTAGGAGACCTGGCTGGAGTCATTCAGCACGCCCTGGATTCAAACTCGAGACTCCAGGGGTGGTAGTCAGCGTCAATACTCGCTGAGCCACCCAGGCCCACTCCAACTGAGTTTTATTAACGGTGATGAAGTGCATAGTTAAAAAAATCCGTATGATAGATGACACAATATTGTTGGCGCATGACACGTTGTTTTAGCTGTTTTCCTCGTCAGCGTTGGTTAGAATGTCAGGCTCTCTCGCCGTTTAAGATGTTTGAATTCTCCCATAGTGCTTTACGGTAAAAAAACTAAAAACTCAGAAGAATTCCAATGGGTTTGTGCCGTGAGAAACCGGGTTGAGTAGCGCAAGTGTCTGTGGAGCCCAATCTGGAACCCTGCAGGACTCGAAAATCGTGTGAATTTTGTCAGTACCTGAAAAACCCTGTTTCTTCAATTCTGACAGTCTCACATAAAGCCGCTCTGTCTTCCTCCTCCATTTCTCTGACAGAATGTGTACCGCGTACGTGTTACGTGATTAGAATGAGGTGCACATTTCTTGTCACGTGGTGGCGGATTTGTGTAACCGCGATACAGACTGGTTGCCAAATTTCTACTGGTTTATCATGTCTACTGGTATATCGCCCACCCCTATACCGGCAGAAGTTAAATGACCATCTTTTAGTTAGCCACTAGGCTAATATAACCTGTTAAACAAAATCGCGTATTGGCTATATGCCGTACTGACAACACTAAATAACATAATATTGTAAAGAGAATCTAATATATAATAAAACATCGCACTACAGTCCACAGCGAGGACAGTCTCGAAACACTATAAACTAATAAAGATTTGCAAGCTACGACAGTGTGCAGGCTTTCTATTTTTGCTATTGTATTGTGTCCGCATCTGTCCGCGATGTGTTTATTTATGGGTTTAATGGCATTAACGTAGACCACACTTTATTAACTGAACCTGATTTATCGATGCCTGTACTGAAGTATGAAACTTAAATTCTAGAGTTCATATCAAATGACGAAACTGTCCAACCAGTCACGTTAAAGGGCATTAATTGTTTCGAGAAAATCAAACACAAACTGCGTCTTCCCACAAACTTTTCTCCCCATGCCAAGCACTTCTGTTGGAAAAATTATATCGAATGTATGAAGCAGAGCTGGGAATAAACTAACGAAATAAATGCAAGCATCGAAGACCCTGTTTACACCTGGTATAAAGATGCATTTTTGGTGATCCGATCACATGTGGTTAGCGCTACATACAAGTCTAAACAGGGTCTAAAACGTTTTGTGATTGAATCACAAAAAACACATACAGAGGTAGTCAAAAACACATGTGACCACATCGTATTTGAGATGTAAACGATAATCCATCCTGAATGTCTCGGCAGCAGTGAAGCACCACCCCTCACCTGTCAAAACAGTTTAAACTTTGCCGGTTACGAGCGGCTTTAAAAGGAAATAACTATCCGATCAGAAAATTTGAAAAAACGGATACATACACAAACACAAGAACTTCACGGATATTCTTCAGTGTGTATGAAATCAACATGCAGGGACACTTATGAGAAGTACGAACATCTGCTGCTCAGTTTAAAGGTGCTGTAAGCGGTTTTTTCATGGAAAGGTATGCAAAAATGTCACTACTCCCCGAAAGATATCTATGAAATAAGTGTCAATCATTTTGCGCTTTGTCACAGTATCGAAGTTGCAGCGAATTACTGCGGCATATTGCATTTTTATGCCATGTTGTTCATAACAGTTGTCAGTTGAGGGCGCTATTTTGCTGCTGTTGTTTTTAACAACCGTTTCTGATTGATGTTGGTCTCAATAAAGCTCATTTGGTATCTTTGGAGTGCATGGTTTTGGAAAGAGGGGGCTTGGCTAATTCAAAGGCTTTGTCTCGTGGAAGTATAAGGGCTACAGCACCTTTTAATACAGGTAATCCACTAAAATAACAGACAACTCTGCTTAGATTATTGCTTTTGTGCAGATTAGATTTCAGATGCATCTGGGAGAAAAAGCGCACATTTTTGTCTCGCTTTCTTTGTCTTTTCTGACTTTGATGCGGTTTGTTATCATGCAGTAACACGCTGACATAGTGATTAATGTATGTCGTCGTGAAACACAGTTCCTCCCCTCCAAATCCGATCACAAGTGGTCACAGGACATGCATTTAAGGGACCGGGTGTAAACAGTGATATGTCTCACCCGAGATGCCAGGTGGAAACAGGGTCAAAGAAACCTTTACAATGAAGTTTTATAAAGAAAACAACAAACCGCTTTTTTTATTATCAATTTGTGTTATTAATTAACAGGGTTCCCATGTGTCCTGGAAATCCTGGAATTTTGCAATGCAGTTTTCAAGTCATGGAAAAGTCATGGAAAACTGGAAAATAATTATTTGTCCTGGAAAATATTTTAGTATAATAAAACTGTTTGATTGTGTCGCTGACAAGGTGTTTGTTACATGCACAATTATTAATACAGTACATATTCACTCCCCAAGGTGGTAGCGTGGTAATGTAGCATTTACACCTCGGTATTTAAATTAATTTTCAATAATTCAATGATCGGTGTCTGCTTATACCACTGTTATCACTTGTAGAGCCCTATGATTTCAGCGATGTGGAAAACACAGAGGGAATCACTGAATACAGTCAGAAAAATTGCATTAGCTATAAAACGCGGAATGTCACGGAATTTGACATATTTGGATTTTAATGCACAATTAATCAAATGAAAACCTCGAAATGTCCAATTTTGATTATTAAACTGTAAAAGGCTGTGATTTAATTAAATAAATATGAATTCATAATTAATATGTGAAGCCGGCCACTCGTACGCTGAAAGCACCTCATCATGAGCATCACGCGTGCTCTAGGTGTGTGTGTAGTAGATGACAGTGAGCAGAGCGCTCTGAAGCATGCAGCACATACAGACTATATATTTATTTAATTAAATCACAGCTTTTTGGGGTTTAATAATCACACTGGGCCATGTAGCAAACTGCTTATCCTGAGGTAAGAAACTACAGACAAAAACACACAGAAACGGCAAAATAAAAGCTCGATTTAAATGGACGCGTGAAAGGAAAAAAAAATCATGTTTAATGCAATTAAAATATAATAATGCATTAAAGCAATATTTCACATCTGTGATGTTCTGTTGTGCAGCAGTTCATTTGACAAAAATATCTCCAGTGTTATTTCGGATTGTGCTGTAGAAATGCACTTCTTTTGATAAAAATAATGCAATGCTATGTTGAAAAATTGAATTAATTAAAATAATTTGATTAGATTATTTTGATGATGAAATTAAACTGTTGAATACAGAATTTTGAAAAAAAATAACCCTCTAATAACCACAATTGTAATGACCTCTCATGTGTTTTTTCACCATGTGGCACATAAAATATACTGGAAAATTGTACCTTGAAAAGAGTGGGTTACGGTTAATTTCACTTATTAAATTATTATTATCATTATTATTATTCATTACTTATTTTATTTTACTTTATTAAAATGTAGTCATGGCAGTTTATCTGAAAGTACACAAAACATTTGGGGATCATACGCATAATTGACAGGTTTGGAACAACATGAGGGTGAGTAAATAATGACAAAGTATCACTTTAAGTGCATGACATCACCATCTGTGCGGTGTAAATCATTATCAACTGTGAGATCAGTAATTAATCTTTTGTATATGGTGAAAAAAAATGTTGAGGCTTCCAGTAGATTATTTATTTGTGTGCATGTCTGTGTGTGTGTGTGTGTGTGTCTGTGTTACAATTACTAATTGGTCTTATTTACAGTTTTAAAGTTTAATGCACAAACAAAATATCCCTTATAAAAAGATCCTTCTGTGTAAAAGGCAGTCAAGTGTAAATACTGTTGTATTCTGTGCTTGTGTGCACTTCCTGCTCTCAAGCCAATGAGCAGGCACGTTTATGCTCACCATGGCAGCTGTGTCATCACTGTTGTCATGGCAATGGTGGACGACCTGCATAAGGCACCAGTGTCACTTCCTGTCTCCACACACACACACACACACACGCAGTAAACTTATTTGTTTGAATAGACTGTAACTTAAGGCGTGTGTGTGTGTAGTATGTGTTTACTATCGTTTGATGAACTTGGCGATGAAGAAGCCGATGCTGTCAGTGTTGACGAGCTGGTCGAGTGCCTCGGAGGAATTTGAGTGACTAGCTCGTCCTCATACTAATTCAGGATGAAAACTTTGTAACAGCCAGGCATGCCCTCTTAAACTAAATGAGGCACCTGAAGATAGGCAAAAATGAAAGATTTAAAGGAATATTCTGTGTTCAATACAAGTTAAGCTCAATATGACAATGTTTTTACCAAAAAAATAATAATAATTGACTCGTCCCTCCTTTAAAAAATGCAAAAATCTGGGTTACAGTGAGGCACTTACAATGGATGTGAATGGGGGCCAATTTTTAAACGTTAAAATACTCACTGTTTCAAAAGTTTAGCAGCAAGATGTAAAAAATATGCATGTAAACATGATTTTAGTGTGATGAAATCACTTACTAACCTATTCTGTGTAAAGTTAAAGCCAATTTACAACTTTGTTGCCATGACGATACAATATAAACAACCCCTGATTACGATTTAAACATCTTTACAGCTCAAATAATACACAAGTTTTAACAGAAGAATTAATCTAAGTGCTTTTATAAAATTATAAGCTTCACATTTAGGCTTTTAAACCCTCCAAAAATTGGCCCCATTTACTTCCATAGTATACCTCATTGTAACCTCGAGTTTTGCTTTTTTTATTTTTTAAAGAACATTTTTGTGGTTATCAACATTATGCCACATATGCTGTCGATTGAGCTTAACTTGTATTGAACCCGGAATATTCCTTTAAAGGTGCTGTAAGTGATTTTAGCGTTCTGAAGCTTTCACATAACTGAGCTGTTTAATTAGCCACGCCCCCTCATTCCAAAATCCCTCCCTCCAAAGATCATTTTGTAACCAAAACCGAGCAAAAGAGCAGTACTGTTTGTTCCTGTAGCTGTCAAATTCAACAGTGGCACAATTGCGCCCTCAACTGACAAACATTATGAATCATAGCCTCAATGATCCGCTTCAAATGAGAATGAGCAAAATTAATGACAGGTGAATAGCGTCAATGTCCGCGGTCTGAGGACACATTTTTGTTTGCTGTTTACAAAGTCTACAGCTGTCACAGAGACCAATGTGATATCTCTTATTTCATTAATATCTTTAAGGGAGTAGGACATTTTTTTGCATACTTTTCCATGAAAACATTGCTTACCGCACCTTTAATTACCTTTCTGCTCTATGAATGCAAACAGAGCACTGGTGTCATGGATGGATCATAAAAGTCTCTTCGAACATTTAAAAATGTATGAAAGTCTATAAATAACGAGGCGATAACTATAACTACATCCGAGTGGTTAAAACATTTATTTTTGTGTCTGAGCAGTAAAAATAGAACAATAGTATCAATAGGAATCAGCAGTTATTCATAAATCAGATCATAATACTATAACAAATAAAGGCCAATGGGCTGTACATCCTTAGGGAATTAAAACTCTACTAAAATAAATACTCACATTTGTTCTGTTGGAACAGTCACAATCTCTTTCTTTAACTTCGGGCACATTCATGTCCCCGGGGTTTATTTTTAATAAAACAAACAGCTTATTTCAGCTTATTCTTTTTGCTATATGAAGACCACATTCAAACTGAATTGGAAACTTTTTACCAGACCTTCATCATTAGTTTTTTGGTACTTTTCAAATGCCTTTTATGTATCGATTTCACTGTTTTAAACAGACTTTCAATATTAAACTATAAAAAATTGTTACATGTTTAAAATGATGATAGTCAAAAAAAAAAAAAAGAGTGAAATAAACACACCATTTTGATATTTATTGTGTTAAAATGATTTCTATGAATTTTTTTATTTTTTTATTATTTTTTTAAAATATAATGGTCCCACAGTTGAGGCATTATTTCCACCACATCAAACAATTATGACCCTAACAAAGTTTTTTTTTTTTTTTTTTTTTTAAGTTAGTGTACTTGTTAACAAAGTCGACAAAAGTGTCAGTGAAGAGCATGCTTGAGATGAAATATGACATGCCATTTCCAATCAAGCTGTCGTTTTGCCTAATAATGCAAAAAAAAAAAATATATATATATATATATATATATATATATATATATATATATATATATATACACACACACACACACACACACAGCATGTATACTGTTACAGCAGTATGCTTGAATACAATTCAACTTCAGCGCCTTTGCATTCTGAATGATCTTTTCCGTTTTGGATCGGATCTTTTCCAACACCATTACAGTTCCCTGCAGGGACACAGCAAAGAATATTACAAGAGGTGTAGTTTTATTATAGGTATAAATAAGGTCAACCTGTTATCAAGGCTTCAAATCTGTAATGGTTAAATAACAGTTGCAAGAAGAATTGTGTCAAGATGTGTCTAAAGTAAACACAGTTACCTGGTTCTTCATGAGGGCAGCGAAGTGTGTGGTCTTTCCTCCAGGAGATGCACACATGTCAAGGATCCATTCACCTGCGCGAGCTCCTAAAACATGACCCACAACCTCTGACGGCAGATTCTGCAGGGTTCATACAGGGTTCATACAGGCATCACTGAATAAAAATCATGGACTATCAAGTACTTTTTCCAGCACAAATTTTACGTTTTCAAGAAGTACACAGAAGTCAGAACTCTGAACTTTCATTTAATTCTGAGTTCTCAACTATTATGACATAAGCAATGTTAAGAAGTCAGAAACGTATTACACTAATTACAGTAATTCCGACATGGCATGAATGGACCATTAACAAACAAATAAGAGGTAACAAGCCATGAAATGTAACATGCAATATATACAGTATGTGAAAGTGTGTGTATATGTATTTGTATGTCATCATTATTAGCTTTTTAATAATAACTTTATTTTTATAGCACCTTTCAGCGATTTAGCACAAAGTGCTTCACAAAACATAAAATCAAGACACACTCAGTTAAACACAACACATTCACATAGTAATAAAAGCAAGTCTATATAAATATGTTTCTAAACGTGGCTTAAAAACAGACAGATTCAGCAAATCTAATGTCTCAGGACAGGTTGTTCCATAATCACTAGAAACGCATCATCACCTTTTGTTTTGTATCTGGATCTTGGAACAGGAAACAGTTCACAACAAGGAGATTTATGAGGTCTAACTGTTTCATAAGGTCTTAAAAGTTCTGCTAAATAATCTGGCACCAAACCATGTAATGCCTTATATGTAATTAATAAAATCTTAAAATTAACCCTAAAATGAATTGGTAAGCAATGCAAAGAAGCTAAAACTGGAGTACTATGATTAAAATTCCTAGTTTGTGTCAAAAGTCTAGCAGCAGCATTTTGCACTGATTGTAGCCGTGCTAAAGTGCATTGATTTAAAGCCGAAAATGGGGCATTACAATAATCAAGGTAAGACAAAATACCAGCTGGTTTCGCGAACCAGCTGGCTGGTGTTTTTACGGACATTTTCAACCTTTCCCTCTCTTTGTCTGTAGTCCCCACATGCTTTAAAACATCCACCATTGTGCCTGTTCCAAAGCAATCCAAAATAACTTGCTTAAATGACTGGCGTCCTGTTGCTCTGACCCCCATCATCAGCAAATGCTTTGAGAGACTAATCAGAGATTACATCTGCTCAGTGCTGCCTCTCTCTCTTGACCTGCTGCAGTTTGCATACTGCAACAACCGCTCCACTGATGATGCCATTGCATCTACACTACACACTGCTCTCTCCCACCTGGAAAAAAAGAACACTTATGTGAGTGCTGTTTGTAGACTACAGCTCAGCATTCAACACCATAGTGCCCTCCAAGCTAGATGAGAAACTCCGGGCTCTGGGCTTAAACAGCTCGCTGTGCAGCTGGATCCTGGACTTCCTGTCAAGCAGACGCCAGGTGGTTAGAATAGGCAGCAACATCTCCTCATCACTGACCCTCAACACTGGAGCCCCACAGGGCTGTGTTCTCAGCCCACTCTTGTATTCCTTGTACACACATGACTGTGTAGCAACACATAGCTCCAATGCCATCATTAAGTTTGCTGATGACACGACGGTGGTAGGTCTGATCACTGACAATGATGAAACAGCCTACAGAGAGGAGGTGCACACTCTGACACACTGGTGTCAGGAGCACAACCTCTCCCTCAACGTCAATAAGACAAAGGAGCTTGTGGTGGACTTCAGAAGAAAAGACAGAGAACACAGTCCCATCACCATCAATGGAGCACCAGTGGAGAGAGTCAGCAGCTTCAAGTTCCTGGGTGTCCACATCACTGAGGAACTCACATGGTCCATCCACACTGAAGTCGTGGTGAAGAAGGCTCATCAGCGCCTCTTCTTCCTGAGACGGCTGAGGAAGTTTGGAATGAACCGCCACATCCTCACACGGTTCTACACCTGCACTGTAGAGAGCATTCTGACTGGCTGCATCTCCGCCTGGTACGGCAATAGCACAGCCCACAACCGCAAAGCACTGCAAAGGGTGGTGCGAACTGCCAGACACATCATCGGAGGTGAGCTTCCCTCCCTCCAGGACATATATGCCAGGCGGTGTGTGAAAAAAGCTCGGAGGATCATCAGAGACTCCAGCCACCCGAGCCATGGGCTGTTCTCACTGCTACCATCAGGCAGGCGATATCGCAGCATCAGGACCCGCACCAGCCGACTCCATGACAGCTTCTTCCCGCAAGCAATCAGACTTTTGAACTCTTGATCTCCCACGATCAAAATACATCAGCACTGCACTTTATTACTCTTACTCTTATATCTCACACCGGACTGTCATAAATTATATTATTATTATATATATTCTCTCTTAACAACTTACTATCAACCGACAGCCTGAATGTCAAAACAGTACAATACAACCCACTGTACATTCTATATATACTACTATGTATAATTTTTTATTTTTTATTTTTAATGAATAATGTGTATCTATATTGTGTGTATTGTATACTGTACAGTGTATGTTATTATTTGTATTTTGTGTTGTGTGTAATTATGTGTATATCAGATGTTTAAATTGTGTTGTGTTAATTTGATGTTATTGTAAATTGGTATATGTTTCATCACTGTCACGACTGCTATGTTGATCAGACCTGTACCCAAGAATTTCACACACCATTGCACTTGTGTATATGGCAGTGTGACAATAAAAGTGATTTGATTTGATTTGATTTGAAATAAAAGCATATCCATAAAACTCAAGACATGTCTCACCTAGGAAATGTTCCTTACCTGATAAAAAACAAGACTTAACTAACTTCCTGATGTGATATTCAAAATGTAAATTTGTATCAAAATAGACGCCCACATTTCTCACTACCAGCTGAATATTTGGGACCACTTGATTAAGTGCTGACTCAATATGACTTTTTTTTTAAAACCATGACCAATTATGGGGGCCTGGGTAGCTCAGTGGTAAAATACACTGGTTTCCACCCATGGAGTTCGCTAGTTCAAATCCCAGGGTGTGCTGAGTGACTCCAGCCAGGCTTCCTAAGCAACCAAATTGTCCCAGCTGCTAGGGAGGGTAGAGTCACATGTGGTAACCTCCTCATGGTTGCTATAATGTGGTTCGTTCTCGGTGGGGCACATGGTGAGTTGGGTGTGGATGGCACACATGCTATGTCTCTGTGGCAATGTGCTCAACAAGCCACATGATAAGATGCGTGGGTTGATGGTCTCAGACGTGGAGGCAACTGGGATTTGTCCTCCACCACCCAGATTGAGGCAAATCACTACATGACCATGAGGATTTAAAAGCACATTGGGAACTGGGCATTCCAAATTAGAAAATAAAAATTAAAAAAACATGACTGATTATAACATCATTTTAAAACAATGTTTTATATCTGCTATACACTCTTGAAGAACATTTAAATTATTCAGATTATTGGGATTCAACAACAAATACAACTGCAGGTCATCTGCACAGCAATGAAAATGAATGTTGTATTTTCGAATCACAGAACCAAGTGGTAACATACAGTTTATAGTGAAAAAAACAGTATTGGCCCTAACAGGGATCCTTGCAGAACACCACAATTTTTAGGAGGAGGGCATCTCATCTCCAACACACACACACACAAGTACAAATTCTGAATTTGATCAATTAATATAATATCATGAAATTGCATATATTATAATGATATAATATAAATCATTAATTAAAATTGTATATAAAATTTACTTCTTTTTAAATATAACTTGTATCAGGTTTTTCCTGGATCAAAAAATGGTCTTTGGTGGTGGCAAACGTACACGGACATCATATACTGTATTTGATGCAGTTTTAGATTTTTTGTTTGTTTGTTTTTTTGCAATTTATATTTCAGATATGTAGTTGCATTTCATGTTTGTAATGAATGCGATTTATTTTTGATAATCTGAGCATCTCGAAACTTAAAAAATAAAAAATAAAAAATTGTACTTCAAGGTGCTGTGGGAAATCAAACAAACTTAACACCTTATTTCTATAGGCCTACTTATAATATTCATGAGTAAACCACTTTACTGATTTGGGACTGTGATTCTATAGTGAAAATATTTGTTTGCTAGTCCATAACAGATATTGTTTTCCTTTTACTAGACTCTTAATGATCTGGGAATCATTTTGATTCTAGGAATATCTGCAAACCAGGTCAGATTGTTTCCTAATCTCAAACATCAACAGAACAGGAAATATATTACAATATTACACATGACTTTGTTAATAAATTATAAAGGTCCAGACTTTAATTCTACATTGTATTGGCCCTAATGTTTACCATAGTTCAATCACAAGAAAGACCATGTCTGGCTCCTCATTACAGTGGTTAAGCAGTTAGTCTTCTTAAAAGTGAACAGTTTATTTGTTATGAAAAACATATCTTTTCTAATACAACTGCCACAGTTTTAATGAAAAATTGAAATAATGTAGTGTTGGAAATAATGAGTCATTTTGAATTGGTTCATCCAGAACGTTGCCCTCTCTCATATGTTGCTTGGAATGTATGAGTCATCCTAGTGGATCGGTTCATCCTAAACGGTCTTCTCTCCCATACATACAGTGGCTGCATCCGAAAACGTAGGCATCTGCCTAATCAATTAACTTAATGGCTTAACCGAGAACGTTTTTGAATGAATGGAACTCAGAAGGAAACTTGTCTCAGAAAAGTTTGAAAAGCACCTTATTTTCATCCTACCTCAGTATACAGCCTCCAAATGCAGAAATATTTAGTTTTCTGAGACAGTCAATATGTAGTGTTGGAAAGTCCAAATTATTCTAGTGAATCGGTTTGTACTAAACCATCCTCTCGCTCTCATAAGTAGTGTTCAAAGTCATTTTAGTGAATTGGTTCGTTTGTATATTTCATGTAAATGAACAGATTCAAATCAAAACGTTTCACATTCCTGGGCGGTATATACTGTAGGTCTTTAGCGAAATATTTATTTGAATGCTGCTGTTCTTTACTATATTTTTGACTCAGTTATATACAGTAATTTTTTTTCTATTGAGATTTTTTGTTGTATATAGTGTAAATAAATGTAAATAATTCTGTCACTATAATTGAGATCGTTCAAAAACCCTCATTATTGTTTTTGTGCCAGAAAACAAATACATAAAATGGGACTTTTAATTATAAAGAAGCCCGAAATACACATGGGACTCTTATTTTGAAATGTCTGTGCTCCCAGTTGTGAACTCACTGATGGCTGATTTGCTGAGAAAGTGACTCTGATTCAAACTGCTAACCTGAGCTCCAATCCTGAGTTCTTTTCGGTGATTCGTTACAAAACCCGATTCAAGAGTCATGACTCGCGCTGTGTTTGTTGTTGCGTTTAGCGAGCTCATCTCAATAGAAATTGTAAAAAAACGGCGCGAGACACACTGGCACGCACTCTAAAGATGTATTCAATAACTCACAAGATGAGATCTGATGAAACCACATATAAAACGCACACAACCCGTCTGTCGCCAATGACGAATACCCTTAAAAAAATCCTGAGTTATGGCAAACTTGCTGTAAATTCATCACTCATTATTTTCACATGCAAATGAGCTTTGCGGCAAATTCTTCATTGTAGCCAAAGGTTTGCTGCAAGTTCACCACTACCGGTGAAGAGCTGCAAACTTCTGGCAAACGTTTGTGGAGAATCGCAACCTCATTTGCAAGTGAAAATAATTTGTGGGAAATTTGAGGCAAGTTTGTCAGAACTCTAGATTTTTTGTAAGGGTAGATTTTAAATGGTTGTCACAATAATTTATTTTTGGTCGCATTTGCAACCATTTTAGTTGCAGTCTGGCGCCACCTATGGGTCAAGAAATCTCAAAAATGCCCATTACTGGGGGCCTGGGTAGCTCAGCGAGTATTGACGATGACTATCACCCCTGGAGTTGCGAGTTCGAATCCAGGACGTGCTGAGTGACTCCAGCCAGGTCTCCTAAGCAACCAAATTGACCCGGTTGCTAGGGAGGAGTCACATGGGGTAACCTCCTCGTGGTCGCTATAATGTGGTTCTCGCTCTCTGTGGTGCGCATGGTGAGTTGTGTGTGGATGCCGCGGAGAATAGCGTGAAGCCTCCACACGTGCTACGTCTCCGCGGTAACACGCTCAACAAGCCACGTGATAAGATGCACGGATTGAAGGTCTCAGATGCGGAGGCAACTGAGATTCGTCCTCCGCCACCTGGATTGGGGGGAGTCACCACGCCACCATGAGGACTTGGGAATTGGGCATTCCAAATTGGGGGAAAATTCCCATAACTTTTGACATTATAAAAATTCCCATAACGTAGGCCTTATTTGGTCTCTAGTATTTTGAATTTGAATATAAAGTGGTTTATCTCATGAATGCTTTGATCCGACAAATTTTCATGCGCTGCCTGCATTGTTTTAGCACCCAATTAACTCAAAGAAATAAACTAAAGGAAAGTGTTTGCGTTGAAAAGAATAGCAATGACTTAAATACGCACAATACTAAACCCGCCCATTTAGCTCCTGGTTAAACTGGGCTGTGAGTGGTTAGTTAATATGATGACAGTTTGTTCTCTGAAAAAACGCATGCAAAAGTGGTGCAACTGTTTCACGAATTTGTCCGAATATGATTCCACATTCAAAATTAAGCTGCTTAAGCTGGCCCTAAGAACAGACACATCTGCTTTTCTAACTACTTTCCTATACACCCCTCACATGCTCACTACATTTCTGTGAATGTCCAAGATAAATTGAAAACCATGTAAACCATTTCATCACTCAGAATTCTCTTTGTTTGACATTTTTCAAAATGATGATGTTTACAGTCCTGTGTGCCAGCTGCTACAGCTGTTATCATACTCAACTGGAGCTCACAGAAAGAGGTGAATTCATATACAACACACAACTGACGCATCACATGCACAGACTTTCATATAAGAAAATAGCCTACAAGCATTTGCATAATGTACATAATGTCTCTGTCTTATTTTCATCTTTGACAGAAGTTTATACAGAGATATTCTCTTTCTCTGTAGAGTTGTGCTTGGTGAAGAAAACATAGATATTGGTGAGTTATTGTTCCATACAGTATGTGATGCTATAAGGTGAACTATTTATTCAATTGTAAGTGCTGATTTGAGTCTATCAAAGCTAAAAAAAAAAAATCATTAAAAAAAAAACAGTTATTAATTACTTCAATTGACCCTTTTCTAAGCTCCACCTATGGCGGCAATTTTATGTCAAATGTATTGCAGTCGCAGGAAAAAAATGCAAATCATAAGATTAAAAAAACATATTAAAATATTTTTGGGGAAAAAAATGTAAAAATGAAAATAAGGTTTTAAATGGGTCAGTAACAATTTTAAGGCGGCACTTGTTATTTTAATATTTTTGTAACATGTTGATTTGTGACGTTTGTAATCCAGAGGATTTAGTTTCACAGGAATTAGGCAGCAAATAATCTTTGAACTTATTTAATAAAACACAGCAAAGAATAAAAACATACAAAGTAAAAAAAAAAAGGGAAAATAAAGATGTCAAAACACATGTAGATGGAATATTTCTGCAGAAAACTTCAGTGTTATTGAAGATTAAGGTTATCTTGGAAACACTTGAAACACAGGTTGTTAAAAATTGGTTTTTGTGTGCTTTTTTTGTTAATCAGACCACAGAAACTGCATAGATTTCAGTCTAACGCCCCCCCCACCCCCCCAAAAAAATCTGATTTATTCTGCCTTACAGTTTCTCGGCTTTGCTTTTCAGGCGTAGATTGAAAAATATAAATTAAAGGGATAGTTCATCCAAAAATGAAAACTCTCTCATTGTTTACTCACCCTCGTGCCATCCCAGTCCTTTTTTGACTATAAATGTCAAATTTCACATTCTTCTTCTTTTGTTTTTTGGCGATTCACACTCTTCGTGCATATCGCCACCTACTGGTTGGGGCTGGTCAAAGGTGGTGATTTAGAGTAAAAAGTACTTAAATATTGATCTGTTTCTCACCCACACCTATCATATCGCTTCAGAAGACATGGATTAAACCACTGGAGTCTTATGGATTACTTTTATGCTGTCTTTTATGTGCTTTTGGAGCTTCAAAGTTCAGGTCACCATTCACTTGCATTGTATGAACCTACAGAGCTGAAATATTCTTCTAAAAATCTTCATTTGTGTCCTACTGAAGACAGAAAGCCATACACATCTGGGGTGGCATGAGGGTGAGTAAATAATGGGTGAACTTTCCCTTTAATGAGCTCATATTAAACTAATTTACACTAGAAGCACACTGATAAATAGGAAGAGGAGGTACATCATGAGCATAATAAGACCAAACATTTTGTTAATTTTCCACTTGAAAGCAGCAATGGAGGTGACACCAGACAGCAGTATGAGGAAGAGCACTGCAATGACACAGAACAGGCCAGTACTGCTGACTGACACGGCACGACCACCAGTGAACATTGAATACAGCAGACATGGCACTGACAGCCTGGAGACACAGAGACAGTGCCAAGGACATTAAACAAATAGTATTAAGGGTTCATTTGTGCACAATTATGAACATGAGCAAACATGTCAGTCTCACCCGACAGTAAGGTCAAACACATTGGTGCCCACAGATCTGGAAACGGCCGTGCCACCCAAACCCCTCCGTGCCACTATAACACTGGTGATGGCGTTAGGTAGAGAGATGCCTGCTGACAGGATGGTCAGACCCATCGCCTCCTCAGATACATCAACTGTTTCACTCACCTAAAAAAAAAAAAAAAAAAAGATAATTATGAGGTTTCACCGCATTTAAAGAAGTCTTAATTAGACTGTGGTATTTGTTTTATAATTTTCATTTAATAATTATGGTCTCATGTATATATGTGTGCAAGCAAAAGCAATTTAATTATGTACGTTTATACGGCAGGTAGACTTGGGTTTATAAGGAAGTTATTGAGGATACATACCCGATGAGCCAACCACACCATGAAATATGAGAACACCCCGATCCATAGGATGGAACCACAAAATGTTCCCACGAAATATTTTTTTGAGGCCTGGAAAATAAAAGCATACACCTGAGGCTTTGAAAAGCCATTAAAATTCACAATGTTAAAATGCTTGAAAACTGATGTGTGTAACTTTCTCCTATCACGGCTTGGTATGCATACATAGGGTGATTTCTTTGGAAACTATAAACACTTTGTCTCTGTGGCGCTATAAATATTCCTCTGTTTGTTTTGAGTGGCCCTTCCAGCCCAACACAACAACACTGACTCAACCAATGGCGTGAGTTGAGGGGCGGGACTATGGGGCAACATTTGTATTATACTTTTTAAATTGGTTTCTTAAATACAGCCATTCACAAAAATTAGACATGTAAGTAATACGTTACAATAATGTTGTATGTGTTAACATTAGCTAATGCATTCATGAACGAACAGTGAACTTTATTTATTAATCTTGGTTAATGTAAACTTTTGAATACACATTGTAAACTGTTAGTTCATAATGGATTAATTAATGTTAACATATGCAAGTTTTCATTTTTAAAAATGTATTATTATATGTTGAAATGAACATGAGCTGCACACTCAAAAAAATAACTTACGCATTTTAATTACATAACAAAATTCCATTAAATTGAATTCAGTAATCTTACATGAACTAAAATAAAAATAAAAATAAATAAATAAATAAAAAACAGAATTTTTGTACATTTTAATAACTTAATTTTGTAAAAAATTACACAATTGAATTTGATGGAATTTTGCTATGAAATTAAAATGTGTAAATCTTAAAATGAGGCTAAAATATTTTTCCGATTGTAAAACTATTGTTCAATGTTAGTTCATGTTAACTAATGTATGGAGGGCCAAATTACTCAGAAATAAATCATTAAATAAATATTTAAATATTTAAATAAATGATTAAATATATCATGAAATCGTTAAAATCTATAAAACAATTAAATCAAGCATTAAATCACTAAATAAATCAATAAATGTCCCTTATATTTCATTTTAGCACTAGTTTGCGTCCATTTTATTTTAGAATTATTTTTGGGTTTATTTTTTTTATTTTTAGCAAACTTCCCGTCTTTTCATTTTCCTTTTTTAGGATTGCGGTTATCTGCACGTCAGTCAACTACAATGGGCGTCACCTTTTCAAAATAGATTTCTTTGGACTTTCTGGTTAGTGAATTTTAACAATGCAGAAAATGTTGGACAAAATAAATGCTGTAAATGACTGTAACATTGGCTTAGGTGCTGATTCTGTGAGAAAAGGTTCACTCTTAAAGATTTTTCTCGTAAAAAAACAGTAAAGAACTGGCAGCAGGGTTGCCAGCATGTTACTGTCAAATTAACGGTGTCTTGCTGTTGCTGAAATTAACAGTTAGATACTGTTTTAACAGCTACAGTATACAACTGTACTTTAGCAGCATATAGATGTCAAATTACATACTATCTACTGTTGTTGAAATTAACAGCTATGTTCCCAGCATGCACTGCGGCATGAAAAAATGTCTTCAATTGTTTACTATTTACTGGTTTATTTTGATGTTGTTTTTGTTGTAGTCTAGGTTACTTGGATTTTAATGTTTAGCTCTTACTTATTTACATAAAAGTATTTTTGTTAATTGTCACCACTGTTGCGTTTTGTATGCCGAGAGTTGATATCTGTGTCTTGATAATTCGAGTTATGCTGTAAATTCATCAAAAACATCAAACATTCAGTTTGCTGATATCACTTTGCTGAAATATTCTTTATTGTTTTTGCTTTTATGTTTTCACGTGTAATGCATCACTATTGCCACTTATAGTGCCATTCGCAAGGTAGGATCAGACATTCAGTCTGACCTTAGATTTTGTCTTCCAAGTAACACAGCGCAACAACTTGTCTTTTACTTTAACGTAAATTGACTGGCTGGAAGAACATAATATAATAATAAAGAAGGTCCAAGGTGCCAGCTCAAGAGATCACTAATCACCATAATGGTGACTTCAATCAAAACACAACTACTGATAACAAAACAACAACACTAATTAAACTAATACTTCTATTAAGTGTGAATAAATAATTTTGTACGTGTTTTTTTTTTTTTTTTTTTTTTTACAATTTTTGTAGCTCCAATGCATTTGCCAAAGCATACATGCTTATTCAAGTGCAAAGGCTTATGGGTTTTGCACCATGATAACCCACAATGCAGTGCTATACTGTTATTTTACTGTGTACAGATTTTTTTATTTTTTTATTTATTTTTTTCATAAAAAAATACACTGTTCAATCCTGGCTTGAACAGTGTATTTGTACATTTAATATGTACATTGCTTCTAAGGTTGATTTTTTTATTTGACTTCTCATTAGACAGACAAGTTGGGGGGGGGGGTTCAAAATGTCACTATAGCTTTCACTAAGATGATATCATGATTTTAAATGTTCATTTTCCCCTAATGCCTTGCACAGAACAGCTATTTACCGTAAAACTAGTCACTTCACAGTGAGCCTGCTCTTGATCTCCCAGAATGCAACATTTTTAACAGCAAACTACTGTATTTAAGAATCACAGTAGATTGCTGTAGGAATTTGGCCGTAAATTTACAGCAATTTTTTACAGTGTTATTATGGAAGAGGAAACAAAGCTCATGCTTAAATTAAAAATCAGCCCAAATTTAATGCTAAAATGAAAATGGATGCAAACTAGTGCAGATTTCATTATGCATTTAATGATTTATTTAAATATTTAAATAATGATTTAATGATTTAATCTTGCCCTCCTCATGCGTAAATGTAAAATTAACCCTAAAAAGAAAAAGGACACAAAAGAGTGCTAAAATGAAATACAGGGGACATTTATTTATTTAATGATTTATTTATATATATATATATATATATATATATATATATATATATATATATATATATATGCATCATTAAATAAATCATTAAATAATCAAATAATTTAATAAATTATATATATATATATACAATTTGAATGACATTTTTATATAGTTATTTTATTATTCAATTTAGCATTTAATTCACTCAATGTATTAAATTATTTATTTAATTATTTGATTATTTATTTAATGATGCATTTAATTAATTCACTATATATTAATGATTTGTTTTAATATTTTAATATTTATTTAATGATTTAAAGGAATGTTCCAGGTAAAAAAAAAAACAAAAAAAAAAAACAAATTACAAATGGAGGTTACAATGAGTCACTTACAATGGAAGTGAATGGGGGCCAATTTTTGGAGGGTTTAAAAGGCAGAAATGTGAAGCTTCTAATTTTATAAAAGCACTTACATTAATTATTCTGTTAAAACTTGTGTTTATTCGAGCTGTAAAGTTGTTTAAATTGTAATTTTTACAGTAATTTTAGTTTTTTGACATTACATCATTATGACAAAGTTGTAAAATTGGCTTTAACTGTACACAGAAAAGGTTATTAAGTGATTTTATAACACAAAAATTATGTTTACACACATATCCTTTATATCTTGTGGCTATACTCTTGAAAAAATGAGTATTTTAACGTTAAAAATGTACCCCATTTACTTCCATTGTAAGTGCCTCACTGTAACCCAGATTTTTGCTTTTTTTTAAAGAAAAGGAGGGACGAGTAGAAGTTAATTTTTGTGGTAATCAACATTATACCACAAATGCTGTCGACTGAGCTTAACTTGTATTGAACCCGGAATATTCCTTTAATTTAGAGTAATTTGGCCCTCCATAATTCATCAACTAGGCAAATAACACACACACAATAATTTTACTATTTACACATTTAAATTTCATAACAAAATTCCATCAAATTTAACTGAGTAATCTTAAATTAAATATAATATTACACAATTCAATTTGATGGAATTTTGCTATGAAAGTGAAATGCGTTAATCTTAAAAACAGGCTAAAATATTTCAAGGCAGAAGATTCAAATTACAATAAAAATCTAAAGAAACATTAATGGAAAAGAAACAAGTTGTATTAACACAAATGCACATTAAAATGTCAATAATTGTTCATTTATTTGTTTGTCAAGTTACTGTATGATGAACAATAAAATAATTACTGTAAATAGGCTTATTTGTGACAGTGATCATGTTAACTCTTTCCAAGATGCTCTTTGGAAATCTTTCAAATCATGCCGGACAACATGACCGTCAAGATTTCTTTTGCCAGCAGTTAATTTTGTTCTAATTAGATATTACACACTGATATTAGATATTGTTCTAATATTACATCTAATTATAATTTGTATTTCCAAAAGATGTGTTACTTTAAAAAAAAAAAATACAAAACAGATGCATTTTCACCAATAGTCTCAGATGTGGAACCCACAGTATGTTAGTAAAGCAGGTGGAAATGTTGCTTCTGTCAAACTGACCTGTTTGCGGACGTCAGGGAGAGTAAAGTACAGCGAGATGGTGATGGGCAACAACAGAATGTATGGAACATGAATTAGTTCCCGTTCTGGCCATTTAAGAGCCAGCGGCTGATTAATATCATCTTCCTCATTACTGTTCTCACTGTCTTCATCCTCATCATCAGTGGCATCACTGTCATCTTCCTGACTGCTGCTGCTGTCATCATCATCATCACCATCATCATCATCATCTTCATCATCGCTTTCAAAGCTCCCAGACGTCTCAGAATCTGAGGTCTTCTCATCATGAAAGAAGCATGAGTTATCATTCACTGTTCTTTTTCAAACAATGTCAAACATTGTGAAACATGAATCAGGTACTGTACCTGTTGCTCTTCATCGGTGCTTTTGGAGGGTTCTGCTGGGTTTGACACCTGCACAGTTTTAACTGCTGCTTTCCTCTTGTCCAAACCTGCTGATGAGCAATCACATAGTAGATAATGAACAGACAACCGCTCATTATACTGCAAAGGCAAAACACTGAGTTCCAACACTGAAACTTTAAATTAGGCTTCAAAATCATTCAGTGTTAACCCCTCTAGGTCTAAAAAGACTATTTATTGAAACTAAGCTGACAAAATGACTCCAGCCCTGACCTTACAAATAACTGTGACACAGATAAATGCATACAAACACATGAAGAACCAATGCTTTGAATAGTTGCATTATAGTGCATTGTGTATGCTGTATTATATTGTATAAAATATACTGTTGTGTGTTGTATTATATTTTCTCACAAAAGAGTTGATAATGTCCAGTGGCAGTTCTAGCTTGTATGGCGCCCTGGGCGAACCCCCGGGGGTGGGGGTGATAGGTGGGGTGCTGAAGGGGGTGTCCGTGCCACCCCCGGCGGCTGCCCATGTCGCCCATACTTAAATCCGCCACTGATAATGTCGGTCATGATGTACCAAGAATCTCCTGTGTAATATGGACATATGGGTTCATTTCTGCATTTCCTTTAATGGTAGTGCACACTTGTTTGAATGAGTGTTTATGTGTTAAAGTACCTTCTCTGAAGGGGTTGGTGGCGTGAATTATAAGCTGATAGATGGTGTTTCGTGACGTGCAGCTACGCAGAGAATCTGAACCGCCTCCTCTAAATACATCAGGCCTTATCTGGACAACCAGAGAAATAAAGAAATGCATGTCTATTGTTTTTACTTAGCTTTATTTAAAAAAAAAAAAGAAAAAAAAAATTGTATTCCACATAGAGTACATGTTGCATATGTGGGCTCTTCAGTGATTAAAGTCCTCATTCACTTTCACTTTCATTACATGAGAGGAAATTTTGAATTCCAAAATTCATACAGTTTAAAACAATATGGGGGTGAGTAAATAACCAAAGAATCTTCATTTTTGGGTGTACTGTTCCTTTAAAGCCCATTTAGAAGCTAACTAGCCAACACAGAACGTTCCCTATAACACTGGCGTATGGTTTCCATTTGGATCTTTTTGGGGGAAACCAATCCCTAACATTCTGATAATGTTCTCTTTAGGTTTTATTTTTTAAAACCATAAACTAACATTTCTAGAACGTTGCAGGGAGGTTTCTGTCTGACAACCTTACACTGAATCTCCTAATAAGTTGACTTTACTCAATTGATTGAGTAGACCCGTTCTCTCAATCGAAGTAATAGCATCTCCAAAACTTGTGTAATTAAGTTCACTGAACTTGATGTTCATTTCAAATTAACTACTTAAGGAAACTAGATGCAAGTAGACTTAACTCAGATTTGCTATTTAGATATTGTTGTTTCTACTTAATAATTTTAGTTGAATTAACTGAATGAACTAATTTAGATCATACAGTAACACAGCTGAAATTATTAAGACTATAATAACTGGGGGTCTGGGTAGCTCAGTGAGTAAAGACGCTGACTACCACCACTGGAGTCACGAATTCGAATCCAAGGGCATGCTGAGTGAATCCAGCCAGGTCTCCTAAGCAACCAAATTGGCCCGGTTGCTAGGGAGGGTAGAGTCACATGGGGTAACCTCCACGTGGTCGCCATAATGTGGTTCGCTCTCTGTGGTGCGCGTGGTGAGTTGTGTGTGGATGCCGCGGAGAATAGCGTGAAGCCTCCACACGTGCTATGTCTCCACGGTAACACGCTCAACAAGCCACGTGATAAGATGCACAGATTGTCGATCTCAGATGTGGAGGCAACTGAGATTCATCCTCCGCCACCCGGATTGAGGCGAGTCACTACGCCTCCACAAGGACATAGAGCATTAGGCAAAAAAAAAAGAAAAAAAAAAGACTATAACCAGTTTAATGTTAAATAAACGTATTTCTCCACTGAAATGCATATATACTGGTTTTTTCAGTTGCACATGCACAATGTGAACTGACATAGAGAGAACAGGGTCACAGGGTCAAGGGGACACAGATCACCCTAATGGTGTCATCACATGAAACAACTATTTGCAACAAAACAACTTGACAAAATACTACAAAAGAGCTAAAACCTCTATAAATTCTTAATAACAACTATTTAAATGCCCTCATAAGTTTTCTGTGACCAAGGAAACATAATGAAATAATTCAATCAAAAGGGATTATGGGTATTTCCCATAGCCTCAAATTTGTACTCATTGTACAATTTTGTAGTCTATAAATTTTTAAGATAAATTAGTTAAAAGAACAGATATTTGAGTTGTGAGCCCAAAATGTGACATTTCAAGTCATTTAATTAAGACAACCTAATTTTTCCAGTAATGAAAACTGAACTTATACAGAATGTTCTCTAATGGTTATTTTTAGGTTTTATTTTTCATTCACAATTTTCACTATTTGTTATTATCATACATTTGATTATTTTGCATAAAAGTATTCAGAGATGACAATGACTTGTATTGTGGTACAAGATGGTCCAGCAAATCAAATAGAAGGATTCAGTTTTACATATTAATTTACTCCATATTACATGTGATGATGTGTTTAACTTATTTCAATGATAAGTTAAACAACGGATCAGAACTAGACATGGATTGTAGACTGATTACAGAAAAAAGCATTTGGGAACCAAAAACTAACGTTCACGAATCATTCTGAGAACCAAAAAATTGTTAGCTGGGTAAATAAAGCTCTCTCTTACCTCTTCAGGCTCATCAGTGGTGAGAACTTTAGCAATGTTGTCATGTTTTTGAAGGTACAATTTAACAGTTCCTTTCAGAAGTTCATCATACTTCATGACGACCATGAAAGCCAAACATCCCAGCAGCAGAAGTACACTTTCCCACCAGGTGATGATGTCATCCATGAAAAACACGATGAGCATTAGCAGGTGAAATGTGTAGAAGGTGACATCCCTGAGTAGTGGCCACCAATTCAGACTGAGTATCTCCTCTGAGAACAAAGCACACATGCCAATAACAACAAGAATGTTGAAAAATCCCGACCCCACGATGGTTCCAAAACCTACATTACTGTGGGGGAGAAAGACCCCGATGAGCGAGGTGAAGAACTCTGGAGCAAAACCCCCTGAGATTAGAAAGTTGGCTCCTGCGAGTTCTTCAGGGATGTGGAGCTTTTCCGTAATGATTCCAAGAGCCGGAACAAAGAATTCCTCACATACTATGGCTAAGGCAAAAAACATATAAATCATGCCAGAAATATGAAGAAGAATCCAACCGTGCCTGCGTTGTTCCAATGTAAAGAGGTCTTCGGGATAGTATCCTTTCCTGTGAGGGGCTTTGCCAGGAGGCGGTGGACTATTGTCCATTTTTGGAGTGACTGTGGTGAGGACTGTTGTGTGTTGGGAAGTGTTGGCAGTAGGTTTGGGTAATGGCTCTAAATAAATACACCGTGAATAATCCCGTGTTTTGATAGCAGAACTCATGGCCAAGTCCGTCCTTGCTTCATATGACGACTTTAGCTTCTGCATGGGGGGATGATGTTGATTTGTTTTCATTATGCCAGCCTCCTCTGTTTGAACTTTTCTCTTCCAGAGCTCCTCGTCCCTGCCTGTTAAAACCCAGTAGATCCAACAAACCAGCATTACCAAGATAAAACAGAGGATTTGATAGCACTTCAGCCGTTTTCTTTGGGACTGATTCATTGCTGCAGTAACTGGAATACAGTCCAATACACAGTTTAAATGTTGATATCAAAATCTGTAGAAACGCAAGTATGAATATTCAGAAACCAGTTGAACCTATGAGCCCAAGTCCAATACTTTGTTGAGTGGATGAAGGTGAAATTATACATGCAGTCATATTATCCTGAAGAAAGACAAGTGATCTGATAGACCTGTTGATGTGAATGTACATCTTTGTAGTAGTCGCACAAACGGATCATTGCCTGAGAAAAAGAAACACAAGAGACGTTGAAAACAATTGCACAGCTATCTCTGCTGAAAACTAACAAACAAAAGATACTTAAATGGTTTCAACTACAAAAACCATTATGAGTGTTGTGTGTTTTGGGCCATGTTCCATTAGAATTTAATGGTTTTTATTGGTTTCCATTAGAGATATGTATTGGTCCAGAGGAGAACTGGCTACCCCATCTTAGCCTGATTTCTCCCAAGAAAACATATAAAATCATGAGCACTCATATGAGATGAAGACTTCAGTTATATCGGTAACCTTATAAAAGCTGTTTAATTCTTCATGGGGACTGTCATGTTACGATTACATGACCAGCCGAATACGACTCGTTTAATCTCAGTAATCACCCCATTATTGGACACTTTCACTCATGGATTAAATGAATATAGGGTGGGTTGAGTCATGTTGGGTTAACCTTCTCATGGTCACTATGATGTGGTTCTCGCTCTCAGTGGGGCACGTGGCTTGTTGAGCGTGTTACTGCAGAGACATAGCACATGTGGAGGCTCACGCTATTCTCCGCGGCATCCACGCACAACTCACCATGTGCCCCACTGAGAGTGAGAACCACATCATAGTGACCATGAGAAGGTTAACCCAATGTGACTCTACCCACCCTAGCAACCAAGCCAACTGGTTGCTTAGGAAGCCTGACTGGAGTCACTCAGCACGCCCTGGATTTGAACTTGCGACTCCGAGTGTGGAAGCCAGCGTCTTTACTTGCTGAGCTACCCAGGCCCCATTCAGTTCCGATTCTAATCATTTAAACATTTAGCTTTTCTGTTAGGGTTTCTATTGTTTGTTTGTTTGTTTTCCGGCAGGGACGTATTTGAAGGTCAGTGCTTCACGTTGGTTCTGATTGGGCCACGGAGAGTAGGGGAAAAACAGCGCTAATTACAAATAATACAATGCAACTAACGATATAATTGTGCAATGTTAGAACAGCAAAATAAATAGGCGCTTCCCATATCTTTTGTTGTTAATGTCAAAAGCCATGAGTCCAATCAACCGGATGCAAATTTCCATATTTTAACTTTGTCTGTGACTTGGTAGAAGTTATACAAATTAGCATGCCCCCCATCCTTGAAAAGCCATGAACAAAACTACACAAGGTAAAAGAATATATGAATCTGACTACATTGTGTCGTCCGTTTGTTTAGGGCGGAGATTCATTGCCCTAATAAATAAAATAAAATAAATTTAAATGTTTACAATTTTTTTTCAATTATGTATGATAAACAAACTTGATGTCCAATGTAAAATCTGGTTCCTGACAGTTATAAACAACACCTATAAATGTACATTTCTGGTCTAGTTTTTAGTTAAAATCTAATCTAGTTATAGATAAGTCTTCTTGATTTTCAATCCTTTTTTTAAACATTGTTATTGCTTTAATTCTTTTGTTTCACCTGTTTGTAAAGGACTTAAGAGTTACGGTTTGCATGATAGGTGCACTATAAAATATTAAGACACTCAGTACATCTTAAAATCCTTGCATTCTGTTTAATTCTGCTCAATTCATATTGTAAATGCAAACTCACTATGACAGTTTTTATAAAATCATACATACCATTGAATGCTGCCGAGATGTAAATACTTCAAGTGTTTGTGTAGCACCGAATGAAAAGTAGGTTACACCTGACAGCTCCTGAGAGCTCTGCATAAATCTTCAACAGATGTTAAAGCGGATTACAATAATAATCTGCTTGAGTACATCAATGTCATACTAAATCGAAGATGGGTGCAATGAAATTCATCTGTTTTTTAAATTTTAAATAGTTGTGTATTTTTAAATCTATCTAGCTTTATTTTCATATTAAATCAGTCATGAGTACAAACATAAGGATGTACAGTATGGAAGTACGTAACCTGCATGCTGTCATCTTTGCTCATGGGAAAATGACGTCATTACAACACTGATTGGTTTGGTACATTCATAAAAAAATTATTGGGGGGTAAAAAATACAGACATAGGCATAATTTTCATTTGTCTACAAAACTCATTTTAAACATGAGCCTAGGTCAAAAGATTAAGATTGTGAGACACAAATTCAGACAGATATTTCCAATTTTTACTGGTGGTGTAGGTATCACTTAGACTTTTATTTAAACACATTATACCTGATAATTAAAACAATTAAAACCATATGTGGTGAACAATTGAACCAGATGACATTCTAGGAGCCAGTTTATGGCAGAGCCCCTCCCTAACTGCGAAGGCAAAGAAGAGTGGCTCCATTTTGATTGGATCGTGGCAGGAACATCACAAATAAATGCCAAGCACAGCCATCAGATAAGCTGCTCAGACAACAACCAGACACCCCGCACAAGGCATGAAGGATCTTCCAACACATTGGAAAAGACTTCTCATTGGTCCATGAGTGCCAATTATCAACCTCTCAAACCCCTCCATCCTAAGGTTTGATCTAAGACCAGAGGTGTGAAGAACCATAAAAATTCTTCAAGACCTCTCAAAGCAGCATTAACATACCATGTGGAAAAAGCTGAAACAAAGAAGCCACAAAGACAAATCTTTACACACAAACTTTTACTCCTAACATGGACACCAACTGCAACACATCCACTCCATGTTTTGTTTGTTCACAGAACTGTTTATGTAAATAGCATGTACATTAAAATATGCAAATGTTCCACATAGAGAAGGGAGGGTGAGCCACACTGTGTTGGCCCCCTCCAATGTCAGCAGCCAATCATAACCCTGAAACAAGAAGCGGCAAACTGAAAACAACTACTCATCATCAGGAAGGTATAAAACTATCCTCCGGATGATCACACCTTTGTTTTGAGTTCCCAGCTGTTCGAGTTTGTGAGCAATAACAGAATAATAATCAATGTTCTGAATCTCCGGCCTGAGTGATAGGAGATGTAACAGAACACAAACCATCCAATGTGCTAAGTCTCCGCTCCACAGAGAGAGAGAGAGGACAACAGATCATGCAACGTTCTTAGTGTCAATCCGAGAGACAGTAGAAGATCGACTCAGTACCAAGTCTCACTACATGAGGAACGCCAAGTTCAGAATCCCTATACCAGGGAGATAACTACAGCAACAAGGTTTAGCTCTGGCGAACAAACCTTCTCTTCAAGTTTCATTCATCTGCGTGTTCCAGATGATAAATCTTGCACCGACATAAGGGCTGTATATCTACGTGTTCCAGATTATGAATCTTGCACCGACATAAGGGCTGTATATCTGCGTGTTCCAGATTATGAATCTTGCACCGACATTAGGGCTGTATATCTGTGTGTTCCAGATTGCAAGAACCCTTCTTCGTGTCCAAGGCTGTTGAAAAGGAATCCAGCTCCTTCCCCGCTGTAACGTGGACCTGAGCTCCAGTGGAAGACGTCACCATCACAAACTCATCGATCGATCAAGCAGAACGTAAATATCACTATCCAAACTTCTCTCCAGAGACCTTGGCATTGGTGTATACTATCAGTTTATGATTATCTAATGTTCTTTAGATCACATAACCTGTATATGATAATGTCTAGCAAATATTCTTTGAGTTATTTGTTGAATAGAAATAATGTTTTCACATTATTAATTAATAGAGAAATAGCAATTTATCTTTCCATAATATAATAGTCATACTTTGCCATTGCTACAACAAATTCTCTTTAGCATATTAGTACAATTTTGTATTTTTTGTTGGTTATTCTTGTTTATCTTTTTGTTAATAAAACTAAATTTTATTACAACCGTGTGTTCCTTGTGTTGATGATACAGAATCGCTCTAAAGGGTTAGGCCGAATTTTACAATTCCTTCAGGTTATTCAGATGACCAACTCAATCCAATTTACATCATTTTAATTTACTGAATGGAGGGAGGGGCCATCTGATATTCATACTCACACATACATACATACACACCTTAAGTGTCATGTGATCAGAAATCACCACATACTTTGGTGTCTTGTGTGAAGCCCCGTTCATTTCAATCAGTGCCAGGGTAATTCTCACTACACATATAAACAAGAAAACCTCTCAGTAATATTATGAAGTATAAAGCAATATTATTACATTCATATTATTGTTCTCTCTCTCTCTCTTTTTTTTTTTTTTTTTTTTTTTTTTGATACAGTGACTTCATATGACCTATTAATGCCCTCACAACGGGGCCAATTGCAAAACTGATTTCTCGTATTAAAATGAATAAAATAATAGTGGAACTTTTAACACAGTTCCACATAGTAGTAAAAATGTTACGACTGCCCCCCATTTCCCCAACTGCAAAACCTTATCAATTAACGTGTACATACAGTTAATATAAGATGTTAATTGTAATTGTAAAAAATCTAAATGAAAGAAAATCAATTAAAAAGTAGAGAGTATACTGTATGTACAGTAGTAAACAGAATGACCAAAAAAGTACCATATTTGTATTCAAAAGCAACTGCAGTTTTATATTAAATATAAAAAAAGAGCAAAGCATCACTTTCACACACAGCTTGTTAGTATTGCAAATGTGAACTACATATACAACATCTTCATATTTATATACAAATTACAACCGAACAACAAAATTATAAATATCTTAGTTAACTTACAGCAGTAATACATGTGATTGATAATTCTAAAACAAAAAACACATGAGCACTCTGTTAAATAGCTGGCACCAACCCTATCATTCCCTAAGCTTAGAAACATAAGTGGTTATATAATTTAAATGAATAAAATTAATGCACGTTTGTTCAAAATACTCAGTATACATTAAATCAACCATTTTTTACTCCATTGTAAAATCTGTACAACTTTTTCTGAAATAGAGGAGGAGGAAGAGGGTTAAAGGTTAACTACAGGTTAACTAAACAGCACTAATCTCTGCTCGACTTGTCAGCCAACAGCTTGAGCTGCCAAGATCAATAAACGTCGATGTGGCCTCAAAGCGCCGTGAGTTTTAGCAGCAAATCAGCATTATCCTGAATCTGGAGAATTTACTTCAAGAAGCTTTTGAGAACTGAAAGACAGATGAGTTTAAAAAAAATCCCAAAAGAATCTTTAAAGAAAATAAACATGTACAATTATTTAAATGCATAATTCAACATATTATAAACATTTCCAAATATAAAGTTGGGCAAAAAACAAGTCCAGGACACATTTTATAAAGCATTATATATATATATGTATAAAGAATTTGTTGGTTTTTTTGCACTGTAACATTTTTTTTTAATTTTTTTATGACAGTTAAGCACCCCCCCCCCCCATTCTCATAAAATGCATTCAGATGTTACTTTTGCATTTGTTTGTTTTTTTTTTCATTCTCACATTATTCCAAATAGGGATTTTTCTTATACTGTACCGTTTTACTGCATTACAGTAAAAAAATACTACCATGATATACAGTATAAATATATATATATATATATATATATATATATATATATATATATATATATATATATATATATATATCACACACACAGTATATGTAAAATTTTCATAATTATTTACAACTTTTAATATATATATATATATATATATATATATATATATATACAGTAAATATACACCGATCAGCCACAACATTAAAACCACCTGCCTAATATTGTGTAGGTCCCCCTCATGCCCTCAAAACAGCGACAACCCACATCTCCAACAATCATCCATGCGATTATCTAATCAGCCAATCGTATGGCAGCAGTGCAGTGCATAAAATCATGCATATACAGGTCAGGAGCTGCAGTTAATGTTCACATCAACCATCAGAATGGGGAAAAAATGTGATCTCAGTGATTTGGACCGTGGCATGATTGTTGGTGCCAGACGGGCTGGTTTGAGTATTTCTGTAACTGCTGATCTCCTGGGATTTTCACACACAACAGTCTCTAGAATTTACTCTGAATGGTGCCAAAAACAAAAAAGCATCCAGTGAGTGGCAGTTCTGTGGACGGAAACGCCTTGTTGATGAGAGAGGTCAACAGAGAATGGCCAGACTGGTTTGAACTGACAAAGTCTACTGTAACTCAGATAACCACTCTGTACAATTGTGGTGAGAAGAATATAATCTCTGAATGCTATTCTGAGATGCGGGTTGGTGCTGTTTTGGCGGCACGAGGGGGACCTACACAATATTAGGCAGGTGGTTTTAATGTTGTGGCTGATCGGTGTATATATTTGATAATTTTTAGTATATATATTTTAGATTTCATAAAGTTATATATTTTATAATTTTATGGAAATGAGAATGGGGCTGTGCCTAAATGTCATTAAAATAAAGTCACAATGCAAAACATCTTAACGGTCCTAAAAGAGGCTACACTATCTTTAAGCAAAATAAAATGTCTTATTTCTTTTTTGATTTTGAGGTGAAATATGACCCAAAAAGGACACGTTCTTGACAGGTTTCATGAGAAGTTTCACCTGGTCAGTGGTATTTGCCTCCAAAATTAGCATAGATGTATGATTTCACAGACAGCAGCACTACTGTAAGTGCAAGGTGCTATAGAGATTCTGGTTGGATGGTTGTTTTCTTTGTTGAATCATCTCTGAACATCAAAAGAGAAATGCCAAAAGCATGTACTAAATATTAAAACCAAAAACAAAGATGCAAATGCAAACACTGGCTTCATCTTTCTTAGCAAAATGACTGTACTCTCTATAAAAGCGGACCATGATTTAATCGAAACAGTCAGTGAAAATACAGATTCTTCAGGCGTGTGTAAATTGTGTCCTTTGGCACGTTACAAAGTCTTGTGAATGGTGTCCTTAAACAATCCTAACACTTTCAAAACTACTTAAAAAAAAAAAAAAACAACAACTAATAAAACATTAAAAACCCAATGTAAATGTACAAAAAGTTCATAAATACATTTCATAATGACAAGTTGAGGGCTGGATGCTGACACCTCCAAGAGCATTAATTAAATCGTCCATGAAGCGATAATATTGTAATAAGCTTGCATTTAAAATAAAACCGTTTTACGCCACAAAGTTTCTCGTTACAAAAATCTCTCAGTGTCTGTTTTTTGATTCCAGCATGTCGACTTCTCGTTGAACTTGTCCATAATTCAATGAGCCAAAGGAGGTGGGCCGTAGTCCAAAAGTAGAGGAGCGTACAAGGGTCAGAAACATTGAGAGACGGCGCTGTACCATTTCTGACATTGAAACTTTTCAAGTAAGTCCGGATATTTACGTTGAACTTAAGAACAACATACGTGATTGGAACTGTACATATGGCATGCATTTGTACCCAGCCTTTCTGAGGACATATTTTTTAACTTGAAGCATCCAACAAAGTTTTAGTTTTTAAATGCATGTTTACACTTCACTCTCAGTTGAGGCTTTACGGTTCGGGACCCAGCCGGTATCGGGATGTCCACTATGGCGTTGAGGCGTTACGGCGTGGGAGGTATTGAGACTCGAGCACTCTGATTGGTCACCTTGTAGCAGCTGCTCCATCTCCCCGTCGTTCAAAGAGGCGGAGCTTGCCTGAAGAGAAACGGTGTCCGTACGCATGCAAGTGTGAAGCCCCGCCCCTCGACACACCTTCAGCTGTCTCAGGTCTTCCCAATAAAGGTCATCTCCAGAGAGCAGACTGACTCCCTCCACGATGTGAATCTTCTCTTTAGTGTAGCCTCCATCCACATCACTCTGCACCTAGAAAATGTAATTCAACAGCATTACAAGAGAGTTTAAGTGTGTTTAAACTCCTGACATCAATGGCAGTGAAATTTCACAATTCATCAGTCCAATTTCGATACCACAGCAAAAACGAATATGCTATTAAACACACTTGTTTTTATGTAAATACTAGAGCAAACACTTTACAATAGGGTTGTATTAGTTACCATTAGTTAACATGAACTAACAATGAATAACACTTTTACAGCACTTATTAATCATGCTTAATGTTACAATTCCACATATAGGGGCCTGGGTAGCTCAGTGAGTATTGACGCTGACTACCACCCCTAGAGTTGCGAGTTCGAATCCAGGGTGTGCCGAGTGACTCCAGCCAGGTATCCTAAGCAACCAAATTGGCCCGGTTGCTAGGGAGGGTAGAGTCACATGGGGTAACCTCCTCATGGTCGCGATTAGTGGTTCTCGCTCTCAGTGGGGTGCGTGGTAAGCTGTGCATGGATCACGGAGAGTAGCATGAGCCTCCACATGCTGTGAGTCTCCACAGTGTCATGCACAACGACCCACGCGATAGGATGCGCGGATTGACGGTCTCAGAAGCGGAGGCAACTGAGACTTGTCCTCCGCCACCCGGATTGAGGTGAGTAACCACGCCACCACAAGGACCTACTAAGTAGTGGGAATTGGGCATTCCAAATTGGGAGAAAAGGGGATCCAAATTGGGAGTAATGCATTTTTAAAATGAAAAGTTGTTTATGTTAACATTAGTGAATGCACTGTGAACTAACATGAACTTACAGTTAAATGAACAATTGTATTTTGATAAATGAATATTAACCAAAATTAATAATTGCTGTTAAAGTGTTGTTCACTGTTAATTCATGATGCCTAATGCATTTACTAATGTTAACAAATACAGTAGAACCTTACTGCAAAGTTCTACCAAAAATATCAATATAAATATATGCTGTAAAAATGTACAGTAAGGTTGAATTAAGACTAGTTAAGAACTTAAAAACAACATTTACTCATATAACATAAATAATAATAACAATTTCTGTAAAGTGTTGCCATATAGCAAGTTAATCGATGTATAGCAAATTAAAAGTATTTTTAATTAAGCAAAGATTGCTTCTAATTTATCCAGTAATTATTCTAGTAAACAACCAGTAATAAAGAAATACATTTAAGAGCAGTGAGAGATTTGTGGCTATTGTTTGTCATTAATTATTTGATATTGTTTAATAGCAGGTCTATTAGGCTCTATTTACACTGCAAGGCTTATTTCAAAGATCCCATATTTGGACACAAATCAGTTTTTTTATTTGTTTACATTCACTTAAGACAGAATTGACTGTGGCTACAATAATATCTCGTAACGATGGTTATTTTGCATTATATTCATTTGTAATGAATTATCATATCATTTGGTTTGTGTCAATCAAGTTACAAGAGAATATAATCAAATAATTCACTTAATTGTCCATAAATAGGATGTTATCACATGGTAATTAATATATAAACCTTTTTGCATAGAATGTTCAGCAAAAAATACATAAATAAAAATAACTATTTTGTGCTGTTCACACCGTTATATATGATTTTGGTCATACCACTCACCCCTAGGTAAGCCTGTTATCATTCGAGTAGTTATTCTATGTATAATAGTATGCAGTATAGTTATTCTAATGCATGGAATAAGAGTTGCATTCAAGATATAAAGCACAGCACTGCAATCAACACACTCAATCTTCACAATTCATGCTAGCTCAGGCAATACAGGCTGATCATCTTAGCAAACTTGAACAAATACAGTCGCCCCAAGATGAATTTAAACACTTAAGCTACACCATGACCCCGTTTTCACCTGGTATTAAGATGCGTTTTTGGTGATCTGATCACATGTAGTCAGTGTTAAATAAAGGTCTGAACAGGATCTAAAACGTTTGTGATCGGATCACAAAAACCACATACATACATGTGGGGAAAAATGCACGTGACTGCATTGCATTTGAGGTGTAAACGCTAATCCGTGCTGAATGCGTCCCGGCAGCAGCGAAGCACCACCCCTCACCTGTCAATCAACCACTGCTCTACAACAAGAGTTTTAAACTTTGCTGGTTACGAGCGACTTTAAAAGAAAACATTTGAAAAAGCAGATACATACAAAGACCCTCCCCTCGAAATCTGTACTGAGATGCATCTTAATACCTTTATCTTAATACGAGTTAAGCTCAATCGACAGCATTTGTGGCGTAATGTTGATTACCACAAAAATGTATTTCGTCCCGAAGTTACAGGTTACAGTGAGGCACTTAAAATGGAAGTCAATGGGGCCAATTTTTGGAGGGTTTAAAAGCAGAAATGTGAAGCTTATAATTTTATAAAAGAACATTAAGTCTTCTGTTAAAACTTGTGTATTATTTGAGCTGTAAAGTTGTTTAAATTGTCGTTTTTATATTGTTATGTCGTCATGGCAACAAAAAAAAGTTAAAGCCAATTTTACAACTTTACACAGAAAAGGTTATCAAGTGATTTTATCACACTAAAATCATGTTTACATGCATATCATTAATGTCTTGTGGCTATACTTTTGAAACAGTATTTTAACGTTGACAGATTGACCCCCATTTACTTCCATTGTAAGTGTCTCACTGGAACCCAGATTTTTTTAAAGAAAAGGAAGGACGATCAAAATAATTTTTTGTGGTAATCAACATTACGCCACAAATACTGTCGACTGAGCTTAACTTGTATTGAACCCGGAATATTCCTTTAAGTGTACGAATGTCATTGCATTAATATAAGCCAAGTCACAATTATTTTAAACATATCAAGAAACATTTAATAAAAAAGTGTGCAGAAGCCACTTGGTTTGATATTTTGGTTTGATACTTTTTGGAGCCACTATATCAATCAATGCTGTCTTAGTTGCACTGACATACAGAAATCGATTGTCTCTTTGAACGAACACCATGCAAGAAAGAAAAGATGGGATGCTGGATTTGGGATCAAACAGAAAACTGTTGGTCACAATCGCAAGGCCGACTTCTCATGCCATTGAACTACCTTGTTTGCCCTCGAGTTGAAAATAAAAGGAAGATGTCAAAAGATGAAGGGAGAGAGGGAGTTGTAGGGATGATTGAGCTGCAGACATGAAATAATAAACCATGAGAGCGGTGACTCATTCATCCATATACTACATACACTTCCACGTCTTTTGTGAAATTTTCCAAGGCACAAATAGCATGAAAAGAAGAATAAAGCGCACCTCTTTTTTATATCGCAGATGGTTGTTTATTGCGGGTTTCTGTGCAGTCTCTATTTTCACCTCTTGTGTTGACGTTCTGTATGAGGGGTTGCTGTACGTCAGGTTACTCACTCCTGGATCCGCAAATTTGAATTTCTTGTGTCTGGAAGGCGAAAGTAACAATTTGTATCAGAATGAGCAACTGACAAAAATAATTCACTCATGTATACCTGCGGACGCACCTGTAAATAATGAATGCAACGATGAGTATCAGGATCGCCAGGATTGTCAGAGCTCCGCCAATCACGTAACTGATATGAAGGCCCTCGTCTTTGGAAAGTAAAATTTAGAGACCATTCACATACTTGCTTTACATATGATTTCCAGATTAGACACAAGAACAGAGTATTGTCATATATTTACCACGAGGTGCAGACACCACGCTGTTCTGAAAGCAGTCCTCTAGATTCAGACCTGTATCTGTACAACTGTGAGGAGAACATTAGTGATTGCTTTATGTAATATGTTCTCAAATATGACACTTGCAAATCAATGGGACACGGACCGAAAATCTTTTTCATTCTTCAACATTTTGTAATACCAATGGCTATTTTGGAGTTGACTTTGCACATTAAACTGGAGTAGGATTTTAGTATTTTAACATTGGAAATAATTTGCATGCGTCACTATTAATTCTTAGAGGGGGAAAAAGATACTTGAAACTAACAAGAAGGGTTTCCGTTAAACCGTAAAGCAGCATTTAACTTACTTGACCACTGTTGAGCCTGGCTGAGGTTTTTCTGTCTGGGATTTGGGAAGGTTTTCAGGGGACTGAGTGCCAGTGTTGCCCTTCTTAGGTGCCGTGGGAACATAACCAGAAACTAGCGTGGAGACAGAAATGGAATATTAATCATTAAATCATATAAAATCATATACATATACTACTGCAGCATCAAAAGCTTATCTTGCTCAAATTAAGCTGCACTAAAAGGAAAGAATTCACATCTGTCAAAACAACTTGAGGCTGACTTTTCACAAAAATGCAACAATTAATTCAAATCATCCAGTGGTCTGGACAATTTACACCACTATAATTTATATTGCTATTAATAAAGTTATGCATTTAGCTTTCAAAATCAAATGCAGCTCAAAATGCTTATTTAAGAAAAGAAAAAAACAAAAAAAAACAAAACAATAAAAGTGTCAAATTAATAAAGCGGGAACTGCAAATTATGGAGATTAAATAGTAATAAAACAACACAATTAAAAAGGCAACTATGTATATTCACACATACATGCATCAAGTTAATAAAAATATGTCTTTAGTCGCTTTTTTAAAATATAAATGCTTGAAGCTGGTCTAATTTCAAACAATAGAAAGTTCCAAATATTTGGGACATAATGCCAAAAAGTATCAATATTAATATTTTTATTTGGGGAAACATCTTCGTATCCAACAATGATTTCTTGACACATCACCTCTGTATTACAGACATCATGTGACCTCATACAGCTGAATTTCTCTAAAACAATCATGTGTTTTACTCACTTGTAGAGCAGGGTCGTCCGTCAGGTTCATCTGGACACGCGCACACGAAACTGTTACTCTTGGCGAGACACAGGTGCGTGCAGCCGCCATTATTCACTCCACAATGATTCGTACCTACAAACAGAATGACTGTTACTCATAACTTCATTCTAATGGTAACGAACCATTTCCTTATCTCCCAAGTATGCTTAAAATACTCTTGAGAATATTTCAAAGCACAAAATAAAAATACTTAAAAGGCAAACGTCATACACCTTAAAGGGATAGTTCACCCAAAAATGAAAATTCTCTCATCATTTCCTCACCCTCATGCCACCCCAGATGTGTATGACTTTCTTTTCTCAGCAGAACACAAATGAAGATTTTTAGAAGAATATCTCAGCTCTATAGGTCCATACAACGCAAGTGAATGGTGGTCAGAGAAAAATCACATAGAGGAAACATAAAAGTAATCCATACAACTCCAGTGGTTTAATCCATATCTTCAGAAGTGATACAATAGGTGTGGGTGAGAAACAGATCAAAATATATGTCCTTTTTTTACTTTAAATCTCTGAAATCTGAAAGTCACATGTGGTGCTGTTTAGTTTCACTTTCACATCTGAAAGTGAAAGTCAAAGTGAAGATTTAGAGTAAAAAGGACTTCAATATTGTTCTGTTTCTCACCCAGACCTATTATATCGCTTCTGAAGTCATGGATTAAACCACTGGAGTTGTATGGATTATTTCATGCTGCCTTTATGTGCTTTTTGGACCTACAAAGTTCTGATTAACATTCACTTGCATTGTATGGACCTACAGAGCTGAGATATTTTTCTAAAAATCATTGTTTGTGTTCTGCAGAATAAAGAAAGTCGTACACATCTGGGATGGCATGAGGGTGAGGAAATTACTATACAAAAGAATACACATTAAATCCATGAACACAATTAGCCAGCTTGCGCATAAGATTCATTTTAAAATGTCCTGACTAGACGCAACACAATAAATCGTCAACTGATAAATCACATCTCTTCCATGTTCATCTGAGTTTTTATATTAACCAGCTGTGAAGGTCAATAGCATTGCTGACTGATTGGTTTTTATTTTTGTTACATTAAGCTAAATAGCCCCGCCCATAGTGAAACCTCAAAAAATTACTCAAAATGAGCAACTGATTAAAACTTGTCGCATTGCACATAACTATATAACTAAAAGTCAAGTTTGTAGTTTCTAGCATCATCAAATGTTAGTAGCACAAACTGACACCATTGGTTGAGCCAATGTAATTGGGACGGGTTGGTCGGTATGCCCAAACAAACGGAGGAATTTTTTTAAATCACCCTACAAATGGCTTACATAGAGTAAACTCTGCATATTTAACTTGGATATGAGAAAATATATTAACAAATCTAAAAAACTGACACACATCACCTTAAAGATGAGGTGTACATACTAAAAAGGTAACATACGATGTTCGCAATTCTTCTATGCAAGATTTAAAAAGTGTCTCTAGATTAAAAAATAAATAAATCGCAATTAATCACATACATTAATATTTGCTGAGACTGGGACTCAAATTACAATAACTCAATATTAAATGATTATGAATATATTATAAATGCAATAATTCAGATAAATAAAATGCATTCCATTATTGTGACAGACAATAAAAAAAGTGTATAAGACAATAAAAAAATTGACTTTAGAATGCAATATATTGTTTATTTCCATATTATTGAACATAAGCTTAACACTGACCAACAGTCCACAACAATACATTTTTGCAGTTGAATTTGTCAATCTGTCAGAGAATTTTTTTTTTATGAGGGCTTTTCTAAGGACACGGCAAGTTACACATGCGTCAGACGGACGTTTTTGGATCGTCTCGCTTTAGTTGCGATGCATCATAAACAAAGTGTTTTTAGATCAAGCTAAACGTAGTTTGAAACTTAGAAAAACACATCTCGCGATTCCAGCATTAGGAAATGCACTCTGTGTTTGAACGCAAGGGCACGTCCTCAACTTGTGCCGTCGCAAGTGTCAAACAAGCCTGAGTGTGGTTTGTTCTCTGTACAGCTGCGTGTTGCCTATACAGCTGGAGTGTCGCTTACTGCCCCCTGCTGAAAACAGGTGGTACTTCAAGTTTGAATTGCTCTCATGGTAGAATATTCCTTATTATGGTTAATTTTTTTTATGCATCATTTTTTATATAATTAATCATACTGAATTAACATGTTAAATCCACAGCCCTAGTAAAAATGATAAATTAGAAAAGTGTGTCAAAACATGTAGACTTAAGTCAATCTTACCCATCTGTTTTTGTGGTGAGACAACTATGATGTCCATGAGTCCTTCTACATTAGCAAGCACCGTTTCTTTACTACGACCTGTGTGCTTATCTATGCGCTGAATAGACTTAGTCTGCCAGTCCGTCCAGTAGACCCAGCGGTCTTGCTGTGAGATGCGGGAAAAAGGTGTTAAAGAAGAGTACACCGGTTTCAACTGGGGACAAAGAAAAGGGGGTAAAAAGAGAAGAAAGAAGAATGGGAAGAGAAAGGAGGTCAGAAAATGGAAAGATGCAAAGGAAGAGGTCAACATGCGACGGTTATAAATGCAGAGGCATCAGTAAATGAAAGGAGGAGAGGGTGATCAGGGTGAGTGGATAAGTTCAGGTGAGGATCACATGAGGACAGGTACCTGAGTGACGGCGAACGGGTGTGACACGGGGCTCACGAGAATTTGACGCAGTTTGCCGTTCAAGTCAGAGCTTTCTATACGGTCCAGATGAGCATCAACCCAATAGATCCTACACATAAAATCATGTGATATTTCAGTTGTGCGCAATCTGCAAAAGCCAGTGTTTGTTAGTGGTACAGTGGCATCATTAACAAATTATTTATCAGTGGATCTCTACTGGTTTTGCCTCAGGACCCAGATTTTACATTGGACATCAAGTGGCGACCGAACACAATGCCAAAACTGTCTTTAAAACATTAAAATGTATTAATATCACCATGGCCCAACGATACGCAAATTAAGGTTGAATAGTAACATTTTGAAATACCTCTTGAATTTTGATGGTTTCATGTTCTCAACTGAATCTTTAGCACGAGAAACATACAGCACAAACAGTGTAGCCCAATTCCCCAACGAATGACTCTTATGAGCCGGTTCTTTTGAATCTACAAGGCAAAATATGCATTGCAAGTGAAACTGTATTTAACCCTTGTGCTGTGTTCCTCATTGGCTACTACTCCTCTTGTTCCCCGGTCAAAATGACCAACCCACTTAAATTGTTTATAAATCTCTCCTATTGCATAGATTATCACAAGATATTGCATTAGATCTTTTTATGAACTCCTTTTTTTCAGTAATTATGATGGGTTTTGTACTCCTTTTTAAAACATTTTTTTAATATATCTATTTTTATTGATAGAAGGATTCATTGAACTGAGCTTATACCGGGTCAGTGGGGGGCACTCCCTGTAGAAAATAATAATAATAAACATAGCTGCAAGCAGCAATTATCGGGGTTCAAGCACCGTAGGGCCTTTAAGCCCATGTTCTGGACTATATTAAGCATTTCTCAAACATTAAGCAAAAAATACAATGCACAAATTGCATACAAAATGTCAACTCAATCGGAAAAGCGGTAACAACGTTACATCCAATTTTGTCATTGTTATAGCGCCACCAAGTGGCCGAGCCCCATTTCTTTGTAAGTTTGTCCTCGGAATGAGCCCTTACATAAGTGTGCCAAATTTCGTGACAATATCTCATTTCGTTTAAGAGTTATAGCTATTTAAGTAGCAGTGGCTAAGTCAACTACTTATATTTTGCATGCCATCGTAAAATCGAAAGTTCAACATTCTTTTTTTTTTTTGTGATAATTATTCATAAAAAGACTCCAGAGAATCTTGTGGCACTTGTTTCATTGGCATTGAGCAAAAAACCCTAGGACAAGTTCGCAAAGTAGGTTTTTAACGTAATCTCATATATTTAACGAACGGTTTGATAGACACCATTGCTTCTTGAGGCAAAGTTGTTCAGAATGAGAAGAGCTATCATATGATATGAATCACTTTTTTTTTTTTTAAAACACTGCGTTATATAACATGAAAAAATTCATAAGAGCGCCACCCAGTGGCCCATTTTTTAAAAACTTCATGTCTCTACGCCTTACAGTTTGGGCTCCACGATCAGTTTTAAGGCAGAATAATAATAATAATAATAATTTAATAAAAATCTGAGCAAAAACAATAGGGTTTCTAGCACTTCATGCTTGAATCCCTAAATAATAATAATTATGTAATAAATGAATAACCACTTGCTTGACCTGCACAAAATAGGTGTCATTTTAAAGCTTAAAATCTGGACTTTACAATGCATATAGCTGATCCTACCAAATCTTAAACAATGCTTTTTAAGTTGTCTACAAATAAGACATTTTTTGTTCTCATCATTTGCGAATTTGTTACCCCCACAATTATATTCAGTGTTGGTAAAACCATAATAAAGATGAGATAGCCATGTGTTATATATCGTTGGAAAGGTCTCAATTAGTTGAATGCAATGAGCGAATTTGTTTCACTCAGAGGGTAAACTGCAGTGAGTATTAGTGTATGAAAATCCCACAACAGGAGTGTCTGTCACGTTTTTCCTTATTGCTTCCCGAAACATACATTACGTAGACAATGACATATCTTAACTTACAAAAGACTAACCCGATTCAAATGAGCCCAAACACAACATATAAGTAGATCTTGAAATATTCCGCAAAGAGTGTACATGGAAAGATGATGCACATGCCCGAGGACTTTGTGGATGTGCATTTGTAGACACATACTGTATGTGCTCATCTAAAAGATTGGGATGCTCCTGAACACTTAATATTTCTGTATTTTGTAGTGTAATCCATTCATTTTCAATGCCCGGTCAATTTAAAGAAAATGGTCCATTTTTTGTGTGTGTGTTTTCAGATACCATATGTGAACAAAGTCAAGGAATTTTATTAAGTAAAAAAATAAATAAATAAATAAATAAATCCGGGCAAAATGACCGGAACACAACATAAGGGTTAATGTAGACTGGGTGCTGTTTTCTAGTACCTTGTGTAGTTTTGTTCATGGTTTTTGAGGACGAGGGCATGTCACGCAACCGGCCCATGTCGACATCTGTCTAATTTGACGAGCTTCTAGCAAGTGACAGATGAATTTGTCCCAAAGCACTAAATGCTTTTTTCATTTTGTGATTCCAACTGCATGATTACATGTTTAGATGCATTTTATTGTTTGCATTTAACATTGTTATTCCCTGCTGTTCATGAGCTTATAAGAACAGACCTGTAACCCACCAGTTGAGAACCATTGATAAAGACGTTAAACTGAAGGAAGAGATTTTCAAAAACAGTAATAGTGTAAATGCAACATCTCTGAGTGCTGTAGAGGTGTAGCAGATCATCAGGTTAAGATTCAAAAGAGCAGCAGAACGTCAAACATCATCAGGAATTTGTTGATATGTCTTTATACCGGCTTTCAAAACCATTATATTCCAAATCTCTGGATTTATTCTCCTCTTTTACCTGCGGGTGTCATAGTCCAGCGTCAAACCATTGGGCCAGCCCAGATCTGTGTTAATGAGAACTTTCCTGTCGGATCCGTCCAGATGTGCTCGCTCGATCTTTGCAATATGACCCCAATCTGTCCAGAACAAGAATCTGGCCAAAGAATAACAATAATAAAAAACACCAATGAAATGCATTTATAAATAGCAGCAATAACTACAGTGGCATCAAAGAGTATTTGGACACTTAGAAATGTCTAAATGTCATTAGATACAAAATATCGAAGCAAGTGGCATTAATTGTACAGAGAGATATTCCAGGCGAAACATTTCACAATAATACGTTTACGTTTGAAATTATAAAAAGTATTGTGATACTTTGTGTCTAGACAAGCATTAGTGGAAACGCTGTTTGTTGTGATATTTTGTTATCTATTGTAATGACATGTTTGTTTCGGTCAACTCACCCCTTGCTAGGGAACACAGCGATGGCTCTTGGTTCATCCAGACTGTTGTTCACCAGAACTTTCCGAGACGTACCGTCTAAGTGTGCCACTTCAATGGTGTTTCGGCCAGTGTCGGTCCAGTACATGTTTCGTGCCACCCAGTCCACCGCAAGACCATCAGTGGTCTTCAAACCCTGACCGATCACGGTCTCCATATTGCTGCCATCTAAATTTACCCGTCTGGAAATAATGTTAATGTTCGAATTAGTTTAGTGGAGCAATAAGTGCTGAAAGCAATAGTTTTATAGTAGTTCAATAGTGCAACACAAAAGCTGAATTTCTGGGGAATATTCTGGCAAAATGTAATGAAAGTTGATGGGAACTGGGGTTGTCAAGCTCCAAAATTACAAAAAAGTATCCCATATACCTAGATTCCAAGTTTTTTGAAGTCATCCAGTAGCTTTGTGTGAGAAATTGACCAAAATCATCATTCACTTACTGAGTTGAAACCAGATCAGTTCGATTCACAAATATTTTAAGAAAAGATTAATTGATTCACTGAAAAGATCAGAATCAGAATTAGCTTTATTGCCAAGTGTGCTCATATACACAAGGAATTTATTTTGGTGAAAGGAGAAACAAGCAAGTGCACACAGAACATTACAGTGAGACACAGAATATAAAACAAGGACATACAAAAAATAGGACATATAACATAGAATGGTGATCAGCAGTCACAGAAATACTCAAACCAGTCCATCCGTCACCAACAATCATGCCACGATCCAGATCACATTTTCCCCATTCTGATGGTTGATGTGATCATTAACTGAAGCTCCTGACCCGTATCTGAATGATTTTATGCACTGCACTGCTGCAACATGATTGGCTGATTAGATAATCACTTGGATGATTGTTGGTGCCAGACGGGCTGGTTTGAGTATTTCTGTAACTTGTGATCTCCTGGGATTTTCACGCACAACAGTCTCTAGAATTTACTCTGAATGGTGCCAAAAACAAAAAAACATCCAGTGAGCGGCAGTTCTGTGGATGGAAATGTCTTGTTGATGAGAGAGGTCAACAGAGAATGACCAGACTGGTTCGAACTGACAAAGTCTACGGTAACTCAGATAACCACTCTGTACAATTGTGGTGAGAAGAATATCATCTCAGAATGCTATCCTGAGATGCGGGTTGGTGCTGTTTTGGAGGCATGAGGGGGACCTACACAATATTAGGCAGGTGCTTTTAATGTTGTGGCTGATCGTGTATTTACAAATTTCCACAGAAGAAAGATTTGAATTAGAATGGAAATATTTATTTTTGTAAAGTATTTTAATAGTATTATTACTGATATATGAAGTATTTGAAGTATGTAATATTATATTCATATCTGAAGTGTTTTAAAGTGTTTAATAGAATATTTTAAGTATTTTAATAGTATTATCATAGATATTTGAAGAATTAAGTTTTTAAATATTTGAATTATTTTAGTATTTTTATAGATCTCTGAAGCATTTTGAAGTGTTTTTAATAAAATATTTTCAGTTAAATATTTAAAGCATTTTAATCCTATTATTATAGATATTTGAAGCATTTTAAGTTTTTCAATAACAATTTTTGAAGTATTATTATAGTATTTTTAGATATCTGAAGCGTTTTAATAGTTTTAATAAAATGCTTTTAAAATATACATGAAACATGTTAATAGTATTATTATAGATATATGAAAAAAGTCTTAATATTTTTTACAATCAAATATTTTTAATAACATATTTGAAGTATTTTAAATGTATTATAATAGATATCTGAACCATTTTTAATAGTTTTAAATGAAATATTTCAGTATTTAAATAATATTATTATAAATATCTGAAGCATTTTTAGTAAAGTTTTTAATAGAATATTTAAAAGAAATTTGAAGCATTTTAACAGTATTATTATAGATATATGAAGAATTTGTAATAGTTCTTACAATAAAATATTTTAAGAAAATATTTAAAGTTTAAATTTAAATAGTCTTATTATATATAAAGCATTTTTAATAAAGTTTTTTTAATAAAATATTTTAACTAAAATATTTGAAGTATTATAACAGTTATTTTATTAACATGCAAAAAATTTTTATTTTTTAAATGCAAATGTATTTTTTATAAATATTTGACAGTGACTATCAGGTTGAACAACAAAATGTCACCAAAGCAACATAGAAACATAACTGAAGACATTTAATTATATAATTGTAGACATGATACCTGATAACATCGAGTGACACATCAGTGTAGTAAAGTTTCCCCTCCACGCTGTCATAGTCCAGTGAAATGACGTTATGTAACTCTGGTACGGGCACATGTACGTCTGTATGATCCAGTGTGTCCAGAGAGATTCTCCGCACACTGACGCGGTTTGAAAACAGCAGGTATGTTTCAGGCAGATTGTCGCATGATCTTTCGTCACCCTTCAGCAGGATGCCTGTCGGACACGCACAGGATGTCCCGTTATGACGCGGCAGACATAGGTGAGTGCAGCCACCATTCCTCCGACCACATTTATTAAAACCTTCAAAAGAAAAAAAAACAAGGAGATCAAGAACCATTACACCAAACATTTACATGATTTGTGCGGTGTGATTTTATGTGAAGCATTGAAATGCACAACATTTTTCACTAAAACAGGGCTTTACAGAAGATTATGTGTAATGGGCCAACAGATATAGTGGGCAGAAAACCACAAGAGGGCAGCATCAGAGAAGCTATGTTATCCAAATTACTCTGACATGTTCACTGGAGAGCAATTTATTACATTGCATATAAAAAAGACCTGCTTTTTCCCTATTAATCAGATATTCCGATAAAACAAAAGTAAATGGTTTCTAATGCCATCTTTTTTATTGATAAAAAACTAGAGCTTAACAGCACTAGTTACTTTCATCGTATAGAAAAGAGCAGCTTAGACATTTTGCTAAATATGTCCTTTTGTGTTCCACAGATACAAAAAAATATTTTTTTTTAATTTTAAGACTTGTTTTTCTGGGTTAAGCAGGATCCTTCAATCTACAACGACAGTGTGTTTAAAACCTACCCACGGGTCTTGCGCGGTCCACAGCCTGGATGTCCATGAGGCCGGGCAGGTTTGAGTGGATCGTGACCGTGTTTGCTCCGGTGGCTTTATCAGCTCTGTGAATACTGCGACTCTGCCAGTCCGTCCAGTACATGTGCGGTCCCAGTAATGTCAGCCCATACGGATGCTGTACAGGAGAAACCAGCGTCCTCCGGTTTGAACCATTCAGATCAGACGCCTCTATCCGCTAAACAGACAAAACCAAGATTCGTATTTACAAAAATGACACAATAGAACTTGTAAAAGGTTCTACACTGCACCGTTCAACAGCAAGCTCTGCTGTTTCTTTTACAAATCTAGTTTGAAATCTAGTTCAGTGTTTGTATTCCTGACTGTAAGGAAACACACACACATGACGACACATTAAGGTGACACTGACCTCAGTATGTGCGTCGGCCCACAGCAGCTGCGATCCAGCCTTGTCTATGGCCAGTCCGTTTGGCCAGCCGAGATTATTACTTATCAACACAACGCGATCTGAACCGTCCATTCCAGAGCGTTCAAGTTTGGCATGCTCACCCCAGTCTGTCCAGTACATGTACCTTAAAACAGACAAATAATATTACCCATCACAGTCAGTACAGGTGTCTCAGCCCTTAAACTTCACAGTGCTAGTGAGTTCTTACAGACGGGAGTGGACAGAATCACAGGAACACAATGTGAGCAACAAATACATAAATAATAGTGCTACCTTGTGACTTGTTCTCACAGAATTTGGTATACAGTGCTTCGTTGAATGTGTACAAGATCTTTGTAATTTGAGCCTCATTTTGAGAGAAACTTGGATTAGCGTATAGAAGATATATGCCAATTAGTCAATAAAGGAATATTCCGGGGGCCTGAGTAGCTCAGCGATTATTGACGCTGACTATCTCCCCTGGAGTCGCGAGTTCAAATCCAGGGCGTGCTAAGTGACTCCAGCCAGGTCTCCCAAGCAACCAAATTGGCCCGGTTGCTAGGGAGGGTAGAGTCACATGGGGTAACCTCCTCGTGGTTGCCATAACATGTGGTTCTCGCTCTCGGTTGGGTGTGTGGTGAGTTGTGCGTGAATGCCGTGGAGAATAGCGTGAAGCCTCCACACACGCTAGGTCTCTGCGTTAACACGCTCAACAAGCCACATGATAAGATGCGCAGATTGACGGTCTCAGATACGGAGGCAACTGAGATTCGTCCTCTGCCACCCGGATTGAGGCGAGTCACTACGCCACCACGAGGACTTAGAGCGCATTGAGAATTGGGCATTCCAAATTGGGGAGGAAAAAAAAATATTGGTCAATCTCCCAAAATTAAAATAAAATAAAATGTCTATGTATAACTCTTCTGTTTTGTTTTCTTGTGACTGGAGTAGGTAGATTTCTACGGGCAGTTTGATTCTGTTTAGTTGATTATTTGGGGCAACGCAGACCTGTGAAGAGAAGCCTACTCTGGTCATGACCCTGTTTTTTACTGCACCCTTCACTGAACCTGACCGCCAAACGATGAACAATTATTTGACATTCTAGCACTTGAGTAGTGCAAAGAACATTTTTCACCATTCTTATCTCTCAAAGAACTGGAAGAACAGGATTTTTCTTCGCAAAAATACGTGTGAAATTTACCACGACTTGTGTGACTGCTCCAAAAATGACACTCCAAACGATGGTCCCTGGCAGTCATATTTTTCTGTGTTCTTACATTATATTTTTAATATGTTTTATCCACCATTCTAGTGTGATGTAGACCTGTGATTTTTTTGATGGAGCACCTCATCAAAAGAATAAAGAGTGATACATATATGTCAGATAAGATCACAGTAAAGCATTAAGTGTCTGTTTGGAGTGAAATGATTTACCCCATCTCATGGTACAGGGCGATGGCACGAGGGCTGTCCAGATTCTGCCACACCAGAACTTTCCTCATGGAGCCGTTGAGATTGGCCACTTCGATGCGGTTTGTTCCCGTGTCCGTCCAGTAGATCTTTCTGCCCACCGAATCCACCGCCAGACCGTCGGTGGTCATCAAACCTGAAAGAGGAAAAATAAACAAACTGAGCGAAACAGACTCGAGATTCGTCAAAAGTTGAATGACGAAAGTTAATTGAAACTACTTGCTATTGTACTTCATAACGTTGACAATTTACATCATTTCTCTCCTTGGAAAATAGACCAAAAATACTGATGACATCATCTTGCACTATGCTCTCTAGAATGAGAATGTCCCAATACCACCTGCAACGGACTCACAAGTAGCAAATCATTCAAGATGTCTAGCTAAACAACTGAAGACAAAGATTATTAAAGGAATACTTCACTCAAAATGATAATTTTTCCTCATTTACTCACCCTTATGCCGTCTCTAACTCATATGACTTTCTTTCTTTCGCAGAACACAAATGAAGACATTTTGATGGAGATATGATATCTGTTTGTCCACACAATGCAAGTGAATGGTGACCAAAACTTTTATGCTACCTTTATGTGCTTTTTGGAGTTTCAAATTAATCCATGAGACTCCAGTTGCTTAATCCATGCCTTCTGAAGCAATCCAATCAGTTTTGAGCGAGAACACCAAAATGTAACTCATTGCAGTCTCTAGGCAAGATCATGATTTCAAGCTCGATTACACTTCCTAGCGTTTGACACATGCGCAGGGCGCTTGAAGGCGGTAGAAGTGTTTCTGTCTGCGTGCCGCAAGACGAAAAGGAACAACCACTACACGCCCCTCTTGGATCATTAAGCGATTCTTTTGACTAAAATAACTTTTTAATCCCCATGCAATCACTGTATGATTTACGTTGTCTAAGCTGTGTAAATATGACAAAGAATAACCATATTAATCATATTATTAAACCGAAAATTTAAATAGTGAAATTCAACATTTCTCTGTTCGGTTTTCTCCAGTCAGCTCACAAGCTAAACGGTTAGCCTATTAGATCATTTATAGCACTTTTCTCCTCACTGTCGCCACCTAGTGATACGGCGGTATGGTGTAGTCAGTATAACTATTAAGTTGCTGTATATTTAATAATTTTACCAACTTTTCACTAATAGGGGTAGTGTTAAGGTTAAGCCCAAAGTATACTTCGGTTTTACTTCTTGCATGTTCCAACAGCATACACAGGCGGTTGGCACATGCACGCTACTGGACTTTTACTCTTCAGGAGTTAAGAGCCATAAACATATCTTTTTATTTCTTTAGAGTCGAGTTATACAAATACAACATGCGATCTCGACGTGCACATCCACTGTTATTTCAAATTTTACTGTTGTTTACCAGCAATTACATCTTCTAGCGCTTCTTTGTGAAAGCAACGGATCAATGGTGAGTGTTTTCACCTTGTGGACCCACTAATTAGTGTAAATAATTCCAGATGCATGCACATTCGGTGCATTCAGAGACAAGCGGTTAGAAAAATCGGGCTGTACGTCCTGTAGGTGGACACTCAGCATTCGCATCTGGCCAAAGTATGCTTAGGGCTTTAGGGTTAGGTTTAGGGTTAGTTATAGGGATAGGTGTAGAGATTTCTGTGGGACTCCAAATAAACACAACAAACAGTGATTGAATGTAACATGCAAGTATTGCAAGACTTAAGCATTTTGATGGGGACGTAACTTGTAGTGGGCGTGTCTTGTAGTAGTCTTGCAGGACGCAGACAGGCTCTTCTCCTAGGAAGTGTAATCAAGTTTGAAATCATGATCACCAAGGAGATGTCAAGATTTATAGTAAAAATGAGTTGTTTTTTTGTCCGTTTCACCCAAAACCCATTGGATCGCCTCAGAAGACATGGATTAAACGTGCTGTAAGCGATTTTTTCATGGAAAGTTATGCAAAAACTTTTCCTAGTCTCTGAAACATATTAAAGCAAAAAGTGTCCTAAAATATTTCCCCGGTCTCTATGACAGCTCTAGACTCTGTAAACAGCAAACAAAAATGTGTCTGCAGGCCACGGTCTCTCACGATTTCTGCCTGTCAATCATTATTCACATTCACATAGTGTTGTAATTGCAGCAAAATTTTGAGGCTTAATGCCATTTTTATGCCATATTTTTCATAACTGTTACCATTTAGCTACTGTTGTGTTTGATAACCCTGGGATGACGCTTTTTTGACAATGGTGTCTTTTGATGTGAGGTGTTTTGGAGAGAGGGGGCGTGGCTGATTCAACGGCATGATTCAAATGGCAAAAATCGCTTACAGCACATTTAAACCACTTTATTCTGCCTTTATATCCTTTTTAGAGCTTGAAAATATGGTCCCCATTCACTTGCAATGTATGGACAAACAGACATCATATCTCCATTAAATTTCTTCGTTTGTGTTCTGCGGAAGAAAGAAAGTCATATGAGTTTGAGACGACAAGAGTGGGTGAACGATGAGAGAATTATCATTTTTGGGTGAACTACTCCTTTAACTTCACTCTGAATTTTCATGCATACTGATCTATATTTTTGTTGTATATACTGTATATAACAAGATCCGATCTGTCAGAATTGGTTGACTGTGTAAATGCAGTCCTGTAGTTTCTGATGTGATCTCTTACCAGTTGAGATGATGTCCTCATGTCCAGTACCGTTGACATTGGCTCTGCTGATCTTCTTTAATGTGCTGTCTGACCAGTACACTTTACCTGCAGAGCATAAGATCACTCATAAAAAAGCTACAAAAATTAACATCATACATGCATCGTGAATTTTCCACAAACCTTCTGTGGCATCCACTCCGATGGCGATGGTGTTCTTCATCGAAACACTGACTGCCAGTACCACATCAGCGAAGTACGGGATATCCAGAGAAATCATTCGGATGTCCGTCCGCCGTGCAAAGATGAGGAAGCTGTTCATTCCTGTAATGAGAGGATTTCTGTTAATTAAAATACAAATGCCACAACTCCTCCTGATTTTAGTTTTGAAACAGCAACACTTACAGTTTGGAATTAATCAGAAATAATCAGTAGAATGTTTTTAACTCAAATTTGATTTCCTCTTTATCAAAATTATTACATTATATTATCACTCATTGTTCACAGCTAGTGTTGCCAGAAAAAAAAAAATGGTTATTTTGTCAACCCCGGATGATTTTCTGTCTAACGTGTGGGACATTTAAACAGAAAATCACAATTCAAATCTCAGTTCATTCTTCGTCAAAGTTTGATGCTAGATTTTGCAATATTCATAATAATTTTTTTTTTTTTTTTTACCTCCCCAATTTTGGAATGCCCAATTCCCACTACTTAGTAGGTCCTCGTGGTGGCATGGTTACTCACCTCAATCCAGGTGGCGGAGGACAAGTCTCAGTTGCCTCCGCTTCTGAGACCATCAATCCGTGCATCTTATCATGTGGCTTGCTGTGCATGACACCATGGAGACTCACAGCATGTGGAGGCTCATGCTACTCTCCACGACCGACGCACAACTTAGCACAACTGAGAGCGAAAACAACTATTTGCGACCATGAGGATGCCGCAGAGAATAGCATGAAGCCTCCACACGCGCTAGGTTACTGCAGTAACGCACTCAACAAGCCACGTGATAAGATGCGTGGATTGACAGCCTCAGACGTGGAGGCAACTGAGATTCGTCCTCCACCACCCGGATTGAGGCGAGTCACTATGCCACCACGAGGACTTGGAGAGCGCATTGGGAATTGAGCATTCCAAATTGGGGAGAAAATCCTCCCAAAATATAAAATAATAATAATAAGAGATCTTGAGGCCCCCCTGGAAGTGTGCTGAGGCCCCCTAGTGGGTCCCGACCCCTTGGCTGAGAACCACTGCTGTAAGTGATTTTAGCATTCTGGAATTTTCACAAGACTGAGCTGTTGAATTAGCCACGCCCCCTCTGTACAAAACCCCGCCCTCCAAAGATAACGGCAGAAGAGCAGCATTGTGTGTTCCCATGGCTGCAAAATACACCAGTAGCACAATAGCGCCTTCAACTGACAAATCCTATGAATCTGAAGATGGCATTAAGCCTCAATGTTCCGCTTCAACTACAACATTGTGAGAACGCACAAAATGATTAACAAGCAGAAAGCATCAGAGACGGCGGCCTGCGAACACATCTTTGTTTGCAGTTTACAGAGTCTAGTGCTGTCAGAGTCCGGCGAGATATTTTACGGTATTTCATTAATATCTTTCAGGGAGCAGGGACATTTTTTTTTTACATACCTTTACATGAAAAATAAATCGCTTACAGCACATTTAATTAACTTATTTTAAATTCTATACCATTTATTTTGTTCCAGTACTCAAAAAAAATCAATAATTCTTCAGCAATCAGCATCGTATAACATTTTATACACACAACATTTTAGTTTTTATATAAAACAATATATTATATATTATTCAGTTAGAAAAGCTAACTGAATGAACCTTTAGACATACTTCATGACATCATCACCCCTGACACATCACTACGGGGACCTCTAACCCCCTACGGCAACTCAAAATGAGGCTCACATTTCAAAAGCCGAACCCTAGCCTTCTCAACAAGCACCACGGGCAGAAGTGCCACCTGCAATCTCGACCATAAAGAATACCCGAGGCCACTTTATTATATTTCAAATGAATGCTTGAGTTATGGCAGCTGAATGAGGAGTTAATGCTGGTCTCTTAGATATCTGAGATGGACAGAGAGTGGCAGGTACAGAGTGACATACGATAACGTGAACTTAAGCTATAGTTCATCAATCAGTGGACCACAGGCCAGAACCCGACACTGGATTGGTTCTATTAGAACGGCATATCATTTATCATAAAATAATATAGTTAAAAAAATTAGTGTTTTTTTTTTACCTCAGTTTTTAAAATGAATCACACAGTGATTCAGTGTAAGTTATGAATGTTTGAATCTCTTGGAAGTGTCACTGAAGACTCCTGCGCCATATTACCGTGAGTGCAAGTCTTGCCGTCCGCCCGCAGGTTGATGCCGGTTGGACACGCACAGCTCGAGGCTTTCGGAGCAGGGGCCAGCAGGCAGAGATGACTACAACCCCCATTATTCACCGAACACGGCGTCTGGACTTTAGACAAAGCAAAGATTGAGAGAGTTAAGAGAGGAAGGGAATATACGGCTATCATATCAGACGTGTATCAGGCCACTGGGAGTTTCAGTACATCATAATACAAGAATGAGACGAGAGACTGAAGATCAGCTTACAGTGGCCTTCATCTGCTGTCTGACCAAACACACACACACACACACACACACACTCCTCTACAAACACTGATCTGCCAATCATGAGTGTGGATTTCAGTTGCAAAAAATTCCAAGCTGCCAAAGTTAACATTGAGATGAATTCAAATGTGTGAGAGTCCATATACCATATTTTTTTAATAGTTTTTCAATGTAAACAACACACTCTAAACAGACATCTGTTGACCAGTTTTTTCAGCATCTTATGCTGAAGACATTAAAAACGCTGTCTTGAGACAAATGCGTTTTTCTAACACAAAACTTTGCTCGCTCTGAACGGCCCCTAACACATGGTTTAATGTACTGAATACAGTTACATTTACCCATTTAGACATTAAAAAATATATATATTTAGAGGCAGATTTCTAAATGAAAAAATATATATTTAAAGGCAAAATACAACAAGTACTAAATTTGGCATTAATTGTTACCGCAAAAAAACCATGAGATTGTGATTAATTAGTTCAGCCCTTAAAAATCCCTTACCCTGAAATATTTTAAACTGCTGCTGCTGGCATATGCATAACAATATTATTAAGATAATAAATGGACCTTTTCACAGCCCGTTTCACAACTTGTTTCTGCTTTATTTAGCAGCGTCAATCTTGTAAACTTTTTATATTTTATTTTATGTACATGTTATAATTTATTTAAATATTAATATAAAATTAAATAAATACAACAAATAATAAAATATTTAATTTACATTTATATCTCTATAATTTGCTATATTACCCTGAAATTAATAATAAAAAAAATAAAACAAAAAAATATAAAAACAAGACTATGAACTTGCAAACTTTTTACAGTATATTTAATTTATGTACATTTAACGTTATAATTTAATTATAATAAATAAAAATGAAATAAAAAAATATATGCAATTAAATGAAAAATAATAAAACTAAATTAATGTGCATTTATATCTCTATAATTTGCTATATTACCCTGGTATAAAAAACAAAACAAAAAACAAAACTAAGCACTGATGTTACAGGGTTTCAAATACAGAGTGCTGACAAAGAAACTTTTTCTGACTGCCGTAATCCACTGCTCTTTATTTTTTTCTCTTTTTTGGAAAGTCATGGAAACATAATAGTCAATTTTTTACTTTGCTGTTGGAGCATATGGGAACGCACATGTGATAGTTGTCATAATATCCCATTCACTGCTATTGATGTTTAACCCGCTTTAGTTTACTTCCACATTTAAACCCAGAAAATGTGAAAAGGGTTAACTGAGATTTTGTTCTGGTATTTATACCTGTAGTTCTGTGATGGTGGAACATGTGAATATCCATGAGGTTCTCCAGGTTCTCAGCCAGTGTTCTCCGGTCTAGACCAGTGAGTTTGTCTGCATTCTGAATGCTCTTGGACTGCCAGTCTGTCCAGTATATTCTGTCTTCATGAAGCGTCAAACCAAACGGATGAGGCAACTGACTGCCAATCAATACCTTCATTAGAGAAGGGAGAAGAAAGTTCTTGTCTGAGAAACAACAAACTGCAAATTACAAGAGTAAAAAACATACTTTTTCTACACTTCTACATTAAAAAAAAAAAAAAAGTGTTTATTTTGGAATTTGGATAATAAATGCAGATATGCAATGGTCTACCTGTCTGCCAGATCCATCAAAGTTGCCATACTCAATGGTCTTGACGCTGGCATCAGCCCAGTACAGTCTCTCGGTCTGGTAGTCGATTGCTAATCCATTGGGCCAGGTCAAGTTAGTCGAGATGATAACCGTACGGTTGGATGCATCCATTCCAGCTCGCTCAATCTTTGGATTTGCACCCCAATCTGTCCAGTACATGTATCTATGACGGGACAAAACAGAATCTGTATACTACTGCAATGTTCTCCTGATGTACTGGCTATAACTCTATGTGACCTACCCTCCGATCGGATCAACAACAATGTCTCGGGGACGGTCGAGATTCTCCCAGATGAGAACCGTGCGCATGCTTCCATCAGTGTTTGAAACTTCAATTCGATCCGTGCCTAAGAAAGTTATGTAAAATCAACTTTTAATCTGTTTCTCACTTTAGTTAAAGATGAAGTGTGTACATTTGAACAAAGCAAGTGTTCGAGAAAAGCAATCATTATTTTGTCAATTCCGTTTAGTGGCGTTAGAGGTATAAAATGACTTCACCTTTAAAATCTATTCTTAAATCTACACTACGAATTATTTTTTGGGGTTACAATTAATAAAGGTTCATTATTGAGTACATAAAAAAAATCCATGTTCAAATCCTTGTCTTTGTCTTATCACAATTCACTACAGTAAGCCTACAATAACGATTTTTATTTAGAGCTGTCGGCGCGAAGTCACAGGCATTCGTCACTCGTCCTTGCGTGAACATTATGTTCATACGCTCAGACAGAAGTTCCGGCTGTGTCGCGACTCGCGTGAGTGTCGAGGAAGCGGGAATCAAGTGCAACCGCTGTTCAACAGTGCCGTAAAATCATTCTCCTAATGGATTTATAACTGTTTATCACTGTTTGGTGAAGTTGTTTACCTGCTGTAATGCTTGGATATGTTTTCAGGTAGGGTTGTTGAAGCTCATATTGGTTTTCATGCTTTAATGAATCAAACATTAGACTCCATGTGTGTTTACCGATCACATTGTTTATCATTTTAGCTTTTCCAGTACAGTTACTGTAACATGTTGACTAATCTTCATGACTGAGTATTTTATACCAGTCGTTCATGCATGCCACCTTTATAAACTTTGATAAAACAATGTCTGCCAAGTGAATGGGAATTGATAAACACAGTGCTGAAACCCCTGGACAAACTCAGTATTCCAGGATTGGTTCCCTTTCAAATCGGTCACATCGACGCTGCGTTAGCAGATGACGCATTGCTGCAGTTTCGAGATTCCCTAAGGGTGTGTGCGCACTGTTTTCTTAGACTATTTTTTACCTCAGTCACAGAAATGCACAAGTTGTTGTTGTCACTTTCTACAGTCCTTTTTTTTTATTATTATTTATATTATTATTTTGCCTGACGAAGACCTAACGGTCTAAAAATGTTGCAAGCGAGTGTAAGACAATAAATAATTTTTGAAGCAATAAATCAGTGTGCAGACACTTACCATTTTTACCATTTAGCAGATAGCCTGTTTAAACAGATCCAAAATCCACTATAGGTACAAGCAGTAGCAGCTCGTGACCACAGATATAGGTGGGGCAGATCTTGCTCATAGCACGTTTTTTTTTTTTTTTTTACATTATTCAACTGGTTCAACTCATTCATCAAACACAAACATGATGACACAATATGTGGTGTCCTTGCATTATTCCTCTACAAGGTGGACCTCTTAGAACATAAGGTTGATTCTAATAGTTTAAATAAGAACACTTTACCTTGGAATATTGACTTGTTGAAGATCAAAATCTAAATCAAATGTTGTTTTAATATGTTGTGTTGTTGAAGAGAAAGCTATGGCGAAATATCTATATACATACATAAATAGAACTATGTGCAATTGACACATTTTCACAGAACTAAAAATAAATAAAATACATGCTTAATAATAATAATAATGCTTTAAATCACAGTAAGTTTAAAGTTGTAAATAGGTTCGCAGTAGAAATGTTTCAAATCACATAAACCTATGCTACTGTATACATCAACATTTTATTCAGTTCAGCGCAACAGAGAGCCAAGGCTTTTTGACATACAATTTTTCATCAAACAATACATACAATGGCTTATCACCAAACCTTGTCTTTTGATTGTCACACCATTTTTATGTCTGGCTTGTCAGAACCAAGTTGTTTGATTGCAAATATGTGTTGTATTTGCAATAGAAACAACACGCTGTTACACACACGTTCATCTATAGCACTCGCCATGTTCGCAATCTGTCACTCTGCTGGTGCGCACTTACACTAAAGTTACTTCTGCTTTGGCTCTACGTTTATGGGCAGATTAATTTCTGCCCCAAAGTGTCTCAATGCTCGTTGCAGTACCATCTTTGACCACAGATTTCCATTGGAAACAAAATGATTGTGCCCCCTTTTCTCTGTTGCGATTGACTGATGTGGAAGCATGCATGCTCGCTTGCTTTATGCTTTAAGTTTAACAGCAACTCGCTTGTTATAAGACGAACAGTTTTGCAGAAATGGTAATATGCACCTGATTTTGAATTCATAACATTTAGCCAGTATAAAATATAGAAAACAAAACTGAGTTATGCACTGGAAGGAAAAAACATACTGTGGAAGTGATCTTTGGACAACTTGGGTCGAGTTTTTGCCGTTTCAACTTTTTTCAGACAAGTTTTATTATGCAAACGTATTTTTCACTAATGTAAAGTGACATCACTGTCAGAGTTCCTCTGTGCATGCCGCAAACACCCGACTAATTGATAATGAAATTACTTGCCGATTATTTTCATTATCGATTATTCTCAATTTTATTGATTAGCTGTTACAATACTAAACTGTAAACCCTAATGTTGTCATTACTGTAAAAATCAAGATATCTTAATTAAACATTACTTGAAATGTAATTGTAAGGTTTTATGCTCATAACTCAAATATCTATGTTCCTTTGAACTTATTTTTCTTAAAAGATATAACAATGACAGTGTTAATAATTCAAATGATTGAGTACAAAATTGAGGCTTTGGCGATTACCCATTTCACTGAAATCAAAGGGAACTTATAGGGGCATTTAAATACTTGTTTTTAAGAAATCATAGAGGTTTTAGCTCTTTTATAGTATCATTCACGCTGTTTTATTGCAAATAGTTGTTTTGTGTGATGTCACCATTAGGGTGATCTGTGTCCTCTTTGGTCAACACTATTTCAGTTCACATTGTGCATGTATGCATTTCAGTAAAGAAATCAGTTTATTTAAAGATTGACCAAGAATCAGTTATAATCTTCTTTATTTGAGCTGTTATTTTATGATCTAAATTTGAGTCAATTCAACTAAAAGTATTAAGTAGAAACAACATCTAAATAGCAAATCTGAGTTAAGTCTACTTGCGTTTAGTTAACTTCAGTAGTTATGTTCATTCTATATGATCACCAAGTTCAGTGAACTTAATTACACAAGTTTTGGAGACGCTATTACTCAATTCAATTGAGTAGAGTCAACTTCGGGTTTACAGTTTAAAATTGTATTTTTTTGGGTGAACTATTCCTTTAATGGAAGCGAATAATGAAAACTGAAAGGTGCCATAGCAAGACTAGTAATGGTTTCAATCAGATTTTTGGGAATTGAAAGATGCAATCATTGTAGGAGATCAATTAGAAGTAAACGTATTACTGCAGTTCTTACCTGCATCAGTCCAGTAGAGTTTGTGTGTGAGCCAATCAATAGCGAGGCCTGCAGGACTTTCCAAACTGGTGTCCACCACAACCTGAGACAAAAAAACAAAACATCTTCTGTTAAATTCCATGGAAATACAGTACAGCCACATCAAATGAGCTTTTCATTCCCACAAACCTCCTGTTTGGTACCATCCCATTTCGCTCTGTTAATGGAGTCGGTGGTGACATCAGTCCAGTATATGTATCGCTCACTGGAATCCCAGTCCAAGGCCACTGCGTTTCGAACATCGGCCAGTGGAATGACATCATCCAACTGGTCCTCGGTGTCGAAGCTGATTCGACGGATGTCCGTCCTTCGGGCAAAAAGCAGGAACTTGTCAAGACCTGATCAAAGACCAAAGGTCTCCTGTCAGTTCTTCATCAGGATCATCAGTATCAACAAGCTCAAACTCAAGTTATTCAGTCAGACGTTTGCTCATTTTAAACTCAAAATGACAAATTTAGCATGAATTATGAAATAACATTCTTATTTAAAGAATACAATGAAATTATAATCTGAGTTTTGTGACTTTTAGTTCATGTCTATTAGCTTTGAGGTTATCTATGGGTGTTTCTTCAACTTCGGGCACTTTTATGTCCCAGGGTTTGATTTTCATCAAAACGGACATTTCAACTTTTTTCCTTTTATTATATGAAGGTCTCATTAAAACAGAATCTGAAACTTTTTATCAAGCCTTTATCATTTATTTTTATTACTTTTAAAATGCTTTTTATGTACAGATTTGACTGTTTTAGCCTTGTCCCAGACCCATACTTTCAATATTACATGATGGAAATCAATTTTAAAACACAATGTTTAAAGCTATGATCATCTAAGGAAAGAGTCTAGCAGATACAGTATACACATTTAAAATTTACAGTCTCTCTCTTACAGGAAAACGGACCAAAATAGTTGATATCATCTTGGACTTGCAGGCGTATACACATTTTTGTCCAATCAAACACACTCTAGAATGAGGAAGTCCCTCCACCTAATAACATCTGTCACTGACTAGCAATAGCAAGTAGCAAATCACGTTCATGGCTGTGATTATTTGATTATTATGAACCTTTCTAAGGGCAATTTTCTAACATTTCTAAGGGCAATTTCTAAGTGGTTTTGTCATCTAAATTAAAAGATATCCAGAAGTGCCTCTACTGTTAAACGTTGATTTGGCGATGCTAACAAATGGTTTTATTCACTTGTGAGATTATTGATGAGACAGATGCATGTGTGTTAATGAAGTGACAATGACATTCATTCAGAAATTATATCTCAGGATATTTGAAGATATTCTAAAATTACTAGCAGACCCCGTGTTACAAAAACTGAAAATATTTCATAAATGAGTTATTGTGACAGTACTCACTCGGGGCACAGTTATAGTGGTCCACCATCTTGAAGCCTGTAGGACATGTGCAGGTATATGTCTTATTGCTGGGGAGACACAGATGACTGCAGCCCCCATTATTGTTACCACAGCGATTTCTCCCACCTACAAACAACAAGAGAAGAGATTTCTATCAACATTTCACACATGATTAATAATGCTTTTAAAATGAATATGATTTTGATTATAATTTGAACTTGTTTAGTGAAACATATTTTAATCAGTTTTTTTTTCTCTTGTTTTCCTGTAAAAAAAAAATATGTAAACATCCTTTAGATAAATTTACAAGATAAAGTTACTTGACCAAAAACAAAAAACAGTGGTTTTGCAATAGGGGTGGGTAAAAATATTGTTTTTCCGATGCATCGTGATCTTCATTTGAACGATCTCGATATCGATTCTTAAATCCCAAGATCAATCTTCCGCTCAATGCGAAACCCTCTACTACAATAAGAGGAAATTAACTCGCTTTTGCAACCAAATTCGTGCTATGCGACTAAAGTGAATATATTGGGCAACTGGCTGCTAAATGTTTACATTTCAATCATCAGCAGTTGTGTAGTTTAGTCATGAAGTGTTCAGCAGCAAGATCCTCTCACAGCATGTTGAGTGTAAAAGTTGCTCCGTGTAATGTGTGTCCAAGACGAGATCCACGCAACCCATTTGTCATTGAATACTGTCTCTTTTAAAACCATTTCTGTTCTTTACAGTCAGTTGTTGATCAAAAACAACTACAAAAACATTTTATTTTAATCATGCATTGCACAGATGAGGTAAGGGCATTCGAGTCCTCTTTAGTTAACATGCGCTCATTTACAGATGCTGTTTACAGAAAAGCTGTAACTTTTTTGTTAAAGAGACAGTACCAGTTTTAGCGCGTTCAACAAATCAATGTAAATACTTGTAAATAGTACAAATTCTGCAATTTACCAATAAATATGTAACAGAAATAATATATAAAATATAATATCTTATTTATTGATTGAATACATGTATTTGTTCATTTTTTTAAAAGACAAAATGTGAGCAAAATGATGAAAAAGTAAATCAAATATAATTAGTAATATTAATATTTTCCTAGTGTACCTAGTTAAAAGGTCCTCTGTATAACTAACAGCATTAGCTGGGAGATAATTTAATTTTTATGTGAGCAAAAGGGACATAAGTGAAATATACCCACATGAATTGAACCGGAATCGGGGAATCTGTGTCAATAACAGCCCTATTTTGCAAAGAGTTATAAAAAAAATAAAATAATCAGTAATGGAAATTATTTAAAAAAAAATTTACATTTAAGCTATTATATATATATATATATATATATATATATATATATATATATATATATATATATATATATATATATATATATACACACACACACACACACACACACACACACACACACTGTACATACATGCATACACAGTATATATATCAACTATAATATATACATTATATTCTATAATAATAAAATTAATTATAGAATACACTTTAATATGCATTATTGTATATTATTATATTACAATATAATAATACTTCAATTACTGTACATATATTACAGTATCATTTGATAATCAAAATTAGTATAATTTGTATTAAAAAATATTGTATGCATGTATGTACAGTAAATACTGTATATATGTAGCTGATCTGTGTATATGTATGTGTGTGTATGTATATATATATATATATATATATATACACACACACACACACACACATATATACACACACACACAGATCAGCCACAACATTAAAACCACCTGCCTAATATTGTGTAGGTCCCCCTCGTGCCCTCAAAACAGCACCAACCCGCATCTCAGGATAGCATTCTGAGATGATATTCTTCTCACCACAATTGTACAGAGCGGTTATCTGAGTTACTGTAGACTTTGTCAGTTCAAACCAGTCTGACCATTCTTTGTTGACCTCTCTCATCAACAAGGCATTTCCGTCCACAGAACTGCTGCTCTCTGGATGTTTTTTGTTTTTGGCACCATTCGGAGTAAATTCTAGAGACTGTCATGTGTGAAAATCCCAGATGATCAGCAGTTACAGAAATACTCAAACCAGCCCATCTGGTACCAACAATCATTCAGCCAATCATATGGCAGCAGTGCAGTGCATAGAATCATGCAAATACGGGTCAGGAGCTTCAGTTAATGTTCACATCAACCATCAGAAATGGGAAAAAATGTGATCTCAGTGATTTGGACCGTGGCATGATTGTTGGTGCCAGATGGGCTGGTTTGAGTATTTGAGTATTGAGTCTTGATTGTTTACGATTTATTTGGTAACCACACAATTTCCACACTTCCATTGGTGTTCCTTCATAGTTTTGATGACCTTACTATTCCACATTTTTAAGTGATATAGTAACAATAAAGAATGAGTGGGTAACCAAACCTTTGACAAATAATGTATATGTAAACATCTTATGCTATACTATGATAAACTGTTAATAATCTGACCTGCCGGCTGCCTCTGTGGATGTAGTGTATGGATGTCCATGGGGAAATGCAGTTTATTTCGGATTACTTCCTGGTTCTTGCCAGTGAACTTGTTTGCACTGTTGATACTCTTGGTGTGCCAGTCTGTCCAATAGAGACTGTCTTCAAACACTGTGATGGCGAAGGGATGTGGAAGACCTGGCAGAGACGGGCAGATGAGGTGGGTGAGCGGAGTAGAAAGGAGGATTGTCGGAAATACAGTATTGCAAAAGACACACAATGATTTATATTCAGGTACATTTTGTATCTTTGTTGTGAAATTAATTTTTATTGTGCAATAAATAATGAGCTACAATGACAGACCAACACTCAAGACGGCATCTTGAAACATGTTTATGTTCTAGTTCACATCATTTTGAACATTATTTTTTTTTTAAATTCTCCACTTTTTCTCCCCAATTTGGAATGCGCCAAGTCCTCGTGGCGGCGTAGTGAATCGCCTCAATCCAGGTGGTGGAGGATGAATCGCAGTTGCCTCCACGTCTAAGACCGTCAATCTGCGCATCTCATCACGTGGCTTGTTGAGCGTGTTACCACGGAGAAATAGCGCTTGTGGAGGCTTCACGCTATTCTCCGCTGCATCAACGCACAACTCACCACGTGCCCCACCGAGAGCGAACCACATAATAGCGACCACGAGGAGGTTAACCCATGCGACTTTACCCTCCCTACCCTTCCTAGCAACCGGGCCAATTTGGTTGCTTAGGAGACCTGGCTGGAGTCACTCAGCATGTCCTGGATTCGAACTCGCGACTCCAGGGATGGTAGTCAGCGTCTTTATTCGCTGAGCTACCCAGGCCCCCTTGAACATAATTTTTAAAAGTACTATTCATTTCTTTGTGCAAAACCTCATTTTAATGAGGAACAAATGACTGAATGCACCTTTAAGAGAATAAAAAGCTGAACTATGAGCAACAGACAGCAAACTAAACCCTCAAGCCTTGCATGATGAACCTAAAATGTGGTTTTTGGCCATTATTGATAATGCCTATAATTCCTGCAAAAAAAAAGCAATTTTCTTTCATCTTGTTTGAATGACTGTCACTTATAAAGCACATACTCGTAATTACAGTCATTGTTCAAAAGCATTCAGACAGTCGACCGTCGTCAAGTGTTTTGAAGCTATTCATGGTAAACTTAAAAGTTATTAAAGAACTGCTTTCAGTCAACAAGGTGAAGCTTAAATGATGCTTCTTTGTGAAATGGGAGAAATTACTCAAAGATGAACAAAAAGTTGAACAAAACATGCAGTCAATACAGATATTTTGTGAAAAACTGCACCAATTTTCTTTAATCTCTCACATTTTTTATTGTCAATAAATCACTTTTCACTTTATAAACATTTCCTCTTCTAATAGTCACATTTACCCACTGGAAAGACCAGCTTAGACCATTAATAATTATTCATGCTGGTCCAGGCTGGATTAAGCTGGTTGGGTGCTGATCTACAACGTGGATGAGCACAGCCATGTTGTTCATAAGCAAAGCTTAGCCGTTAAACCAGTATGGTCTTTCTGGTGAAGATGGCTGATCAAGGCAGACCTGCTGGTTAAGCTAGTTAAGATGCACAACAGCATCTTATGTAGGGGAATGGTCTCTGTAACAAAACATATTCTGATGACCAGCTAAACAGTTCTTTTGAGCAGGTTAACACAGCAACACTTTGTATCACAATAAAAGGTGAAACTTTATTTTGCAATCTATATTCAGTATATAAATGGGCCTGTACCTGTCCTTGCGGTTTCATGTTTTCAACTTGCATCAAGTTGCTAAAAACCCTACAACTTACCAATTATTTTCATTGTGAAGCACAGAATATCTTATGTGTTTTCTAGCATTAAAAAAAGCTAAGGGCTGTTCACACCGAATTCGTAATTGCGCTAAATAAAAGCTTGATGCAGTTGCATGAACAGAACAGAACAGAACATTTTTTTTTAAGTTGAAGTTCTTTTAACTTGCGTGTCATCTACAAAAAATGTGGCGCTCCTGCAAGAGTTGCTGAAAGATACAGTGTGAACGGTCCTTTAGATTGAGCGCAAAGGAATGTTTCGAGTTCAATATAATTTAAGCTCAATCAACAGTATGTGTGGCATAATGTTGATTACCACTATAAATTATTTTGATTCATCCCACGTTTATTTAAAAGCAAAAAGTGGGAACAGTAAGGCACTTACATTGGAAATGGATGGGGCCAGTCCATAAACATACAAAAAGACAAGTATAGCCACAAGACATAAACGCTATTCGTGTTAAAATTTAGTGTGATCAAATCATGTACTAACCTTATCTGTGTGAAGTTATTAAATATTAAAACTTTGTTGTCATGATGACAGAACACCATAAACCCTGTAATCTGGTAAATACTGTTACAGTGGTAAATATCTGATTTTATTACAGTACAATCATATTGACAGACAATTTGAATGTTTATGGACTGGCCCCATTCACTTTTAACGAATTCAACAAATGCTTTCATTCAAGCTTAATTCATACTGAACCCAGAAAATTCCTTTAAATCTGATTTTTTGTCTCGTTCACCCAGTAAAAATATCGAAATATCTTTAAAACTAAATACATTTACTTAAGCAAACTTGCACAAGATATTAAGACTTGTTTTCAGAGATTATACCTTGAATTAAGTGTATTTCTCCTATCTCGTTGGCAAATTGTTTTTAAGAATAAACCTCACAAAATGTTTTAAGATCTACAGTATGCTTAAACAGGAAACAAACAACAATTCAAAAAAACAAAAAAACAACTACATTTAAGATATTCTGTGAAATCAAGTCTTAACATCTTATGCAGTTTTGCTTCTTAAGCTAGTTTAGCTTGAAAAAAGATGAAAACTAGTTTAGACTTTTTTTTTTCTTTTTTTTATGCAGTCTACTTTGATTGAACAACATACCTGTAAGTGACTTTTCACCACACTAAGACGAAAAGTGCTAAATTTGGTTTTAGAAAATCTGTAAAGAATATGCATATAAATTCTCGGTAGTGACATATTAAAAAGCTCTCACCACCCATTCTACCAAAAAATACGTGTTGAACGCCCCCCGCCTTTATCTCCCCTCTCCTCCCCCTCTCTCTCTCCAGGTGTGCACACAGAGCAGGGCGGTCGAGTGATCTTATCAGTAAACATAGGCAGGGCTGGGTTTGAGTTAGCAGGGCAGGTTGACCTTTACATCTAGTTTTTCTTTTGTTTCAAACAGCCATCTGCGGTCCCTCCTTGCTGGTACCCTTTTTTCGTCACCAATGTTTTCTACTCAACATCTCTTTTGAGAGTGTATTCACCCTGATTTCTATAATGCTGGTGTCTATCTGGCTACTGCAAGAACAGCTGCACAACTGTGCTGAATTTCTCATCGAGTAGAACGTTTGTGAATTTTAGAGCTCAGTTTTCAGGTGTAAATATTTCCCTCCTCTCCCAGGTGCATGGCTATTATGTTCCTGCTCCTCTAACATGCCAAAACAAAAACAAAACCACCCACTGAGATACTAGTGTGTGTGTGTGTGTGTGTGTGTGTGTGTGTGTGTATTTGTGTCAGCTGGTCACACTCTACCACATAATGTAGAAACATTCACAAGACATTTATCCACTGTACTGTGGCCCACAAAGTATCTAAACACTTTGGTCACCTTTAAAATATGTAAATGTCATGAAAATATTGTTGTTTTGCCAACATTGTTAAATCTGTATCACATTGAACATCCAGAAACTTCATTTTCTTAATTTATTTAATTTATTCAGTATTTCTGGAAATGTAAACCTCTTCATAAGCAAGTTAGAAGTTTTTCCTAACTGAAATGCATTACTGAGTTTAAGGTAATAAATATAACAGAATAAAAGTTAATCTAGGTTTACTGTAAACCAGGATCAAAATGATTAATTAAATTTAACCCTGATTTTTGTAAAATAAGGTTTACATTTTGTGAAAAACCACTTGATAACCTTTTATTTAATCCTGGCGATTGCACGAGAACTTGTGATGTTTAACGCTAAAAACAACGGAAATATTAGATTGAGTTGAAATTATTTTATTATATAACAAGGAAGCAATTGCCATTAATGCCTTGTAAAACAGTCTGTGCATTATGAAAACATAGTTTTTATGGGGAAAATATTTTATTCTGAACAATATCTTTAGTCCCATTTGTGAAGTATCACAGATAATTATGTAATTTTTAATAATAGAAAAATATTTATGATTTTTTTATTTAATGTTTATATATTAATAAATGTAATATTTATCCTTTCAAAAAGGTTGAATTGGTAGAATTTTATAATAATGTTGTATTTTGCTAACATTAGTTAACTAAATGACTTAACATGAACTAACAACAATAACTGTATTGCAAGTATAAGTCTTAGTTAAGACTGCAAGATATACAAATACATTTTTTAAATAAAAAGTTGTATATGCTAACATTAGTTAACATTAACATGAACTAACAATAAACAATTGTACAATTGTTAACTAATGTTAATGTATAGAACCTCATCGTAAAGTGTTGCCATATCTAATGATATGATGAAGGTTTTTTTTGGTATTTTTACCTTGACTGATGACTGCTTTTCTGTTTTTGCCATCCAGGTCGGCGCGTTCGATGACGTGGTGTTTGGCGTCCACCCAGTACATCCGGTGACTGGCGTAGTCTATGGTGAGTCCATTGGGCCAAAACAGGTGTGTATCCGCAATGATTTTACGATTAGAGCCGTCCATGTTAGCATATTCAATGCGTGGCATGTTGCCCCAGTCAGTCCAGTAAATCTTCCTGAAGACAGAACATAAACATGAAGACATTTCAGTTATATTCAACAATGCAAATTCATAACAAAATGTCCTTTTTGGTCAATAGCCGTGGCTTTCACATTCAGGCATCACTTTCGAGTCCAGATCAAGTAATAGGAATTTAAAATGGAAATGAATTAACTCGTGGATAGATTTCGAGTGGTTCACGAAATGACAGAAATGGATGAAAAACTCAAATAAACTATATAAAATTTGTTCTTATAACCTTAAAGTTCCTAAAATTAGGCTTCATTTTCTTTATGCAAAATATTCTTATTTCATTTATTATTAAATAATAATAATAATAATAATAACAATAAAATATTAATATTAATAATAATAATAATAATAATCCAAAGTAGTAATATATATATATATATATATATATATATATATATATATAAAGTATTATATTTATAATATTATTTTGTGCTTATGATTTGAGTGAATGTGACCTGGAGATGTTTTGTGAGATTTAACCATTAAATTTAAAACTACTTTATCAACAAATTGACTGTATGTTTCTGCTTGCTACTCAGTTTTGATTCCTCTGTGTTCATTAGTATAGCTGTGAAATAAAATGCTTGTACACAATGATTATGGTGGCAGAAAACCCTGCTTTGGTGGTTTTGCTCCAATGTCAACATTTTTAAACAGAACGAAAAACAGAACTAGATGCTTGTTACTACAAGTTATAGTATTGTATCTGGTAACAAGACACACACACAGAAACGAACCTACGACATTTAGTGTCATTAACGTCAAACCTGATGTAGCAAGTATGAAAATGTGAGTTCACGAATGAGATTTCAGAACTTCAGCGATGGAGAGGATTATCAATGAACAATTACTTAAATTTCAGTATGTTCCTCATACACAGCTATTCAGAAGACTTGAAATATAAAAGTCTTATGGACTATATATATATAAATACAGTTGTGCTCAAAAGTTTGCATACCCTTGGAGAATTGGTAATATATGTACCATTTTTAAAGATAACATAAGTGAGCAGTCAAAACACATTTCTTTTATTTCTTATGGGATTCATATTCAACTGTAGGTTATAACAGAATGGCACAATCATAAAACAAAACATGGCAACAAAGAAAAAAAGAAATGACCCCTGTTCAAAAGTCTCCATACCCTTAGTTTTTAATACTGTGTATTGCCCCCTTTAGCATCAATGACAGCGTGCAGTCTTTTGTAATAGTTGTCTATGAGGCTCCAAATTCTTGCAGGTGGTATAGCTGCCCATTCGTCTTGGCAACTTGGCCTTGTGCTTAGGGTCACTGTCATGCTGGGAAGTCCAAGAGTGTCCCATGCGTAGCTTTCATGCAGAAGAATGCAAACTGTCTGCCAGTATTTTCTGATAACATGCTGCATTCATCTTGCCATCAATTTTCACAAGATTCCCCATGCCTTTAGAGCTCACACACCCCAAAACATCAGTGAGCCACCACCATGCTTCACAGTGATGATGGTATTCTTTTCACTATAGGTCTTGTTGACCCCTCTCCAAACATAGCGCTTATGGTTGTGACCATAAAGCTCTATTTTGGTCTCGTCACTCCAAATTACAGTGTGCCAGAAGCTGCGAGGCGTGTCAAAGTGTTGTCGGGCATATTGTAACCGGGCCTTTTTGTGGCATTGGCGCAGTAAAGGCTTCTTTCTCGGTATTCTCACCTCGGTATGAAGCTCTCCATATATATTCGGCAGCACACACCAGATAATCTTTTACCGGTTTCTGATTATTTGGACATTCTGTTGGAGATTTTATTCGGAGGAGCAGCGGTGCTGTACAAGCGTGCTAAAAAACGTGAACATGGGAAGCGAACTGCGCTGCCAAGCATCCATCTTGCGAATCTCCACTCTCTTCCTAACAAAACAGATGAATTACTTCTCCTCAACTGCAAAAAATAAGGACTTTGCAAATTCTGCTGCATTGTGCTTCATGGAAACCTGGCTGAGTGAAACCATTCCTGACAGCGCATTACATCTACCGGGCTTCCAGCTGTTCAGAGCGGATCGCACCGTGGAGTCAATGGGGAAAAGGAGAGGCGATGGAACATGTTTTTACATCAACAAATGTTGGTGTACAGATGTAAAAACGCTGAAGAAGATGTGCTGTCCTAATTTAGAGGCACTCTTCATAAACTGCAAACCTTTCTACTTGCCGCGGGGTTTTCCTTGTGTATTCTTGTGAGTGTTTGCATTCTTCCACAAGCGTGTGTGAGTGCAACGCTGCAACAGCTGGCTGATCAGATCACAGACACGGAGCAACAACACCAGGACTCACTTATTATTATTCCTGGAGATTTTAACAAGGCAAATCTCACACGTGAACTGCCCAAATACAGACAGCACATTACATGCCCAACCAGAGACAGAAATACATTAGATCACTGTTACACTACATTAAGGATGCATATCGCTCAGTCCCTCGAGCAGCTTTGGGACTCTCTGATCACTGACTGGTTCAACTTCTTCCAACCTACAGGCAGAAACTGAAATCAGCTAAACCTGTAGTTAAGACTGTAAAGAAATGAGCCAGTGAAGCAGAGCTGGAACTACAAGCCTGTTTTGACAGCACTGATTGGAGAGTTTTTGAGGCTGCAGCCACTGACCTGGATGAGCTCACAGATATGGTGACATCATACATCAGTTTCTGTGAGGATATGTGCATTCTTACAAGGACTTATTAAACATACAATAATGGCAAACCATGGTTTACAGCAAAGCTCAGGCAGCTTTGTCAGGCCAAAGAGGATGCTTACAAAAGTGGGGATAAAATCTTGCACAATCAGGCCAAAAAAGACAGACAAAGGAGATTAGAGTGGCTAAAAGAAGCTATTCTGAAAAGCTGAAAAATATGTTCTCACCTAACGACCCTGCATCAGTGTGGAGAGGCCTGAAGGACATTTCCAACTACAAGACACCTCCCCCAACTCTGTGGATGATGCAGTCAATATTGGACTGCATTACATACTTCAGCATCTAGACAGACCAGGCACTTATGCAAGGATACTATTTGTTGACTTCAGTTCGGCTTTTAACATCATCATCTCTGCTCTCCTATGGACTAGATTAACACAGCTCTCCATTCCTGCCTCTATCTGTCAGTGGATCACCAGCTTTCTGAAGGACAGGCAACAGTTAGTGAGAATTGGGAAATTCACCTCCAGCACATGTACAATCAGCACTGGTGCCCCCCAGGGATGTGTACTCTCCTCACTGCTCTTCTCCCTGTACACAAACAACTGCACTGCCAAGGACCCCTCTGTTAAGCTCCTGAAGTTCGCAGATGACACTACAGTCATTGGCCTCATCCAAGATGACGATGAGTCTGCATACAGAAGGGAGGTTGAACAGCTGGCCGTCTGGTGCAATCAAAACATCCTGGCACTGAACACATTTAAAACAGTGGAGATGATAGTGGACTTTAGGAGGAACACCACAGCATTAACTCCGCTAATCATTCTGAACAGCACTGTGGCTGAAGTGGAGTCAATCAGGTTCCTGGGCTCTACCATCTCACAGGACCTGAAATGGGAGACCCACATTGACTCCATTGTGAAAAAGGCCCAGCAGAGGTTGTACTTCCTTCGCCAGCTGAAGAAGTTCAACATGCCACAGGCGCTGATGATCCAGTTCTACTCAGCAGTCATCGAGTTTGTCCTCTGCACTTCTATAACTGTCTGGTTTGGTACAACTACCAAGTCAGACATCAAAAGACTTCAAAAGTTGAATTACTTCTCCTCAACCGCAAAAATAAGGACTTTGCAAATTCTGCTGCACTGTGCTTCATGGAAACCTGGCTGAGTGAAGCCATTCTGGACAGTGCATTACATCTACTGAGCTTCCAGCTGTTCAGAGCGGATCGCACCGTGGAGTTAACAGGGAAAACGAGAGGCAGCGGAACGTGTTTTTTATATCAACGAATGTTGGTGTACAGATGTAAAAATGCTGAAGAAGATGTGCTGTCCTAATTTAGAGGCGCTCTTCATAAACTGCAAACCTTCTACTCGCCAAGGGAGTTTTCCTCGTGTATTCTTGTGAATGTTTACATTCCTCCACAAGCGTGTGTGAGTGCAGCGCTGCAACAGCTGGCTGATCAGATCACAGACACGGAGCAACAACACCCGGACTCACTTATTATTATTCTTGGAGATTTTAACAAGGCAAATCTCACATGTGAACTGCCCAAATAGTTAGTTTGGACTGCTGGATAGTTAGGATTATTGGCACTCCCCTACCCATCCTGCTAGAACAGTACATATCCAGAGTGACGAAAAGGGCCGCTAACATCACTCTTTAACCCATTCACCCAGCACACTTCCTTTTTTAACTGTTGCCCTCTGGCCGGCGCTACAGAGCACTGATCACCAGAACAGTCAGGCACAGGAAAAAAAATTTCCATCCACCACATGAACCATTAAAACTGCCCCCAAATACTTTCCTTTATGTCAATATAACCATGTGCAATATTCAATCCATCCATTCCTACTTGTATCTATTTTTCATTCATATTTTTTAACATGTCCTACCTCTTCTTCAATACATTACATCACCTGCACATAACTGTATTGTAGGATCTTATGTGCAGAAAAATTATCAATTTCTCTGCAGAATGACTTGCATCCAGGTTTTACACTAATATTTACTTCCAAGTTATTAAAACTAAGATACAGAGGCCAGCAGTCACACCGGAAATTCCTCAAAGTCATAATGAAAGACTCTGCTCTGCTGGCACCAAGGAGTCTGAGCTAAAACCCACATCTGGCTAATGTTAACTGCCTTGAAAACAAAGAGAGTGAAGGACAGAGGTGAAGGTCAGTATAATCCTCACATGACTATCCTCATTGTTCAAGACAGAGAGATTGAACAGATTCTCACTGGATCTGAACCATTGAACTCTTTTTAGCAGGACATAAAACTAATGCTCTGCTCATAACTTCAAATGTACAAATAAACTTTTCAAGTGTATACACATATCAGGATATATCAACGTAATCCATGAACATGTCACACAAAGTCACAGTATTTTGCTGATTTAACCCTCTAAAATGCACAGAATCTACCTTTTTGTACCAAATGTACACAATACCTAGCCATGCTAGATAATTCTGAAAATTATGTTATGACCTGTAATCACTTTTCTAACTGACAAATTGATGATTATAATCTTTAATCTTGTCTTATTCATGTCATATTACTAGAATGGTAAATACTCATGATAAGCACATCATGTTTACTATCGTTGAGATTAGTAAGCATTAGTTAGCATTTCAGGAATGTTTATGTTAATTATGCTTTGATATATTCAGTTGTATCCAATATATAAAAGGTCATGATTAAAACGTACTTTTTTGAGCAGGAATTTTAAAAGGCCTTTACACAAAGAATCATTAATCACCTTCAGAAGGAGGGACAGAGGGATGATCACATGGCAACTGAAAGACACTTCTGATTGGCTCAAGATTCCTTTGGGGTGCGGCCAAGCTCAACTCAACAAAACCTCCCTGCCAAGGATTAAGACTCTTCTTCTTGCTTGTTCCTTCTCTATGCTCTTGCCACTTCCTTCGCTTCGGCACCCCTTTGCCCAAGTTCCGCACAATGTAGAATTCAGGAAAACTCGGAATGCAAAGTTCCAAAAAGAGTTCTCTTCTCTGCGCTATGACTAATACACTTGATGGGGAGTCGCGAGCCTCCCTTGTAGGAGGCCTAGATTCAAAGCCCGTCTCATCATTCCAGCAATGTACTACACGGCAACCACAATCTTAACAGAGGTCCAAAACATCAACGGAACAACCAGAACTTTCTACTGACCCAGCCAAAGAGTCAAAGCAATGCAAGGAAACATCTCCATACTTTTGCTAGAAAGTGCTGGTGTTTTATTTAAATACTTCGGGTAACCTGATTGCAAATCCAGGTATACTAAATTAAGTATCGATGGTCCAGGGCATGGCCTATAGACTCCATAAAGTTCCATTTTCTCTGTACAGATAATTTCCATTCACCTTCTGTGGAACAGCTCATTCACCAAAATGTTTATGTTTGTCTATGTGTTAGTTTTATGTTGTAGATTAGAAATAAAGTCTTGTTTGTATTCAAAGAACTTGTCTGTGGTATATTTTGATAATCTCGTCAATTGATTTTTAAAAGATCTACGCTCCGAGCTTGAACAATATTTCAACATATGTGATATCATTTCGATTGCCAGGAGAATACCATTACTCTAAAGAGTTAACAGATGCATCATATCAACTCAGCGTAGCCACATGATACATGATAAATGATCATGTGTCATGTATCCTTCAGCAGCCATATCACCCTGTAGCTCAAGACCGGTTGCCCACTGAAGCCAAGCACGGTTGAGCCTGGCCAGTACTGGGATGGGAGACCTCCTGGGAAAAACTAAGGTTGCTGCTGGAAGAGGTGTTAGGGAGGCCAGCAGGGGGTGCTCACCCTGCAGTCTGTGTGGGTCCTAATGCCCCAGTATAGTGAAGGGGACACTATACTGTAAAAACTCCCCATCCTTCAGAAGAGACGTTAAACCGAGGTCCCGACTCTCTGTGGTCATTAAAAATCCCAGGGCACTTCTTGTAAAAAATAGGAGTGTAAGCCTGGTGTCCTTGCCAAATTCCCCCCATTGGCCCCTCTCAATCATGGCCTCCTAATAATCCCCATCCATAAATTGGCTGTATCACTCTACTCTCTCCTTACCACCATTAGATAGTGTGTGGTGAGAGTACTGGCGCACTATGGCTGCCATCGCATCATCCAAGTGGATGCTACACACTGGTGGAGGTTGAGGAGAGTCCCCTGTTCACTGTGTAAAGCTCTTTGAGTATAGTGTCTGAAAAAGCGCTATATAAATGTAACATTCACATTCTTCTTATAATGGTGGTCGAACATGGCTAATTCCATTATGCAATTTCCTATATATTTTGTTGGAGATATGCAAAGTCACTAATTTCCTACATTTTAATGGTGGATAAATGAGGGTATATTTAAATCTGCCCATTACATTTAGCTTTCTATTATACAATTCTTACAGTATACAGTAACTGTATATAAAATATTCAAACAACATTATTGCTGTATTTACATTTCTCTTTTTATTTATCTGTTATATCTTATTATTTATGTCACTATGGGTATATATGTTTAAATGTATATGTTTGTATGTACGTATTTATGGTTGCACTCTCTTTGCACTTGAAGCTTCTGTCACCATGACAAATTCCTTGTGTGTGTAAGCATACTTGGCAATAAAGCTTGAGAGCCTCAGTCCCCATTCATTTTCATTATTTGGAAAAGAGCAGCCAGTACAATCTTCAAAATTTCAAATTTTGTGTTTCACAGAAGAAAGCAATGTTTAGAATGACATGAGGGTGAGTAAATGACGACAATTTATTGTATTTTTTTTTAACTAGACTTCATGATACAAACCATCAGTAAACCTTCAGAACAGATCAGTGAGTTTTGCAACAGACACAAGTAAATCTCTTTACTCTTTCTCTTTATCCTGAGCCTAATCATGTTGCAATGGGACAAAGTGTGTTCAGAATTAAAGGCAGATTTCAGAAAGCACTTTGTCATCAAGACATGAGCCGTGACGGGTGTCGACTGCTGCTCAAGTCTTGTGACAGGCTCTGGATCGACTTTCTGGACAGCCTTTGAGATCACAAGCAGATTGGCTTGTGAAGTGCAACCAAAAGTCACCACAATGTTTCCCCGTGCAAAAGAATGGAGATGCAGTAACAATTTTCTATGTACATGCACATAAAACAATAACCCCCCATTATGAGGAATCACCATTTCCTTGATCTTTGGAAGAGTTCATTGCACTATGAAAACATACTGTAACTTTCAGAACTCAGAAGTAACTTCTTATTGTGCGGTTTCTGGCTGTGTTGAGCACCTACCACTTTGCAGTTTATTATTAAAAATTTCCCATATCAGTCTGGTCTTAACAGTTTTGTGCTGCAGATTTCAGCACTGATTGTTTTAAGAATCTGTCACAATGTAAAGTGGACTTTGCAAAGATATAAGTCTTAAAGGCACAGTCTTTTGTAAGGGTGAGAGAGTGGAAAATATTCATGAAAAAATATGATTGCTTTTGGTGCAAAAACCTTGACTAGCTAGATTTCTGAACCTGACCTTGTAATCTGATTTGTTTAAAAAAAAAACAATTTTGTTTATTTTGGTCATGGTACCATGGTATTACGATCTAAAACAACTACTGTAGCATGTACAACCACAGTAAATTTTTTAGGGGTTCACAGACCATCTTAGCAATATTTGATTTATTGGCCCTCTCCATAATGGGCATGACAGTCAAGTTGCATATAATATTTTGTGTAAAACCCAAGAATTGGTCAGAATATTTACCCTTCAATGGGGTGTAGAGCAATGGCTCGCGGTTTCTCCATTCTCTGCCATAAAAGCACTTTACGGTGTGTGCCGTCCAGATTGGACAGTTCAATACGAGACGTCCCTGAATCAGTCCAGTACAGTTTATCATGAATCCAGTCTATTGCCAGACCACCTGAGAAAACACAAAAGGTTATTCGTTTGCAAGTTATTGCTGCATCATGTTGCAATTGCAACTGCAACTGTTTTTTCAGTACTGCAGTTATTTACTGTAGTAGAGTATATATTTTTTTTAATTCAACAAAGGCAATACAATAAATAATATAATGCAATCTGAATATTTTAAATTTAAATAAATTTAAAAAATAAGAATAGCATTCTGAGACGATATTCTTCTCACCACAATTGTACAGAGTGGTTATCTGAGTTACAATAGACTTTGTCAGTTCGAAACAGTCTGGCCATTCTCTGTTGACCTCTCTCATCAACAAGGCATTTCCATCCACAGAACTGCCGCTCATGGGATGTTTTTTGTTTTTGGCACCATTCTGAGTAAATTCTAGAGACTGTTGTGTGTGAAAATCCCAGAAGATCAGCAGTTACAGAAATACTCAAAACAGCCCAACTGGCACCTGTGATTTTCACACACAACAGTCTTTAGAATTTACTCAGAATGGTGCCAAAAACAAAAAACATCCCATGAGCGGCAGTTCTGTGGATGGAAATGCCTTGTTGATGAGAGAGGTCAACAGAGAATGGCCAGACTGTTTCGAACTGATAAAGTCTACGATAACTCAGATAACCGCTCTGTACAATTGTGGTGAGAAGAATATATTATATATATATATATATATATATATATATATATATATATATATATATATATATATATTTTTCATATATGAATTTAGGTGGAAATGTGCTTAATTGACATAATAATGTCACAATGCAAAAAATAAAAAAATAATATAAAAACAGGCTTCATTTTCTTTAAGCAAATATAATTTCTTTCTTTTAATTTTGGGGTAAAATATGGCCTGGACATGTTCTTGATAGGTTTTTTGAGATTCACCCAGGAGAAAGAATCAAGAATCCTAACATGACAGCAGCATGTATGAGGAATCAACTGTCCAAATATTGTTTTATAAAACATGAATGATTCAACAGCCTTGACAAAGTGTTGAGACCACAGTAAAGAACAAGAGGAGGATGTGATGACTTTGGAGCTGATAATGAAGCTCAATAGTAGTTAAACTTTGGAAGAAGAGTGACTGTATACTGTTTTAAGTAGCAGCTGATGTAAATTTATTGATTATGCATTATCTGTGTACCTGGACTCTCCAGTCCTGTGGACACCACCTCCTCCACATTGCTGCCATTGAGACTGGCTCGCATGATGCGATCCAGAGTGACATCAGACCAGAACACCATCTCTCTGCTGTGATGGAAGTCCAGTGCGATGGCATTCTCCAGATTATTCAGTAACAGCGTGTATTCAGAGCGGTGCGGCAGAACCTGACGGATATCAATACGATTCGCAAACAACAGGACCGGTTCTGGACCTGAGAACAGATAAGACGAAAGATAAAAGCAGGAAAACATGGCTACTTATTCTAACGAAAGAATCTCAGCAAAAACATTATTACATTTAACATCAGAGATGATAATCAGTTAAATACATACAGTACATTTAGTCTCACCCAAAGCCTTGCAGCTGCGTTTGTCAGGTCGTAGTTCATAACCCTGGACACACCAGCACTGGAAACCTCCTTCAATATTGGTGCAGCCTTGACTACAATAACCTTCATCTGCACACTCATCCACATCTGAGGTCAAAGCACAGGAGCAGGCCAGATGAGGTGTGATGAAAAACAATATGAGAAACATTTGTTAGTTTGTGACACCTTTAGTCCAGCAAGAGGATTCAAGCAAAAACAGCAACAACTTACCCCTTGTGCGACCTTCGGGACATTTTTGTCTTTCATTTTTGTTTTATCGATCATATTGGCTGAATGCCAATTGTTAATGCCAACGGCATACATTTTGCCAAAGGTGTGTATTTTTGGGGGAATTTTGATATTTCACCCTCAGTTCCTATAATACATCTATAATACACTGTGTACACAAAATAGTTACACTCAGGACCTTCAGGACAAAAATGTCCCCATTGAAACACATTAAAATGGCAATATTTGATCCCAAAGCCATTAAAGCATAAAATCATGAATTCTATGTTATTATGCTTTCATTACGGAGCCCTGGCTTCAAAATTTACATTTTTTATATTTTCCACCAGATGGCGCCATTTTTCCATGTTAAGCCTATGGAGCAAATACATGCTTTTGTCCTATTTTCTGTTTGCTGTATTATAGAGCACTGCAGGCCAATTGAATAAATGATGCAGCTAAAATTGTGTAGGTGTGCTGGTATGGATGTCAGAGAGTGTTTTGTATGTGTATTGAGAAGTGCGTGTGTGTGTGTGTGTGTGTAAAAGAACAACAGTGGTATTATGTAAACAAACTGGCATTTAAAGGGTTAAAATCCTGAAAATGAATGAATATTTGGTAGTTATGATCAATGTTGGTTAAAAAAATTAACTCACTGAAAGTGGAAAATAATATTAATATATAATATTATTATGGCAGTTTTTTGGCATAGACATTTTTGTCCTCTAAAGACCTTTGAGTAACTTTTTTTATTGACGCACAACATTACACAGCAGCGCAAGTCAATTTCACCCCTGAAACACGTGGCAAAAAGTGAGCTTAAACACCACACATACTTAAAAAATTACAAATTAAACATTCTTGATTAGTAAATATTTTATTTACTTAGATTATTTTTATTTTATATAGCAAATTAATTTTAAATATTTTTTTTACATTATATTTCATTAAAAAAAAAATATATATATATATATATATATTATTTTATTATTATTATTTACATTATTTATAATTTAATATTTGTTAAACATTTACTGTGACTAATTAAACATGACTGTGATCCAGACACCTGAATCATCTCTTTAATATGCTAAAAGTGCACTTAACTACACCAGACATCCGGATACACATCTGGATATATGCCAGGTTATAACACTCTTCTCCATCATTTGATCATTGTTTGATGAATTGCTGCTGCCATGACCAATAGAAAATGTAAACAAGTATCTCTTTTTAATCAAATTCAGTTTACCTCCTGCTTTCCTCAGGCAGGAATAGTGTAATGTTTATTGCACGGGGGAAATAGCACAGATTTTTTGTGAAAAAATCTATACATAATAGCCTAATTTACAAAGAAAGGAAGCATGTTTGTGCTGACTGTGCCTTCTTCAACTAGATTGTGGGTGGTTAGTAAATAAGACACGGGTATTTGCGCTGAAGTACCTCACGCAAAAGTGCCGCAACTGTTTGGTAAATTCACCATGGGCCGGATCTAGGGGAATGCTGGGGTGAGCTTTGCTCCCACAAATTATACCTATGCGTATATTTTACCTATAAAGACCATTTTTACTATCCAATCAATTTCAAATGGATAAAATCCCCATAAAAGTCCCACCTGTCATTTTTCTCACTAAATACCCTGTTTCACTTAATAAATACGTCACATTATGTAAATAAAACAGAATGTTGACTTAAAAACAACTGCATTTTTATGTAATAAGACTTATTTCAGATAATTCAGATAAACATGACTCATCCTTGTTTTCTGTATTCTTCTCTTTAATTAAATGTCCTTTCTGTTTTCTCCTCATGAATTGCTCTTCTCTTACCTTTGCATGTCTTTCCATCCTGTGTCAATGTGTAGCCGGTGTGACACGTGCACTGCACCAAACCACGCGACATCTGACATTTCTGCAAGCAGCCGCCGTTGTTAATGTTACAGTTGTCTTCACTAGACTTGGAGCCTATGAACATACATCAGACAAAAATATTCAGAGCAACTAAATAGATTATGGTCTCTGGTGCAGCGATTCTCAACTGGTGGGTTACAAGTCTGTTCTGACAACTGAAGAACTGAAGAACAATGCAAAATTAAAATAATATAATGCAAATCACCATATTATTGTGTACAGTTAGAATAGCTAAATAAATAGACTTATATACTTTTAAAGGGAGGAAAACAAGCTTCATATATCTTTAGTTGTTGACATCAAAAACCATTCGTCTATTTTAACTCTACTGTATTTTGGCACAAATTCATCCATTGCTTAATAGAAGCTAGTCAGATGCCAACATAGACCAGTTCTGTGGCATGCCCTCATCCTCAAAAACTATGAACAAAACTACACAAAACAAAAGGCTTATGTCGTACTTAATGTTTTGTGCTGTGCATTACAGGCTGTCAAAAGCATAACACCACATTTTGAAACCAAAAACTCAGCTTTGATTTCAAGGACATTTCTGTACGATAAATAATTTTGGTACTGCAATGGGTCGCAACTTTATGCTCAAAAAAGGTTTAGGTCCTGAAGGAACACCAGTTGAGAGCCACTGATCTAGTTTTCTAGATTTCTAAATTTAACGTCCTTTTCTGAATGCATGTAATAGGTATGGGATAATGTACAGTCAGACAGTTGTTATCATAGCTAGGCATTTCTAGCATGTTTTAGCATGTAACTAGATGTTTTTAACATGTTGTTAGGCATTACTAGCATATTTTAGCATGCAGCTAGGCATTGATAGCATGTTGCTATGTATTGCTAGCATGTTTTAACATGTAGCTAGGTGGTGTTAGCATGTTATTAGATAGTGCTAGCATGTTTTAGTATGTAGCTGGGCACTGCTGGCATGTTGCTTTGCATTGCTAACATGTTATTAGGCCTTTCAAGCATAATTTAACATGTAGCTAGGCATTGTTATCATATTTTAACATGTAGCTAGGCATTGCTAGTATGTTGCTAGGCACTGTTGGCATGTTGCTAGACACTACTAACAAGTTTTAACATGTAGCTAGGTATTGCTAGCAAATTGTTAGGCTTTGCTCATATGTTTTAACATGTAGCTAGGCACTGCTAGCATGTTGCTAGGCAGTGCTTGTATGTTTTAATACATTGCTAGGCATTGCTAGCATGTTCTAACATGTTGTTAGGCATTGCTAGTATGTTTTAGCATGTAGCTAGGCACTGCTAGCATGTTGTTAGGCTTTTCTAACATGTTTTAACCTGTAGCTAGGCACTGCTAGCATGCTGTTATGCTTTGCTAGCATGTTTTAGCATGTATCTAGGCACTGCTAGCATGTTGTTAGACATTGCTAGTATGATTTCACATGTAGCTGGGCATTGCTAGCATGTTGTTAGGCATTGCTAGTATGATTTCACATGTAGCTGGGCATTGCTAGCATGTTGTTAGGCATTGCTAGTATGCTTTAATACGTAGCTAGGCATTTCTAACATGTTCTAACATGTTGCTAGGCATTGCTAATTTGTTTTAACGTGTTGTTTTGAATTGCAAGCATGTAGCTAGGTGTTGCTAGCATGTTGTTAGGCTTTGCTAGCATGTTTTAACATGTAGCTAGACACTGCTAGCATGTTGTTAGGCATTGCTAACATGTTCTAAAATGTTGCTAGGCGTTGCTAACTTGTTTTAGCGAGTTGTTTTGCATTGCAAGCATGTAGCTAGGTGTTACTAGCTTGTTGACGGGCCACTTCTAGTATAATGAACAGGAGAAATTGGAACACTCAACAGTCAAGAGAAGTACACCTGCCCTACAGGTAAAAGAGCCAATCACCTTTTGGATACAGACATCACCTGTCAAACAACTCGAGAACGCACATGTGCATTAGATATACAAGCCGGGAAAATTTTGTTTTTGTCAGCGTGATCTGAGGTAAAGAAGCACAATACCAGTACTGTCAGATTTTACTGCTGATTTGAAATATGTTCTTTGATCGTAACCTTGACCAACCATTTTGGAGATTTCGTGTTTCCCATTCAAGTAGATAGGAGCTGCACCAGTATGTCACTTGTCTGACTAGACTACTTGCCAAATTAATAAATAAATGCACATGAAACATTGATTTGAGTTGAAATTGTTTTATAAGCTTTCTTGTAGAGATCGCACAGGGATCCAGAAGTAGGAAAGACAACCCACAATACACGGATGACCGGTCTGATGTGACAATCTCCGGATTTGTGATTGTTATTCTGAAATATCAGACCGCTAGATGGCGCCATTGACCAATCAAAATAGAGTATTCCAGAGACACGTGTAATAATGTTTTTAATTGACTCACGACAGTCCTGATGTGGATGTTCATCAGTTCCATCTTCACAGTCCTTGATGTCATTACAAACTTTACGCTGGCCGATACAGCGTCCGTTTCCACACAAGAACTGATCTACGGCACACGGAGGAGTTTCTGAAAAAGTTTAAGACGAAGAAAGACGTAAGAAGGTGACTTACACAACTAAGGCAGCAGTTACAAGTAACTGAGTGAAGGACTGGTGTGTTAAATGATACATTTACACTAGTACACATTGTTAAGGCTTGTGTTTCTTGTTTCTTCTTATTACTTGGTTTTCAGAGTCTTTTTCTTGTTCTTTTATTATTGTGGCATCATTGATTAGAGATTTATCCATCCAAAACAGTGCACCAAAACAAAACTGAACTGTGATTGGTCACTATACATGTTGACAGACAGTGTTTCCAGTTTAAGTGGCCAGAATAAGCTGCAAAGTGAACCAGGCTTGTCTGACACATCCCAAGCTTAATTCTGACATTGTCGGCATTTGCTTTCTACAGCTAAAGAAATAACTGCATACAGTAACTGCAGTATTTTATCAAATGCTAAACATTTCAGGATGATTTTAATCACTTAAAGGATAACAAATGCAGAATAATTCTGACAGGTAACAGAAGTAACAGAAAATATATTTTAAAATGCATAATGTCATTTGAGAGGTAAAAAGTTTGTGTTGTCTCACCGGTCTTTTCACATCCTTCTTCATCGCTGCTATCAGAGCAGTCGTCTTCACCATCACATCGCCATGACAACCGCACACACCGACCGGACATACAGCGAAACTGATCGGCCATACACATCGATGTACCTAACAGCAACAGAGGCATGTCAAAGACGTGAAATCAACTCAAACACACATTAAATATTCGTTTTTAAAGAGAGAGAGATCCTTAATTAACATGCTCAACTCTCAGAGATCCTTTTTAAGCAAGCTGTGAATTAAATATGCAATTTTTTTCCCCTACCAAAACTGCTGTTGTGACAGATTTCAGAGTGCTGCTTAGTGTAATAATAGGATGTATTTTGTGTTAGCAAGTGCCTTCTGTCTCTGATTTTGCTTTTGATAAGGCTTTGACAGATTGTCCGCTTAAAATATCCAATAAATAAAGTGGAAATAAAGACTCACTGCAGTTCCTTTCGTCTGATTGGTCATCACAATCAAATTCTCCGTCACATCGCCAGCCTGCGTTTATACACATACCACTGCTGCACATGAACTCTGCTGAGCGACACGGCTGATGGGAGGCTGCGTTCACACACAAACACACACATTAGCTACTGCATAAGGAAAATCTGTGTTGAAAAGCTGAATAAGAGGAGTTACTGCTAATAAAGGGTTCTATGTATATTATCGTGAGCATTTAAGTATAAGCCATCAGATCAACAGGGTTTTAAGATTATTAAAAACAAACTCAGTCAAAAAGACAATTAGCTTGTCACTGGAATCTTAACGCAATGCGTCTGGTTCGGGCACATCGTAACATCTTCACTGATCATTTTATTTTATCTTTCGAAAACTGGTAAAAAAATTTAGAAGTAATAAAATATAAGACATATAGAAAGAGATGGGAATCGTAAAGAATTTAACGATTCCCATTCCGATTCCTCTTAAAGAGACAGTTCACCCAAATGAAAATTCTCACATCATTTACTCACCCTCATGCCATCCCAGATGTGTTTGACTTTCTTTCTGCAGCTGAACACAAACAAAGATTTTTAGAATATCTCAGCTCTGTCAGTTCTCAAAATGCAAGTGAATGGGTCACAAAACTTTGAAGCTCCAAACAGCACTTAAAGACAGCATAAAAGTAATCCATAAGACTCCAGTGTTTTAATCCATGTCTTCTGAAGCGATATGATAAGTGTGGATGAGAAACAGTTCAATATTTAAGTCTTTTTTTCCCCTATAAATTCTCCTCCCTGCCCAGTAGGTGGTGATATGCATGAAGAAAGCGAATTGCCAAAAACACAAGAATGTAATGTAAAAGTGAAAGTGGAGATTTATAGTAAAAAAAGGACTTAAACATTGATCTGTTTCCCACCCACACCTATCATATCACTTCTGGAGATATGGCTTTAACCACTGGAGTCTTATGGATTACTTTTATGCTGCCTTTATGTGCTTTTGGAGCTTTAAAAGGTCTAAGCACCATTCATTTGCATTGTATGGACATAGAGAGCTGAAATATTCTTAAAATCTTCATTTGTGTTTTGCAAAAGAAATGGCCCCTTAGACTTGCCTCAAACGAAAGTCATGGCTTGCGCGCCAGTAAGATTAATTCAGTTATCATTTCGACTGATGTATAAGTGTTTTCGATTTAATAAAAAGAGCCAGCTCGTAAGGGTCTTTCGTTCAGGAACCGCACTACAATGGTCTCGTAGTATGCTTCTGATTCGCTAAAAAGAACCAGTTCATAAGAGTAATTTGTTTGGGAATCAGACTACACCAGAAGCACCGTATGATTCGTGCTGTAGATTCAAAAGAACCGGCTCAGAAGAGTCATTCATTCAGAAACCACACTACACTGGTCACGTTGTATAATTTTGATTCTCTAAAAAGAACCGGCTCAAAAGAGTCATTTGTTCCGGAATCGGACCACACCTGAAGCGCCGTATGATTCTCACTGTTGATTCAAAAGAACCGGCTCATAAGAGTCTTTCGTTCAGGAAGCGCACTGCATTGGTCACATTGTACATTTCGGATTCACTAAAAAGAACCAGCTCATAAGAGTCATTTGTTCAGGAATTGGACTAGACTTGTCACGCTGTACTGCATGTTTTCATAACGGTTCTAAATTTCCAACCATTCATTTACTGTATATGAAATTTAATTGATCAACCAATTATCCCAAAACATTCCAAATGAAACGAGATGAGTGCTACTTCTAATTATATTTTGAGGCATTTCAAATGAACAAAATGAAATGCTATGAGAGTGCTGAAAGTGATATTCTTACAACAGTCAGATTCATCAGACCAGTCTCCACAGTCATCATCTCCATCACAGTGATAGATGTCCAGAATACAGCGACCGTACGCACACTGAAACTCCTCAACACTGCACGTGGCAGTCATCACATCAGACGCTGCAGAGATATTATATAATGACACATATAATGATACATTTTTAAACAGTCAGCAAATGCCTTTCAACTGTTACTTACAATATTTACCTAGAACAGCAGTAATATACAGTACCAAAAACAAAGTCATTTAAACATGCATAACTAAAAAACCCTAACAGATATAACAGTATAGCCAATAAAGGGAAACTTGAAACAGCTGAGCAGTAAAAATATATATATATTTTTAAGTAGAGCCAAAAAAAAGACCACAATTCGATGAAAAGGTGTTGGGGCCATTCACGCCACCGTGTCGTTATGCCGTGTCTCACACATGAGCTCTATGTTTTTGAGACATTGTGTCAGATATAAAAAAAAAAAGTCAACTCTTTTAACTGTTCTATCAGTTGAGCTTTTAGCTCAGGGGTCCACAACATTTTTGACATGGAGTGACATTTTTTTATTTTCCTGGTCAATGACTGTGCCAATGCAAAAACGTGTTCGTTGTGAACAGCCCCTTATGCTTTAAGAATTTTCAGGCGTTCCAGATTTGTGCACCAGATTTTTTTACTCTGAACATTGTGTTCACAAGATACATGTTAGTTAGTCATTATGGGTAAAGCTTGAAAACATCTTTTTCAAGAGTCAACTTTTTTGACAGGATGAACGTCTCTAGATGAAAAATGTCAAATTCGTCCATTTTGAACAGCTTAGGCAAACACAAGTTCGAAAAAGTAGATGTTTTAGATTTTTAATCCAAAATCATGAAATATAATCCTGCATAGACCCATTAGAAAAAAAAAAGAAAAAGAGGAAAAAAACTAAAATGATGTGGTTTCAGCGAGTGCTGCTTGGACCCCTCAATACAGTAACATTTACAGTAGGGGCCAAAGCCCTGAAGTTCAGAACAGTGGCACATCAATGAAGATTTTTCCAGTGGCTGATTCTTAAAATTACACATCTGATTTACCCAATCATGAATATTTGTTTACATCTTTGGGTAGCACAAATCCACTCAGGATGAACTTACGGCAGTTCTCCTCATCGGTTCCGTCTTTACAGTCGGTGTCTCCATCACAGTACCAGTGTTCTGCTATACAGCTGCCATCAGAACAGCGGAACTCTTTATCAGAGCACTTCCTCTTATCTGTACATAAACACAGTGAGTGGACATCAGTGGAAGAAGTGTCTAGAGAGTTTATGAGACTGTACTAGTATGGAAGACTTTCAGTGCCAAAACAGCAAAAAGGAAATAAACTTACAAGCAGCAAATATTGGGCTAAGATGTGTCCATCTTAAATTTTAAATGAGTGTACAATACGTTTCATGTGTTCACAAGCATCCCTTGTTGCTGTTCTTATAAATATACGTATATATACACAGTATAGCCATCTATCTATCTATCTATCTATCTGTCTTGTTTAATTATCTCTTTGATTCTGTGCATTTGAAATTACATTCTATTTTAATTCTATTTATTATTTTCATTTCAAATAACTAAAAATAGATATAAAATTCCACATTAGATGTACAGTACTGTGCAAAAGTTTTAGGCACTTGCGAAGAATATTGCATAGTGAGGATGTCTTCAAAAATAATGCCATAAATAGTTTTCATTTTTCACTTAATATCATACAAAGTCAGTAAACATAAAAAAAAAAAAGAAATCAATATTCGGTGTGACCACCTTTGCCTTTAAAACAGCACCGATTCTTCTAGGTACACCTAGACACAGTTTTTCTTGGTTGTTGGCAGACAGGATGTTCCAAGCTTCTTGGAGAATTCACCACAGTTCTTCTATCTATTAAGACTGTCTCAATTGCTTCTGTCTCTTCATGTAATCCCAGACTGACTCGATGTTCAGTGGGGGGCTCCCTGTTCTTCTGTTGCAGGGCTCCCTGTTCTTCTACTCTAATCTTTTCTATTTGCAAAAGAAATGTTTGGGAGTCTAAAATGTATATTTCCTATTGACACACTAACAGAGGCTGTTTTTGGAGGTTCCTTATATACTATGACACAATTGCCTCACCTGTTTAACATCTCCTGTTTCACATCGCCTTGTTATTTCAACTTGTAAAATTGTTATTAGTCTTAAATTGCCTCTCTGTCAACTTTTTTGGAAGCGTGTTGCAATCATCTGATTTGAAATTACTGTACATTAAAAACAACAATGTAATTCACAAGGTAAAACATCATATAATGTTTAGTTGTGGTGCTTTCAATATAGCAAAGGGTGAATATAATTTACAAATCACTCCTTTTTGTTTTTATTAGCATTTTACGTACTGTCCCAACTTTTTCGGAATTGGGGTTGTATTTAGACTCAATAAGTGCCTGAGAAAATACTTGTGTAGTTTGTGTATCTTATGTGCTATATGTAGCTCAATATCTGATTGACAGCCAGTTGCGTCTCATTAAATTTCAGTTTGAAAATAATCAATCCTGTTCTGGATCTGTCCTGATTTGTTGCATCATCTCTTTGATATATGAACAATAAAATGTCAATATATATAAAAATATAATTTATTCTGTTATTTTCTCATTGACTTGCGATGAATGGGCCTTTACACTATCTGGGCATTTTGTAGATCCATTTGTGATAGATATACGTAAGAGCTTTTGAAGAAATTCCCATGCATTTAAGGGCTTAATAATGTTAAAACAGCCGCATACAAACTCACCACACTGTTCATCACTGTTGTCTCCACAGTCATTGTCTCCATCACAGTGCCACAGACTGCGGATACAGTACCCGTTCTGACAGTGAAACTCATCTTCATCACACTCGCGTGGAGCTGTTCACACACACAAACACACAACGCAATAATACACAGCTTTTTAAAGGTGCACTCTGTATTTTTTTTCATGTTCAAAAAGTTATACTTCTTAAAAAATGAAACATATATAAAAGCATAAGCACTCACATGATATGGAAGCTCCAGTCATATTGATAAACTTATAAAAGCTGTTTTATTCTACATGGAGAGGGTCCCCTCATGGGGGCAGCCGTGTTAGGATCACATGACCAGCCAGATCCTACACAGTTAATCTCAGTAAACGCCCTGTTATCGGACACTTTAACTCACTGACCTTTTGTGACCTTAGGGACATTTTTTTTATTTTTTATAATTTTGGCTGTGTTAATGCAAATAGCATACTTTTTGCCAAAGGTGTGTATTTTTGGGGGAATTTTGATATTTCAACCTCAGTTCCTATAATACATCTATAGTACACTGTGTACACAAAATAGTTACACTCAGGACCTTCAGGACAAAAATGTCCCCATTGAAACCCATTAAAACAATATTTGATCCCAGTGCCATTAAAGCTTAAAATCATGAATTCTATGATGTTATGCTTTCATTTCGGAGCCCTGGCTTCAAAATGTACATTTTTATTATTTTCCACCAGATGGCGCCATTTTTCTCATGTTTAGCCTATGGAGCAAATACATGCTTTTGTACTATTTTCTGTTTGCTGTATTATAGAGCACTGCAGGACAATTGAATAAATGATGCAGCTAAAACTGTGTGGGTGTGTTTTGTATCTGTGTATTGAGAAATGTGTGTGTGTGTGTGTGTGTGTGTGTGTGTGTGTGTGTGTGTGTAAAAAAAACAACAGTAGCATTATATAAACAAACTGGCATTTAAAGGGTTAAAATCCTGAAAATTAATGAATATTTGATAGTTATGATCAGGACTGATGTTGGTTAAAAAATGTACTCATTGAAAGTGGAAAATAATATTAATATATAATATTATTACGGCAGTTTTTTGACGCGGACATTTTTGCCCTCTAAGGACCTCTGAGTAACTTTTTTAAATTGATGCACAAGGGATAATTTATTCATGGCTGATTGTGAATATTGAATTTCTACAGTGGCATCTGTAACTGAAAACCGATGCTGCATCCACACCACTAGGTGTCACTGTAAGTCCAACACGACACCAATAAAAAATTACTGAGTGCACCTTTAATAAATATCAGTGATGGGTTCATACAGAGTAAACAAATGAGTTCAACAATATCTCAAGTTCATGTTCAACTTGTAATGTATTTGGTAAATAATGCAAAATCACAGTGATTTCTACTTTTACTGTGCTTTTTTTTTTTTTCCTTTTGGAGTCTAGACAGACGTGGTCACTATTTTGCTGTAAGTTAAAGAGCTGCATAAACAATCTTTAAACAATTCTACTTCTGTGTTCCACCGAAAAGAAAAACATTTTGGTGGGTAAATGATGTTAAAATTGTCATTTTTGACTGCAGGAGTGTATGTACTGGAAAGCATGGTAGCACTTCCTCAGGCAGGCAATAAAAAGGAATATTTCCTCCCCAAAATGACAGCCAGGACCTTCACAGAGAAAACCAACCCCCTCATATCGCTCACCAACAGCCTTTTTACTGCACGTCAATTTCTCTGTGAATTATTTCCATTTTTTGCTGCTAACTCGCAGAGGAAGCATGAAAAATGTGCTCCTCCTGTTCAAATAATAAAATAAATCAAAAAGACAAACAAAACAGACAGGAAAAATATGAGACAGAGCAGCATGAAATAATGAGCAGGGAATAGGTGCAGGAGACACAAAGTAAGCAAATGAAAAATTCATGGAAAGCTTATGGCAGACAGACCCCCCATCAAGTGTGGACCCTCAAGAAATATGGGTCAGACGCTCGCTCTGTACTCGTTGTTTTTATGTTTTCCACTCAGTGATTCACTCTTTCTTTAGTGAAATGTTGAGGGAATGCTATGCAGAAAAAACTAAACTTTATGAATTGTTTTTAGGCATTCAAGCGATGCACATAAGAAAGGGTGTCAGTCGGGTTCCATGAGATGAAAAATAAAAATCCTATTCACTTTCTCCACAGAGAAATTGATTTTTAAAGTTAATGCAAAAACCTTTCAACACGTGCCACAATAAACCATTACACCCTTATTAATCAAATTAATAATCAAGATTACAATTACTACAATCCATTCAGGTCTGATAGCGTGACGTCAACAATTTCTTATTTATGTGTTTCTTTTTGCAGCGGTTAAGCGTTGTAACCAATCAGAGACATGTTAGTTGCTCATTTATTCAAAATCACAGTTTTGATTAATTCATGTATAAAACAGCAATAAATGAATTCAGGAACAAGGTTCTCGGCTTGTTTAGTAGCCTGTAATAAATATATAAAATGTATATTAAAAAACATGTAATATGGCATAAACATGCAATACTTTACTGTAAAGATGTAGTCCTACCTAGAAAAATCCAATCAAGATGGACCACACTGTCTCAAACACGGTAAACGACTGCTAACTGCAAACCTAGCGCATTTAAACATTAAATATCATATGGCTTATTTGATAAATAATATATGGCAAACTTTGTAGCTGAAGCATTAAAAGTAGTTTCAATATGAACAGGCCAGTGGATGGATGGGCTGTCGTTTCTGAATTTTGGCTCCTCCTAATATTGAACATTGAACTGGCGCATTTGCCCCACACGTAAGCTTTCTCTGAATATCTGGGATCCAAGTTAGAAGTTAACTTTTACATTAAGGGGCAATATTTGCCCACTGGATTTAATTTTCAGGGGAATTTTTACACCTTTGCAATGGCAATTGTTTTCTAACCATATGTAACAAACTGCGTCTCAATCACTTCTTTCAAATACTTCAATTTATTCAGTTCATTAATACACATTTTATTAGGTTGAGAATTTATTACCTATCATCCTAAAAATTAAATCAACTAATTTTATGAGATAACTAAGACTATAATAGAATATTAAGAACGATATCAGAAGTTACAAATACAAAGGGGCATTTTTTGCACCCTCATTTTGAATTTCTGGGCATTTTTTGCTACTTTCGGAGTCCGCTTTATAAAATGCTGTGAACTGATGTCAAAGTTTTATTAAATGTTCAACTGTGAAACATAGAACTGTAGTGCAGCACAGAATCAGTGCATTAGTATTGAATAAATCATTGGGTTTCATTTATGAACTACTGGTGTTAAGATATAATAAACGAAATGTACTTACGACAGTCCTGTTCATCCGAGTCATCTTCACAGTCGTTGTCCCCATCGCATAACCACGAGCGGCGGATGCATTTCCCGTTATCACAGTGAAAGTCGAGCGGTGAGCAGGTGGGCAATACTGCAAGAATGCGATGAAAGTAAAACCAATTAATTAAAATAACAAATACATATCTTACAAAATTAAGTTCAGACATCATAAAAAAATGTGAAGTGTCATGTTTGCATGAGCAACACTGCACCTGTAAATAATATGTTATATAATATTATTTCATGCAGTTATATTAGTTACAATCATACTTTTCATACATATAGAAAATGAGATTTTGATTCTTGGGTTCAAGACCACCCAAGACTAACAACCATGTACATAAACACTCGCCAAGTGACAAAATAATAAATATATATGTACACATACATATACACACACACTATTTGTTTACACTTTTTGGTTTTATTAAGTTTGTCTAAATGCACTTCAAAGCATTTGTCTTTTTTCACATTAATTGTACACGTCTGGCACAAACATGCGGACTTGTTTCACGAATACAGCGTTTACTGTTTTCGCCATCTACCTGGGAAAAAGGAAAGTGAAATGTTACAACGTGCCCCGTAGGCGCACTGGAGAAACAGTAGTAGGGGCCCATTGTAAACTGACTGTTATGAGAGCTTAAAAATCCCCCTCTAACAACTATATCTAATTTAGAAAAACTAAAATATGTTATAAGCCATTTACTAACTTTGGCATGTCTATTATAGCAATAATTTTGACACTTGACAATAAATACAAACAAAGCCACAAAATTGGCTGAAATAATGCATGGATTGATCACACACACACGCACGCATGAAGAGGAATTATATTAATTACATATCTGACTGCATTGAATCGTATATAGTTTGTTCTAATTGGGGCACGTTGTAACGCAGTGTTACAACGTGGGATTTAAACCTGGCTCGTCACTTCTGCTGACCAGATGAAAATGAAAAGACTTTGTAAGATGCTAGCTAACATACTGGAGATTAAAATGATACCAAGTTTGCATCGTTTTAAATAAACAGTAAAAACAGAGATGAAAATTGACTATCGTGTGAATTTGGACTTTTGCAACTTAAAAATGAACTTTTGGCGATATCTTCCAAAGTACTTTGAGTTTTGCCGCAATTTTTCTTCTGCACGGTGTTGTTATGGCAACAAGTCAACACATGAAGTTTCGTCTTACCAGCGTGTGTTGTAATGTTTAAATCACGTGTGTTACAGCTTGCCCCGCGTTAGTTTGTGCCCCACTCTCCCCTACAAATTGCAAACGCATTTTTATCAGTACATATATTTTTACTAAAACATTTTTGCGAATAAACAGGGGGTGCAACAATTTTAATTTACTAACTTATATTTTTGGAACCCAGTTGAATATTATACAGTATTCTGAATTATTGTTGTAGTTAAATTGCAGCCTTTTGCGCTTTAATAATCCAGCCCATATCTATTTTGATGTTATTTTGATTAAATAGTACAGCCCTGAAGGATTGGGAAGTCGAATGACGTGCATTTTTATAAAAAGTCCATAAAAATATTTAGATATTTTTTTTAATTTTACATCACCAGCAAATTCACTGTGATTATATCATGAATCAATACATCGCCCAACATATTCCATAATATTCTATTTGAGGTCATTTCTATTTTTTCTCTATTAATACGTTCTACATTAGTACTACCTGTACATATAATCCAATAATACTGAATAAAATCTAACATAAGGTCCAGGTAATTTTTGTATTGTAGCAGTGGGTTTATTGGGTTGCCATATCTCGTGCACACTCAAAATATATACACCGATCAGCCATAACATTAAAACCACCTGCACCTATTGTGTAGGTCCCCCTAGTGCCACCAAAACAGCGCCAAACGGCATCTCCAACAATCATCCATGCAATTATCTAATCAGCCAATCGTGTGGCAGCATTGCAGTGCATAAAATCATTCTGATACGGGTCAGGAGCTTCAGTTAATGTTCACGTCAACCATCAGAATGGGGAAAAATGTGATCTCAGTGATTTGGACCGTGGCATGATTGTTGGTGCCAGATGGGCTGCTTTGAGTATTTCTGTAACTGCTGATCTCCTGGGATTTTCACACACAACAGTCTCTAGAATTTACTCTGAATGGTGCCAAAAACAAAAAACATCCCGGGAGCGGCAGTTCTGCGGACGGAAATGCCCCGTTGATGAGAGAGGTCAACAGAGAATGACCAGAACAGATTGAACTGACAAAGCCTGTATGACTTTCTTCCGTGGAACACAAAAGGAAAAGATTATCAGAATGTGTAAGTTACTCTTTTACATATAATTAAAACATACCATGACCAGGGGCTGTCAATCTCCAAAAATCACAAAAGAAGCACATTAAAAGTAGTCCATATGCCTTGAACACTATATTTCAATTGTCTGGAGTCATATGATAGCTTTGTGCGAGGAACAGACTGAAATTTTAGTAGTTATTCACTGAAAATCATCCCCTCTACCGCAGTTTTCAAATCTCTTTTGCATTCAATTCAAATAAAGTGCCTCAAGGGTTTGACACGAGGGTGTCACTGACATGATGCATCTCGATGCGAATTTCAATGCGTTTCTCACACAAAGCTATCACATGACATTTTAAGACCTGAAATATGGTATTTTGATCCTGAGGACAACTTATATGGTGTTTTCTTTTATCATACGGGTTAAGAAAAACTTGAGGTTTACATAATAATGCCTTAAATTTCATTTTTGAGTGAACTTCTCCTGCCCTGTAGGTCTCCAGAAAAATAGTGTTCCCGAAATAATGTCTACTGGTTGACAGAAGAAAAAATAAATAAATAAAAATTGTGTTGCCATGACAATTAGCCCTGGGCGCAATCCATCTGAAAGGCTCTTCAATAGATGTCACTCAATGCCGTTTCAAACGCTTTTTCTGGGTGCTTTACGAGGACGTACACAAAGAATCTGTATTTGCCTACGTCTTTACATCTCGCTCTATGAAGAAACCATCTCACATTTACAACACCATACCAAGCCTTAAAGACACGCTTTACACATTAAAGTGAGGTCCGGTCTTAAATAAATGTATATAAAATGTATAAACAACTGTACATAAAATTAGAGATCCAATCGTAAGTAGAGGCATTTTCTGAAGAAAATAGCAATGCTTGTAAGGCAGCAGTAGAAAAGTGTTTTTCGGTAAGCTAAACAATAGAAAGCACAACTAAGATTGAAATAATCTACAAAGTAGTCTGATTGTATTGTAGTCTGTAGGTTAAGCTGTTCAAGCTAAATTAAATGCTTTTTTAATTGGTTTGAATTAATAGTTTTTTTTGGAGAAGTAAAAATAGACTGTCTGGGCTACCAAGCAAGCTCTATAATAATAAAATCTATTGAAATACATTCCCATGGATCTCACACAGGCAAACTTACAACAAATCTTGTCAAATCAGTCAATTTACTGGTACACATTCATTCCAGTGCACTAGATTGATAATTGTGTCCGATGTGATCTTATCAGGCCACTAGTATCCAAACAAGAATACCAATTCAACCCTAAAAAGTCTTCTACTTTTGAACTATATTTAAAAAAAAAAAAAATTTATTATAAGAGAGCTTGCATCAGTTTACTATAGTATTCAATGCATTTAACACTGCAACAATATATTATTTTGGTTGCTACATCCTGTCTGTTTCCATGGATACACATCAAATGAGTATTGGCTATGACATTTGATTTTAGTATTTGACAATGCATGTCACAGAGTGCCAATAATTCAACCTTAAAGCAAATACATAAATGAGTGTGCGTGTAAACGACTCACTGCATCCGTCTTCATCACTGTGATCTCCGCAGTCATTGTCTCCATCACACTGCCACTGCGCCGGGATACATGTGCACTCTCCAAACGCGCTGACAGCACACGTGAAGTGATTCCTGCCACACGAGCATTCGGCACTGCTCAAAACACCTATAAAAACATACAAACAAAACATACAAACAAAAACAGTTAGAGAGCTCAAATATTGAACAGCCCCCCAAAAAACAAATCAAGTTTTCATTTTTCCGTCTAGTCGCAAGTGCTAGACGTGCACAGTCTACAGAAAGCTCTGCAGATCTCCGGAGAATTCAAATGAACTACATTCACAAACTTTACACATTCTCTTTCGCTTGCGTATTTGTGTTTTAATTGTTTAAAAACGGGCTGTCATATTTTGCAAGCTACAGTACGGTGGATTTTCAGTTAATAACATCTTAAACATTGTGGTAACGTGTTGATACCATATAAAACTAGCTTTTTTACATTATGCACCGACACACACAGAGCCAGAGATTAATGTAGAGGAAGAGGTGGAGAGGATGAAGACTCCAGGGAATTCACTCATACGCTGTCAGTCTGGGAACTGAATATAACATAAGTAGACAATTTGGAAGCCAAATTCAACAAACTATAGTGAACCCACTGTGCACAAATACCAACAAGTTACAGCGCTTTTCATCTTTCTAGCAAGAAGAATGAGAAGAATGTTTATGTGAGGCAGCTTTATTTCACAAAACCACGAGGCAAATTGTTAAATGATGGAAGTGAGTATGAGCTGGACAATGAGCTTTTTTTGATGCTGACACTTGTAATATGATATAAAAAACCAGTCAAAAGTTTGGACACGTTTGAACACAAAACAATATTTTAGCCTATTTTTAAGATTTACACATTTCAATTTAATAACAAAATTCCATCAAATTAAACTGTAGTTAAAAAAACAAAAAAAAAAACAGCTTTTTATTTTTATTTATTTATTTTGTTAAATATTCCCCAATTTAATTTGATGTAATTTTATGAAATTGAAATGCGTAAATCTTAAAATTGTTTTCTTGAGTGCTGAATTTATGTTTCTCATCTCAAAATAATTTTGATCTGAAGGCTTAAGCTTACAATACCTTAAATTTGAGATTTACACCTTTCAATTTTATAACAAAATTCCACCAAATTAAATTTTGTAATTTTTAACAAAACTAAATTAATAAAACGTAAAATATAATTTTTTTTATTTTTTATTTTATTATTACGCAATTTAATTTGATGAAATGTTATGAAAAAGAAATGCGTACATCTTAGAATAATTTTTTGAATGCTGAATTTGTTTCTCATCTCAAAATCATTTTGATCTGAAGGCTTAAACTTATACTACTATAAATTTGAGATTTACAAATTTCAATTTTATAATTCCATCAAATTAAATTGTGAAATTCTTTAAAAAACTAAATTAATAAAACTTAAAATATTTAGCGTTTTTTGTTGTTGTTAAAGATTACACAATTAAATTTGATGGAATTTTTTTTTTTTTTAATCGTGAATTTATGTTTCTCATTATATTAAATTAATAAAACTTGAAATATTTAGTTTTTTATTTTATTTTGTTAAATATTATGCAATTTAATTTGATGAAATTATGATTTTTTTTTTTTTATGGTGAATTTATGTTTCTTGTTATCTTAAAATCCTTTTCATTTGAACTCGAGGAATAAAAATGTCCTTGATCTTTCTGAACTTCGACATATAAGTGGTCACTGTACTATTAAAACATACTGTAAGTTTCAGAACTCAAAACTTCCTCCTCACTGCGAAAAGAGCATTTGTTGAAGCTAAGCTGCCAAAACGACTCGTTCTCTACTTCCTCCACATTGTGATGTCACACCCGTAGCCCCACCCACTAGTGGTGAGCAGTGAGAGAGCCAATCATAACAGTGGCCATTTACTGTCAAGTCTTAAAGGAGAAGCAGCACCAAAACAGAGCGTTTCTGACAGAGGGTCAGAATGAGGGTGAAAAATTATTATGTTTTATAAATATATGACTGTTTTTTTTAGCAAAAATCTTTACTGATATTATAAGTTAACCTCAAGGAACATATTAAAATAATACATAAAGTCATATCATGACCCCGTTAAATACTTGAAATTTGTTTTGTTGACAAATACAATTATGCTTAGGCATCAGGGGCGCCGGAACCGGGGGAATGCATTAATAGTAGAACAGCATGGGAACTGACTGAAAAGGTCAATACTAGCCGCTTTGAGTCATTGCTTTCCTGTTCTTGATAGACACTATTGATCAATCTGACATCTCACTCTAAAAATCAATATCTCAGGCTAGCTCAGGCTTCAGCAACTTTAAATAAGTGACAGGCGCTGAAGAAACTCGCTTCGTAAAGCTTTGAAATCTCAACGTCTCACTTGTTTTGAACCAATGCTTCTGAATGTGTATCATACTGGCCAAGTCCTGTGGGTTCGCTAGCAAGTGTCGCCAGTGAGTGGCACCTTACCATGCCGAATCATTTACCAAAGCATTCCGAAATGCTTTGTGATGATCATTGTTGCCTCAAACATTATCACACCTAACTCAAAGGAACACTAATCTCACCCAGGGTGATTCAAAAAAACAGAACTTACAGAGAACAGCCAATAGCAAGTCCTCAGGCATTAACAACAACAGACATTAATGTATATTCCTGGTAAGGATTATAATTCAGTGTAGTTTTAGCACCTGATATTCATTTAAATAGGTAAACGTGCCATTTTGCCCTTTGCACAAAGAAAAGTGAAACAATGCAGATGTCTGATCGATCCATCTAACCAATGATCTACAAAAGCCCCAGAACATGAATAAAACAAGCTAGAAATGAATGAGAGTGGATGAGGGCACTGGCTGACTGTCACTGCCATTCTGTGTTGTCTGCAGACGTGTGTTGAACAATAAGGAGATGTTCCGGTATACACAAGTCCAGATGTTTATGCAAGTAGTTATAACTTGCATTGTATGACTTATATGATCGTCGTAGAATGACGATATGCTGTTTGCACAATGTTATCAAGCTTATCAAGTAAAATAACTGATTTTAAAACCCATTTGGGTTTCGTGTTATTCTTCTTTCAAGAGGGAAATCTGACTTAATTCACAGTAAGACAAGATTGATATCGAAGATCAGTCATAAAGTCAGCAGAATTACACAAAGTAGGATAATGAACAAATATTGCTTTGTATCCTATTATTGGGGATGAGGAAATGAATTTAACCCTTACCTCTTCAAGTCACACAATGTCGAATGCAATATGCCATTTTAAAAAAGGTATAAAACACATTGTGTAACGTTGTTGAATGCAAACACAAATAATAAAATGACTGTCAAACTATTACACATAAACAGACATATAAAAAAAGAGGGTCCCATACACAAGAACACACAGTTGAACCAATAAAGTGATCCAGAACTATCCAAAACTGAAGTAAGCTGCCTCAAAGGTTAGCCTGATCTCACATATAATTCAGCAAATGTGTGCTGATTTTTCTTTAGCCGAAATCGGTATACGCTGACCGAATTTGAAAACACTGCCCCCAGAGGCTAAAGCGGTAAGTGTTTCAGAACATATAAACAAGTGTGACATTCATTTATATCCAGGAGAGGTCACCAGAAGCCAATTGTAAAAAGAATATTTTTCAGCAGGGTGTAAACCAGTGAAGAGAAATGTTTATTTTATTTAATCTACCCCCCATCCCAAACCCAAATCTAATCATAACCATTAGTAGAGACAAAATGCAATGTTAGGGATCAAAATGCAACCTACTTATCACGCTTGTGATTGTTTATACATATGTGATTACTTCCTCGTTTGAATGGGGATTGAACTGTGGTCTCCCATGCAACTAACACAATGTGCTAACAGTCATGCCACGAGGGAAAGTAACTGTTGTTGAGCCCTTCCAAATATGTCCGATGAGAGGATAGGGCATGTCAGTGAGTCGGCATACTGTTGCCGATCCTAGGGTACTGGAACTTTCGGAAACAGCATGCCGACTTCCCGTGTGATCATGTTGCAAAGGTATGCATGAACTGTGCAATGACAAGGGTATAGCCAGTCTGATTTGACAATGTTGGAAGCTGGTCTGGTATAAATTGGCCATATTCATCTTTTTTTTATTATTATTATTATTTTTAATAAATTGGCCATATTGTCAGCAAAATGTTGTTGTGATGAGGTCACAACCAGCCCAATTTGCCCCCTCCATTTTTAAATGGATGAGCTGTTTCTTGATGGTAAAGGAAGAGCAGTCATCAAGTGTCCAGCATACATAGAAACTCATTTAATAATAAAAAGCATCTCAGGATGCATCACATGAAATTGTTTGAGAGAATGAATCGAGTACATTGTTTAACATTTTCTGGTGACTACATAATTCCCATACTTCCATTTGTGCCATTTCATAATTGCAGTGACTTTATTATAAAATTATACCAACAAAAAAAAAACTAATAATAAAAAGGTATCCAAACTTTTGACCTGTATGATGTACGTTGAGTTTTAACAGGAATTCCTCCAACTTGTTCAAAACCAAAATGACTATAACACAACTAACCACAGAATGTGTTAGAAAACTTCAACCCTTCCCATTTTTTTCAGAACTTAAATTTCCACATGAGGTCAGGAAAAGTTTCAAGAAAGGAAAAAGCTCATTTTGTTAAAACCCTTCCAAATTCACCCCTTTTATTTCAAATCTGTGGTTCACCAGGACTTAATGTCATGGGAATTGCTGGCCAGTATGTACATGATTTAATTTCAGATTATTTGCATCTAACAGCATTGTGCTAGGATCTGCTTGCTCTCGATAGAAGTATAACTTTTACAAAACGCAGCATTACGCAGTCAAATCCTCTTGACAGAGGGAAGCGAGCGGGCGAGTGAACTTGCCGTGGTGTACCACACGGCTCTGTGTTCCTTTTTCACTCACTCAAATAATTACAGCTCTCCTCTTGTGGGAGATGGAGCTATAATGGCATGTTCAGCCACTAAATGGAGCAAGACGTTTATCATGTCGCTTTAAAGACTCGCCATTTTTGTTTCAAAGTCAAAAACTCTGCTTGCCTAATATGTCCTTATGTCTTGTACTTCTGATGCCCCTCAGACCAATGCTTAAATATGATTAAGGGGGACCAACCAGACTCCTTGGTCTGACAAATTGATAAACAGTTACCCAGCCTAAAGATCTAAATGCCCCCTCCAAAGATCACATCCTTGTACCACTCCTGGTCCAATTAGTTAAAAGTCAGAGCAAAACTGCCTCAGAAAATTGAAGTTAGTTTTGAGATAAGCTCTAGAAGCATTTATTTGCAGATGACACTTGCTTGATATTTTGTTATCTAATCTTATGACATTCATACAGTTTAAGTGTGGCTTCATTTTTCATCTACCTTTTGAGGTCATTGTATTTCAGATGCATTCTATATTGTTTTGATAGCTCTAGAACTCCTACTGCTAATAAAATATCGTTATAAAGTCATTAGAATTTGTCTTTTTAATGTCTGGCAAATGCTTTAGTCCAACTGAAATCACACAGTCTGATTTTTGCGAAGACTAACAGACTTAGATAATGCAACTGTAGATTGACTTCATCCAACATGTACCGCAAACACCTTAATCGGACCACAACTGATCTCGAAGTTGTGTGCATTCGATTATGCATTGGGTCATATTTACTTGGACAGACAGATGAAGAATAGGGATGTCAGTTTTTAGATATTTTCATAATCGATCATAGTTGAAATTACCGATCAATCGTTAATGTTAATAATCGCAAAAAGCACGTGAAGGATAATATGTGCATGTAGCCTATTGTTTAAATATAAATTAATACACTTAAGAAATGCAAGTATTTGGAGTTCGCTAGCTCACTAGTTCGAATCCCAGGGCGTGCTGAGTGACTCCAGCCAGGTCTCCTAAGCAACCAAATTGGCCCGGTTGCTAGGGAGGGTAGAGTCACATGGGGCAACCTCCTCGTGGTCGCTATAATGTGGTTCGCTCTCGGTGGGGCGTGTGGAGAGTTGTGCGTGGATGCAGAGGTGGATGGCGTGAAGCCTCCACACGCGCTATGTCTCCGTGGCTACGCGCTCAACAAGCCACATGATAAGATGCGCAGGTTGGCGGTCTCAGACGTGGAGGCAGCTGGGATTCGTCCTCCGCCACCCGGATTGAGGCGAATCACTACGCGACCACGAGGACTTAGAAGCGCATTGGGCATTCCAAATTGGGTGAAAAAATTCAAGTATTGGCATTTTCCTCTTAAAATATTCTTAGTTCAGTGTATTTAAATACATTAAGGCTATGTTAAGTTCCAATTTGGTAACTGTTTAATTACTGTTAATGAAATACTGTTAGTAGTAACTTCTAATCTTAAGATACTTAAGATATATAATTTGCATACATACTAAAACTTCACGTTGTGGATCTTGGGATATATAGGATTTTTGGACTTTTTTTTTATTAAGTAAAATCATAACACGCTGCATAAACACAGTACATAACATAGGCTACTCTGGTGATGGTGTGATGTTAGCTGAATGTACCTTCATGCTTTCCCGGCGATCGCTGACACAATTATAAGCTGGGATGAAACAAGGAGATCAACAGTGCTTGCTTTCATGTTGTACTATAACACACTATCATGGTATGTGCAGAAAAGATTAATGTTCATTTATATTGAATCGCTCCAACACTGTTTACATTGAGCCCCGCTTCATCTGTCTGATCCGAGCGTCAGCTCTTTTCGTCTATGAACAGGATAATGACATGCAGGGTGACTGTATAGACAGCCTTATCAACATCTACTGTCATGATTACTGCGCATTTGTCCTGAAATAACTTAATCGACGATCGATAAGCTTAATCGATCAGATTATTAACAACAATTAATCGATTTTCGATTAATCATTAACATCCCTAATGAAGACTGTAGCTCAGCTAAGCAAAAACCTGCTGTAGCTCGATTATAACAGCACATGTAAACGTACTTATTGAAAATGGGTATTTTGAATATTTGTCAACAAAAACAACAAAAAACAACTAAAATAACTAAAACAAGGTATTTTATTTAAAACTAAACTAAATACAAAGAATTGCTATAAATGAGAGAAGTAATGACCATATGAAGTAAAAATACTTCATTACTTAAGTACAGTTTTAGAATATTTTTATTAATTCAAGTAAATATATTTGTTATTTTTTACTTTACGATGAAGAAAAAAACGTACACTTTTACTCCAATACTGTCTCCACAACCTTTCGTTACTTTCGCAAGTGAATATCGCAAAAAAATAACACGGTTGCAAATTTAAACTGCATGCAGCTCGGTAACAGTGATGTCCAATTCGCAAATAATCATCTGCGTTTTTTGATTCGATTCGATTCCTTTTCATAAGCTCTCCATTCGATTCAATATCAATTCATATGGGTATATTTAAGTTAGAATGTCCCTTTTGCTTACATATGAAAGAAATTATCTTCCAGATAATGCTGTTAATTACACTGGAAATATTATGAAAATATTAGTTTTTCATCATTTTGGTCACATTTTAGCTAAACAAATCCATGTATTATATAAATACATGTGATAATATATTGCATATATTATAGGTTGTTACATGTTTATTGTTTACATGCATAATTTGTATTATTTGCAAGTATTTAAATGTATTTGTTGAACATGTGCTAAAAACCGGTACTGTCTCTTTAAGAAAACCGGCATTTCTGCAAAGAGCGTTTGTAGATGATCGCATATTAACAAGAGAGAGCTCAATTTATTATTGTTTTTATCAACAACTGACTGTAAAGAACAGAAAGGGTATTAAAGAGACATTATTCAATGATAAATGGATTGCGTGGTTCTCGTCTTTGGACACAAGTCAAACCGAACTTTGACTCTCAACACTGTGCTGAACTTCTTCACCACTATACTACACAAATATACTAAATCTGAACATTTACCAGCCAGTGGCTAATCAGACATTTTTAGTCGCAGATCACAAAATTTCATTGAAATGGAGGGTTGTGCATGGAGTAAAAGATCGATCTTGAGATTTAAGAAACAATATCGAGATTGTTCAAATGAAGATCATGATGCATCGGAAAATCGATATTTTTACCCAAGTACATTTAATACGAGTTACTTTAATACTTTTACTTAAGTATTTTTCTTATGAGTTACTTTAAGGTTTTAATTTAAGGTCTCTTTAATTTTACTCAAGTATAACAATGAGTACTTTTTGCAACACTGGTATCGATTGTTTGCAAGTTAGTCCCAACAGAATAAGAACGCCTACCTTTAGTCTCCAAGAAAACAAAAAACAAACAAGTATTATATTTTTGAATTGAGTCATGATTCGTCAAATGTGATACTCTAACATGAACCCCACTAAATAGTAGACTACAGAGTGTTTTACTGTAGCATGCAGTGTGCATGCAGAATGTATTTTTAATTGAATCAGTCTTCTGCAAACCCAAGCACAGTGCATGGCAGACCAAAATCCAAGACACAAAGTCCAACAAACATTTCTTGAAGTGTCCGATATAGATTTGTGTCAATGGAAAGCCCTGGAAAAGTGCGTTTAAAAACAATGGTCGACCGATATGTGTTTTCCAATGGCCGATGCCGCTATCTAGAGAGCAGGATGGCCGATGGCCGATAGACTTAACACAATTACATACTGATTTGCAAACAGAAAATCAGATGTAGACAAAATTTCTAAAGTGAAACGAACACATATTTTATGCGTTATTTACTCAAATTGGCATAAACAAAAAGATGGCACTAAACTTTATAAACATGTTTCGAGAACCCTGCGTTCTGTTCTACACTGTCTGCTTCAAGTCTGAGTCTTTTTATGTGCAGGTGGTGCAAGTGTGTAAATCAGGGTGGAGATAGAAAGGAATCAGGCAGTACACAAAGGTGTGCTTCACCTAAATTATACCCACCTGAGCAATTTTTTCCTTTACTCACCTTTTCTCAAATCAGACTAACACGGCAAAGCTTAAGAGACCAATTAAATAAGATCACTTTAATAATAAAGAGCTTCAGATGTGTCTGCCTATACTTGAATGATCCAAAACACCTTTTCCATTTGGTGAAAAGCCTCTCACATCTGGAATCTCTCTGATTGCCCCCCTGTGGGTGCGCTTGCTCCCGTTACAGACACTGGCAACAAAAATGCCAATACCATAACTGCTGCGCTCTATAATTTCTACCCCGTTAAATTACCCTTCAACCACAAAGATTTCCCATCATGTGTTTCCAGAAAGCTGTCAAACGTTCAAGCTAAACACATCAAAGACACACTGCAGACACAGCTGTGCCTAAAGAGAGCCCCGTATGCCCTTTAAGCTAGAAAACTGACACTTACACTTTAAACTACTTCAATTCTTCAGCATTGACAAAGGGGTAACAGCTCAGCAGTACTGCATGTTAGTAATCAGATCTATTCATTGCACCGCAAAAATCATTTTCTGAGGGGCAGTTTACAGCAAATGTGTTTTTGCATCCCTCTGCACTGTGTTTCAAGTGTATTCCTATGTAAACATTCGCTAAATGAACATCTTGGACCATTGCGCCGTATCGAGTTAGGGGCCGTTCACACCAAAGCCTTTTTGTGTACATCCATGCTGGGTTTAAGTGGTGTTTCTTTATAAAGTAAATACGCTAGACAGACGGACCGCTGCGGCACATCCCTCGCAAGAGTGCCACATTTTCAAGACACGTGTTGAGTTAGTGGCCGTTCACACTGAACTCATTTCTGCATCCAACGCAGTTTTTCGATTGCTTTCATGTGCAAAAATGCGCTAGATGGATGTCTTGACCATCATGCAGCATCTTGCTATTTTTTCAACATCTCGTGCAGGTTTTCAATGGTTTTCCTACATAAATGTGCAAGACAGGCGTCTTTGACTGTCACGCTCCACTGTTTCTTTTAGCATCTCACGCAGGACTGCCACGTTTTATAAAACATCTGCACTGTTTTTCTTTTTCATTTTTTTTTTAATCCCATTTTCTCCCAGTTTGGAATGCCCAATTCCCACTACTTAGTAGGTCCTCGTGGTGGCGCTGTTACTCACCTCAATCCAGGTGGTGGAGGACAAGTCTCAGTTGCCTCCACTTCTGAGACCGTCAATCTGGGCATCTTATCACGTGGCTCGTTGTGCATGACACCGCGGAGACTCACAGTATGTGGAGACTCATGCTACTCTCCGCGATCCACGCACAACACATCACGCCCCACTGAGAGCAAGAACCCCTAATTGCGACCACGAGGAGGTTACCCCAAGTGAATCTACCCTCCCTAGCATCCGGGCCAATTTGGTTGCTTAGGAGACCTGACTGGAGTCACTCAGCACACCCTTGATTCGAACTCGCGACTCCAGGGGTGGTAGTCAGCGTCAATAATCGCTGAGCTACCCAGGCCCCCAATCTGCACTGTTTTTCAATTGTTTTCCTATGACGTGTCTCGCTGTTACTTTAGCTCTTTGCGCAGTAACGCCCCATTTTTCAGATGCCATGTCGAGTTTGGGGCCGTTCATACTAAACCTGTTTTGCCTCAGCATGCGCTCTTTTTCAATTGTTTTTCTTATGTAAACACGCGCTTTGACCATCGCACCACATCTCCCTGTTTTTCGGCATCTCGCGTAGGAGCGCCACATTTTTTTTAGACGCTGTGACGAGTTAGGGGCCATTCACACTGAACGTGTTTTTGTAACTATACGTGCTTCTTTTTAATGGTTTTCCTATGTAAATGTGCTGGACGGGCGTCTTTGACCATTGTGCGTCACTGTTTCTTTTAGTGTCTCGCTCAGGAGCGGCATATTTTTAACCGCCATAGCGAGTTAGGGGCCATTCACGGCGAACACATTTTTGTGTCTGTCTGCACTGTTTTGCAACTGTTTTCCCATGTAAATGTGCTAAGTGGGTGTCTTTGACCGTACCAGGTTTTTTAGCATCTCGCACAGGAGTGTAATGTTTTTTTAGACAGCGTGTCAAGTTGGGGGCCGTTCACACAGAGCGTGTTTTTGCATCCATCTGCACAGTTTTGCAACTGTTAAAAACATGTCTCAAGACATCCGAGTTCTGCTCTGTTCGTGGCACAGCGTCTCTTTTTTAGCATTTGTCAACTTTCTAGTTAAAATATCTGAACACCCTTAAAAAAAGATTACTTGAGAAGCAAAATTGCACAATACATTAATATTTGTTTTCAGAGAATATATCTTGAATTATGTTTATTGTTCTTAATCGCAAAAATTTAGTGAGGTTTATGCTTAAACTGATGCAACATACCAAAAACAAACCACATATATCATTGTGTATGGTACCTTACAGAAGTAGGTGATAATTATTTAATCGCTCAGTGTGGACAAGATGCTATATTGCTAGTTTTCAGTAGTCAGAATTAATAAGTTGAAAGCACCCACAGCTTTTGGCTTACATGAAGATTTGAAATGTCAGCTAGACAACTGCAGTACAACCCATAATTCTGGATTTTAAAAGACCCCAGAGAGAATGTAAAGAGACATTAGTCTGAGATGTACACAAGGGTATCCTATTGAGTTTCGACTGATGAGGTGCAGAAACAGGGAGAGGATGTGTGTGTGTGTGTGTGTGTGTGTGTGTGTGTGTGTGTGTGTGTGTGTGTGTGTGTGTGTGTGTGAGAGAGAGAGAGAGAAAGAGAGAGAGGATGTGTGAGAGAGAGAGAGAGAGAGAGAGAGAGGATGTGAGAGAGAGAACGAGAGAGATGATGTGTGTGAGAGAGAGAGAGAGAGGATGTGAGAGAGCGAGAGAGAGAGAGAGAGAGAGAGAGAGAGAGAGAGAGAGAGAGAGAGAGAGAGAGGGAGGGCTGGTCTTTAACGGTCTGTGGTTTTCCACCATAGTCAAGACCTTTTTAATGAGCTTGGTTGCTTGCGGCTGCAGTTGAGGCAAAACTGAGAGACAGAAGGCTGATGGGATGGGGGGGTGTAAACATGAAAGGAGAGATAAACTGAACTATTGAAACTGCAGCATTAGCAGCCTACATTCAAAGAAGCACTGTAAAAGCATAGAAATGTCTGTTTCTTGAATGTGAACCCTGTAAGAAATGTTAAAGTCTAAGCAAAGTCTTCTTTTCAAGGGTTGTGAATTTAGATATTATTAGAATCTGGCAAATATTTATCTAGGTTCAATACAAGTTAAGCTCAACTGACAGAATGTGTGGCAAAATGTTGATTACCACAAAAAATATTTGAAAAACTGTGGTTACAGGAAACCACTTACAACGGAAGTGAATGGGGGTCGGTCAATAAACATTAAAATATACACTGTTTCAAAATTATAGCCTGAAGACGTAAACATTTTGAGTGTTAACATAATTTTAGTGTTAAAATCGCTTACTCACCTTATCTATGTAAAGTTATATCCAATATTAGAAATTTGTAGCCATGACGACATAACTCTAAATGAACCCTAAAAGTGATTTTGTCACACTAAAATCATTTTAACATGTAAAATGTTAACATCTTGCAGTGTGTATTTTAATGTTGATGGACTGGCCCCAAACACAGTTTTAGCTTTATTTTTTAATTTTTTTAATAAATGAGTACATTTGTATTTTAGGGCTGTCGTTTTTACTCGTTAGTTGAGAGCAGTATAATGTGTTAAAAAAAACGACACAATAAATCATGTCCCTGGACTGAAATAAAGAATACTCAAGCAATTCAAGCTTGAAGCACCACCTGTTTTCAGCAGGGGGCAGTAAATGATACTCCAGCTGTACAGACAACAAACCACACTCATTTTGTATTGTCTTATCAATGCTTTACTCGTCTGCCACAATAATATAATGCAGTTTAATTATCCGAAATATTATTTTATAATATATATTTATAATTAAAATATGTATAATTATTTAATTATACACTGAATTATTATTATAAGAGTGCCTTCCTCAGCAAATATTTTTATATGAGATTAATTGCAATTCATTCGATTAATTAATCGGGAAATCATGTAATTAATTCAATTAGAATGTTTAAATCAATTGATAGCCCTAATTTTTTTGGTAATCAACATTATGTAACAAGTGCTGTCGATTGAGCATAACTTGTATTGAACCAGGAACACTCCTTAAAGCCAAATAAATAAAAAATTGATCATGTTTTTGTAATTTTAATTGCTCTAGAACATGCACAATATTGACACAAACAGTGTCTTAATGTTTCTAAATTAGGCTTCATTTTCTTTCTTTTTTTTCTCCCCAATTTGGAATGCCCAATTCCCAATGTGCTCTAAGTCCTCGTGGTGGTGTAGTTACTCGCCTCAATCCGGGTGGCGGAGGACGAATCTCAGATACCTCCACGTCTGAGGCCGTCAATCCGCGCATCTTACCACGTGGCTTGTTGAGCACGTTACCACGGAGCAAAGCGTATGTGGAGGCTTCACGCTATTCTCCGTGGCATCCACGCACAACTCACCAAGCGCCCCACCGAGAGCGAGAACCACATTATAGCGACCACGAAGAGGTTACCCCATGTGACTCTACCCTCCCTAGCAACCGGGCCAATTTGGTTGCTTAGGAGACCTGGCTGGAGTCACTCAGCACACCCTGGATTAAAAATCACAACTCCAGGGGTGATAGTCAGCGTCAATACTCGCTGAGCTACCCAGGCCACCCTCATTTTCTTTCTTGAAGCAAAATATATTTACTGTTTTGAATAAAAATTACTCAATTTATTGCTTTTAATTTGGGGGTGAAATATGACCTGACATTTCTTTGTGAGATTCACTTAATGCATTTTAAATCAATTTTGGAAACCTTACGAAATTGACAAAACTCAAGTTGCAAATCTGCAATTTAGTCAAATCCTAAGTTTACATTTCTCAAATCAAATCACTATTATTGTCACACAGCCACACAAGTGCAATGGTGTGTGAAATTCTTGGGTGCAGTTCCGATCAACATAGCAGTCCTGACAGTGATGAGACATATACCAATTTACAATAACATCAAATTAACACAGCACACTTTAAAGTCTAATATACACATAATTACACACAACAATATACAAATAATAACATACACTGTACAGTATACAATACACACAATATAGATACACATTATTTAATAAAAAAGTACATATAGTAGTATATATAGAATGTACAGTGGGTTGTATTGTACTGTTTTGACATTCAGGCTGTCGGTTGATAGTAAGTTGTTAAGAGAGAATATAATATAATAATAATATAATTTATGACAGTCCGGTGTGAGATATAAGAGTAAGAGTAATAAGGTGCAGTGCTGATGTATTTTGATAGTGGGAAATCAAGAGTTCAAAAGTCTGATTGCTTGGGGGAAGAAACTATCATGGAGTCGGCTGGTGCGGGTCCTGATGCTGCGATATCGCCTGCCTGATGGTAGCAGTGAGAGCAGCCCATGGCTCGGGTGGCTGGAGTCTCTGATGATCCTCCGAGCTTTTTTCACACACCGCCTGGTATATATGTCCTGGAGGGAGGGAAGCTCACCTCCGATGATGTGTCTGGCAGTTCGCACCACCCTTTGCAGTGCTTTGCGGTTGTGGGCGGTGCTATTGCCGTACCAGGCGGAGATGCAACCAGTCAGGATGCTCTCTACAGTGCAGGTGTAAAACCATGTGAGTATGTGGCGGTTCATTCCAAACTTCCTCAGCCATCTCAGGAAGAAGAGGCGCTGATGAGCCTTCTTCACAACGACTTCAATGTGGATGGACCATGTGAGTTCCTCAGTGATGTGGACACCCAGGAACTTGAAGCTGCTGACTCTCTCCACTGGTGCTCCATTGATGGTGATGGGACTGTGTTCTCTGTCTTTTCTCCTGAAGTCCACCACAAGCTCCTTTGTTTTACTGACGTTGAGGGAGAGGTTGTGCTCCTGACACCAGTGTGTCAGAGTGTGCACCTCCTCTCTGTAGGCCGTTTCATCATTGTCAGTGATCAGACCTACCACCGTCGTGTCATCAGCAAACTTAATGATGGCATTGGAGCTGTGTGTTGCCACATAGTCATGTGTGTACAAGGAATACAAGAGTGGGCTGAGAACACAGCTGGCGTCTGCTTGACAGGAAGTCCAGGATCCAGCTGCACAGCGAGCTGTTTAAGCCCAGAGCCCGGAGTTTCTCATCTAGTCTGGAGGGCTCTATGGTGTTGAATGCTGAGCTGTAGTCTACAAACAGCACTCACATAAGTGTTCTTTTTTTCCATGTGGGAGAGAGCAGTGTGTATTGCAGATGCAATGGCATCATCAGTGGAGCGGTTGTTGCGGTAAGCAAACTGCAATGGGTCTAGTGAGAGAGGCAGCACAGAGCAGATGTAATCTCTGATTAGTTTCTCAAAGCATTTGCTGATGATGGGGGTCAGAGCAACAGGACACCAGTCATTTAAGCAAGTGATTTTTGATTGCTTTGGAACAGGCACAATGGTGGATGTTTTAAAGCATGTGGGGACTACAGACAAAGAGAGGGAAAGGTTGAAAATGTCCGTAAAAACACCAGCCAGCTGGTTCGCGCACGCTCTGATGACGCGGCCCGGAAAGCCGTCTGGACCCGCGGCTTTGTGGATATTCACCCATCGGAAGGATCGGGTTACATCCGCTACAGAGACGGAGAGTGAACTAACCTCTGTAGCTTCGGCCGCGAGAGCTCTCTCTGCGAGGGCGGTGTTATTTCCCTCAAAACCAGCATAAAAAGTATTTAGCTCATCCGGGAGAGAGGCAGCGGCGTTCATGGCAGAGTTTTTATTCCCTTTAAAGTCCGTGATGATGTTAATTCCCTGCCACATGCTTCTAGAGTTGGTGGTGTTAAACTGTCCTTCAATCTTGTCCCTGTACTGGCGTTTTGCTGATCTGTTTTTCGGAGGGCATAACTGGCTTGTTTATGCTCCTCCGCGTTCCCGGAATTGAAAGCGGAGGTCCGCACATTAAGTGCCGCGTGAACATCGCTATTTATCCATGGCTTCTGGTTTGGATAGATCCGTGTTGTTCTGGTCGGAACAACGTCCTCTATGCACTTTCTGATGAAACACATTACACTATCAGCGTAACGCTCGATGTCGTCATCAGAGGCGGACCGGAACATCTCCCAGTCCGTGTGATCAAAACAATCCTGTAGCGTAGAGTCTGACTGGTCCGACCAGCACTGGATCATTCTGAGGGTGGGTGCTTCCTGTTTCAGTTTCTGCCTGTAAGCGGGCAGAAGCAGAATGGAAGAGTGGTCCGATTTGCCAAATGGTGGGCGGGGGAGGGATTTGTAGCCATCCCGGAAGGGAGAGTAGCAATGGTCCAAAACCCAGTCCCATCGTGTGTTGAAACTAATGTGCTGGTGGTATTTTGTGGTTTTGAACCAATATAAAAGGGCATTTCTTTGAGCTGAGTGTGAAAATGCAGAGTAATTTGTAATTACTTTATAAATTGTAAATTCTTTATAAGTACATGACAGCTAGAATAGTCCAGTAAGTTGTTCTTAATAAAGCAATTAACAATGAAATCAGCGGATCAGCGAGCTCTTTTGAAGAAACCAAAAATCCCAGAACACAAACTGACTGACCTCTCGCCATTTTACTTTCCACAGATACAATGAAAGCCATCTTCCAAAACACTGTTTAAACATTCAGCGACAGCCAAAGCCATCCACCTGCATGCAGAAGTGTTCATTCACTGTCACACACACACACACACACACAGAGCTGCTGAATGAAGATTTAATCCAGCTCTGCAGCATGTGGGCTTCTTTAAACAGCGCTAATGTACTGTTACATAAACACCATTTAAAGGCAGCTGTATTTGGGGCATTGACAGAATGATGATTTGGGTTTTTTGTTGAAAGGCATGTGCATGTGTGTGTAAACTGGAAAAGGGAGCAAGCAAGCACTGTAGTCACAGTGATTTGGCTTCTAGAATATGCAGCAAATGTGCACAATTGGTATGACCACAGTCTTGGAAGCTAGTATGAATATTTCAGTTTTAGATCATGTTTTTATAAGACAGGATATTGTATTGCAGCCAAAATGTTTAAAAAGTGCATCTTCCAAATACAAGTGTGTGTAGTGTAAGTGCACACTACTCGTGCTTGTGGTGATCAAGTACTAATCATACTCACGGTGCTACTATTTTCTGTCTTGATTATCTGTTTCCACAATTAATTTAGCATATTCCCTATTATGGCATAATTCCAAACCAACCTTATTTTTGCGTGGCTTGTTGTACGTATTGTGGCAGTTTCCTGAAATGAACACTAGAGGCGCTACAACAACAACGACTTTTATTCACTTTCACACAAATCACGAGTAAAATGCAAATGGTCAGTTCATGAACACTTTTCTCCCTGTTCCTCACACAATGCTATAATATAACATCTAAACACTTATTACAGTGCATGACTTGTTCGAGCTTGATCAATTTGATGTGGTAGCTCAACTGATGAATGAGTCTTGAAAAGCACTTAAGTCGACACGTGAGCCGAAAGTGGCATTGAAGCAACCTCATTAGTCGAAACCTTAAAAACCTCATCTGTTTGGGAGAACAGTTAACTCGCTTTTAGCGCCACACAGTGGACATTTCACTTCAGAGCTGCCACGTTACGTGTAATGAACTATGTAATATCATTTTTGCAAAAATGTTGCAAATCACTTAATTTTAATGAGATCAGGCTGCTCCAAACGGTGATGAAATTGTCTTTTATTGACACCTTTCATCAACAGTGTCTCATTTTATTAACCCTTATGCAGTGTTCATCATTAAATCATCTTCCAGTTGATCCCGGTCAAAAGTGACCGAAAACAATAAACGTGTAATTTCTTTAATTGTTATGAAAGAAATATAACAACTCTAAATTAAATCATGTAAAAAGCATTTTGGTTGGGTTTTGGGGTATTTAGATTTATACATTTTTTTAATTTACTAATTTATTTACCTAGATTACCTTGAAATTGATCTTGAAAATGTACCTTTTGTTTTACTTTTTTAATGAATATTTTCTCAAACACTGAACCAATCCTCATAAATTATACACCATTTGAAAGCTTAAAGTCTCAAAAATAAAAACCAGATGAAATTCAAAGTATAAACATTAGATGGCTGCAGAGAGCTACTTATTCATCCCTGGTTGAAGAGAAGATGATTTCTAGATTTTGTCACAAGTTCTGCATTTAGATATACATATATTTTTAAACATTATCTACTTTAAGACTACTTTTATCAAAGTTTAGCATTTTGTTTGATTTGTTTGAGGTTATTTTTGTCAGTTTTGCATACCTGAAATGAGTAGAATAACAAGTAACAACCTAATTTATCCATGGTTCTAACAAGATGAATGTGTGTGTGTGTGTGTGTCATCATGCCATCCAGGTTGCTGGACTACTGTGTGCACTGTTATTTCCTTCTTCCTAATATATTAACAATTTCTTCATGTGCAAATCAATAACTAAAATTTGATGACTAAACAAACAGAAATCAGAAGAAACTGCTACGTATCTACTATTTCAAATACAATATAATTTTTTTAGATTATTTTTTACAAAGTTAAAGTTTTGTGTGAAATTGAGTAAATATAGTGCTAAATAAGAGTGTATACATTTTTTAGCAATTTTATGTATATGTAATTTACTATATTAAATTGTGTGATGTATCGGCCACCTGCTCTCTGGATATCGGCATCGGTCATTAAAAAACCCATATCGGTCGATCACTACTCTTGATGTTTGGTAGTCTCACCCCTACATGTCTTTGTGTGTTTTTTTCTGCATTGTGTCTGTTTTTCAGATTTTATATAATAAATAATAATAAAAAAATCTCTGATTTTTAGTGTTTCCCATTCATTTCCTATGGCGGTCACTTTTGACCGGGAACAGTACAAGTGTAACTTTATTTCTCTTACACTGATTGAATCAACTCCAATTTCTTTGTGTGTGTTCAGATATCAAATGGACAAAAAGTCACCAAGTCTCGTTGAAGACAGATAAAGGAAACCAATTTTGAAGAAACAAAATTGATTTTGGTCAAAAATGACCGAATAGTGCATGAAGGTTAAAGCAATAAAATCACAATTCCCTTGTTCTTAATAGAGAAAACTGTTAGATATGTAAGACTGAACATCAGATTAACATGGCATGAAGAGTAGCTACTTTTACACACTTGCAATGTCTGCAATAACACTTTATCAATGACTGCAAACCAACATTTGGTCTTAAATTACTTCAATTTTATTTTTTATAAATTGTACTAGTTTGTTTTATCTTTAAGTATTATCTATAGCAAAACAATAACAATTACACAAATCAGGATTACAAACTGTATACAACTGTGTTCCAAATTTTACTATCAGGGCTACAAACAACATAAAAAATACATTGGGGAAAGAAAAAAGAAAAAACACGGCTCATTAAATATTTAGTTTGACCTCCTTAGGCTGACAATCAACATTTTCTGAAGGTTGAGCATCTCTTGACCATTTGTTAAGAAAGGAAAAACACTGACTTGATTTGGAAAAATTTCAAGACCTATTTTGTACCCAATTCTTGGAAATGACCCTCTGTTCATCTCATTCAACAGTCTAGTGCAAAACAAGCTGCCAAAATACTACAGCTTTCAATAATACAGCAAGGATTTTCAATGTATAAAAAAAAACAACTCTGAGATAGACTGGAACTCACTTTGGACCAAAACCAAAAGCACTTGTACTGCAAATGCACCATAATTCATGTACAAATCAGCACAGCTGTGCAATGACTGGGCACTTTTGAGCTCAGTTGGATTTGGCTAGCTCTGCCCATCAAATCATTATATGAATTAAAGCATGTGTCAACATGTCTACACAAGCAGCCTCAGTTTTACTTCAACACAATACTTTAAAAGCAGTCAAAAAACTTTGAAGCCATGAGAACATGCGGTGAACCTAAAGAGCAGATGTACCACCTAAAGTAAATACAAATACACCTGTGAGCCTCTAGCATTCAGTTCATAAGCTCATAAGTGGTCAAACAAAACAATTCAAAACAATTATGGCTGCATTTTTTATAGAAGTCCATGCTTATAAAACCAATTCACCACATTAACACCCTTGAACTGTTCAATGGGTTCTTGATAGTTGACAATGGGACTGTAGTAAACCACATGTATGCCAACTCTGGTGCAGATGGGCCCACAAAAAAAAAACAAATGAACAAAACCTAGGACTAATGCACAAAGTTCTTTAATCCAAAGGTGCAGAAATGAAAAGGAGTATGGGGATCTCTAAGCCATAAGCCAAGAAATCATAATAATAGTAGCAGTTGGCGAAATTAAGAAATCGTACGAGTTAGCCTCATACAAAATTGTACGTCTTTTACTCCCATAGAGAAAAATAAATGAACCAATGATCAATGTTACTACGATTTCTTGAAGTTCAAACCCAAACCCAAAAACTCACCACGATTTTAATAGGTAAATAACTTGTGTACCACAAAAGAAAACATCAGGGTTTGGAACAGTAGTGTCGTTTAAGTGCATATGTTAGCATACGGCGTATTTTGCGTATGCTCACCTAAAATGAGTAATGATACGGATTAAGCACCATCAGAACAACAAAGCTGGCTTTCGACCCACAACTTTTTAAACTACTGAGGCGATGTGGATTCTCTTTAAGCGTACGGAGTGGCAGAAGTGCTAAGGCATGGGAAATATAGACAGTCTGATTCAGCTGAACAACCAATCAGAACATTAGTTTCAGCCGGGATAGGCTATTTTCCAACCAATCATATTCTCGGTTTCAGGACAAGGGGCGGGACATTTCTGGCATTTACAGTGAAATGCTGATGTGTGAACAGTGCAAGTCATAATTAATATGCATTGTAAATATACTTTGCTGCCAAATGCAAACAGATATAACATATTTATGCATTTAAACACTTATGCTATTAAACTGTTAAAATATTGACAGCACCGACATGAGTCGGCATGTTGTTTCCGAGAGTTCCAGTACCCTAGGATCTACAACATTATGCCGACTTACTGACAAGCGGCATCTCGTATTAGACATTTTTGCATCTGCTCCAATGATTTTACCTTCTTGTGGTGTGACTGGAAGTGCATTCCGTCAGCAGTATGGGAGACCCGATATCAGATCCCACATTGAAACCAGAAAGTGATCGCGTTCACCAGACGTAGACCGATATATCGGTTTTACCGATTAATCTGTGCAGATAGGTGCTTTTTGGAACTATCAGTTATCGGCAAAAATCTATGCCGATAGTTACCACTAGATTTAATTTAGTGAATGTAGGCTATAAAAAGCTTAATTTGGTAAATACTTAAATTTAGAGGATTGAATTGGAGCCAACTCTCCGTCATTTCAAAATAAGTGTATTGTTTATAGTTAAAAGTCTTGTTATGCACCAAATCTTTATTTTTTTCTGGTTAATATTGGGATTTTGGTTGCACAATAAACTGCATCTGGGATTTTATTCATGTTGGGCTCTTGTAGGCTCAATGTTTGTGCCCGCCATAGTAAGGAAATACTTTTTTTTTTATTTTTGTTTTTTTTTTACATTCTATAAATTCTATAAATCAATTTTAAAAACTGTCGGTCGATTAATCGGTTTTCTGCATTTTTCACCACCTTAGTTATCAGTATTGGCAAAATCCACTATCGGTCGACTTCTAACGTTCACATGATTGGTGACGGCCACGATTTGGAGGTTGCATTTTCCCTATTACGTTACATTTTCACTCCACATATGGTTAAGGAATAGGTTAGATGTTTGGGTTAAAGGTTCAGTTTATTAAATATGCATTCCTCTTCACTGTATTACAACCTGTACAGCTGAAAACAACTCACGTTTAGCGCCCCTCTGTGGACATTCCACCCGGAAAATGGAGCTCGCACGTGCACATAAGCCCACCAACGGTTACCGTTTTGGCCACTAGGAGCAGTGTTTCGAATTTTGGTAAGCACAGACTGATTTTAGCAAAAGTCAACCTACTGTTTCTGATTTCACTGTGAAGTCGGCCAAGTTAACAGAGCTGTCCTGTAATTATATCTAATGTACTTTTTGATGCTTGATACATTTACAGTATTTATCCCCCACTACACCACTGGTTTGGAACAAAACTGATTAAGATCAATTTGTGCTTTTGTTGTTTGCTTTCTCTCTAATTCTGACTGTATTTGAATCTACCATTGCTAATATCGCTTGTACAAAAAGAGCACACAGAACAACAAAACTGTTGGTGGCTGGTTGGTTGACGTGGGTTAAAAATTGTCTTATCTTGATTAATTCCTCCCTTCCTTGTCCTACCTAGGGAATCTTTCCCTGTCATTATCGCCTTTGGTTTGCTCATTGTGGGTTTGTAAGGCACTTTGTAAAGCTGCTTTGGAACAATGCGTGTTGTGAAAAGCACCACACAGCAGTCAACAGAGATTCAGTCTCAGTTTGTAGGAGGAAACATTAATATTTGGGATTATTTTACAGTCAACTGCACAGAAACAACTGAAGTGGTTGGTAACTTGATATGTGGTTTGTAACATCACCCCGAGCCGCGATAAGAATATTACGAATGAGAGTTTGTTATGTGTAAACAGTAGTAGCACTGTTAGGAGACAGCATAAGATATTTTTCAAGGTATAATAAATCTAAAAACACATTTAATTTGAAGTGCTACTACCATTTTAAACAATCACAATTCTTGTCTGGTGAACGAAAAAACGACTTTAGATTTCAATCGGGTTAATGCATGTTCATGACGTATACATAATCAGGCCCCAAACTCACAACTAGCATGCCTGTTAATACTTCTGTTGATTCACTCATCTGATTGTACTCAACAACATTAGTCTTAAAGGAAGGAGGAAGGAACTGTGTTGTTGAAGATCAAAAGGGTCAATTGTTTTCATGAGAGCATGTCTCGTCTCACAAAGACACTTTTGTTTCATATGAACTCCAGCTCGTCTCTGCTCTGACGGGCTGATGAGATTAAATTCTAGAATCAAAATCCATCCCGTCACCTGTCGTTAACATAGGCACCAAAATCTCCTACTTCTACACAGTTACCAACTGGGTTTAGATCAGGAAAGTGGCTCATTACATGTATTAACTCTCTTTTTACATGTGGTGCTAAAATAGAGTTGAATGTTCTCCCAAACAGATGAGGTTTTTAAGATTAATGCATGAGTTTTAAATCAACAAAACCTACCTCCCTACCCAAAACCTAACCGATAGAGTCAGAAAAAGCATGAAAAATGCAATTACTGAAACAACCACGTCATTTTGTACCCCCGGTTCTTTGAATCGCAAGTGTAACGCTCTATCAGGCATCCACACACAACTCACCACGTGCCCCACCGAGAGTGAACCACATTATAGCGACCATGAGGAGGTCACCCCATGTGACTCTACCCTCCCTAGCAACCAGGCCAATATGGTTGCATAGGAGACCTGGCTGGAGTCACTCAGCACGCCCTGGATGCGAACTCACGACTCCAGTGGTGGTAGTCAGAGTCTTTACTCGCTGAGCTACCCAGACCCCCGGAAGACTGTGACCTTAAAATATCTGTGTTTGGGATACTTTACAGTAGTTTAATATGCTTTTCATTCCGGTTCCAACATCGAAGCATGTTATAAGTGAACTGAACTACTGGACATCAACATCTAAGATGTAGTTTATTTGGAACACTCACATAGGCTATTGCGTGCTGCTCTGAGAGCTGAAATCTGCAGTGCATCATCAGCCAGTGCATGCTATGCTATGCGTGTGTGTGTGTGAGACACAACAGAAAATCGCTCATTGACTGAAGAGCACTTCACATGCAAACTATATATTTCTTTATTAAAATCAGCCATTTGAGATTCACAAAGCTATCGTATGTCTACAAGAGACTTTAAATAAAATACACGAGTCATATGGAATACTTTACTGGTGCTTGTATGGTTCTTTGATGCCATTTTTGGAGCTTGACGGTAACGGCCCCCACTAACAGAGTATCGAATTTGGATCGGGCTCTTTGGATTGATACCCGATCTGGTTAAAAAGGACAGTATCGGAGCCAATACCAGTCCAGGTATCGGAGTGGTGCATCCTGACAATAGTTTAAATCTTAAGTAGTCATACAATATCTTTATGTGAGATACAGAGTGAAAATCATCTCATTTATTGATAATCTTTCACTCCTCTGAATCTTGTGTCCAGCCAGTGTTTGCACACATTCAAAAATGTGGTGTCAGTAGTATTCTGTAAAAATGTTATTATATTTTTGAGCAAATTATCCCATTAACTAGCTTGTGGATTTCACAACCTTTTCTTTTAGGCCAAAGTAAAAATCTCTCTTATTTTCCTCAGCATCATAGTGGAGCGTTCATTTATCAAGCTGAGGCACTTGTTTCCCATGGCAGCACAGCAGGATATCAGAGCACAGCGTGTGAATTTAGTGCGCTCTTAAGACAGTGATGAACAGTACTACTGCTATGAACATCAGAATCACCTCCAACACAACACAAACACACTTATGACACACAAGACAAGGAATGAAGCCCCACACGTCTGTGAGAGTTCTCAGGACCCAGATTGGCCTTATTTTATATAAAACTGCACCAAACATGCAGCTAGAGCCATTGCTGTTTGATTTTACATCCATCTCAACCAGCGATCCCCAAACCTTATTCACCACGATACATAGAGTCACCATCACCTACTTCATGACAAAAATTAGGGCTGGGTATGGATACAGGTTTCCTGATTTGATTTGATTCCGATTCACAAGCTCTCGATTCGATTCCAATACGATTTCATTCAATTCCGATTCATTTGGGTATATTTCAGAAGAAATGTCCATTTGGCTAACATATGAAAGAAATTCTCTCTCAGGTCACGTCTGTTCTAATCCGTTTAAGTTTGAAACCTCTGTGACATCATTGTTTTCCAATGCATGTGGTTATAGAGAGCATTTTTAAAAGTCTCCATTTTCCTTGGAGGTTTTAGTGTGGTTGAGAGGCGTGAACGTAACAAAATCAATGAGTTTTCACACGTAAACGTATTATTGTGGACGTAGCCTTAGTTAATGCTGTAAATTATACAGGGAACCTTCTAACTTCATTCAATAAGATAATAATAAATAAAAAAATTAACAACAAGGTCCAAAATATGCTGGTCAATTGCTTTTAATTTACTAGATAAAATAATGAAATTAACCATAACTGAAGACAAATTTAAAGTAAACCTAAAGGATTGATCTTGGGGTTTTTGGAATCAGTACTGGGATGGTTCAAATGAAGATGGTGAATAATTTGAAATATCAATATTTTTATCCAGCCCTGACAAAAATGGGCTCAAAATCAATAAGGTCATTACTAAAGCAATACTTAAACACTGTTAAATGCACAACAGAATTGTCATTCCATCAAAATAAAATTGTCATTCCATTGTGAAACAATGTTGGGGTACATTAAAAAACAAATAGTCAAGCCAAAAATGAAGATCGTCAGTTGTCAGGCAAACAAAAAATACAAAGTACTTTAAAGTAAAAGATCGAGTTTGGGATTTGAAGAATCAACATCAGGATCATTCGAACTATGATCGCGATTAACCAGAAAATCGATTATTTTACCCATCCCAGGCAAAAATGGCTAAATGAAAACCTCAAAATCAATAATCAAACTGCTAAAACAATAGGCCTACTTTTTCCACTACATAATGAAACAATATGGGACTGCAATTCAAGGAAGTCCAAACGAAAACTGTCAAATGTCAGGATCCAATAATGATAAAAAAAAAAAAAAAAAAGTGGGCAAGATTTTAATTAAATTTTGGTTTTTATTTGAGTCTGTTCCTCAATCAAATCATATGGGTTCATAACATTTGAAATATTGCGCACAAGTCGTATAGACTACTTTATAGGTGCTTTATGTCCACCATTCACTTTCATTTAAAGGTAGACCGATATATCGGTTTTACCGATTAATCTGTGCCGATAGTTGCCTTTTGGAACTATCAGTTATCGGAAAAATGTATGTAACAGTCTTTTCATCATTTCGTCATTTAAAAATAAGAGTCCCGGTTTGTTTCGGGATTGTTTATACTTAAAAGTCCGGCATTATGCAACAAATTTTTCTGTGTATTATTGGGAATTTGGTTGCACAATACTACATAATTACATTTGCATAACTATGTCTATGCCCATCATATTAAGCAAACAATAAAAAAAAATTATAAATACATTTTCCAAAACTAACGGCAGATTAATCGGTTATCGGCCTTTCCCACCACCTTTGTTATTGGTATCTGCAAAATCCACTATCTGTCGACCTCTAATTTCGCTGTATGGAAAAGAGCAGTTTGATGATTCAGCTAAACATCTCCTGTTGTGTTCCACAGATAAAAACAAAGTCAAAGGCATTCGGTAAGACATGGACAGACAAATTACAATTTTTAGGTAAACTTCATCCCTTAAAGATGAAACTAGCTAAACATAAGTCCGAGTTTTAGCAGTTCCTGCCAAGTTACTAAGCGTTCAAAAAGCATCTAGATACTAACGGTGACTTCAAAAGCTCCTCTGTGGAGTTCCCACAGTATTTCACCTGTATTTCAAACACATTTCAAGCCTCAGTAATAGCTTTAAGCTCAGTCTCCCGCTAGGCCCGGCCTAACAGTCATTGTCATTGTCCTCTTTCACTGGGACACTATATCTTTTCTTTGCACCTAAAGCTTCTTTCTCGTTCTCTTTCAGTGAGGAACAGAAGGGGGCCGTGTGGCCGAATTAAAAGCTTTTGGGATGTTAGCAGGGGTTCAGTGAGTTTGGAGGCAAGAATTCCTTTGGCTGGCGAAAACTAAGAATCCTTGGGTGCCATTATAAAGGGAGGAAGAGTCGGAGAAAAACACAGTCAGTGTGCTGGTAATCAATGCTGACAAAAATCAATCTGTCAGGATCCTGTGTCCGCAGTCACAGACAGGAATTGTATCTAACTAAAAAAAGAAGATAAAGTATCCATTGTACATGACCAACAAAGAATGATGCAATACATTATTTGTTACACTGTCACTATACCGGAGGTGAACGATGACGTCATCCCGCAACAGCTCGAGTCTGCAATGGAAGCCTTGAAGCTGCATGTCATCTTAAGGCCATAGTAAACTTCAGTTTCGGTTTTCATGCAATTAATGCAATTCAGGAACACAATTCTCAGCTTGTTTTGGATGTGAAGCTTACATAAAAAAATAAGGCATGCAGTTGCCCCAAAATAAGTATTTTAATATAAATTCTAACGATCAAAATAATTACAATTACATTTTCAAGGGAAATAACTGACAATTATGATATCATAATTGTGCAGCCCTACAGTGTAATAAAAATGTATATATGATGTCAAACAGTGCAAGACAATTAAGGGATAATGTACAGTAAGTACATTTGTAAATTAAACCAACAGGGTGATCAGGACCCCAATGCGAAGCGGAGGGATCTTTGAGCCTGAAGGAGTTTATTTTGCGATAACAACTGGCTGAACGTTCATTATCCCGCTTAGTCCACGACTACTAACCAAATAAATAAATACACAGACATAAAATATTGACTTGCAGTGAAATTATGTAATTACAAGAAAGAAATCGCTGAACAGCTGAAATCAAGCTCCGGTTTGCATGAGAGTTCTGTTGGGGTTTATTTTGTAATTACTGACTGTCTGTCAGCTCATTATGCATCTTATTACAAGACTACTTGCCAAATAATTAGACAAATGCACATGAAACTTTGATTTGAGTTGAAATTATTTTATTAGCCTACTTGAGATTGCACAGTAATCTGAGAAGCAGGAAAGATGACTCGTAGTACGTGGATGAGTGGTCTGATATGTGGATGTGTAGTTGTTACTGAAAAATATCAGACCGCTAGATGGCGCCATTGACCAATCAGAATAGAGTATTCCAGAGAGCTGTGTCATAATACGATTCATCTTTTTCAACTCATTATAACTGATGCTTACAATCACAAGTCACTCTTGCAAAACAACAACATTCGAAAAACATCACAAAAAAACAAACTTTATGTTTGCAAGGCATGAAAAACAAACAAACAAACAAAAAAACACACATACATGATAAACAAATTGTTGGAATGTAAGAACTGCCCTGATTGGGTAAGTGTCCGTTCTGTGGCCTGAATGTCTCTCATACTGACCTCTACATCTGTACAATTGGGCCCAATGTTTACTTAAATTAAGTCAAAACCCGAAAATCGTTTACGACTGAAACATGTCTCTGATAAACCTTGCCACCAGACTTACCACACTCTAAAGGCTAGAACAACTTTGTGTTGCTCAAATGTCATGTTGGGTTTGCAACATTCTGTATGAACACAATAAAACATGCATTGTTTTATAAAAACATTATATGATCCATAAAAATCACCAGCTCATGAAGTGGCACCTGATGGATATGACAGTAATATGGAAATGATTATTTAAAGAAAAGTGAGAAGGAGATAGAGAGCAGCAGACGTACACTAGCAGGAGGTGACAGTTGCGCTGTGTTTTAAATAGCCTGAATTAGCAGCTGTTCACATGGTGATGCCGTTTGCTCACAAAAATATTCGTCATAAGAATTCCTTCAATAAGGACAGCCGTGCTGAAGCTTTTAATAGAGTTCATGTAGCCAAGTCAAGACGAATAAAATACACAACAATCAAAGCCAATAATTACATATTTTTAGTTGTAACACCCATCGCTACTAAGTCACAGACTCTGTCAAACAATCAAAGGACCTCCATCAAAGTGTAAAAATAAGACCTCCATTGATAAAATAAAGGGCCCATCCATCAAGCAAGAGCTCTTTAAAAGCGACATCCTTATCCAAAGACATACAAGATGTCTTGTAATCTGTAAGAGCTTCTTGTACTACATGTATGCGTGCATGTCATACTACAAGAGTGACTGAATGTGATTAATTGGCCACATGTAGAGAGCAGCTTGTCTCAGCCATCTTATGACTTGAAGCTCCAACTGATGTTTCTTCAAAGCAGTATAAATGTATGAGACCAAAGGGGGCTGCAATACATCAAACCATGAATGAGGCTCTTGTCATAGTGAACAATAGTAGATCAACCAATTATCAATCATCTCTGCTATAAAAGCTTGAAAGCACAAGCGGAATACATTCCATATAGTACAGTGAGTGAATATCATGTGTACCGTATATAGGGTCGTTTCTTGTCAACTCAACCAAAGGTTCTTATTTTTTATTTATTTTTTTACTGGTAAAAGTTAAACATATATAATGATGAAAGCCAAAATATTAAATGCCATGGATGAATACTGAGTGACACATTATTTTGTAGAGGGTAGGTCAAAATGACAATTTTTGGCTATGATTTTTGCCAGAAAGTTGGCAGCAACATTATTTTATTTTTACACAGAGATAGGTAGGTCTATTACAGCAATCAGCTGACTTCAGCACCCCTTGTTGCATAATATACTAATGGTGTGAATCCAAAAACTGGGGGGCACACCTTTTTTTCCTTTTCTAAAGTTGTAGAGCCTAACTCCAGATGTATTAAATATATCTTAACCCTTGTGTGACCTTAGGGACATTTGTCTTTTTCATTTTTGTTTTTTTTTTTGATCATTTTGGCTGTGTTAATGCCAAAGGAATACATTTTGCCAAAGGTGTGTATTTTTGGGTGAATTTTGATATTTCAACCTCAGTTCCCATAATACATAAATCTATAATACACTGTGTACACAAAATAGTTACACTCAGGACCTTCATGACAAAAACGTCCCCATTGAAACCCATTAAAATGGCAATATTTGATCCCAGTGCCATTAAAGCATAAAATCATGAATTCTACAACATTATGCTTTCATTCCGGAGCCCTGGCTTCAAAATATTATTATTATTATTTATTTTTTTCCACCAGATGGTGCCATTTTTCTCATGTTTAGCCTATGGAGCAAATACATGCTTTTTACCTATTTTCTGTTTGCTGTATTATAGCACTGCAGGCCAATTGAATAAATGATGCAGCTAAAATTGTGTGGGTGTGTTGGTATGGATGTCAGAGTGTGTTTTGTAAGTGTGTATTGAGAAATTTGTGTGAATGTGTGTGTAAAAAAACAACAGTAGCATTATATAAACAAACTGGCATTTAAAGGGTTAAAATCCTGAAAATGAATCAATATTTGGTAGTTATGATCAGGACTGATGTTGGTTAAAAAAATGAACTCAAAATAATATTAATATATAATATTATTATGGCAGTTTTTTGACATGGACATTTTCGTCCTCTAAGGACCTCTGAGTAACTTTTTTTATTGATGCACAAAGGTCAATATACTTTTAGAACTTCTTTTTGTATCCTAATTTTTAATGTCCTATATGGTTAAATCCCAGAGACATGGCGCTCTCAATGTGGCTCCATCCAAAATGTATGGATGAGTGTGAACTCATAACATCGAACAACGAATAAAAACATCTCTCTATCTATCTATCTATCTAAATCCATCCATCCATCTCTATAAATACATCCATCCATCCATCCATCCATCTTTTCCTGAACGCAGAAGTGTTCCACGAATCGACTGTTTTCAATTTCCGGTCTCCAGTTTTTCAACTTGCATCGGTGTATATTCTTACTGGGTAATGAAATGTTTAAGGTATTACATTTGTAAAAATTGTCAAAAAACATGTGGCTGTATAGTGCTGATACTTCACAGAGTCGAGATGACCATTTTTTATTGACAGTGTCTCACCTGAGTGTGTAGATGACATGAAACGATTAGTCTGTTAGGTTAGTTACGTTGCTATTGTTAAATAATTTGAGTTATGAAATCCAACAGCAGCAAGTTGAGCCTGAAATTCATTTTCACTCCAAAAAAAACTTCAATAGTTGTCGTTGTTCATCTGGATCACACATTTGGTAGTTTTTACTTGGCGTCTCGAGACCAGAAACAGAAAACGGGCAATTAGAATCATAATGGGGCCGCCCAGTGGTTGCTCAAAATCTGTGGATAAATCCATCCATCTATCCATCCATCCCTCCCTCTCAGTCTCTCTCCCTCCATCTATATCATCCATGCATCTATCAATCCACCCATCCATCTATCCATCTAACCATCTATCCAATCAATCAATCCATCCATCTATATTTATCCATCCATCCATCTATTTACTCCATCTAATCAATTAATACATCCATCCATCCATCCATCCATCCACCCATCTATATCTCATCCATCCATCTATCCATCAATTCATTACTCTATCCATCCAATCAATTCATCCATCCATCCATCTTCCATCCATCCATCCATCCATCTATCCATCATTCCATTACTCCATTTATCTATCCAATCAATAAATTCATCAAGTCATCCATCTATCCATCTTCCATCCATCCATCCATCCATCTATTCATCCATCCATCCAAAATTAACTAAAAATTATGAACAGCAAATCTATTCACAAAATCTATTCTGAAAGGTAGTCGTAACTAAACAAAACATGTTGATGAACAAATATATTTCATAGTTTCAGTTCAATGCTCATTTTATATCCTGTTTGAAAAAAATTGACCAGTTTTCTCTTAGTTTTCACGCAAAATGTTTAACTCTCCCTGCTCGATCATTCCATATTGAGGCAGATTCCTGGGGACCCTATTTGTGCAGCGACCTATTGATTTAGTCGGCACTGATGGGTCAAACCCTCAGCTGTTCCCACAAGCCTCTGCTGGGGAGGGTTTCTCCCTCAATGCTCAGCAGGGGTGCGAGGGGACCAACAAAAGCACCACAGGGTCAGTGAGCTGCATTTAACAGAGTGTACTGAAATTCACTAATTCTTGACACTCTTTTCAACACCCCCCCACCCCCCAACCTTGGAGAAAACCTGTGCCATAGAAAAGCGAGTGAAGGGAGGAAGCTGAGCTCACAGACAGAGCATGATTGATTGAAAGTTGTAGGTAGGAAACACTTGAATTTCAAACAAAGCCAGTTCACCCCACATGACTTAAAAAAAAGCTTAGCACCCCTGAAAGGTTTTTCACAAAAACACGGTTCAGCGTTTACGAGAAGCTCAACCTCAGTCTGGGAATCAACAATGTGCAATTTACCATATCAATAAATATTCTCTAGGAAATCTCAAAACACTGAATTGCCACATAAATTATTATTTCACTATATTTTTTACTCACCCTCATCATATAGCTCCAAACTAGACGTTACTTTTTCCGTGGAACAAAAAAGGAGACATTTTTTAAAGATTAACCGCAAATAATGACTTCAGTTATGGTGCGTTCCTCACATAAATTTATCTTATGTGGTTACTATGCAACATGATCACACGGGAAGTCGGCATGTTGTTTCCAAGAGTTCCGGTACTTAAGGATCAGCCACATTATGTCGACTCACAACCAAGCACCATCTCCTATCAGACATTTTTGCATCGGCTCCAGAATGTATACCTTCCCCAGTGGAACGACTGTCAGCAGTGCAAGAAACCCGGGTTCAGATCCCATGTTGAAACCAGGAAGTAATTGCGTTTGCACAATCAATGATGAGTGCAATTCAGAGGTTGCATTTTCCCCCCAAACATTACATTTTTACTGTACTAATGATTAGGTTTGGAGTTTAAGGGGTATAGTTTATAAAATATGCATTCCTCTTTAAATTTATAACAGCATGTATATCCAAAAGCTCTCTTTTGGTGCCCCTCCATGGACATTTCACTTGGAAAATGGAGCTCACACTTGTCCATTCGCCCAACAACACTTACCGCTTTGGCCAGTAACCACAGACCGATTTTAGCTTAAGTCAACCTACTGTTTCCGATTTCACTGTGTGATCAGTCTGCACTATTTACTGTCATTGTATAAAAAGAACTGTGTGTACATTCTTAATAAAAAATCTAATTTTATGTTCCACTGAATACATTAGAGCATACAGGTTTGACAATGACAGAATTTTCATTTTTGGGTAAACTATGCCTTTAAAACACAAATGAGAGTTAAAAAGCATGGACCAATTTTCATTCAAATGTTTATTTTACATTTTACATTATTTTACATTTACGGATGTTGCTCGCTCTAGCATGCTGTGTGGAACTCACAGCTTTTCTGACACACCTCTTGGACATTTAACCATCAGAAAGGATGTCTAAGGTTTCATACTCCCATGTCGACATCAGAAAAATTACACCAGGGTCACACAAACTATTTGTGTTAAGCACATATAAAACCATCATTAAAATAATCCAATTAAACGTCAGTGAACACTGCAGTCAAAAACAGATAAAACTAGCCTAAGGTGGTCTAGCTGGCCTATTTTGCTGGTTTTAAAGGCTGGGAAAACCATCTAAACCAGCTTAAACCAGATAAAACCAGAAAACCAGCTTGTGCTTGTTTACAGCTTTCAGCTTTTTGCATCGTGTCGAGGACTAAACAAGTTTCAAAATTGACAAGTCCCAAATGAGGGCAAAAATGCCATAGATACTTAGTAAATAAGGCCAGTAACTTTAGCAGGAACTGCAACATTATTCATGGTTTAAACCAAATTAAAAGAATGTAAGTCAATCAGTGATGGAAGATATACAAACCATTGGCATTTTCGATCACCTTTTGACTCTGTAAACAGCTAAACAATGCCAGTAGCATAGGGACAAAACTATGTTTTTTATAAAAACACTGGATAAAAATTGTGCACACATGGCATCCCAAGTTTGCTTCTGGCGCTTCCAAAACACCAATCTTCTTCCTAATGTTTCTTTTATCCTCTCCACTGTTTTGTTAATCAAACTGACAATATGAAAAAACAAAAAAAAAAAAAAGATGACGACCCAAAATACAGTTTCATGGCCAGTAAGCTATATTCCCACCCTGGGCCTCGACTTCGAAAGGTAATGAGGTTTTCTCCTTAATAAACTCTGAAAATGCTTAGTTGAAGTGGAGTTTAAACTGTCTCAAGTAGTCTTTGGGGTCAAACTTGCTTTCAATTTGAGGACTTGTGATCCAAGACTAGTTCATTACAGACATTTATCTTAAGCTACTGCTTCCAGCATCTCTATTCTGTGGCAGAGCAAGTGAGATAAACTGCCCCCCGGATAAGTATAATACGGTTCATTTGAGTTAAACCGCGACCAACAACTAGACTTTTACATTTTTTGAGGGAAATGTGTTGCTCGGGTGAGCAAAACTGCCTCAGTGCTGGGGTGGTTGCAAAGGCGTTGCAATAAAATTCAGTGTTTTGCACCCATGTTGTTGCTAGAGTTTTCTGGGTGGTTGCTAGGATGTTCTAGGAGTTTGCCTATTGGTCCCAGTCAAAATAGTCCACCCCCAAGTCTCAAGATATGGCTCGGGTCCTCTTCTTCACTGTAAGTTCATGCGATTATTTTTCCTCGCCCATTATATCGTCCGCCAGGCTGAATCTGTAAGTCTGATTGCTTATGAAAATAAAAATACTACACCAATACTACGGCCAAATGCTACTCATGCAATAGCATGTTGCAACGGATTACAATAAAAATAATTTAGACTCGCCCCTCGTCTATTAAAATAACTGTTACAGTAAGGCACTTAAAATGGAAGTGAATGGGCCCAGTTCATAAATGCTGAAATACACAGTTTCAGAAGTATAACCACAAGACGTGAACATTATACATGTTAACATTATTTTAGTATGATAAAATCGCTTACTAACCTAACCTGTGTAAAGTTATTTCCAGTCAAGGGATTACAGGGTTTCACTGTCATGACAGCGAAGTTGTAATAATGTTGTATATAACTTAACAAGGATAAGGTTAGTAAACTATTTTTTTTTACACTAAAATCATGTTAACATGTATAATGTTTACGCTTTAGAAACGTCTTGCATTTTAATGTTTATGGAGTGGCCCAATTCACTTCCACTGCAAGTGCCTTACTATAACTGTGATTTTTGGTCTTTCTTTTAAATAAAGGAGGTGCGAGTCGGAAGTATTTTTGTGGAAAACAACATTATGCCACTAATGCTGTTCATTACGTTTAAAGGGTTAGTTCACCCAAAAATGAAAAACCTCATGATTTACTTACTTTTAAGCCATCCCAGATGTGCATGACTTTCCTTCTTCAGCAGAACCAAAATGAAGATTTGAATAAGCAGAATTCGGCTCAATTTATCCATACAATGCATGTAAATGGGTGCCATCAGTCTGCTGGCTGTTTGATGTTCCAAAAGTCATATTTAGGCAGCATAAAATTAATCCACACGACTCCAATCGATCAATTAATAATGTCTTCTGAAACGAATCGATACATTTGTGTAAAAAATAAATCGATAATTAAAACTTCATTAACTTTTAAAAATTACTTCCTGCCAGCAGTTGACGCATCAGTGACTTAAGCGCAAAGGCGCGTTCATGCGAGAAGTCAGAAGCGCACTGTTTGTTTACAACAGAGGAATGAATGTCACGCGAGAGTTTGGTCATTTCAAACTGCAATCCAGCACTGGCCAGAAGCAACGATTTATAGTTAAAAACTTTTTAATTATAAAAAATTTTCTTACACAAACCTATCAATTTGCTTCAGAAGACATTAATTGATCGACTGGAGACATGTGCATGACTTTTATGCTGCCTAAATATGACTTTGACCGTCAAACAGCCAGCAGCCTGATGGCATCCTTTTACTTGGATTGTATGGACAAAAAGAGCTGAAATCTGCTTATAAAAATTTTCATTTCAGTTCTGCTGAAGAAGGAAAGTCATGCAAATCTGGGATGGCTTAAAGGTAAGTAAATCAGGGGCCTCGCTGAGCTACCACCCCTGGAGTCGCAAGATCGAACCCAGGGCATGCTGAGTGACTCCAGCCAGGTCTCCAAAGCAACCAATTGGCCCGGTTGCTAGGCAGGGTACAGTCACATGGGGTAACCTCCTCATGGTCGCTATAATGTGGTTCTCACTCTCGGTGGGGCGTGTGGCGAGTTGTGCGTGGATGCCACAGAGAATAGCGTGAAGCTTCCTTTGAGGAAAACAGTAAAGGTAATGTAGGGTTTAAATCCTTAAACAATATTAGTTAAACAAGTAATACTGTCAGTAATACTGACTTCCAACAACAAAAGGTATTTGCTGCCTCAGATAACTTGAAGCAAACAGAATGGAATCAAAATGACTAGGGAGCCACTGACTCCAAAAATGAAACATTTAGGTCACCAAATTACAGAATCGTTAAATATAGATGGTTGTTGAGGAGCATTGCTTGTCCAGGCTCAGTTTTGTGGATATATTTTGAAGATCCATTGGAGCAGTTGAGGATAAACAAAACAATACTTAGTGCACCTTTAATAAACTCACTTTGAGCTGAGAAATGGGTAAGGAAAAATGTCTATTACATTAAATGGTTTTTGTACTGACTTCCACCTACAAATGGCCTTTTCTGCCTCGGAGATAACTTCTTTAAAACAGCAGAATGGAGGCAGTGTTTGCAAAGGCTCATCGGGTGATGTATGGGGCCTGTGATTGATAGACCTGTCATGTGAAGACTACATGTGTCTTTTACTCTAGACACAAGAGCAAAGAGAATAAAGCTCTGATCATATTTGCAGAAGAACAAAAGGCAACAGACCTCACGTCCTTCAGACAGGACGTGCTAAAACAGAGAGCCGGTCCGAGCGAGTCCCTTAGGGACCGGTCGCTATTGACCGCCGGCACAGCTGATGGGTCAACAGAGGCAAGAAAAGGGGGTTCCCCAAGAGAACTGAAGAGCAGACAATGGTTGAAGGCACACACATTAGACCAGCCTCTCAAGCAGCTGTTCTGCCATATAGAAGCACCGTGGACCCTTATGAGGGGGTTGGGTGACCAAGGTAATAAATTAGTCATCCAGACCACTCTATAAAATGAAACAAGAAATACCAAAAAAAACACCCAACTGTGGAAGCAACCAAAGATGGGTTGGTCAAGATGTTGCAGTTAGACATTAAACCTTGTAAAGAGGGGTTATAGACTCAACAATATGAAATTTTTCTGTAAGAAGACTGCCTAACATTATTTACACAAAGAAACATGGGGTAAAATACAGAGTGAGATTTGTCCCAAACAGGCCTAGATGAGGCATAACTATAAAGTACACTAGCTAGCTAAAGTTGGATAGACAAAGCCTTGTCTGAAAGGTTAAAATAGATGAAAAAGCTTGAAGGTTAGACATGCCTTACAGTCAGACAGGAAATCAGAAAGAAATACAGAATGTCAGATAGACACAGTACATTTGTAAGTGGTTGCTTAGGTCATCTCAGTAGTTGCTAGGCATTGCAAAAATGTTGTAGCTGGTTTTACACCTGTTTTGGCTGGTTCCTAGATGTTTCTTTGCTGCTAGCTTGTTTCTAGGGTTTTTGGCTTGTTGCTAGGCAGTAATGGGGCTGGTTTCTATTTGATGCTAGAGTGTTCTGGCTGGTTATCAGGCATTGCTAGGCTTATTTTATTTTTTTTGGCTGTTTGTGACAGTTGCTTGGGTGTTCTGGCTGGTTACTAGGCCATCAGATATACAGACAGACAGATACTACAGAGAAACGAAAAGTCTGAACAGTCTAAATGTCTGTGCCAAGTTTGGTGGATGTTATTCAATAGCTCTAAGAGTTATTACTCTCAGAAATTGTGAATGGAAGCCAATGGAAATTTTAGAATGTTTGAATGTCCATTTTGAAAAAACAATAACTCCGATCGGTTATAAAAGATAAAGCATGCAAAGTCAAAACAGTCTGATGGTCTGTGCCAATTTTGGTGGATGTAGCTTTAAATCTTTTAGAGTTATTGCACTCCGAAATGTTCAATGGTAGCCAATAGGAATTTTGGAATGTTTGATTCCGTTACATGAAAAACATAATTCGGATCGGCCATAAAAGATTTAGCACAGAGAGTCTGAACAGTCTGAAGGTCTGTGCCAAGTTTGGTGGACGTAGCTAATTACACTCAGAAATTTTAAAATGGAATTTCGGAATGTTTGAACATACATTACGGAAAAACAATAATTCCGTTCTGCCTTAACCTTTTCGCACGTGAGTTTCTCCTGTACTGACAGAACCCCCAGGGTGAGTTCTTAATGCACGCTGTAATTAAAACAAATCTTACCTTACACTTCACATCAGACGCCCTGGAGGACAGATTATATATTATCAAACCTATAATGTGGTTTTTAGATGTTTATAATGATTGATTATGATAGATAAGATGCAATGTTTGATGTCAGAAAACATGGCCGCAGCTCTGCATCAAAACTGCGCTCTGACTGTAACGGCTTTATACTTTTATTTAGTGATTGTTCGAAAGTTTGTGACATAACTTTATTTTTATATTGTGATGTTGAAAAGACTATGAGCAGCTGGTTCATTATGACAACCGTTTCAGTCTCTCTTGTGCATGTAAACAGCAGCATGAATGCAGATTGCATCGGTTTGATCGTACGTGTCTGAGCACAGCTTAGTGTAATCACACCAGTTTGATTGTACATGCGAATGGGTTAAGATATAGCATGCACAGTCAAAACGGTCAAAAGGTTGGTGCTAAGTTTGGTGGACGTAGCTTATAACACTCAGAAATGTTGAATGGAAGCCAATGGGAATTTTGGAATGTTTGAACGTCCATTACTGGAAAACTGTAATTCCAATCAGTTATAAAATATATAGCTTGCTAAGTCAGAACAGTCTGAAGGTCCATGCCAATTTTGGTAGACATAGATCGAAAAGCTAGGAGTTAAGAGTCAGACATTTTAATCTCAGTTTAGGGATTTACTATATTTGTAGAATAACCGTATGTGTTGCGTTATCATAGAATTCAATGAATGTGCGATCACAGGTGTCCATGTATCGGCTGTTTTAAAATGCCTTAAAACACCGCTCATCCTAACAAATTATAGAATAGCAACTTTGTTTTATAATATTAGTTTTGCTGTTTTGAGTCTTGTAAGTGTTATATGATATGAAGCCGTTTTTGCACTGAATCCAGACTTGCTATTCATTTATGAATAATCGTATCTTTAGTTTTGTGTCGATCAAATTCCAAATAAAATAGAAAATCAAATGAGACAAAGGACATTACATTTGTCAAGTATTAAATTCACTGGGCTATCCAAAAAATGCATTGCTGCATGATTAATTCATAAATACTGTAAACCTAATTAATATATACATTTTTTTTTTGTCGAATTTGCAGAAAATTTAACTATATTGTAATACCATTATCGTGATCATCTCTACATAAGATTTTGGTCATACAGCCCGCCCAACCAACCAAACTCCTGATTACCAAAAATGGGACGTCTCTGTAGTAGGTTGGTGAAAAACTTGAACAACCTCGATTTTTGCCATTTTGAGTGGCACTCTATGCTGATTTTGACTTTGCTCAAGGACTAGAACCGTGTCCAAAGTTTGCAAGGGACATTCAGAGATCGCTTTAGATACAGATGGCTTATGACTGCAATGTAAAAGAGCCGCAGGACGTCTGTGACAAAGACGACATTAATCCTGCACCTTTATTTAAGTGCACACTGAGGAATACAGCAAAGGACATCATCCCGTCTACATACACCTCAGCTCTCCTTCATACAGCAGGGAGCTACATTTAAAATTCTGACCGATAAGAACTATGACCTAGATTCTCTACGACATCTCATCACCTGCAAACTCCTCGCATCTGGACATCGCACTCATAAAAAATTTAATAAGTGTAGCGGCTGCATACATAAATAACTCCAGTGGGACATGGTGAGGTCGAGGAGGTGTTTTGAAGAAAAAAAAAAAACCTCCAGACGCCGGTGGAGGGAATGCTGCTAAAGTGAATGATTGAATGAGACACTCCCTGTCAAACAAACAAGCAGAGAAAACAAGCCCTCCTGATCTTATCGTCCATAAGGCAGACGATGACAAAGAGTTGACATTGTCTGGCGCACAAAATCACAGGACCTTTAAAACATAAACCACCAATCAGCTCATACAGTGACAGTTTACAGTGTAGCTTCCAAAGCTACTTATCATTTAAAGTAGTTATACTACAGTCAAGCTACCTTTTATTCACTCTAAGTTGTTGCAAACCTATAGGATTTTTATTTTTTTTTATTTTTTTACGCAGTTACAAATCATGGAGGCGGAAGCTTTCAAGCTAAAATAAGGATGCAAAGGCACCATTAAAGTATCATAAAAGTAATCCATATGACTTGTGCATTATTTATTGCTTTGTGTGAGGAACAGACTGAAATTTCCATCCAAGTCTCATTTTATGGATGTTACTATAACTACATTTTTGCAAACTGAGTTTTACGTGCCACATTCTACGTTTTGCAGCAGTTTCCTGGTAAAATGAACACTAGAGACACTACAACAACTGTGCGTTGTATTCACTTTCACACAAATAACCGGTACAATGGCTGATTATGACTTTATAAACACTTATTTTTTGCTCTATTACTGTCACACTGCTATGTTAAGATACTGGCACACTTTTACTCTAACGCATCATTTAATAACGATACATTTTAAGGTTTGTATTACAGACCCACCTACATTTACACACTTATTCCAATGATTAGATTGCGTGGTAGCTCACCTGACAGAGTGTTGGCTTTGGACTCTTCGACTGAGGCTTAAGTCCAGCCAAGGATACACGAAACGAAAGTGAAAGTGAATTGGAAGTGCCACTGAAGCGACACGAAATGACGTGGTTGCTTCAGAAAATTTGCTTTTCATGTCGCATTTGCATTTTAAAACACCATCGTTAGGTTTTAAGTGTTGGTTAAGAACAAGGATATCTGTTCTGTTCACCTCTCATTTATCTTTTAGGACACTATTGGTTAGGCTTAGGCTAAAGTTTTAGGTTAGGGAGAAACATTTTACTCCTATTTACTATCCACCTTAAAACTCTTGTCTAATTACGACAATTTCACATACTTTTGGCGCCCCCCCCACTGGACATTTCACTGGGAAACTGCTGCCAAACTTGTAATACAGCACGTAATTTTGGTTTGGAAAATTTTTGCCATGGTCATGTAAATTTCATGAGATCAGGCTGGAAATTTAAGTCATTATGTAGTACGCTGACATGCACTTTAAAAGTTCGATTTCAGTTGGACTAAAACAATAATTTGTCTTTTTAAACTGTCACGTAAACATTTTTGTCTGACTGAAATCGCACCAGTCTGACATTTGCGATGTCGGACTAACAGACCTAGACAATCTGATTGTATCTTGACATTGTTCAACATGTATACCGTTTAATTGGACCACAACTGGCATCACCGTTCAGCGCTTGCGTGCTTCGAAAGATGTAGGATGTTTATAACACTTCCTCAACTGACATTTTACCTTTAAATATTCAAGTATGCATTGTGTCATTTATTCCTGGACAGACAGATGAAGACTAGCTGTGTCAGTAGTGGGTTTTCCCAATTAGGTTATAAACGTACTGAGTGAGTACTGACTGAATTGTGAATTAATAATTTCATAAACCGGATCAACCGATCTGACTCAAAAGAAAATGTGTTCACGAATCAGACTTGGCTACAGTTCTCACATGAACTCACAGAACCTAGAACCTAGTTCCTAATAGTACCTAGATATCAAAATCCACAAAAGTAGGTAGATCCTTTTCCTATTTTGCTCCTAAACTATAGAATAGTTTCCTAACATTGTTCGGGACTCAGACACACTCTCTCAGTTTAAGTCTTGACTAAAGACTTATTTATTCAGCCAGACATACACCTAATTTATCCATCAATTCATAGTTACAGTATGCCGCTTTAGTTAGGTCTGACGGAACCGGAAACACTTCTCATAATCCATAAAACTGCAATAAATTGAATAGCATCTATGCTAATATTATTCTATTTGTTTCCCTGTCTCAACCTCGGGATTCATATCCCAAGGTTACCAGAGCCTGCCAGATCCAGCTCCGTTCCAACTTGATGTCCGACTCCCACTGCTATGTGTCGCTGAGTGTTGACGACTAACTACATCTACTACGACGGACTTCAGATAGTGAACTGATGACACCTCCAACCGTAAAACATCGGATACTTCATATGCCACTGCCTGAACCTTGGATTTAGGATGGACCTCAACGAACTTCACCAAAATGACCTGTTGGTTGAACTGCAATGCACCTCATTGATCTCTACCTGCATCACCTTGGTCTAATGATGGACTACAGTCTTAAAATGGAATAAATAGACTATCAATTAATTGTCAACAAAAGCCTTGATCAGCCAAATAACAAAGGACAATGCATCTATGTGAATTTCTTCAGTTAATCCAGGATGGACTTCAAAAGACATTAGTCATCAATCTTACAGTTCATACAAAATCTCATTTAAACACTCGCCCTTAACACTTACTTAGTTTACTTATTTTAAACCATGACTTGCACTGCACACAAATGACTAGGGCTGCTTGATTATGGCAAAAATCATAATCAAGATTATTTTGGTCAATATTGAGATCACAATTATTGACTTTGGAAACATCATGCATTTATTGAACTTAAAAAAAAAAAAAAAAAAAAACTTGTCTTTTTAACAGTGGATTTCCTTGAACTTGAAATGTAAACTGCACTGGGTAGGGGAGGAGGATATGGTAGTCAAATAAAGGAAAGCCTCCATCGCCATCATTTACAGCTGGGGTGTTCACACTTCTATGGAATGAGATCTACTTTTTCATCATGTTATTGCAACAAGATCTTCCATGTACAATAAAGGCTATACATTATCACAATACCAACATTTCAGTAGTCTGTAGTGAAATTTGACGATTCTCAGTACCAGCTTCAAAACCATAACAAATAATAACACCAACTAATATTTTAATTATGGAAGAATGGCTTCAAATTCTTAAGTAATTATTCAAGACTAGTAAACATAATAGAACAAATTAAAAGCTTTAAAATTGGGCAGTGGTGGCTCAGCAGTTAAGGCTCTGGGTTACTGATCAGAAGGTTGGGGGTTCAAGCCCCAGCACCGCCAAGATGCCACTGTTGGGCCCTTGAGCAAGGCCCTTGACCCTATCCGCTCCAGGGGCGCCGTATCATGGCTGACCCTGCACTCTGACCCCAGCTTAGCTGGGATATGTGAAAAAAAGAATTTCACTGTATATGTGCAAATGTGTGATAAATAAATATAATTAAATTAAATTAAATTAATTTTTAACAGCAGTTTCAAGTATTCAAGTAAACATTCAGAATGAAATGCAACATAAAACTACTACTGGTCTTCACTGTATGATTATAATACATTAATACTTATTAAAGCTACTAAAGTTAACCAGTCAAGAGCAGTGAGTGTTTTCTCATTTTCTTGTTATTTTTGTTTGATTATTATAATGACACGCTACACTAGACGGCAGCAGGTTTCTTAGCTTACATTTATACTTACAAGTCTGACATTTTAATACAAATCCGCTTTTTTCTCCACTGTTTACGTTCACTTTAGACATCACTCTCTGTGTTTACATGAATACCTCACCAAGACGGGCATTTTGAAATGTATTTGACCGTTCAGGTGCGCATTGGCGCGAACATTTTCAGAACACGCACGAATGTTCAGCACAAGCACATACGCCGCCTGTCAGTCAGACAGGACGCAGCTTTTACTAGATCACTAGCGAATTATAAAAATACATGCTCTGGATTACTTTCAACAGCAGAATAAGAATATGAACTTTGTAATAAGTGACACAGGCCTAGGCTATCACAAATACAGCCTGTTATTTTTCCGTTATTGATGTTTTAATCAGTCTGCTTGTCCGGTTCGGGCAAGAAAGATTCTCTTACACGTCAAGCCCTGATTAAATATTGCATTCAGCATCCTCCGATAACAATTTTTTCTTCTGCAGTATAGCTCTAAAGTAAATGTACATTATTTTAAAGGAGTTTTAGATATTATTTTGGAAAACAAGCCAAAAAAGACCAATCATAAACATATTTTGTTCTAGTGTATAATGGGCTAAGACTACTCTCTCACATTTATGTTCACTTGATTCATCTTTAACTCACAAAAACTTTCTCTTCTTAATAGAGCTGCTTATCACCGAATTTCTTCATGATAAGACACACACAGTGAACGACACATATATTATGATTCACTACGTCAAGAGCAATCACGTTATAGTCTAGCTGCAGCAAAAGTGCGTGAGTGTCAAGCGTCCCCGTGCCAGAGTGTGCATCAGCCGGGAGAAGATTCAGTCTCTTCCCCGGTCACTTCAAGCAACTCATAGTCGCGGCGCTGACCGCACAGAGAAATGCCAGTTTCAGAGTTTATTTTCATAACCCGCTTCATTATTATTTGAACTTTAATAAAGGGTGCTTTAAAGATATAATGCCGGGGTGTTTCATTGCGAAATGGAATGCTGCACAATAATCGTTTCATCTCAATTATCTTGTTTTCCTAATCGTTGGAAGCCAAAATCGTAATTGAAAATAAAATTTGATTAATCGCCCAGCCCTACAAATAACTAATATTGGTATTATATTCATGATGTTAGCCAGAGGGGAATTGGCTCCCACAGTGAGCCTGGTTTTTCCCAAGGTTATTTCTCTCCATTAACCAACATCTTATGGAGTTTTGTGTTCCTTGCCACAGTCGCCTTCGTCTTGCTCACAGGGGATCTAAATACAATTATTATTTACTACAATTTTTATACACAATTTACAATAACATTTATCAAACTACACAATGATGACTCCAAGGCTTTACAGATATTACAGTTTGATTTTCTGTTAAAGCATAATTTTCTGTAAAGCTGCTTTGAAGCGATGTGTATTGTTAAAAGCGCTATACAATAAAAATTATTTGACTTGACAGAGGAATGCTAAGGCGGATGTGACTTCAGTAAAAAACTACAAATAATTCAGTCTGTTCCTAAAACAAAGCTATCATATGGCTAGTGTTTTGTTACACAACACCGCTACGTGTTGTAAGTTAGTAGCATCATTACTTTGAGTTTTCATTACTACTTTCACGTTTTTTCATGTGTGGTTACATCTTGCACACGGTCCAATTCCTTTCAAAGTATACTCTTTCAACAGTGAGCAAGCGTTCAAAGCATATGCACTATGACTGCTTCGTGATTTTTTTTTGTGTGTGTGTGTGTGTACTCACTGCGCACAGATATGGACTGTCCTCATGTTTAGAAAAATCGGGCTGCACACGGACAGCACAGCGCATACTGTGCTGATGACGTACGAAGGATATGTCTTAGATAACAGTAATTACATCTGCACAAGTAAAAATGTGAATTCTTGATGTTAAAATTTATTACTCGCAGAAATACCCATTCTTGATATCAAAAATTTTATTTCAACTAATCAAACCTTAACTTTTGATATCTGTAACTGCAATTTCACTAGTAAAATTTCACAATGATCTGTCATACAAACCGCAACCCCTTTTGACATTTAATTGCATGCGTAAGATGTACAAAAAACAAGGTAGTGGCACGTGGAAAACCAAAATATACTTAATTCCCCAACACTTAAGGACTCAAAACACAATGTCAATCGTGATAACCACATCGACAAGTCATGAGACTCCAGATAGAAGCCAAAAGCAACCCACCTTTTATCACTGTTCAGGGTTTCTTTCTTTATAAATCTTATTCTGTGTGCTGTTCTGAGCTGTATGAATGAACTCACTGTGCTGAGGCCAAGGGTTTATTTGATCTTAGCGCTAGTCTGCAAGCTATTCATTGCTTGCTGCTGGTGCAGTGTTAGGTTTGCTGCAAAATGTTACCTCAATGTTGTCAGAAGCAGTGAGCCACATGGTAATGAAAACCTAATTGATAAACAATCACAAAATTGCTTTTGCACAAGACTTACGTAGCCTGTCAATGAAGGGTTCTTCAATATCGTACAACTCCGTAAACAAACCAATACCCAAAATTAATTTGGGTAAATGTTTAGAGGCAATAGAGTAAAATTTTGGCCAGTCAACCGCCAAGCGTTCCAGTTTTTACCATTTTCACCTGTTGCCTTTCCAATTTCATTTATAAAAGAACAGTACTGAGAATTGAGTTGTCCATTATTTTGGAGCCATACTAAGAGCCCCATATCTCTGCGATTTAATAATTTAATAATGATACAAAAAGGTAAGTTTGTTCAGAACCAGAATCTAAAAGGATATTAAGATTAATTTAAGACTTCTGGAGTTATAGGCACCCCAACTTTGTAAAATCAACACAAAAAAGTGTTTTTGTTTTTTGTTGACCACTGAACGACCAATGAATGACCTTAATTTTTGGTTGTTTTATCACCAAAACCTATCGTATGGCTTAAAAAGACTTGGAAATGACGCATGAGTCTTGTGAATTATTTTTATGATACTTTTGGGTCCTTTTTTAATTTGGAAATGAGTCACCATCAACTGCCCTTGTATTGAAAAGATGTACAATTCATTAAACTTTTCCTTTTGTGCACCACATTAGTAAGTTTAAGATATTTCTAGCCACACAATTTAGAAAATTCTACTGAATGGATTGGATAGGGCATATAAACACCATAGCATTTTAAAACTGAATGGATGAATGAATGAACGAACGTACATACGTAACAGTTATATAGCACTTTTCTGACACAACATTCAAAGCGCTTATAATTTAGATCATGTAGTATCATTAGGAATACAAGAATAAGCATTTCTTTGCATATCGGATTGTGTGGGATGAGTTTAAAGAATTCCAAATGAAAAAAAAAAGAGTAAGGGTGTCCTGCCAACGGAAAACAACTGACCGTAGGCGATGATGAGGCGGGCACCAAGTGAGAAATTTTATTCTGCCCACTGCCATGACTGCCCAGCAACTGGACTGCGCCATGAACCTGTCTGTCCCACACTCACAACTGTGGTTTGTGCATGTAAAACTGAGTGCAGAGCATGATACCGTAAATACACAGTCGCACAGATAAATGCATGCACACACAGGGAACTAAGCCATGACACCTGTCAGTGCTGTGCTGAGGGTTTATATACGAGACACACAGGCGAGAGAACACTGGACACATTCACTGCATTCCAGCTCAAATCCCCATGAATCACCCTGAAACCAGCAGCAGACATACAGTATCCTAACATCACTGTGACACTGAGCCTCAACCCCCATCACACTATTCCACAACTTGAAAAGGACATATGGCCAAAACAGTATTTGGACATTTAAGTCACACTTAAAAAATGTGTTTTAATGTCAATACATTAGATAACAAAATACCAAACCAATCGACACTATTTTGTTCAAAATGAAGGGAAACTGACCTTAATACATCCACTAAAACTCACAGCCACACCAGTTGGTTGAAAGTCATCGAAAAAAATGACTGTAGTTAGCTCTGAGAAGAGCTCAAACAGCATTTCTAATGCAATGACACGCACATTTTTAAGCGTGGCTTAAGTGTCCAAATACTTTTTGGAGCCCCTGTAATTAAACGTTTATATAAAGCCCCTAGAATACAGGGAGAGAATTTCTTCTCGAAAATAGTTTGCATTCCATAGCAATTATTTTGGCTTCCCGTTCAATAACTTTATCCATCCCTTACGAAAATTAACCATGCTTTTACTACAGTAACCCTGTTTTAACCATGATATTTGTGGTAAACCAGCAGTAATTAAAGGTCGACCAATAGTGGATTTTGCATATACTGATGCCGGTAGTGAAAAGGCTGAAAACCGATTAATCGGCAGATGGTTTTTAAAAATTGATTTATAGAACTGTCCATTTTTTTATTCTTCTTTCCTTACTATGACAGGCACAGACGCAGAGGCTACAAGAGGCTTTCCATAATGAAAAAAAAAATCCCAGATGAAGTTCAACCAAAATCCCAATAAAAGGTTTGGTGCATAACGCAGGACTTTTAACCACAAACAAGCTGGAAACACACTGTGGACTCTTATTTGTAAATGACAGGGACTTGAAAAACCAAGCCTTTCTGACTGTAGACATCTCCAGCGCCAGGCACAGAGGAACACGGAGAAAGAAAAAAAACCTATCTGCGACTACATGCATAGATTTTTTTCAGATAACCGATAATTAAAAACAAACAAACAAACAAACAAACAAACAAAAAAACATCCACATAGAGTTTTACTGATAACTGATAGGCTACTTCCAAAAAGCAACTATCTGCATTTATTTTTGCAGATAACTGATATTTCCAAAAAAGCAACTATCGGCACTGATTAATCGGTAAAACTGATATATTGGTCTGCCTCTTACAATAATAATACTAATAATAATACTAATAATAATACAGGAAAACCCAAAATAAACATCAATCATCAGTTTTTTTTAACACTATAGGAACACCATGGATAATTATTTGTGGTACATGTACCATGGTTTCAAAATTTAATAAAGTTTAGTTAATTTCCACAATTAAAAACCGCACTGTACCACAAATTTACCATGGTGTTACTATTGTAAAACCATGTTTGTGATTTTTTATTTTTTTTACCATTGTTTTTGCTTTCCTGTATAATTACTCTGGTTTTACTACAAATATTTGGGTTATAATATGGTTACAGTGGTAAAACCATGGAAATTTTGTGGTTATGGTTTCACTACATACACCATAATAAACTAAACTATGGTTTAGTAAGTAAGGGATGGATAAAGCAAAACTAATCCAGAAAATATACTCAATCCTTGCCCTCAAAGGGGCTCCGTACTTTTAGCTGCATTAAAGATGTAAAACAAACTGAACTGACAGCTATTATGCAGCTAAATCCTTGACAAACAAACAGGCACACTATGGCTTCATTTACACTGCACAATTTGGTTTTCAAATCACACACTGTCTTTTTGGGAGTGATGAAATCTGATTCGTTTGTTCAGAAAGTGTTGTCAATATCTGGTACATTAGTTGCCATAGTAATGGCATAAACTTCAGTATTATGCCAAGAGACAAGAAAGTCTCTGTCAAAGTGGAAAGAGAGGGCGGAAAACTGGGAATTATATTCATGAGAGAATATAAATGTCAAAGGCGTTACAATATTTACCAATTAATACAAACATCATGTCTGAAACCACTCATTTGGTCACTAATTCACTACAAAGTGAATGTCTCATTTGAGCGTAAATGAATAAATTCAGACCAGCTGTAGACACTGAACTCATTCACATGCACAATCTGACACAATCATGTTTAAAAAGCCAACAATGTGTAATGTCATGTAAACACCTTTATCTGCTTTCCTTTATCGGGGTAAGGTCATAAACGGTTTAAGAAAAAAAAACACATCAACACAGGCATATTTTTGCCCTTTACCCCGATTTCGTGATGCATGTAAACACCTTTATTGGGATACTTACCAGCTTAATATGCACACGTGTTGTTACCATGCACGTTTACATTTAGACTTCAAAAGCAGAGAACAATCTGATGATTTTAAATCATATTTCGACACATACAGTTCTCTAGAAATGTCAGATTTTTTGAATACTTATCAGCATATCGGTGCCCATGTAAAGGCACTCATTAATGAGCTTTGTGTATGATGGTGTAGACACATTGCATCTGAAATGATTTAAAAAAAAAAGAGAGAGAGACAGAAATCTATCTCCAAAAATCTTAAGATGTGGTTTGGAAAATTAAATAAGAAACTACTGTACATTACTACTGCCTCAAAACTCTGCATTTGATTTAGTTGGCTTACACAGACATCATGGATGACAAAGAAATTTTTTTTCTTTATGAAATGGCTTCTTGAGCATGCATGCCAAGTTTTATGTGAATTTGTGGAGCAATTCATGAGATCATTTTCCAATGTTTTAATTAAAAGCCCAACAAAGTGGAAAATTCAAAGCATGAGCATAAGAGCTAATAAGAAGAGGGATTTGTGTAAGAAAATTTACGTCTGTGCCTCAAGCAGGTGTGCAGTGCCAAGCTTCCATATTTCAAAATTGTATATACCCATTGCTAACCACACCAAAAACTCCATCCCATAAATCACTGTAGATTTATAAGGTGGCAATGTTATAGCTATTTTAAACAAAGCAAGGCTTAAACAAAGAAAGAGGAGGTGATTAAGAAGCAGTACAGAAAGCAATACATTTATCTTTCGATTCTTTATTTTACAATATGTTGCATTATTTTGTGAATATGAACTACTGGGCCGACATAAAGATATCTTCTTACAAAACAGCAGAAAATGCACTGTTGCCATGGTTTTGTTTTTTTTTACCCCACAAGTGGCTTTTAATAGCTCATCCTCAATAGCACTACTTGACTACATGTCAAAATAAAGAAAAGCTTGAAGTGAGCTGACAGAAGACAGTATGGGTTAAAAAAAAAAAAAAAAAAAAAAAAAAAAAAAAAAAAGAACTACAGATTTACAATGAACAAAAACTGCCTGTGACATACATGTCTGCCATACGTTGAGTACTGACGTTGAATAGGAAGAAAGGAACAGCTCAACATTGATAAACACACTGCCTTGGAGTTGTGTCGGACTGATCATACTTACAAGATGAGCGCACATGACCGCCACCAAAATTATGTATTTACATGTAAGGCATAATAAGTTGTAATTGTGAATGTTGACTGATTTAGTCTGTATGCATTTTGTGAATTCGTTAATGGAAAAATAAAGAATATTTTGCTCATTTAGCCGGGTTATGAAGCGAAAATAGCTTCCTTGTGTATTCCATGGTAAATCAACCAATTTTCAGGAACTTCGCCAGCTGAAATCTTTTATCTTGTTAATACATTTATGAAGAAAGATAAACAAATTATGCTAATAATTAATAATAAGCCAAAATAAATGTATATTTTTGTCAGGAGCATCTCAAGACATGATACAAACTAAATATATATATATATATTATATATACATATACACATTTAAATTTCTGGATGGAGCCTGACTACCATCCCTGGAGCTGCGAGTTCGAATCCAGGGTGTGCTGAGTGACTCCAGCCAGGTCTCCTAAGCAACCAAATTGGCCCGGTTGCTAGGGAGGGTAGAGTCACATGGGGTAACCTCGTGGTCGCGATTAGTGATTCTCGCTCTCAGTGGGGCGCGTGGTAAGTTGTGCGTGGATCGCGGAGAGTAGCATGAGTCTCCACATGCTGTGAGTCTCCGTGGTGTCATGCACAACGAGTCACGTGATAAAATGCGTGGATTGAGTGTTTCAGAAGCGGAGGCAACTGAGACTTGTCCTCTGCCACCTGGATTGAGGTGAGTAACCGTGCCAACACGAGGACCTACTAAGTAGTGGGAATTGGGCATTCCAAATTGGGAGAAAAGGGGATAAAAAAACAATATATATATTATTATTATTCTGGATGGAGCCACATTGAGAACCCCATATCTCTGGGATGTAAAAATATGGGGCCTTAAAAATGAAGATTCAAAAAGGTAAGTTTGTTCTGAACCAGAATCTACAAGGATATTAAGATTAATTTAATACTTCTGGAGTTATAGGCACTCCAACTTTGGAAAAACAACAAAAAAGTGTGCCCCCCAGTTTTGGATTCACAGCATTGGCATATAATGCAACATAGGGTTTTGAAGTCAACCCTTCCTATCTCTGTGTAAAAATAAAATAGCAACACTACCACCTTTCTAAGGTCATTTTTTTGACCAGTAGTTTCACTCCAAAATCATAGGTGAAAACTACCTTGTTGACCTCAGTCTACAAAATAATGGATTACTCCGTAAATAATAATGTATGCATAATATTATAGCTGTCATCGATTATGCATTTCTTTTACTGGTAAAAATGTTTTGTGGGAAGACTAAAACATAAATACATTTGAAACTGCCCAACGGGTCCATTCCAGTTCAACCAAAATCATTTGAACGGACATCACTTCTAAATTAAGACGTCCAAACTCTTGAGTAGAAAGACACCAGGAGGACCTGAAAGCCACATAAATCACTTGAAGCATCAGTGACACTTAACTTGATCAGACCCCCCATAAGACAGAAGGACAGAAGCAGCATGGTAAGAGAAGAGGTACAAACAGTGAGTCAAGGGCCAAAGAGAAGCTGTAATATATATATTTGAGGGTGATATTTTGAGCCTTGCTCGATATGCATAAAGGCTGATATGTAGGGTAAAGAATAAAGAAAATGGAAAGACAGAAGAGGAAGACAAAGTGAAATACCTGCTTTAACACAGTACTTCTCTATTGGTCTGTTCTGGGGGGAAAAAAAATAAATAAATAATAGGGTTGGGTAAAAATATATATTTTCCGGTTAATCACGATCTTCATTTGATTGATCCGATCTTGCTTCTTAAATTCCTAAAAGTGATATTTTTCTCTATGCGCAACCCTCTACAATGCCAGTAAATCACTTGTATATAAGAGGAAATTTTGCATGTGACTACAAATGTCTATGATTGGCCACTGGCTGGTAAATGTTCAGATTTCAATCACCAGTAATTGAGTAATGCAAGAAGTTGAGCAGTGGGATCCTTTCACTGCGTCTTGAGTAAAAGTTTACTTTGACTCGTTCTGTTTAATTTGTGTCCAAAGACAAAATCCACACAATCCATTTGTCATTGCATAATGCCTCTTTTTTAACACCCTTTCTGTTCTTTACAGTCAGTTATTGATCAAAAACCACAAAAACAGAAACATTTAATTCTAATCACACATAGCACAGATGGGGTAAAGAAGATGTGCAACTCCACTCTCGTTAATATGCGCTCAAACAAAAACACGCTCGCTGAACTGCCGCCATTCTTAAAGAGACAGTACCATTTTAGCACTATATCAGTGTAAATACTTGAGAATATTACAAATTATGCATGTAAACAATAAACATGCAAGAAAAATTATATTGCATATTTTTATATTATGCAGTTTCAAGACATCATAGTTGATGGAACAAATGGATTTGTTCAATTTTTAAAAGCTACATTTTGTCAAATGATGAAAAACTAATAACATTTGTAAAATTAATATTTTCATAATGTACCATGTTGGAAGGTCCCATGTATAATTTACAGCATTAGCTGAAAGCCAGTTTCTTTCATACGTAAGCAAAATGAACATTTGAACTGAAATATGACTTGGAATCACATTGAAATTGTAATCAAATCATATTGAGAGCTTGTGAAAACTTGTTAATCATAATTTAATTGAATTAAATTATTAATTGACCCAGCCCAAGAAAAAACAAGGCTAAAGGCAAATAATAAAATGCAACTTACCATATAAATTGTGTATAGTTTGGATAGAAAAATTAAATGGGCTTATCAACTTTTAAAAAGGAGAAAACACTTTCCTTATCTTTTTTTGTTGATGCCAAAGTTTGCACGCCCCCTCAAACTATTGTATTTTGTCCCAAATTCGTCTGTTATTTGATAGAAGTTCGCCAAATTGGACAGACGTCAACATAGACAGGATACAAGGCACGCCTCATCCTCGAAAACCAATGACAAAACTACACAAGGTAAAAGAAACTATGGACCAGACTTCTTTAAATGTGTCAACATGATTTGTGCCGCCCACAGTGTGTTCATAATTTTGCATATTGCTGGGCCTATGCAGTTCATGGTAATACTAATATATTTCCATGTTTGATTTTAATGAGATTTGCATGCTAAATAATTTCTGTGTTGGGTCACCATTTGTTTTCCAATGTAAAATCTGGTTTCTGAAGCAAAACCAAATCAAGAAAGCCTGCTTGAACTTCATTTCAATATAAAAAAAAAAAACAGTCTTTGGGGTGCCTGGGTAGCTCAGCGAGTATTGACGCTGACTACCACCCCCTGGAGTTGCGAGTTCAAATCCAGGACGTGCTGAGTGACTCCAGCCGGGTCTCCTAAGCAACCAAATTGGCCCGGTTGCTAGGGAGGGTAGAGTCACATGGGGTAACTTCCTCGTGGTCGCAATTAGTGGTTCTCATTCTCAATGGGGAGCGTGGTAAGTTGTGCGTGGATTGCGGAGAGTAGCATGAGCCTCCACATGCTGTGAGTCTCCGTGGTGTCTTGCATGACGAGCCACATGATAAGATGTGCGGATTGACGGTCTCAGAAGCGGAGGCAACTGAGACTTGTCCTCCGCTACCCGGATTGAGGCGAGTAACCGCGCCACCACAAGGACCTACTAAGTAGTGGGAATTGGGCATTCCAAATTGGGAGAAAAAAAAAAGTCTTTGGAAGCATTTAAAGGAATCTAAGCTGTTTGAACATAAAAAACACATAAGACAAACAGGAAATATTACTCCCCTTCCAAACTAAACTTAAAACAAACTATTTTAACCAAACCGCTTTTAATTAGATGCACACCATTACATTTCGAGTTTTACTATTCTTTTCCAAGTGCCTCCTCACTGATTGTGACAATAACCAAAGGGGAACTCTACACTGAGTCAAAAGCTATTGTTTACATACATCCTATACCACTCGAGAGAGAGAGGCCGGCTTGTTTGGACATTTTGTCCTGCACACTAAAGGACCACTCAAGTTCTCTGACTTCATTAGCGAGAGGAGCTTTTAACTTGCATACTGCTACTTAAAGCCTCGTGTTGTTGGCCCATTGGATTGCCATATTGTCTCTTTAATGGAGCTCGTTGCCGAGGCCTCTTGGATGGTTAAGGGTATGCAGACATGGCGGTGTGAATGTGTGTGTAGGGGGTTGGAGAAGGGGTTTCGGAAAAGAGCGACCATAGAACGTGACATGGATTTCTAGGCCAAGGACACAGAAAGCCTTTGACAGAGAGAAAGAAAGACAGAGACAGCCTGGGAAACAGAAGTGCGAGTTCATTAGACACAATGCAGCCAGTAAATAAAATTACTTACTCCTCCATTCTACAGCTGTTCTGGATTCAGAGCGCCTTCTGTAAACACACAGAACGGCAGCTCTTGAGAACACACTGCTAATGGATACAAACGATAACTATTATGAGGGTCATTTGTGATCACAGATGCTAAATGCCTTCAATGCTAAAGCAAATTTTTGCTGAATCTCACAAAACAAAGAACATGTCCAGAACATAAATATATATACAGTATGTATATGTGTATTTGTGTGTGTAATATATATATATATATATACACACACATATAAATATACACATATATATATATATATATATATATATATATATATATATATATATATATATATATATATATATATATATACTATATATACACACACACACAAACACACACACACACACGGCCAAAGGTTTGGAATAATATACAGATTTTGCTCTTATGGAAAGAAATTGGTACTTTTATTCACCAAAGTGGCATTCAACTGATCACAATGTATAGTCAGTTTAATAACTATTACAATTTGAAAGAAAAAAAATCAGAACTTCTTAAACTACTTCAAAGAGTTCTCATCAAAAAATCCTCCACGTGCAGCAATGACAGCTTTGCAGATCCTTGACATTCTAGCTGTCAGTTTGTCCAGATACTCAGGTGACATTTCACCCCACACTTCCTGTAGCTCTTGCCATAGATGTGGCTGTCTTGTCGGGCACTTCTCACGCACCTTACAGTCTAGCTGATCCCACAAAAGCTCAATGGGGTTAAGATCCATAACACTCTTTCCAATTATCTGTTGTCCAATGTATCAGTTCACCCACAACATTAAAACTAAGTCCCCATTTTGCCGCCAAAACAGCACCAACCCGCATCTCAGAATAGCATTCAGAGATTATATTCTTCTCACTACAATTGTACAGAGCGGTTATCTGAGTTACAGTAGACTTTGTCAGTTCAAACCAGTCTGGCCATTCTCTGCTGACCTCTCTCATCAACAAGGCATTTCCGTCCACAGAACTGCCGCTCACTGTATGTTTTTTGTTTTTGGCACCATTCTGAGTGAATTCTAGAGACTGTTGTGTGTGAAAATCCCAGGAGATCAGCAGTTACAGAAATACTCAAACCAGCCCATCTGGCACCAACAATCATGCCACAGTCCAAATCACGGAGATCAAATTTTTTCCCCATTATGATGGTCGATGTGAACATTATCTAAAGCTTCTGACTGGTATCTGCATGATTTTAGGCACTGCAGCCACACGATTGGCTGATTAGATAATCGTATGGATGATTGTTGGTGCCAGACGGGCTTTCAATAACTATTGATCTCCTGGGATTTTCACAAAACAATCTGTAGAATTTTCACCGAATGGTGCCAAAAACAAAAATCATCCAGAGAGCGGCAGTTCTGAGAGAATACAATCTCAGAATGCTATTCTGAGATGCGGGTTGGAGCTGTTTTGACGGCACGAGGGGAACCTACACAATATTAGACAGGTGGTTTTAATGTTGTGGCTGATCGGGGTATATATATTGTTGCAGAATGATCCGCCCCTCCGGCCCGTCATCATCGCCCCAACTCTTAGGGCCGCCCTTCAGCCAGGCTCACAACGGGAGTTGGCAGGAGAGTGAGAAGAGGTGCATAATTAATAAGCCTTGTTGTGACAGCAGTGAATGAAGCACACCTGATGTGAATAATGCTTCATCACCGCTGTCTTTAAAACACAGAGTGCACCTCTTCTCAGGGAGCTGGCTTCAAATCTCCATGTGTGCACACACTGACATCCTCGTACACCCAGGACCAGAGCTGGGAGGGTTCGGACGTGTGGACATGCCACCGGACCCACTCCTCAGACCCCCGGATGGATTGAGTCACCGGGGGAGAACAGCTCACAACGCGGCCGCCGGGCTAGAGGCCGGGCCGCCTCACCCTCTCACCTGCCGCGGGCCTGGGAAATCAGGTCTCCAAGGACGCCGCCGCCCCTTGCACCATGGACCCTGGAGGGGAGTGTGTGCGGCCTACCAGCCCATGTCTGGGCCATTCCACAGACACTACCCTGCCCTTCACAGAGCCCCATCTCACCGCAAGGATGCCAGATTCCCCCTTGTTATGAACACTATTACCCCTGGACACTTTATTTTCTACTTTTATGGACATTTTACTTTTATTATTATTTCCAATAAATGCCTCTCCAAGGCTTGATGCAACACCCACTGTGTCTGTCTCTTGCTCACCCTGTTACTAATATATATATATTTGTATTATTATTAATATATATATATATATATATATATATATATATATATATATATATATATATATATATATATATATATATATATATATATATACACATATACACACACACACACACAGTACTGTTCAAAAAACATTTGTCTTAAGATAGTTATTTATATCTTCAGCTTTAGTGTATCAATAGGAAATATAAAGGTTATACTCCCAAACATTCCTTTTGCAAATAGAAAAGATTCAAATAGAAGAACAGGGAGCCCTGCAACAGATGCCAAGGCCCCCACAAAGCCCCCCACTGAACATCGAGTCAGTCTGAGATTACATAAAGAGGCGGAAGCAATTGAAACAGTCTAAATAGATAGAAGAACTGTGGTGAATTCTCCAAGATGCTTGGAACATCCTATCTGCCAACAACCAAGAAAAACTGTGTCCAGGTGTATCTAGAAGAATCGGTGCTGTTTTAAAGGCAAAGGTGGTCACACCGAATATTGATTTATCTTTTTTTATGTTTACTGGACTTTATATGACATTAGGTGATAAATGAAAACTATTTATTTAATTATTTTTGAAGACATCCTCACTATGCAACATTTTTCACAAGTGCCTAAAACTTTTGCACAGTACTGTATGTATGTGTGTGTGTGTGTGTGTGTGTATTTATATTATATATATATATATATATATATATATATATATATATATATATATATATATATATATATAATATATTATTTATTTATTTATTTGCATTATGACATTTCATGACAAGTAATCACAATTTCTATTATTCTCAAAGAAGTTTCTCATAACGGTAATACAATATTTTTTTCATTGAAGACCAACATAAATTGGTCTTTAAGCAGTACAACAAACACCGCATAATACTTCAAAATGTACAGAACAGGCCTAAAACATAATTCATATATTTGAGAATGTCACAATTTTGCATTACAGTAATGACAATTTGGTCAATTACAAACACAAGGCACAAAAACAGTATTTCTGAATTCTGGACAGTATTCGTGACGTTCACCCACTTTTGGAAAAATGTAAAGTGAAACATTTGCCTAATGCAGTGACTCAAATGCTAAATGTTGGAGAAGGGAAACTAGGAAAAACCTCCGCCTATCCTGCTGCCAGCAAAAGTACTCGCAAACCTCCTAAAATCATGTGTATTCTGTGCCTGCTTTTATTTTGCATGTGGCTGACAAATCCACATCTAAATAGATATTTTAAACTGCCACAGTAAAATTGCTGCTTTGCTTCCAGCAGTGCTCAATTTGTGCCAGAACAAACCAGACCTGGATCAGGCACCTCCAGAATTAGATCCAGAATGTATTTTAGTGGATCCACCACCTCAATCACCTTTGCAAGAACTTTTCGGCAAGAAAACGCACTGGCAACCATGAGGAGGAGCCCAGAGCCAATGAACGCCAAGCTCCCGTGGCGAGGAGAAAAACCCTGGGAGGGGGGCACAAGACTAGTTATTTTTATTACTGGTGGATTGGTCCATCACTGGTCAGACTAATACCACAGACCTAACTGTTTGTAATCGAGGTCCCAGAACATGTCTGAAAAGTAGTGTGTGTTTAACAGGTGCGTGAGACGCTTCAGAGCAACACTGTGTTTGGAAAGTCCCTGCTGAGGCACAAAGATCTAATGAATGAATGAATGTCATGAGACAGCTGATTTGCCCAGTCTTTCTCTGAAGGGTTGAACTGACAGTTCCATCATGGGTGTTTGTTCAACTTCAAAACTTTTACTGTATGCCCTAGGGGTTGATTTCTATTAAAACTAACAGATTTCAGCTTCTCTTTTTGTTATATGAAGGTCTCATTAAAACTGACTTGGAAACATTATTCCAGGCCTTAATTCGTTTTTGCTATTTTTCAAATGCCTTTATGTATAGATTTGACTGTTTTAAGTCCCAGACCCAGACTCAATATTAAACTATGAAAATCCATGATACATTTTGACAAATTATGCAAAACTGTGAAAATATTTGTGTGTATTTAGCATGCATGAAATGCTAGTGATAAACCTTAGCTAGACAAAGGAGTAATCTATTTTATTTCAAAAATGTTTAAAATGTACACTCAAAAAATATTTTTGCCTTTAAGATAATCACATTTAAATTTCGTGACAAAATTCCATCAAACTGAATTGTGTAGTATTTAACAAAATTAAATTAATAAAAACATAATATATTAAGCTTTTTTTTTTTTTAAAGATTACTTAATTTAATTTAATGGAATTACGTCATGACATTAAAATGCGTAAATCTTACAATAATTTTTTTGTGCAATAAAAGACGTTGATCATATTGCCGTCAATCCATTGTGTCCCCAACAGTATTATGCAACACTGTTGTCACCTGAACTCACTATGTTATTTGGAGTCCACTCATATTGGGAAAAAAAACTCTACAGTTACTTTGCATTTTTAATTCAATTTCGGCCCCTAATCAAAAACAATGAGTGAAAATAAAGATGTTAAAAAAAAATCACGGCTGTAATCACTTATTAATCACACTGAAAATGCAAAGTCAATAATGTGCTGCATTGGTGGATACAGTATTCCCTGCAGTGTGTTTTGTTGTATACCATAGATTTTGGCAGATGTAGTAGGTCAACCGGGTATTCCATATTGACTTATTTTAACAGTTTATACCTTCTATCATAGGTATAGATATTGGTACATGTATTGGTACATGTACTTTTAGCAGACAACGCCACCATGGTTGATCTCATTTTAAACTGTGACAAATCTGCATATCGAAAGGAAGCTAATCGTCTTTAGCCACGGTGTGGAACCAACTATTTGGAGTTAAACACCACCCCAACCCCTCCAAAAAAAATGTGAGAAATGCCAACTGAATTTAGGAAGAATCCCTTCATGGTCATTCCTTTAGAAATACATAATCATACTGTCAGCAGTTCTTGAGTCCTACAAATTCCTACCCTTTATTATCCATTAGGAAATTACATGCAGCAAGAATATCACAACAATTATCAAGACAGCCCAACAACACATCCACTTTTATTCCCTTTAGCACAAATCATGAGTAAAACGTCAGATTATCTGTTCACGAACACTTTTCGCCCTGTTCCTCGATACCTCATGACATCAAAACACTTTTACTGTAGCGCATAACTACATTTTAACGTTTGCATTTCATAACCAACTACATTTACAAGCTTGTTCCAGTGTATTCAATTTGTGCAGTTGCTCAACTGATAGAGTGCTGCACTTGCGATGCAAAGGACTGGAGCACGAATCCTGAGAGTCGACACTTGAGCCGAAAGTGTCATTGAAGCACCACAAAATGATGTGGCTGTGTTTTCACCTCACATTTGATTTTCTGACACTATTGGTTAGGTCTAGGTTTAAGGTTTAGGGTAGGAAAGTTGGTTATGTTGATTTAAAACTCGATAGGGTATTAACCTTAAAAACCACATCTGTTTGGCAGAACATTTAACTCCCTTTTAGCGCCACACCTTGGACATTTCACTTAAGAACTGCCGCAGTGTAAGGAACCACATAATGTCACCAAATGATATAGATTTTGTTCTTTCTCTTCATAATGTCTGTCTGTTTATGTGTGTGTACATAGATGTATATGTCCGGTATATTAAAAAAATCCAAAAGGAGAGGAGTACCATTAAGGCTTGGGATCGATGCCTTTTTCCCGCATCAATAATCAGGACATTTTCCCAATGATGATCAGTCTATATCAGCATTGTTTCAGATATAAAACTGCATCATACATATTTCTCAACACGACTTTGGTAAAGTGTGAGTGGCAGGGTAACTTAAAGGGAGGGGTCGCACACTGCAGATGACATGACGTGTTCTAAAATTCAAAACAATTATTTTCTATCAAGGTACTAGAGGTCAACCGATAGTGGATTTTGCCGATAACGATAACTAAGGTGGTGGGAAAGGCAGATAACAGATTAATCGGCCGATAGTTTTTTAAAATCTACTTATAAAATGTAAAAAAAAAATAAAAAATCTTGTTCTTTGCTTACTATGACGAGCACAGTCCAAAATGAATAAAATCCCAGATGTAGTTATGTAGTATTGTGCAACCAAAATCCCAATAATAACCAGAAAAATTCAAATTTGGTGCATAAAGCTGGACTTTTAAATATAAACAAGCCCGAAACAAACCGGGGACTTTTATTTTTAAATGACGAAATAATGAAAAAATTATCGCATAGATTTTTCAGATAACTGATAGTCCCAAAAGGCAACTATCTGCACCGATTAATCGGTAAAACCGATATATCGGTCTACCTCTAGAAGGTACACAAAACGCCGTCTGACGGCCACACCCAGCTACGACTCTGGAGGCTGCTCAAAATTCTGTAGTGTCATGGAGCGCAACTCACAGTTTTCCATTATTTTGGACCCAAATCATTATCAAAGGACATTAATTATTTACTAAAGCCATCAATGGATGATATATTGGGTATATGTACAGTATCTTTCATAAACAGTAGCCTACACAATGTATTTTCTGTTACAAGTATGTCTTTCTGTAATTTGATAGCTTGAATTAAACCTATATAAACCTATTTTGAAATTGTATATTATAAACGTCGCTATTTCTAATCGTTCAGTTTGCGCAGTTGCACCGTGTTTCATACACTAACCTGCAAACTCAACGTCACTTTGTTCATTCTTTAAGAAGTACAAAAAGAATATACCTGTGCCTTGTCCTACCCGAGACATGGCGATCTCGTCCGGTGTGCAACTGGCATCAGTAAATGTTATATCACCCCCTTGTGGTCTCCCAAAGCTATTACTCCAGACTACAATAAACAGAAGACCAACTGACAGTGAATCAGAAAGCACATAAATTAGGCTTCTAATTTAAACGATACCGATAAAACATTTTATGACATACATAACATGATTGTGGGTTTTTTTTAAGCTATGAAATGAGAAAGACCAAAGCGATTTGTTTTAGTATAGTCAAATGTCAGAAAGCAGAATTCACTGTGACTAACAATTCTCCCATGCTCCATCGTTTCACACAGATCTTTTCATCTGCTAACGCGAGACAAGGTAGAGGAGAAACTCAATTGAATTTTCTCCACAGACAATCACCTGGTTTCAGGAGCTTGGAAAAAAAGTCAGAGAAAACTGTCATTCTTCCGTGAACACAAGCTATTCACACAAATAAAAACTGCTGAAAAGCAGCAGGATAGAACTGACATTCACTAAAACAACAGTATCTTTCTGCTGAATGCTTAAATTGAGTAGGAATATAAATAATGTGTAGTACAGATCTTTCATTTATCATTGCATATGGTGTGTGTGCATGTCTGTCTGTTGTGGTCCGAGTCTTCTATTCTAGTTATTAAAATGTTCTAGATTCCTTGTCGTCAACTTTTGGCCTTTACCTCAGATGCTCTAGTCATACAGACACTGTCTATTTACTGCAATCCTCAAAACGCACACAAACTAGGGCTGGGTGATCAAGTTACAAAAAAAAAAGTCAATATTTTTCAGTCGCTTGAAAATTTGATACATAACTTTGTGTTTGATATTTCTCACAGTTAACGAAGACTATTCTTTTTAAAGTATGCAAAACATGCATCATAACAGCCAAAATAAGCGAATATACTTATGGTTTATTAGTATTGCTTATGTCTAGTAGGGCTGGGCGATAGGACGATGTATTCGGATAACGACGATGTCTTACAAAGACCCCGATGCCGACTGTGAACAGATGATGATCGACAATATCGGGAAATGGCAAAACCATGGATCTGGGAAGTCGGCAAAGATATTAAACAGTGGCCAGGGTGTGAAACTAGCACCTGCCAAATGCGACGATGTTGAATCCAGCTCGCGAGCTCCTCGTCCAAATGCATTTCATGCGTGGGTATCTTTGCTCATCTACCCACAATGGGCAGACGACCTATAAGTCATCTCAGACACATGATAAGAAATGCTGTTAGTCACAAAGACATGCGCTTGAAGTAACACACTTTATTATATTTTTAAGAACAGACAACAAAAGCCGTCAATGCTTGTGTCTGATTCGCTGTTTGTTCAGAGGCGTGCAGTACGAGCCTGTCATGTGGAACAAGCGCATGTAAAGAGTTTTCACTCTTTTTCTCTGTTTCATTCGTCTGAAAACTGTTTGCAAGAATAATGTCATCTATGAGAATGCTGCAAATTATCTCCGATCATCTCAGAAGGTGCCGTGAGTTGTGTTCACGTTATTTCCACGCGGTTGGCATGCATTGTGAACGCAACTCTGCAGGTTCAGTAATATATATCTTTGTATTAAATAAACAAAGATGAAAGTGATTAAATCATAAAGTAATGCAAAACACGTTCAACTTGAACCTAAAATTTAGTTTTATTTTATTTTCTTTAGGCAGCATTAACCGTATTACCAAAACGGAATACAAACACAAAATCGATAAGAACAAACATTTGGCAGCATTATTTTGGGAACACAAGGGAATATATTAGGCGTATTTATTTTGATTATTATTGTTTTACATTTATAATTGTCTTTAGTTCTTAATCTGTAGGCTATTAGTAATTTTCCATCTGTGTTGACGGATGATTGCGTGATGGCAGACGTTTAATGTCTGGATTTGGGGAGGTGGTTAAATAAGATTTTTTGACCACTTATTGCTTTTTTCGTTTAGTTTAAAGTGCCATTTGAATTTAGAAATGTCTTTTGATTATGTTTTTCGTGTTTCAATATAGAGGTTGACCGATATATCGGTTTTGCCAATTAATCGGCACCAATAACCGATAGTTCCAGAAATCTGTTATCGGCAAAAATCCACACCGATAGTTTTTCCCCATTGCGTCCGGTGCTGGAGGGGCTGGGAAGGGTCCGCTGTTGTTATACAGTATGAGAGCTGCCTCTAGAGGCAAAATAAAAACTATCACTTCACTGATGCCTTGTGGTGTTTGTTTTGACACGTGAGACTGCACTCTGCATGGAGCAGAACACTTCAGATGCGGATTTAAAGCATCAACAATGAAAAGGTATGTATACAGTACACTACAGTACACGTTGTCATATCATCATAAAGTAATTAATTTGTTGACTAGATGCTGCATTAGTAGAAAACAGCAGTATGTTTGCCAACAAGGCTGAAAGGATGCTAACATTAAAGCTAACCTCAAACGGTTAGAACAATGTGGCAAAAATACACACAAGTTCTACACCTAAATGTTTAAATGTCACAATTGTTTCCATCTATTACCATCTATTTGCATTAGTTTATATCCAGCTGGTCACGTTTATGCATTCGTTAGCCAGCTAAGTTGCATATTTAAAGCTAGTGACGTGAGAAAGCAAATTAACATCTTCATGCAGCCAATTAAAACATTTTATCCACACTGTAATACGATGACTTCAGATCGATCACATTCTTGCTCTAAAAAAATATTGACACAGCCAACAAATACAGTTAAACAGAAAGCAGGTGTCTCAATATGCTTTTAAAAGTTCTTTTTAATTAGACACATCATCTTAAAAAACAGTGCTCCTGCACGAGACGCTGAATAAACAAAAACAAAGGGAAAGAAAGACGTTCGTCTAGCACACGTTTACATATAAAAACTAATGGATGGTTACAAAAGTGTTTGGTGTGAACAGCCCCTTACAGTTGGTGGAGGTACTTGGCCGTTGCGTCTTGCTCTCTTATAAGTGTTTCTCAGATTAAGCAATGAGTTGTTTAAATGCTTTGTCAGAAAAGATGTTCAACTTGGAAATGTGTGTCTCGAGGTCCTCGCGTTCGGTTCCAGTCTGTTGTGTTTCGTCTGATTGAACAGTTCCTGTCCTGGGCTCATAGTCTGAGCCGCTTCACCACCGAGTTCAGCCGAATACCACTGCTATCTGTGAATATTGCTACTCTACATACAACTGTACAGAATAAAACACAATGTGGTATTTTGCTGTTATTATGAAGCTTGAGTCTGGAGTAGTAATCTATTGAAGTGTTTTCCCCCCTCGTTTTATTTTTGACTTAACATTTGAGAGTATGGACCGACTAAAACTTTTTATTTCTTTATTTTATGCACATTAGTTGAAAATGAAATTTTAATATATTGTATTGTTCAATTTTGTTAAAGATCCACAAGTGTTCTGCCTAAATGATCTGTATTATACACTCATCGAGCACTTTATTACGTACACCTGAACACCTACTTATTCATAGGGCTGGGTATAGACACAGATTTCCCGATTCAATTCGATTCAGATTCAAAAGCTCTCGATTTGATTCATATGGGTATATTTCAGTTATAATGTACCTTTTGCTTATATATAAAATAAATTATCTCCCAGCAAATGCTGTTAATTATACAGAGGACCTTTTAACTAGGTACATTAGGAAAATATTAATTTTATTAATTATATTTGATTTACTTTTTCATCATTTGGTCACATTTTGTCTTTTAAAAAATGAACAAATACATGTTTTCAATCAATAAATAAGATATTCTTTTTCATATATTATTTCTGTTACATATTTATTGGTAAATTGCAGAATTTTTACTATTTATAAGTATTTACATTGATTTGTTGAACACGTGCTAAAACTGGTAGTCTCTTTAAAAAAAAAATGCATTTCTGTAAACAGCGTCTGTAAATGAGCACGTGTTAACTAAAGAGGACTCGAATGCCTTTACCTCATCTGTGCAATGCATGATTAGATTTTATTTTATTTTTTTTAATTGTAGTTGTTTTTGATCATCAACTGACTGTAAAGAACAGAAAGGGTATTAAAAGAGACAGTATTCAAATGACAAATGGGTTGCGTGGATCTCGTCTTGGACACACATTACATTTACATACATTTACATTTATGCATTTAGCAGACGCTTTTATCCAAAGCGACTTACAGTGCACTTATTACAGGGACAATCCCCCCGGAGCAACCTGGAGTTAAGTGCCTTGCTCAAGGACACAATGGTGATGGCTGTGGGGATCGAACCAGCAACCTTCTGATTACCATGTATGTGCTTTAGCCCACTACGCCACCACCACGCCATTACACGGAGCAACTTTTACTCTCAACATGCTGTGAAAGGATCTCGCTGCTGAACACTTCACGACTAAACTACACAATTACTGGTGATTGACATTTTCCAGCCAGTTGCCCAATATTTTCACTTTAGTCGCATAGTGCGCAATTGGTTGCAAATGCTAGTTAATTTCCTCTTATTGTAGTAGAGGGTTGCGCATTGAGTGAAAGATTGATCTTGGGATTTAAGAATCGATATCGTGATCGTTCAAATGAAGATTGTGATTAATCAGAAAAACAATATTTTTACCCACCCCTACTTATTCATGCGATTGTCTAATCAGCAAATCGTGTGGCAGCGGTTCAATGCATAAAATCATGCAGATACGGGTCAGGAGCATCAGTTAATGTTCACATCAACCATCAGAATGGGAAAAAAATTTGATCTCAGTGATTTCGACCATGGGATGATGGTGCCAGATGGGCAGGTTTGAGTATTTCTGTAACTGCTGATCTCCTGGGATTTTCACGCACAACAGTCTTTAGAATTTACTCCAAATGGTGCCAAAAACAAAAAACATCCAGCGAGCGGCAGTTCTGCAGATGGAAATGCCTTGTTGATGAGAGAGGTCAATAGAGAATGGCCAGACTGGTTGGAGCTGACAGAAAGTCTACGGTAACTCCACTCTGTACAATTGTGGTGAGAAGAATATCACCTCAGAATGCACAACACATTGGACCTTGAGGCGGATGGGCTACAACAGCAGAAGACCACATCGGGCTCTTTATTAGGACCATAGTGTTCCAAATAAAGTTTTCAGTGAGTGTACTGTTACATTTAATGTTATGCTCACAAAAATCAGGCACTGTGCAACACTGTGGAAACAATTTGCTGCCTTTTTCTAAGATGTTAACATTTACATAAATAAACATCTTAATCAAGCTTAGTCACTACCATGACAAAGTCACTGTAGTTCACTGTCATTTCTTTCATGCATGGTGGTGTCTCCACGAGCCACGGTGTAAAGTAGATAGCCTTAAAGCCGAACAATACTCTACACAAGTATGTGAACGCAGATGCTTCTAGCTAGGCAAGCTCCATTTAGTGCATTGTGTTCCAAACATGCTTTCCGTGTGTCAAACCACAATTCATAACACAACGCAAGTACGCCTTGCATTCTCAACTTTGCCACAAGGGGTGCTATAGTGGACATTTGATAAATATTCTGAAGATTAGAGGTCGACCAACAGTGGATTTTGCCGATACGATAACTAAGGTTGTGGAAAAGGCTGATAACAGATTAATCGACCAATGGTTTTTAAAACTGATTTAAATAATTTTTTTTTAAATTATAGTGATTTAAAAAATATATATATATATATATATACACACTACCGGTCAAAAGTTTTGAAACACTTGACTGAAATGTTTCTCATGATCTTAAAAATCTTTTGATCTGAAGGCGTATGCTTAAATGTTTGAAATTAGTTTTGCAGACAAAAATATAATTGTGCCAACATATTAATTTATTTCATTATAAAACTAAAATTTAATTAAAAAAATAAAATAAAATAAAAACGTTTTTGAAATTGATGACTTGGACCAAATAATAAAGAAAAGCAGCCAGTAAGTGCCCAACATAGATGGGAACTCCTTCAATACTGTTTAAAAAGCATCCAAGGGTGATACCTCAAGAAGTTGGTTGAGAAAATGTCAAGAGTTCATGTCTGCAAATTCTAGGCAAAGGGTGACTACTTTGAAGATGCTAAAATAACACAGTTTTGATTTAATTTGGATTTTTAGTCACAACATAATTCCCATAGTTCCATTTTTGTTATTCCATAGTTTTGATGACTTTACTATTATTCTAAAATGTGAAATATATAAATAGTAAGTGTTTCAAAACTTTTGACCAGTATTGTATATAGTCTTTCCTTACTATGAAGGGCACAGACACAGAGGTTACAAGAGTCCAAAATGAATAAATCCTGATCTGTTTATTCTTAAGCCCTTTATGACCTCACCCAGTTAAAGGGGTAACCATATGTCACCATATTCAGCATAACTGGTGAAGGTTTGTGCATGCAAACGTGATTGTTGCGTTCTGCAGCAGTTCTAAATAAATTAAAACAACAAAAGTCATCACATGCATGCAACATTTCTACATTCTTTGATGGAGGGACAATTCATTCACTGATAAATAACTATTACAAATTCTGAATCTTTTTAATGTGGCAGTGAAAATGCAGTTGGCCTTACTTCTACTGTGGCTGTTGATGACTGCAAGTCCCTAAGGCAAAAAGAAGCGCATACACGCATTTTATGAGTAGCTGAATAAGATTGTGACATTAGAGCTGATGCCCAGGGGGTTGGTGAGAAACTTAAGACATTGCCACAGATTTTCACACACTTCATAAAAAAGCTTGTGCACTTGTATGCAGGACATTCACAAAGATGTACGGCTGCCAGTGGCTAGAAAAAGCAGCAATGTTGAGGAAGCTTTAGCTTGAGAATACACCATAGAGGATCATATACAAGGAGTTATGAGCTAACTACGCATGACGGACACAGATTTTTACAAGGACTGCATCGTTCCGTAATAACATTATTGCAATGGCACACCCTGAATAAAACTGTAAACCAGTGCTTTATACTAAAACACTCAAGGTTGTAGAACAGTGGTTCTCAACTGGTGGGTTGTGACCCATTTGGAAGAAAAAAAACAATGCTAAATGGAAATAATAAGTGCAACTAAACATATAATTGTGTATAGCTAAGATCAGGAAATAAAATGGCTTTTCAACTTTTAAAATGGGATGAGAAAACGCTTCCCTATATCTATTGTTGTTGACATCAAAGACTATGCGTCCAATCACACTCTGTCTTGATAGAAGCTAGTCAAATTAGACAGGTATCATGTCAACCTGGGCTGCATTTCCCAAAAACATCGTAAGACTAAGTAGATCGTAGAAACCATTGGCGCCAATGGTCTCTACAATCAACTTAAGCTTGCAATGCTTTTGGGAAAAGCAGCCCTGGTCAGGTTGTGCGACATGCCCTCATGCTCAAAAACCATAAAACTACACAATTTTGGTTTCATCTTGGGTCGCCACTTGATGTCCAATGTTAAACTGGGTATGAAGCAAAACCAGCTGTTGTAGTAGAATGTCCTTTGGGAAATTCTTCTTAATGCATCCTAACTGCTCAGAAATGATTTTCAATACATGTAACCCAATTACAGTAATAGTGAATGAGCATGAGTGGTCAATTCTTTAGCTATGTTTAGGAGACACGAAACCAAACAAAGCCCATGTGAAAGACTTAAGGAATTTGCACAAATTTCACTCAACTTCTGCAGTATTTAAGGGGCATTGCTTGTTTCCAGGCTTTGTCAGTTCATACTGTCTCAAATGGTTAGTTCACCATTTGTTCAACTTTGGTCATAATTTACTCACAGTCCATGGAATTTACTGCAAAAAAAGACCATGGAAAACAAAAGGAGATTTTCATTTATATGGCATCAACATTCGTCAAAAATTCTCCTTGTGTTGCATGGAAGACAATCATACGGGTCTGGAGCAATATGATGGTAAGTAAATAATATTTTTGAGAGAACAAACCCTTTAAAGGAATATACAAGTTAAGCTGAATCGACAGCATTTGTGGCACAATGTTGATTACCAGTAAGCCTAATTTCGATTTGTCCCTCCTTTTCTTTAAAAAGCAAAAATCTGGGTTTCAGTGAGGCACTTACAATGGTACTGAATGGGGCCAATCTGTAATCATTAAATACTCATTGTTTCAAAAGTACAGCAACAACACATAAACAATATGAATGTTAACATGATTTTAGTGTGATAAAATCGCTTACTAACCTTTACTGTGTAGTCACAACCAATTTTACAGCATTGTTGCCATGACGACAAAACACCACAAACCCTGTAATCCCGGCAATTTAATAGTCAGCCACAAAAACGATGATTTAAACAACTTTACAGCTCAAATGATACACAAGTTTTACCAGAAGAATTAATGCAAGTGCTTTATTAAAATTATAAGCATCACATTTTTGCCTTTAAACCCTCCACAAATTGGCCCCATTCACTTCCACTGTAAGTGCCTCACTGTAACTTCGATCTTTGCTTTTTTTTTTTTTTTTTTATGAAAAGGAGGAACAAATCGAAATTAACATAATCAACATTATGCCACAAATGCTGTCGATTGAGCTTACCTTGTATCGAATCCGGACAGTTCCTGTAACTCAAGTGTCCTGACAAGCCCTGCAATTTTGTTTGTTCAAAACTGTTCAGGATACACGTTCAAACATCTTGCATCAAATACAGTGTCCTTAGCCAAAATAAGATCTACTTTTTGAGTTTGGACCTCAATACAAACAGTATTTATTTTTTTTTTCTTCATATGGCCGATTGCAGAATGGAAATTTCCAAAAGTAAATTGCTGCTTTAAACTAAATGGAGCTTGTATAGACAGGGAAAGTTCCCAAAAAAAGTTTGCTCTTTATTCTATTATTTGAGCTGACCACCAAATTTGAATAAGAAAGACTTGTCCATATAAAATGATGTGTTATGAAGCATGCATCACATAAGCACTTACTTGGGGACAAATTACAACACCTTTATGTATGCTCGCTCTCTCATAATTTAACAACCAAATGTGTGTTAAACATATGCATACAGTTACACATACGGTTATGAAAGAGGTTAAATTGTTTGAAGAAAGAAAAAAAAACACAACATGCAATGAATACCGAAACTCACTGAGCTGAACATATACGGGCGTTTTTTTTTTTTTTTGTGATCGCACTGTGTCTTTTGTTTCCCGTCAATACAAGGAAGATATCTAGATGACATTTTCAAGCCTGGAGATCTTGTACGTGACATGTTCACCTTTGTCAAAAAAAAAAAAAAAAAAATCAGTCTCAGTTTAGTCGCCGCGAAACACGCGCGTCTTTGAAGTCGCGACATTCCAGCGTTCCAAATGCAGCGTGAGCGGCGACTGCGGATTCGCAGCGGAGTTGCGAATTCGCATTAGATTAAAAATTCGCGTTCAAAAATGACTTCCACGTCTTATCAATTGAAAATGTCTAAATTTACATTTACAAGCGGGACGAATTCAATTTAAACCGCTAGGCGAAAATATACTTATTGTAGGCTACATGTAGCGACGATAAAATGTAGTTTCGCATGTTGGTAAACTATTATAAATCAAAATGAAACAATCGCCGCCGTAACATTGCTGCAATAGCGACTCGCTATCCAGTTTTGTTTTGTGTACGCTGTAACTCTTTGAAGAGACCGCCCGTGATAGTACGCTTTATTCTATTCGTTTGTTTTATAGACTATTTAAACATGCTGACTTTGTACTTGCACCAGTAGTCTTTTCACAAACAACGTTTACTTCTCAATGGAACAAATGCAGAACTCCATAGAATCACTTACCTTCAGCAAGCAGCATCAAAGTTAAAATACTGCCATAAAGGACCGCAGTGAGCCTCATCGCGGATGATCTTTCGCTCTTTCAGCAAATGTTTCGCTATATTTCATGCATTCAATCTCTTAAGCGCAGTTAGAGTGATAACTCTTTAAAAATCATTGTTTGTCGCGTGTGTAATCCCTGTAGGTTGCGAACCCGCAACTCCAGCGAGCGCCTCGAAATGTTCCACAGTCCGCCGCTGCTGGAATGATCAAAAGGTGCATTGGGTTGTACCATATGTGTTTCAGGGGTAGTTCCCTTTCCAGTGTGTCATATCTCTAGGGAAACAGCGAGGACAGACACAACTCGTCATGCCCTTGCGAGAAACTTTCCCAACTTGGCTCTTAATGTTTCCGCCGCTCTGTGCGTTGAATGAAAAAACTCCTCCGGCGCACTTTTTGGCGAATGCGCATTATTTGCGCATCGCTGCGAAAACTTTGAAGTGCTTTGGACCTTTTTGAATGGGAGACTTGTGCAGTGAGCCCTGCTAAATACAAAGTGTGGAGATCCAAGTCAAATAAGGAGACGTCAATAGTTGCATGACTTTACTGTGAATACTGTGACGCCTGTAACTTCCCCTCAAATTACTTGTTCCACATTTGATCTGCCCAGAATGTTCTCTGGATGAAGCTAAAACTGGCCATGCATATACATGGAATTAAAGAAATATCATGAGGTAGGCCTAGATGTAGCTTTACAATCAACTGGCCCATTAAATATATTAATAAAATATTATGAAGTAGGGCACATCAGGGCTAAAACAGGGCTTTGTACATTTTTAGGCCCCCTCACCACCTTTTTTAATAATAATAATAATAATAATAATAATAATAATAATACATTTTATCCAAACAACCTTCCTTTAATATTTCTTTTCACACAAATTGTTGTTCAATCAACATTCACAAAATATGAAATGCAGGCCTATTTTTATTTCAATCTTTACTTTGTGACAAGTAAAAAAAATGTATTTTAATTTTTTTTCCTTAAGATTGCCTTTAGCCTTGTTGTGCTCCACTATTTAACATCATTAGTATATGTAATGCAAAATCTTTGAAAATTGCACAATTGTTTACCACTATTATTTGAAGGCTGCATGGCTGAGGAGTATAGTGCCAAATTTGAATATATTGAGATTTACTGTCTAACCTGAAACTCTTTCTATGTGACCATTTCTGTATTAGCTATCTACTGTTATTGTTTATTGCGTTGAGCCCAGTTGGTTAATACAGTTTAAAGGGATAGTTCACCCAAAAATGAAAATTCTCTTATCGTTTACTCAGCCTCATGCCATCCCAGATGTGTATGACTTTCTTTCTTCTGCAGAACACAAATGAAGATTTTTAAAAGAATATCTCAGCTCTGTAGGTCCATACAATGCAAGTGAATGGTGACCAGAACTCAGAAGGTCCAAAAAAGACATAAAAGGCAGCATAAAAGTACTCCAGATGACTCCAGTGGTTAAATCCATGTCTTCTGAAGTGATATGATAGGTGTGGGTGAGAAACAGATCAATATTGAAGCCCTTTTTTACTGTAAATCTACTTTCACTTCATTGAGCATTGAAGAAAGCAATGTGCTGAAACATCTGCTCCCTTTGTTGGTTTGGCTTTTAACTCACTTTGCACATGTTTTTAGGATGCAAATTTAATAAAGTTATATCTTTTTGCTAGATTTTTGCAATTCAGTGTGTGGTTAGCAACTTTTGATTTTTGAATGTTGATCTGTTTCTAATCCACACCTATCATATCGCTCCTCAAGACATGGATTTAACCACTGGAGTCGTATGGATTACTTTTATGCTGAATTTTTGTCAGTTTTGGACCTTCTGAGTTCTGGTCACCATTCACTTGCATTGTATGGACCAACAGAGCTGAGATATTCTTCTAAAAACAGCTTATGTTCAGCAGAAGAAAGTCATGCACATCTGGGATGGCATGAGGGTGAGTAAATGGGTGAACTGTCCCTTTAAGCTATATCACACAAGCGATTGTGCATGGCTGTGATTCCACCACAGACACGAGGTTCAAAGTACAGTGTGATATTGCTTTTATACAACAGTTCTGTAGAAGTTAATATCTGACATTTTACACTCAATATGGCCAGTTGTTTTGTCTGTTTTTGCTCTGCCAATGAAAAGAGTTTTAAGAAAAGCCAAAGAAAGATAAACTGTTACGTGAACACATAGACTGACTGAAATGCCACGACTGATTCTGATTGGTCAATCATAGCATTCTGTGGACAAATATTGTTGTTTATCCACAGTTTACCTGACCAACCACTGAGTGGTGCTATTATATTTCTGATTGCCACTGGACTGATTTCTGGTTCCAGTCTCCATAAGAAGCAATGTAAAAACCACTGAAATGAGTGATCCAGATGAAAAACAGCAACCATTTTAAGTGGTAGTTGGAGTAAAAATGAGTTCAGGCTCAACTTTATAACATCTTGAAATAGTTAATGATTTCAATTTAACTTACCTTTGGCCATCACTTTATGTCATTCATGCATTTGGGTGAGGCACTAACGGTCATGACGACTCTGTAATGGAGCCACATGTGTTTTTATTTGGCAATTTTTACAAATGTAATATGCTAAGCATAAAATTATTTGCTAAAAGCATACACTGATGCGAGTTAAAACACCGGAGACCAGAAAACAGGATTCCGTTATGAATCGTGGAACACTTCCATCAGGAAAAAGGTGGATTACATGGCTCTCTGGAATACTCGATTCTGACTGGTCAGTCACACCGTCTAGCAGTCTGATATTTCTGAATAACAACCGCACATTCGGGGATGAAGTGGTCTCCGGATATTGTAAGTCATCTTTCCTAAGTATCTCGTTTACCTCTCTGTGATCTTTACAAGTAATGCTAATGAAATAATTTCAACTCAAATCAATATTCCATGTCTATTTTTTTATGTGTCAAGTGGTCTTGTGATAAACTGGGATTATGACCAGTCAGGTGTTCACTTACACAATATAAGCAGGCAGCATAAAAGTAATCCATGAAACTCCAGTGGTTTAATCCATGTCTTCAGAAGCGATATGATAGGTGTGGGTTAGAAACAGATCAATATTTAAGTCATTTTTACTCTAAATCTTCACTTTAACTTTAACTTTTACATCTGAAAGTCACATATGGTGCCTGTTTAGTTTCATTTTCACATCTGAAAGTGAAAGTGAAAGTGGAGATTTAGAGTAACAAAGGACTTAAATATTGTTCTTTTTCTCACCCACACCTCTCATATCACTTCTGAAGACATGGATTTAACCACTGGCGTCATATAGATTACTTTTATGCTACATTTATGTGATTTTTGGAGCTTCAAAGTTCTAGGCAACATTCATTTGCACTGTATGGACCTACAGAGCTGAAATATTCTTCTAAAAATCTTCATTTGTGTTCTACTGAATAAAGAAAGTCATACACATCTCGGATGGCATGAGGGTGAATAAATGATGAAAGAATTTTCATTTTTGGGTGAACTATCCCAAAAATGTTCTACTAAAATAGGTCTGTCCTATTATGTTCATCTTTTGTTTTGTAATTCCTCTACTAGTCTTGATACAACTCTGGAACCTGAGCAACCACAGCCTCTGGGCACCTGAAGGCCAACAGGGGGTCAATCATTATTCAACAGACTTACTGAAATGGGATCAAGTATTATTGTTAGCCATTATGAAACAGGACTGTGTTGCCCCTTCTGGATAGAATGAACACAATACTCTATGATGGAATATCTTCAGTCATTCTGCTGGTATGACAATGTCAACATTATGGTCTCTTCTCATGTAGCTTCACAAAGACTCTACAGTGTGTAATGCTGTTTCAACTTAGACCCACTAACACACACATACACACACAGAGACACGCACGCGCATGCGCATGCACAGTCAAAAGTGTTTTTAGTTTTAAATAAGGACATGACTACACAATATAGCACAGAGGCTGTTTCTGAAAAATCGAATTGATCATTCTTTCATTCAAGTCAATTATTACATATATTACTACATTAATGATCTATCTTAATGTACAAATTCCAGAAGATCTCCTGTAAATACAACAGTTTATTTTATTTATTTTTTCATTCAGGGTACTGATGGACGTTGAGACACAGTAACGCACAGGCCAGACCGAGTATGTGTTTAGGCTAGAACTGAGATTATTTCCTCCATGATTCTTCACCACGTACTAAACGTAAACACAGCATGATACTTCAGTGTTAATCTAATGTAGTAAACTAACAGCGACTCTTTATTTCACTCATTTCGGCACAATGAAGCTGTTTGAATACAGCTTAATAAAGAGTAAAAAGAAAGTTCTGGTCATGTGAGTGTTGCTGCCTTCATTTCTGGCCCTGTAGCTTTTTTTGTCATCTCCACCCAAAGGCCTCCATTACAAGAGCAAACCACAAACCAGGAGGGAGGGAGAGAGAGAGACCAGTATAAGACAAGCCAAAGAAAGGGAAATACATTCTTGCCCGCACACACAGTAGTTCTGATGCAGGAACAATGTCCAGATGTTATTTAATGCCTTATATTTGGTGAAATCTAGACTGCTGAATCTCCTCTTAGGCACTTTTCTTACAATGGTACATGCCAGCTGGCAAGAAGATTCCTAATGCAATCATATGCCAAATTTAACATCAAGTAGTCCTTAATTTTCTGTCCAATCTGAAAGAAAAAAAAAAAAAAAAGAAAAAGGTTTATAATTAAAACCATCAAATTATTCAAGTTTTATACTGTCAACTCTATTCCATTCACCATTGTATTCCATTCGAAAACCATTTGTGTCTACGACTTGTTTCGTGTGTATTGGTTTTTGTACAGGATTCAGACTAGAACAATCGCATTTATATATATATAGCCCATACACTGAAAAAAATAATAATTCTGTGGTGAAGTTAATAGCAAAAAGGTTAAATACTTTCTACATTGAATGATAAAGCATGAGCTTAAAAATATTAAGTAAATTCTGCATTTATACTCAATTCAAAGATGTAAAAATGAATGCTGTAGCTTTTAAGTAAACATTACTTATGATTGTTTGTTATTTTCATAATGTGTCATCATGTATTAGCCTTAAAGTCATATTTGTCACATTATCATATTTATTTGTGCATTTGTTATATTTGCTATATTGAGTACATTTCTTAGGTAAATTAAATAAGTACATTTTACTTATTAAATATAACTTTTTTTACTTCACTTTTCAAAGCTGGTGTTCTCAGCGTGCACCAGGCTTGAATAATTCTTAGCTTGCATGGTTTCACCGTTTGCAAGTATATTTACACAGTTTTTATTGTTGGTTTATTATCTTTAATTGTTGATTGTTACCGTCATCGTGTTCTGTGCACTAAGTCTTGAGATCACAAGTGCAGATCTGTATCTTGTTTCTGTTGCCAATAATGCAATGTGATGTTGTTTAATAGACCACACAACATGCATTATGCTTCCCTGTGGAAGGCTTTCGTATGTCATACATGATTAAACATGTTTACAAGGAAAGTTCAAAATGTGAAGTAATTCTAATAAAACATTTTTTTTTAATTTTTACTAAGTTTATGTATCATTTACATCAGATTTTTAAGTAAAAGTTACTGTATTAACTGTGATGTATAAATTAGTTTACTTTATTCAATACTATGTCAGATTTTACTTAATTTTATACTATTCAGATTTTCTTAGAAAAACTGTGTGCAAAAACATGTAAATCTTACGTAATTTTTTTAGGGGTGGGTAAAAATATAGATTTTCCGATGTATCGCAACCTTCATTTGAAAGATCTCGATATCGATTCTTAAATCCCAAGATTGATCTTTTATTTCTTATTTTTCATGCGCAACGCTCTACTGTAATGAGAGGAAATCACTCGCATTTGCAACCCAGTTTTGTGCAATGCGGCTAAAATATATATATTTGCCAACTGACTGGTACATTTTTAGATTTCATTCACCAGTAATTGTGAAGTTTAGTGGTGAAGTATTCAACAGCGAGATCCTTTCACTGCGTTTTGAGAGTAAAAGTTGTTTTCCGTGTAATGCGCGTCCAAAGACAAGATCCACGCGACCCATTTGTCATTGAATAATGTCTCTTTTAACACCCTTTCTGTTCTCTACAGTCAGTTGCTGATCGAAAACAACAAAAACGAATCATTTAATTCTAATCATGCATAGCACAGATGAGATAAAGCCATTCGTATCCTCTCTCGTTAATACGCGCTCATCTACAGATGCCAGAAATGCTGGTTTTCTTAAAGAGACAGTACCGGTTTTAGCACGTGTTCAACAAATCAATGTAAATACTTGTAAATAGTACAAATTATGCAATTAAACAATAAACATGTAACAAAAAAATCAACATAGGGAAAATGATATGTTATTTATTGACTGAATACATGAATTTGTTTTGCCAAAATGTGACCAGAATGATAAAAAAAACTAATCAAATATAATTAGTAAAATTAATATTTTCATAATGTACATAGTGAGAAGGTCCCTTGTATAATTAACAGCATTGGTTGTAAAATAACCTCTTTCCTATGTAAGGAAAAGGGACATTATAACTGAATTATACCCATACTGTATGAATTGAATCGAATTGAGAGCTTGTGAATCAGAATTGAATCGGGAAATCTGTATCAATATCCAGCCCTACCATTTTTAGTATAAAAAACTATTTAAATTCAAACAGGATTGATGAATTTTTATTTTGCACTGTCAAACCACTAATGTACTGTATGCCAAAGTAGTAGCAAACCATCTTTTTAAATAACATAATGAAGGAGAATGTGATATAATTTGAGATTCAGTGGAGTCAAGTTCTTCAGAAGTTGGCAAGATTTGGATTTTCATGCTTGCAAAGATTCACTGAGCATACTATATACACCTCATCGCATAAAACAGACGTAACATAAAATTATATATTTTGAATGCTAATGAAAGAAGGACATAACCTTGATAGGAGAGCAGCAGACATTTTGGTTTGAAATGTTCTGCCCCATCCCATCCAAAACGAACCCTAGGTTCAGAATATCCCAATGTATTCATGTTTGTCAATTTACCTTGAGATGGCACAATGCAATTTATTAGCATGTAAAGACATTGTTGGTGTGATAGAATGTTTCAAACATTCAATGGGATAAAGGAACCCATTTCATAGAATGCCTCTATTACACTTTTTATGTTGCAGTGTGCATTGGTTTTATGTTACACTATATACCCTGACCCGACAGTGTTGAGGGAAACTGAAAACATCTGAATTCGTAAGACTTTGATTTACTGACACTTTACATTTTTACATTTACATTTATTCATTTAGCAGACACTTTTATCCAAAGCAACTTACAAAATGAGGAAGGAAACAACAAAAGTGATTCATCTTAAAGAGACAGCAACATAATACGTGCTGCAATACAAAGTTTCAACTGTATTAGAAAAGTACTAGGCAAGACAGAGATTAGAGTGCAAACAAGTTATTGGTACCACAAGGCGCCGCTCATTTGCAGACCGCAACCTTCTGGTAGGAACGTAACTCTGCAGGAATAATTGTAGGTAGATTGGCGCAGACCCAGTGACTGTTCTGTATGCCAGAATCGGAGCCTTTTACTTAATACATGCATCAACCGGCAGCCAGTGAAGAGAGACAAGGAGTGGTGTAACATGCACTCTCTTGGGCTTATTGAAGACCAGATGTGCTGCTGCATTCTGGATAATTTGCAGAGGCCTAATTGTGCATGCAGGAAGGCCGGCCACAAGAGCATTACAGTAGTCCAGTTTAGATATGACAAGAGACTGAGTTGTGTGGCATGTTCAGAGGGGAATGGTCCTATCTTCCTAATGTTGTAGAGTGCAAATCTACTTTATCAGGCTGTTTTTGTGATGTGGATGGCATTATAGTTGATGAACCCAGCTAAACGGTAATGTTGTGCTAAACAGCAGGGTTTGCTGGAAAGACGAGGAGCTTGGTCTTCGCTGGGTTAAGTTGCAGGTGGTGTTCCTTCATCCTGGCTGAGATGTCTGCCAGGCAAGACGAGATCCGAGTTGTCACACAGGTGTCGTCAGACTGGAAAGACAAGTAGAACTGCGTGTCATCGGTGTAGCAGTGGTAGGAAAATGCGTGCGCCTAAATGATGGGTCCCAGTGATGTTGTGTAAATGGAGAAGAGAAGTGGGCCAAGCACTGAGCCCTGAGGTACCCCAGTAAGTAGCTGATGTGACTTGGACATCTCACCTCTTCTGGATACCTTTAAAGACGTACCTGAAAGTTTGAACTAGAACAAGCCAAGTACAGTTCCTGTGATACACGTGCCATGCAAACACTGCAATCAATGTGTTCACCCCATGAACAGCAATTGCAGTGTCAGAAATTTGATTTGACTGAATTAGATTTTCAGTGGCATTTCTTACGTTTATGAGGGCATTTTTTTTATAAACAAATAAATTGATTCTGTCATTCTTTTATTTAGATAGTTCAATTTAATCAATTAATTGACATAAATTCTCAATCTGAATCCTCCTATCCATACAATTTACATGAAATCACATTTTATGTGATAATGTTTATAACTAGGCTTAGTATTGAAAATTGTTATTTGAGATGTTAATTAAAAATAAGAAAACCAAAACTGGGGTATTTTTTTGTGCCCACATTTTGAATATCAGGGGCATTTTTGTCACTTTTGGGGGGATTTTCCTTTGAGCCTCCCTTAATTTCTAACCCTGGTATACATACTAGGGTAAGATAAGTGCCCTCAAGCTTAGACTATCTCTTTATAGGACTTGTTTATGCAGTTTATGCATTTTGAGTTTCATTGAGTTATGATAAGACATAATATAGTAAAAGTGGTAAGACACAAATCAGATTTTTCCTCTTATTTTTTCTCTATTTGAGCCATGTTGTGTTGGTGGTATTAAAAAAACTAAAGTCCCACGAATCTGAATGGTGTTTTCTAAGTGTATGGCTGTGTTGTCACAGCTGCAGGCTCCACCCTCTACACATGGCCATGTGGGTGAAGGCTGCACATGGAACAAATCAATCATCTCCTGTTTAAATAGAAATGTGTAATTAATGCCAATCAGGCCCTCTGATTTTTCAATAATACTTTTTAGCAGATGTGAGCTTTAAATTGTCTACTGTCAACATGATGTAATGGTAGTTTGTGTCATGTGCGAGTGTATACACACTGGATGCACACTTTTTAAAACTTGGATAAACCAAGTCTAGATACATTTGACTGACTTCTAGCAGACATTCTTCAATGATCTGTATGAATGAAGACCTTCAGAGACAGTCTTGAACATGAACTGGAATAAATATGTATCCTAATGTACAAGTTTGTGAGCATATGTTTACTGTTACTGTATATACAGTTATTTTATGTACTGTAATAACTTATGCCAATAAGCATTTGACATCATTGCTGTAAAACCTGTGTCGTAACGCTTTTTGAGGTGGCAATTTTTACATTGTAAAAAATCTCATTAACATTAAATGACTGGCAATATTTTTGCAAAACTAAATTATGAGACTTACTACACATTTGGCAGCAGTTTCCCAGTTAAATGTCCAGTGAGGGGCACCAAAAGCGAGTGAAATGGTGTCGTAATCAAACAAGGTTTTTAAACGTGAATTTTAATGAGTAAAATATACCGCATTCCCTAACCTAAAACTTTAACCTCAACCTAACCAATAGTGTCCAATAAATGAAAGGTGAACAAAACAGACATCCTTACCCATAACCAACACATAAACCTAACCGGTAGTGTTTTAAAATGCAAAAGCGACATAAACAATTACAATTTTCTAAAGCAACCATGTCATTTTGAATCGCTTCTATGGCACTTTCGTTTAATTTTCGTCTCATACTTCCTTGGCTGGGCTCGAGCCTTGGTCTCCGAGTCCAACGCTCTATCAGGTGAACTACCACACAAGCTAATCACATTGTAAATGTAGGTGGGTCTGTATTACAAGTATTAAAATGTATCGTTTTTCAAATGAAGCGTTATAGCAAAAGTGTTTCAAAATCATAACATAGCAGTGTGTTAGTAATAGAGCGAAAAATAAGTATTTATAAAGTCATAATCAGCCACTGCAGTCGTGATTTGTGTGAAAGTGAATAAAACGCACAGTTGCTGTAGTGCCTCTAGTGTTCATTTCACCAGGAATCTGCGGCGAAATGTAGAACGTGTCATGTAAAACTTAAGTTTGCAAAAATTTAGTTACAGCAACGTTTTCTCTATTAGACTAGGTTGGATACGGCTAAGGTGCTAAGGCAGATGGAGATGAAAACCACTGAATAAAAGGCGTGAATTTAAGTCTGTTCCTCACACAGAGCTATCTGAAGACTTGGATTATACCATATGAAAAAAATACATTTACGATTGTTTTATGGTGCTTTTGTGGTTTATTTTATGGTACTTGTTTATATATTCTGAAGAGTCCCTTTGTGTCCCATGGCAAACAACATCAAAATTAAATGCTTCATGAATGATTAAACTCTTACAGAACTTTTATTCATTTTAAAGTTTAATCTTGGTTAAAGTGATATAATCCCTTGAAATGTTGAATACGGTACCAGAAATCACACAGAACTGCACAAATGCTAATAAAACCGTTATAAGGTCAAATTGGTAAATGCGCCAGATGCTCTAAATAAATGTGATGGCACTGAACATTTAATTAATATGCAATGCATAAAAATTGCAATAAAATTGAAACTGCATTAACCAATTGTAAAGGGGTCCGAGGGAGGAGGCGAGAACCGGCTTGACAAAATAAATAATAGTTTAATAATAAACATAAACAAAAAAACACAAACATAAACACATACAGGTCAGCTGCCCGTAATTCTCTCTCTTTCTCAAGCTGCTGTCTCCGGTCACCTTTATCCCTCGCTCGCCTCATCAGGCTGATTGGGGTCCGGGCGTCCGTCATTCCACCCGGCCCCACCCTCCTCCGCGCTACACTCCTCCCTGAGTTGCCTCAGGCTGGGGAGCCCCCGGCATGACGTACACCACCCCCCACCCCCGGTGGGGACGTGCCTTGCGCCCCGCCTGCCGGCAGGTCATCCCCACCTTCCTCGACCTGGGAGGAGACAGGAGGGGAAAACAAACAAAAAAAAGGCGAAGGGAAGGCCAACACAGAGCAACAGCGTGAGAGAGAGAGAGGAGAGCGAGAATAAGCTCACTCACCGGATCTCTGATGCACCGTCGCGTGGTCCCCAATCACTCCTCCACCCTCTCAGGCGGATAACAGCCGCTCCACCCCGGGCGGACCGGAGTCAAACCTCCGACCCCTAGCGGACAGATGGCACCTCCGCTTTTCTGGCAGCACATGGGGACACTCCTCCACCCCTGGCAGTGACTCCATCACTCCAGGTGGTCAGGGATTCCCGTCCCTCCTCGCTTCGCAGACAGCGGCCATTCCCTGTGTCCGAGCGGTCGCTACTCCATCCCCCGGCGGATGGCAGCGGCGGTCCCCTGGGTGGACGGCAGTGTCGAGGACTCTACGACGGGCATCCCTCCTCCCTCCCGGGTTTCGGCACCAGTGTAAAGGGCTTGACAATATAAATAATAGTTTAATTATAAACTTAATCAAAAACACACTAACATAAACACATACAGGGTAGCTGCCCATAATTCTCTCTCTCTCTCGAGCTGCTGTCTCCGGTCGCCTTTATCCCTCTCTCACCTCATCAGGCTGATTGGGGTCCGGGCGTCCGTCATTCTGCCCGGCCCCTCCCTCCTACACGCTACACCAATTAATTCCATGAATTCAATATTAATGGCATAAATAAGGATATGTAAACATTTGTACATCTCTAAAGTTGTTAATACGCTAAATGTTTATGTTTTACATACATACTTTTGGACGGACAGAAATTCTATCACAGTGTCTACTCAAATTTCAACAAATTTCTTTGATGTTTTCAAAGCATCCGGAGAGACTTCCCCACCAGTCTATTCTTGTGGTATCATGTATTTCTGATAAACCCATCAGATGGTTTCTTTCTGTTTAAGAAGGCGGTTCTTGGCCAGAATAAGCTGCAATATGGACCAGACTTTATTTTGACTGTCAAAATTAACTGGTTTTATTCAAGTCAAAGATAATATTTGATATTAATGAAGGGTCAGATCAGAAGTACCAACTGCTCATGTTCACTTTTTACAGTGAGGGAAGATGGGCCTCAGTAACAGTATATTTGTCAGTCCTTCACTAGTAGTGAGCCTGAAGCACTCCAGCAGTTGAAGAATTCGTCTTCTCGGCTCATCTTTGCACTCTCAGCCTGAGGCAGGACTTGAATGACTCATGGAGGATCTAAAGTCTTTCATGAATAGGTTTCTTCACAAGGCAAAGTTCAAAGATGCTCAACAAAGACCTGGTGCTTGAATGTCTCGATCTGCGATCTGTAGGTGTGTTTATCATGCCCTTTTCTTTCTCTCACTTTATCTTTAAGAACAAATAATTAAAGAGAACTATTTAATCTTTAGTGTCAGGTGTGCCCTATGTTGCACTAACTATCAGAGATGTTCAGCTTTTAGTCCTGAAACCCAGAAGAGAATGAGAACCATTTGAAACTGTTGTGTGCTTTAAAAACACAAGGACAACAGTGGTTGTCTGATTGATTACACATCATTTGTTAAGCACGTAAAGTTGAGATGTGCTTGACGAAGGACGTGTAATTCAGTAGTTTGCTTTCTGATTGGGAATGCACATTCCAATTACATCTGGCCATATAGCTACTCTCTATAACTCCAGTGCTACATGGGTCTTTGACAAATAAGGCTGTCTGATTAATAATTAAAAATTATTAAATCATGAGGGTCTTAAGGGGTCCCCTATGATTTATTTATTATTATTATTATTTATTTATTTATTTATTTATTGCATTTTGGTTACACCACCTGACTTTGATTTGGTGGAAAAATATTTTCAATTTTATTTTATTTTTCTCTCCAATTTGGAATGCCCAATTCCCAATGCACTCTATGTCCTCGTGGTGGCGTAGTGACTCGCCTCAATCCGGGAGGTGGAGGATGAATGTCAGTTGCCTCCGCGTCTGAGACAGTCAACCCACGCATCTTATCACGTGGCTTGTTGAGCGCATTACCGTGGAGACCTAGCACATGCGGAGGCTTCACACTGCTCTCAGCGGCAACCACGCACAACTCACCACGTGCACCACCGAGAGCGAACCATATTATGGTGACCACGAGGAGATTACCCCACGTGACTCTACCCTCCCTAGCAACCGGGCCAATTTGGTTGCTTAGGAGACCTGGCTGGAGTCACTCAGCACGCCCTGGGATTCAAACTCACAAACTCCAGGGGTGATAGTCAGCGTCTTTACTCACTGAGGCCTACTACACAGGCCCCCAAATATTTTCAAATATTAAGACTATTAATTATAAGATCCCAAAGTACTTAGGCCAGCATTTCTTTGCAGAATTTCGGCTTTTAAAGAGACATTTATTTATTTATTTACTGCCTCCTAACAGTTACATCACATGACATTTCTGATTTTAATTTAAAAAAATCAAAATGGATTTGAAATCAGAAATTGAAAAAAAATGTTTATCATAATACAGGTATATTCAAGTAGTTGTTTTGTGTGAATTGCATTTTTAATGCATTTTTTAATAATAGATCAAGACAAAACCCAGTGAAATATTGATGTCTAATAAATCTAATCTTATAATCAGATCTAAAGGGACTTTGCCGTGTGACATGCTCTCATGCCCTTTATAGAACACTTATACATAAAATATGAAACTAGTAATTCACTGACAAAGAAACAGTGGACTTGAAACTGACAGCGTGTAAGACTGCAGTGGCAGAAATCACCTTTTTTCAGGAATCCTGTTTAGTCACTGTCCACCATCAAATCCAAACACTGTTGCATAAAAACCTGCTCAGCCATACGGTGCAAAAGCCGCTAGAATAATACCGCATATCTATCCTGCCCCAGGGCACCTTTTAATTGGCTGTTGCATGTCGACAGGGTCCCAGATGCTTTCTTAATAGACAGCAAAAAATAGAAGGCTTGTGAGGTAATGAGAATGGGGAAAATGAATGTTGTGGGAAAAGCTTGCCTCATTATTTTGGGCTTCCTGTCTAATGCATACACACACACACACACCTACTCAGTCCTAGTTTTACTCAATGAGTATCCAAGGAGACTGACCTGAAATCTGTACAGCTGAAAATTGCTTTGGAATACACTTTTTAATGAAAAAAGCCAAGAAAGATAATTCCCCAAGAGATGGGTTAAGAACCAACAAAAAGAAACTGGAGAAAGCAGTGCACAGAGCCATAGTGAGTTTCAAAGTCTAGAAGCATAAAGACATCAAATGTTAATGTCTACACATTTAAATGATTAGCTTCAACTAAAAATCTACATTTTTATTGTAAATGAGACTGATTTAGTGTGAATGGGGAAAACCATTACACATTCCATCATGGCAAATGTTTTAGTGTTACTTTTGAAATATTTTAAATAAAATGTTTATGATGGGCTATATGAACATGTAAGTTAAATAATTATAAGGCAATTCATTTTTAATGTTTAAGTTTGCAAAACGTAACTTAATACACTTAATAGCAGAGTTTTGTAGAGTTGCACACGCAACATGATCACACAGGAAATTGAAATGTTGTTGCTGAATGTTCCTGTACCCTGAAATCAACAGGGGAAGCGCAGTTTCCCATCAGACCTTTTTTTGCATTAGTTCAAATTAGGCTTGCAAATTTGAAGACATTTTCAATTGTTTTTTGTTGTTGTTGTTGTTTTTTATCCTCTTTTCTTCCAATTTGGAATGCACAATTCCCACTACTTAGTAGGTCCTCGTGGTGGCGCGGTTACTCGCCTCAATCCGGGTGGCGGAGGACAAGTCTTAGTTGCCTCCGCTTCTGAGATAGTCAGCCCGTGCATCTTATCACGTGACTCGCTGTGCATGACACCACGGAGACTCACAGCATGTGGAGGCTCATGCTACTCTCCGCGATCCACGCACAACTTACCACGCGCCCCATTGAGAGCGAGAACCACTAATCGTGACCATGAGGAGGTTACTCCATGTGACTCTACCCTCCCTAGCAACTGGGCCAATTTGGTTGCTTAGGAGACCTGGCTGGAGTCACTCAGCATGCCCTGGATTCGAACTCGCGACTCCAGGGGTGGTAGTCAGCGTCAATACTCGCTGAGCAACCCAGGCCCCTAAAATTTTCAATTGTTAACATTAATGCAACAAAATCAATTAACGATTAACAATAGCAATAATAAACTACGTAGTGAACAGCTTGAAACTCAAAAAAACAAGACGCATATTTTTCTTCAAAGCTTTTATTTATACAAAGTTTGATTTTTGACTGACCAGCCATTCTAATGCAAATTTGAAAACATCAACATCAGAAGGAACTGTAGAAGGAAACGTGAAAACATTATAACAGCCGCTGAAGTGTGTGCATAATACACTTAAGAAATACGAGAATTGGTATTTTCTTCTTAATATAATTTCTTTTCAGTGTATTTTTAATACATTCAGGCTGTGTTTAGTATGACTTTGTGAATCGTTAAATTTTCTATTAATGTATTACTGCTAATAATAACTTACGAATTTAAATAGAAGTTTATTGAAACTTCACATTGCAGATCGAGGGATATTTCAGACCTTATTTATTTGAAAGTCAAATCATAACTCGCGGTGTGAATCCAGTTAATAATATTTCCCTACGCTGGTGACGGTGAGATTTCAGGTGAATTTACCTGCTTGCTCTTCCATCGAGAACTGACATCATAATCGGAGAGGACGATTGATAAGCTTAACTGGTCAAATTATTAATGACAAAAAAAAATCAATCATCGATTATTCATTAACATCCCTAGTTCAAATGTGTTTACCTTTTCATGTGGCATGACTGAAAGCATGTTACGCGAGCAGCCTCCGAGACACGAGTTCTGGTCCTGTGTGGAAAACAAGAAGTAATCACATTCACATAATCAATGGTGAGCCTGATTTGGAGGTTGCATTTTTGCTCTAAGTTTAAAAAATGTCTCCACTGATGGTTAGGTTTACGGTTGAGGTTAGGGCATACAATATGTTTAATAAAATATGCATTCCTGTTGACTGTATTAAATAATTTACAACTAAAAATAACTCTCTTTTAGTGCCACTCTGTGGACATTTCACCTGAAAGCTGGAGCTCACATGTGCCCATCCGTTCAATAGCAGTTCCAGTTTCAGCCACTGGGGGCAGTGCTTTAAGTTTCAGTAAGTGCAGATCGATTTCAACAGAACTTCATATGGTACTCGAGAGGTACATCCAATAATTGCCCCCCAAAAGTGTTGTTTTCTCTAAACTATAAACCTCTGGACTGTCAAACGGTGTGTAAGTAAAACTGATCTCTCCTTAAGTCATTTTGTCCTTGTCATGAGAGAGGACAAATGCATGCTGACTTCATTAAATATTTTTAGACTGAACTCACAGGTGCTGGAGCATCAGAGGCAGATGTACATGAATACAGTGTCAAAACCTCCTGCTGTGAGGAGGAAGATTCATGCCGAAAATGACAATGAGGGCAGAGCAAACAAAAAGTAAAAGAGAAAAGAAAAGAAAGAGAAGAAAAAAAGTATCTTTTGATACAGTGGCCCCAAAAAGTTCAGATATTTGTTCAGATAGTTGGAGCCAAAGCACGTGATATCTGAAAACAAATGATGAGAGTGCTGTCCTCAGAACTTCACTTTTATAAACAACATTTTCAGCTTTATTAGTAGTTGTTAGTCGTGCGAGAACTTTATTTTACTACTGTTGCTTGAAAACTTTGACAACACAGAGATGACATGTTGCTGCTCTCCTGCTCCATCTCTGATTACAATGATTTCTTTGTAGGGTGGGGTTTTTGAAAGAAGGGGCATGCCCAATTCACTGTAGTCTTTAGCTTTTGGAATAAAAGATTCAATGATATAGAATGGAAAGTATTCTACTAAAGTAGATTATGTAGTTTAACCAGTAAATTATAGATTAGGGTACTGTGTCTATTGCAAAGCATTTTGGATTGACTTTTTTAAACTTTGTAAAAAGAAAAATGTCCCTGCACCTTTCAAATCAAAAGCTGTTTTTACATAGAGAATCTTTGAAGACTCTTTTTATGTTTATTTAACAATTAAAACAAGTTAATTTTTTATCAAAATTGTGCAAATGTTCAAATGACTCCAGTGTTTGAATCCATGTCTTCAGAAGCGATATGACAGGTGTGGGTGAGAAACAGATAAATATTTAAGGATTTTTTTTACTCTAAATCTCCACTTTAACTTTCACCTTCATTTTCAGAAAGTGAAAGTGGAGATTTAGAGTAAACAAAGGACTTAAATTTTGATCTGTTTCTCACCCACACCTGTCATATTACTTCTGAAGACATGGATTAAACAACTGGATTCATATGGATTACTTTTATGCTGCCTTTATGTGCTTTTTGGAGCTTCAAAGTTCAGGTCACCATTTACTTGAATTGTATGGACCTACAGAGCTGAAATATTCTTCTAAAAATCTTAATTTGTGTTTTGCTGAAGAAAGGAAGTCATACACATCTGGGATGGCATGAGGGCGAGTAAATGATGAGAGAATTTTCATTTTTGGGTGAACTATTACTTTAAGAACCCTTCAAAAACAATCTGATCCTGGTAAAAAAAAAAAAAAAAAAAAACCTACTCTATACTAGTGATTTAAATGCTGCTTGGAAATTAAGTTTAGTCAGGAGAAAACATGCTTTTTGGCACCATATGGTGCAGTTCTGGCATCTGCCAGCAGGGGCTAACACGGTGACGTAACCCAGCCACTTCCTAACACACAGTCAGAGGTTCCAGAAAGGCTAACATCCCTTACAGCATCTTTAATTAGAAATGTTGACCACAAGCTGACCGCATTGACTCGTCACTGTATCAACACTATGATAATCAGCAAAAGTTTTTCTCTGAGAAAGTTGAACACAATCTGTTGTGTGATGCACGCAAGAGTTTCTGAATTAATCACTTATTCAGAGACCATCTGTTAAATGCTTTTATCAAGAGCACTCCACTGCTGTGCAAAGATGTGACTAATATTCACAAGATTAAGACTGAACACTAACTTTTTTTTTTGCGACAAAAGGTGTAGTGCATCAAAAAGTTTACCAATATAGCTGATGGAAATGCAAATTATCGCTAAATTTCACATGTCGACATAATATTTTTCATTTAACTCTAATGCATAAACTCTGTGTCGATACTTCAAATATTGTAAAAAAATTGGTTTGGAAACACTTTTTGTTGAGAAAATTGGCATTAATGCAAAAATATAGTGTCACTTGATAAAATTTACTGTAATATTTATGTGCTTTTTGGAGCTTCAAGGTTCTGGTCACCATTCACTTGCATTGTATGGACCTACAGAGCTGAAATATTCTTCTAAAAATCTTCATTGGTATTCTGCAAAAGAAAGAAAGCCATGTTTCTGGAATGGCATGAGGGTGAGTAAATGATGAGATAATTTTCATTTTTGGTTAAACTATCCCTTTAAATAAAAATAACTTGACAATAAATATAGAAATGAAATAACTATATACATAGTTGTGGTATATGTACCATTTTTGAAGAAAACATGAGTGAGCAGGCAAAACACATTTCTTTTATTTCTTATGGGATTCATATTCAACTGTAGGTTATAACAGAATGGCACAATCATAAAACAAAACATGGCAACAATGAAAAAAATGAAATGACCCCTGTTCAAAAGTCTGCACACCCTTAGTTCTTAATACTGTGTATTGCCCCCTTTAGCATCAATGACAGCGTGCAGTCTTTTGTAATAGTTTTCTATGAGGCCCCAAATTCTTGCAGGTGGTATAGCTGCCCATTCGTCTTGGCAAAATGCCTCCAGGTCATGCAAAGTCTTTGGTCGTCTTGCATGAACCGCATGTTTGAGATCTCCCCAGAGTGGCTCGATTATATTAAGGTCAGGAGATTGTATTTATTTATTCTGCTGTAACCACTGGAGGGTCAACTTGGCCTTGTGCTTAGGGTCATTGTTGTGCTGGAAAGTCCAAGATCGTCCCATGTGCAGCTTTCGTGCAGAAGAATGCAAATTGTCTGCCAGTATTTTCTGATAACATGCTGCATTCATCTTGCCATCAATTTTCACAAGATTCCCCGTGCCTTTAGAGCTCACACACCCCCAAAACATCAGTGAGCCACCACCATGCTTCACAGTGATGATGGTATTCTTTTCACTATAGGCCTTGTTGACCCCTCTCCAAACATAGCACTTATGGTTGTGACCATAAAGCTCTATTTTGGTCTTGTCACTCCAAATTACAGTGTGCCAGAAGCTGTGATGTGTGTCAAGGTGTTGTCGGGCATATTGTAACCAGGCTTTTTTGTGGCATTGGCACAGTAAAGGCTTCTTTCTGGCAACTCGACCATGCAGCTCATTTTTGTTCAAATATTGTCGTATTGTGTTCCTTGAAACAACCACACCGTCTTTTTCCAGAGCAGCCTGTACTTCTCCTGAGGTTACCTGTGGGTTTTATTTTGTATCCCGAACAATTCTTCTGGCAGTTGTGGCTGAAATCTTTCTTGGTCTACCTGATGGCTTGGTATCAAGAGATCCCCGAATTTTCCACTTCTTAATAAGTGATTGAACAGTATTGACTGGCATTTAAGGCTTTGGATATCTTTTTATATCCTTTTCCATCTTTATAAAGTTCCATTACCTTGTTACGCAGGTCTTTTGACAGTTCTTTTCTGCTCCCCATGGCTCAGTATCTAGCCTGCTCAGTGCATCCACATGAGAGCTAACAAACTCATTGACTATTTATACACAGACACTAATTGCAATTTAAAAAGCCACAGGTGTGGGAAATTAACCTTTAATTGCCATTTAAACCTGTGTGTGTCACCTTGTGTGTCTGTAACAAGGCCAAACATTCAAAAGTATGTAAACTTTTGATCAGGGCCATTTGGGTGATTTCTGTTATCATTATGATTTAAAAAGGAGCCAAACAACTATGTGATGATAAATGGCTTCATATGATCACTATCCTTAAATAAAAGACATGATCAGTAATATTTTCAAAATCAATGCCAAGATTTCACAATTTCTGCCAGGGTATGCAAACTTTTGAGCACAACTGTACATGTGTGTGTGTGTATATATATATTTGGCAAATTATATTAACATGTACATTATATATACACACAACTTAAATTGCACTATTAAATTATAGAGTCAATAAATAAAGAAAATGGCAGAATACTTACAGATCGCTGCTTGTGCTATTAAACATAATTCCTAATTTCAAATGTAACCCTCCCCTCCTAGTTTTCACTGATGCAAAATCATCAATGACTTTGTCAAATCTGCCCAGCAATCACACGGTTGATTCTTATTTTCTCAAGTCCACTGAGGCGATCCTGTGTCACGGTGTACATATACTGTTGATTATGGTTATCTTATGAATGTTCAGAATGTAAGAATGCATTATGAACATATATAATACTAACCACTTAGAGCCTTTTAGGCTGAGTAGCCTATTAGGAACAACAGGGGGCACCTTTCCCTTATCGCAGAGCTCTGTGTGGGGTGGCATGATTTGTAGCACCTTTCGCCCATCGCGAGCCATATATCGCCTATGCCAGGATCCACTACGGGTAACATTTAGCCCAATTCTATAAAATTATTGTTTAGATTACTTTTGAAAAAATGCCGGCAAAATTCCCTGTATTAAATTAATTACCAGAATAAAGCATTACATTAAAAAAAAAAAATTACCAAACGAAAAAATAATAGGCTATTGATAGGCCTATATAATTGCCTTTTCTTCACACAAACTTAAATTAGCCTTTCCCCGTTCTGTAGACGAATAAAGTCGGCTGAATGACATTCTCAGAATGTTCTAGACTTTTTTCAAGACTATAAACTATCAGAACTATTTGTCCAATGATGAGTTCACTTTCAGAAAATGAGCTTTTGAACATTTTAAGACTTTTAAATATGTTAAATCTAACCTTCTTTACCTCTGATCGCATTTGCTGAGCTTCCTCAGAACAAGTAAACTGCATTATGACACTAAAATTAATTTTAGATGACAATCAAGTTCAGTTGGTCATTAAAAGTTGCTGGACACATATGCGGGACGTAATGCAGTTGTGATGGCGATGCTTTAGATTAGATTATTGAACCGATGGCGACCTGCGATAGGTGCAACATCAGGACCAATATTACAGTCCTATCAGAAGGGCAGCTGCTCCCTTTTGATTGCAATTCCTCATCTTCTGATTGCATTTATTTGTGAAATTAAAATGACAGTAAGCTGTCTAATGTTCAATGAATTGTCTCAATACTCTCCCCATTTTATAAAGACTTCAGGGAAAAAAAATTAGGGACATCTGGGAGGCAAAAGGTACACAATTAGTGGTATACACACATTTATGTATGGAAACGGCACAAGGGCAGATTTATTTGACGATAAACCAAAACTTATGCGACAAAATGTTTTTTTTTAAGCATGACGTCATCACGCGCACCATTTTTATTGATAAAAGGCCATTTGAATGGAAACAAGCGGAAGACGGCAAATTTCGCAAAACATTTTTTTTATGCATTTTCAATTTGTTGATAACAAAACAGCACGAAAAGTGGATGGAAACTAGGTTACTTTTGTATTTATGTTACATAAAATATCAAAATAAAGCCTGAAAATATTCACGTCGCAAATTAGCGCCCCCTAGAGGTTAGGAGTTAGAAATATTAATATGAATATAAAAGTCTTTCACAGAGCACTTAAATAGACAAATCATAAATAAAATGAAAGCTCTCATTCTCATTCTCTATCCGGTTGACCTAATAGCACAGTTCAAAAGATTTTCAAAATAATCTCAAAATGAAATATGATTTCTGAAAGTCATCAAATACAGATGTCAGCATTTATGCGCCGGTCACTGCTGCTGTAAGTCCCAAGTAGCCAAAAACGTTACATCTGCTCTCATCTCATCAAAAAAAAAAAAAAAAAATAGCAATTTCAGCAGGAAAAGCATGCTAAACTAATCATCAGAAAAATATCTTCTCAACTACTGATGATAAAATGTTATATATCAATGCAAAAGGGAGTATTTTGGCTTTCTAATGACACCTAGATTGAGCTTCTAGTCCACTCAGAGGCTAAGATACTTTATTCAATGAAACAATGAGGGTGGTGCATGAACTGAAAATTAGACTGAATGTCTATGGACGAGCACATCTGTGAAGGCTGAAATGCGTTAGAGCACCACCTACATTTCAGATCTGTATATTGTGATGGAACGTGATTGAGAAAACAATCTTTTTTTAAGTGCTTGCTGCCATCTAGTGGAACAAAATAAGACTTTTCAAAGTGAAACAGAACCAGAATTACATGCTCACAAATTTGGTACATATTTATATGAGAGAGAAAGAATATTTAACATGTAAATATTTATATGAACATAAAAAGATTCAACAACTAAGACATAAACTGAACAAGTTTCACAGACATGTGACTAACAGAAATTGAATAATGTGTCCCTGAACAAAGGGGGGGTCAAAAGTAACAGTCAGTATCTGGTGTGGCCACCGGCTGCATTAAGTACTGCAGTGCATCTCCTCCTCATGGACTGCACCAGATTTGCCAGTTCTTGCTGTGAGATGTTACCTCACTCTTCCACCGAGGCACTTGCAAGTTCCCGGACATTTCTGGGGGGAATGGCCCTAGCCCTCACCCTCCAATCCAACAGGTCCCAGACATGCTCAATGGGATTGAGATCTGGGCTCTTCGCTGGCCATGGCAGAACACTGACATTCCTGTCTTGCAGGAAATCATGCACAGAACGAGCAGTATGGCTGGTGGCATTGTCATGCTGGAGGGTCATGTCAGGATGAGCCTGCAGGAAGGGTACCACACGAGGGAGGAGGATGTCTTCTGTAACGCACAGCGTTGAGATTGCCTGCAATGACTACAAGCTCAGTCCGATGATGCTGTGACACACCGCCCCAGACCATGACGGATCCTCCACCTCCGAATCGATCCCGCGAATGAGCAGGGACCCTGGGTATCTTTCTTTTGGTGTTTTTCAGAGTCAGTAGAAAGGTCTCTTTAGTGTCCTAAGTTTTTATAACTGTGACTTTAATTACCTACCGTCTGTAAGCTGTTAGTGTCTTAACGACCGTTCCACAGGTGCATGTTTATTAATTGTTTATGGTTCATTGAACAAGCATGGAAAACATTGTTTAAACCCTCTACAATAAAGATCTGGAAAGTTATTCTGTTCATCATAAGAATGTAAACATATACAATATTATTTATGAATAATTGGAGTCTTTTTAATTTGCATTTTTTAAAAAAAATTTTTTTAAATGAGACCAATTTAAGTCCACGGTATGTGTGATTGGTGAGCTTTTAAATTTTTGTGTGAAAAATTGCAGGTGGCAGCCCAAAAATGCACCAGTGTTTTAAGTCCTTTTTTATTCTCCTCCCTGCCCAGTAGGTGGCGATATGCACAAAGAATGCGAATCGCCACAAACAAAAGAAGAAGAACTCAGGAGAGAAGAGCGCTTAGGAGGGCTGTTTGACAGTTGGAGATTTATAGTAAAAAGGACTGCAATATTGATCTGTTTCTCCCCCACACTTTTCATATCACTTCAGAAGACATTGATTAAACCACTGGAGTCGTATGGATACTTTTATGCTGCCTTTATGTGCTTTTTTGAGCTTTAAAGATTGGGTCACCATTCACTTGCATTGTATAAACCTACAGAGCTGAGATATTCTTCTAAAAATGTTCATTTGTGTTCTGCAGAAGAAAGAAAATCATACACATCTGGGATGTCATGAGGGTGAGTAAATGATGAGTTCATTTTTATTTTGGGGTGAACTATCCCTTTAAAGAGTCTGTAAATTGTTAAATATGATGTTTGCTGACCTCTACTGGTTTTGGTTTGATAGTGCCCTCTACTTCCAGTTTACAACCAATGCTTTCATATACAAAAATGCTCAGAAATGCATTTGAACTGCAATGCAAGAGTACAGCAAAACATGTTTTACTTATATCTATACTATGTGTATTACATTTTCTTAGGGGGGAAAAAAAGAGATTTTGAAAAAGTATTTGTGTGCTTTTGTAAAAACTCGACATAAAGACCAAAGTCGAGTATCTAAAAAAATAAAATAAATAGCAAATATGAAGATCTTACCCTGTCTGCTACAGTAGTTGCAGAAAGATCCCATTTAGGTTTGACAAAAGCAAAGGTTTTAATGGTGGCGTCCATTCTGTCCTGCTCTTTTTTGCCTGCAGAGGGCGCCGTGTGATTATATATTGCAACATGCAGTTTCCACAACTGTCAAGCGTACACAAACTGCAGACAGCTGAAATATGATATATATATATATATATATATATATATACATATAAACTAATTTGATTAAAATTCAGATTTGGGAATTTTTTTATTTTTTCTTTTTTTTTTCTTTTTTTTTTAACAAAACCACAGCATTTAATTCTGGTGACTTGGAGAGGAGAATTTTTACATTTTCTTGAATAGGCTATGTGTAGCATTCAAGTTGGCTTTTGGCTTCAAAGGCATTTCTAAATGAATTACTTCGCCTGACACAGCACTAGTTGAAATTTTCCAAAGTTACCTCTAAAAAAATAGCTTTTTGTTTCAATGGACTGTAGGCAGGGGCGTTGCTAGGTTTGGAAGAGATAAGCGGCTGAAAAACTGAAAAAGTTTTTTTATTTTTTTTAATTACTTTTATTTATTTACTAAGCCATATGAGCATTTCATTTGGGGGCACAGAAGGATTCAGATAAAATAATTGTGATTCTAGCCCATACGGTTCGAAAGTTATTAGTGAAACCGAGTGACCTAGCTTGCCTTAAAGTTACTTTGATTAAAATGTTTCAGTAAAATAATTTTTATTAAAAGAAATTAAATATTGTTGTTCATACAATGTTATACAGGGGCATGTAAATGAAAATCAGTAAATATGTTATCTTATGTTCATATAGTGAAAAACATCCAGGAAAACATGCCTTTATTAATTTTAATTAGATAAACATTTACAATTTTAAACATTTCATGGTTCCTCTGCTATTGTAAGCCATTCCTAAGCAACATACATAAATATCATGGTATACATTAAATATTAGGAATGCACTGATGTAACGGCCACCGATATTTATTGGCCAGTTATTGACCAAATTAAAACCATTGGCATATCGTTATGAGCATGAAAACGGCGATATGAAAAACCGATGGTTAATTTATAATTATCAACGCACTTTGTAAAAACTCTGTGAATTCAAATGCACAATCCAGAAATAATGATAGCCACAGAATGTAGAAGGGTTGGCACTCCTAAGAACATGTAATATTTATTCTTTCTCATTCTGACATTGAGGAAAAACCACCATAAATGGACGTGACAGTTGTGAAAGCGGCACTTACCTATACATGATGAGTTAAAACCATCCAAAACACTTTGAAACCTGCAGACTTTGACTTCTGAGACATTGGTATGGTATCCATTAAGAATGCACGATTAACTGAGTTAAGATTGAAATTGCAATATGGTCTTGCACGATTACTAAACCTTGAAAGGCTTTAAAAATAGACTGTATTCAGCACTTCTGTCAGCGCTGTGTAAGCAAGCGGCGCCCTCTAGCGGTTGCATTATCCTTGATCTATTGTACCACGAAAGAACTTAAAAGGCAGTTTTGTTCCTTTGGTAACTTTATATTTTTCTATGATGTGGTTGACATTTTGACATTAAATACAGTACAAACATGTAAAATGTGAGTTCTCTTGTTTTGAAATGCAAAAACAAATGGAAAATTGTTTTAGAAGTATAAAATAAAAAAATTCTCACATCAATCATCATGCTTTGATATTAAGTAATTTTTCAATATTTTGTTTTTAATTTTTTATTTATCTCTTTCATTGTGGCTCAACATTTTGGCCTGTCATGTGTTCACTCCATGTTCAATGGAAATTATTTATTGTTTGAACAATAAAAAGCTTTTGTACCTCTTTGTACATTTTTAAAATATAATTCCTGAGCAAAACAGTGATCTGATGACAAAATAAGGTAAGTGGCAAAGTATTGGACAATTTTTTTTTTTTTTTTTTTAAATATCATCAAATGACTGATACATTTTGAGACATAATTTTTTTAGGTTTATCATCCAGCCCTGATCACAAAACATCGTCCATGTCCTGAATAGTGTAATCTCTTTATTACCATTAATAGTCATTCTATATTTTCTCTTGCTTTCTCTCCACTGTTACCACATGCCCTTGAAGGTATTGAACAGATTTTGGCAGCACCCACACACATACAACACGATCCTCCACATCTCCCTCAAGAGCAGAGAGAGAGAGAGAGAGAGAGAGAGAGAGAGAGAGAGAGAGAGAAAGATGCAGGGGGATGGGTGATGCTGGAGACAAGGAGAGAGGAGGGGAGATGTTGAAAATATGATGCTATTGGCTGGACTGCATGATATGCAGGAAGGCACCATCCCTGACAACACTGACTCTGCAAAGCATTTATTTTCACATTACTGTTTCCGTTTTATTCCTATTATAAATCCTATAGCGATGTAGATAAACGCATAATGAGGGGAAGAGAGATACAGTAATAAAAAAATGCAGGATTTGTCAAGTGGAGGAGGACAATATACGTCACATTTGTATACTGGATAAACAGTGAAGGGAAAATACTGGAGCTGCATGTGCTGTTGTCATCTGAATTTCATCTAAACTAACATACGTATAGAGTGGCTCACATGGCCAACACAGAAATATGACAATCTGTCAACACAAATCCATGCTGCATTGCACACGGAATGGACTCCAATGGTGATGAAAATCAGGAATGGACAGAGGACCAGTGGGAGAAATGGTAGGAGATTATTTTGTTGATCTTCAAGTTTGAAATTCAGGAGTAGAATACGTTGTGCCAGAAAAACATTGCAGTGTTAGTGCCGTATTATGGTGAGTACCATATGCATAGTTGAAAACTACTACTGGATGAGCATGGTGATAAACAGTGTGCCTAAAAGGTTATTTAATCTGCGTACACACTGCAAAGTTTTGGGAGTGACAACTGCTTTCAAATCAGGTGGAATCCCCTAGATAATCATTCCTTGTGGCCATGTGTACACTGCAGCTAAATACAGCTATTTTATGTTTAATCTTGATCTGTATGCACAGTTCGGTTATTTACAAGAGTGACGACCACATTTTAAAATTGAATTCACTCCTAAAATATTCAGGTAATGACAACCGCATTTTTGTTAAATCAACATACATTTACGAGTCATTTAGCAGATGCTTTTATCCAAAGCGACTTACAAATGAGACACATGACAAGCAATTTGTCATTCAAAATTCAACAATATCTTCAGTATCACACTGCCAAGTTCTCAGAGTGGCTGGAGTAGTATAGATGCTAGCGCAGAAGCATTTTGTTTTTCATTGTTAAAATTAATAGTATTTACCAGAGACTAAAAATGAAATGTTTTCATTTCGGTTCGTTCTGAGCAAAAACTGTATTTTTTCGCTCTGGTACAGAAGAAAGCCTCCTTTCCAAAAGGTTCCCGGTTAGAACAAAATAAAAGAACGGTTAATAACGGTCTTTATAAAATGACAGTTCTCCGCTAATGGGTGCATGAAATACCAACTGCAGTGCCGCCAGATCTTGCAAGAGAAACAAGCAACATGGTCTAGAAAAACAAGCCCAAAATAAGCAATTAATTGTTTTTTCCTATGTGGTGGATTTATCAGCATAGAAATCATAACAAGCAGTTAATTAACAATTAAGTATAATTTTATTTACAGATCTGCTTCTAAGTCAAAACCCGGCAGCATCAAATCTGTATTAATGCATCATATCTAACAATAATTCAGAAACAACTGAGAAATGTACTTTTACCTCTAATAATGATTTCCTTGTATCTGTATTAGTGTAACGTGTAGGCAGGCCGGACCGGCTGAAGACAGGAACGGATGAGGACGATGATGCGAGAACCCAAGTGCAGTTTATTCAGAAATCCTAAACGTGAATTCAAACAAATGTGAAAGTACAAAAGAAAACCATGAACCAAAACAAGAACTTGAACATGAACTATGACTAGGACTTGACAAGAATAAACAGGTGAAGTACCAAAATGCAACAACAACGCTACAGGCTAACAATGCACGACAAGAGACAATGGCAAACATGATGGCTTAAATACATGGACATGGGTGACCAATGACGAGACTAAACTAATGAATATAACAAGACTAATAAACAGGAAACAATAATAGAACAGAACTGATAAGATAAGACACATGAAACCAGATACTCACATGACAGGAACAAATGAGGGGAACAAGAAATCACATGACAAGGACACATGACCAGAAACAGGGACAGGACATAAACTAATTTCAAAATAAAGGCATGAACAAAACATGAACAAACACATATTTAAACGCGACATATCCCCCCCATAAGGGGCGGCTCCCAACGCCCAAACATAAACAAAACTAACAATAGAGTTCAATAGTGAGCTGGGGCGGTGGGGTCCTTGAGGCATGGCCTGGTGAGACAGGGCATGGAGCATGAGACCAGGGCAGAGCCAGTGGCCAGAGAATTGGCTCCAGGAAGGTAGCGGGGTCTGGCGGTTTGGGTGGCGGCTCCAGGAAGGGAATGGATCAGGAGGCCTGGGAGGCGGCCACAGGGCAGAGAGGACAGAGTCCTGGGCTGCGGCTGCTGGACAGGGTTCAGGAGGGAGCAGCTCAGAGGGTGGAGCCATGGAAGTCTCAGGGATTGGCCGTGACAGGGGAACGACCTCCGTGGTCACGAACATTGCTGTGGAAGGCTCTGAGGGCATAGCCGTGGCAGGCTCATGGGTCATGGCGACTTGGCATGACGGGATAGGCGTGCTGACTTGACAAGGCGGGGCCGACGTGGTGATATGGCAAGGCGGGGTCGCTTGACTAGGCATGGCAGGCATAGCGGCTTGGCATTGCAGGCGGGACAGCATGGCATGACGAGGCAGACGAGGCAGACATGGCTACATGGCATGACGTAGTAGATGTGGCAACATGGCAAGGCAGGGCCTCTTGACTAGGCATGGCAGGTGTTGGAACATGACATGACGTGGCAACATGGCATGACGAGGTAGGAATGGCAGGCGTGGCAACATGGCATGACGTGGCAGACATGACAACATGGCATGAGGCAGACGTGGTGGCTGAGGCTTCAGGCGCTGGCTCTGGGACGGACGAGGCTTCAAGAACTGGCTCGTCGACCGTGGCAGGCATGGATGCCGGTTCGTCGACCGTGGCAGATGACTCAGATGTGGTAGCCATCATGGGAGTGCTGAGTCCCTCATCAGCCACTCCAACAGTGAAAGACGAACTGCTCAGCACCAGGGCATAGTCCATGAACTGAGCCAGAGTCTATTGAATTTTACCTCCAGGCGTCATGGAGCATAGAGGCTCATTTAAGCCTGCACGAAAACAGTCCTTGAGAGCGACATAATTGAAAGCCACATGCTCGCATAATCCACAAAAATAGATTACATAGTCTTCAATGGGACGACTCCCTTGATGTAAATGCAGAAGTTTAACTGCTGGGTTCATTCTAGCAGTCGTGTATTCTGTAACGTGTAGGCAGGCCGGACAGGCTGAAGACAGGAACGGATGAGAATGATGATGTGAGAACCCAAATGCAGTTTATTCAAAAATCCTAAACATGAATCCAAACAAATGTGAACATTCAAAGAAACAAAAACAAAACAAGAACCATGAACTTAAACTATGACTAGGACTTGACAAGAATAAACAGGCAAAGTACCAAAACGCAACAACAATGCTACAGGCTAACAATACACGACAAAAGACAATGGCAAACATGAGAGCTTAAATACATGGACACGGGTAACCACATGACATAGACAACCAGTGACGAGACTAGACTAATGAACATGATAACAAGACTAATAACCAATAATAAAACAGATCTGATAATAAGATAACAAGACATATGAAACCAGATTCTCACATGACAGGAACAAATGAGGGGAACAGGAAATCACATGACAAGGATGCATGACCAGAAACAGGGACAGGAAGTAAGCTAATTTCAAAATAAAAGGCATGAAAACAAAACATGAATAAAAACATATTTAAACATGACAATTAGCTGTGCATGTATATGTAGTAATTATACATAGTAAAAAGGTTTCATTCACAGAATGTGACATCCACAATGGGCAATTAGGCAAAGAAATGTGTGATGCAGCAGTTTCCTTCAGGATCAAAGCACACGTTTCTTTTTTTTGGGGGGGGGGGCAACATGAAGTGGTGTAGCTCCAAAAATGTACTGTGATAACCCTTTGGCCTTTAGTTTCATGAAAAAAAAAATTATCAGAACAAAATTAACCAGTTACCAGCATTTAAAAAAACAAAAAAAATTACTCCAGAACAATTGAAAATCACTTTGTTCTGGTTTTCGATTTCCTTCTGCTAAAAATTTCATTCGCTTTCGTTCATTGAAAATTTTTTAGTCCCTGGTATGTACAGTATAATACCAAAGTCTTTCTAGCATGTCATTGCACTGTCAGCCATCTTTGGAACGCTCTCGGGAGTCTATTTCCAGTCATGCCAGTGCAGCTCCTATCTACTTGAATGGAGAAAGACCAAAATCTAAAAAACAGTTGGTCAAGATTACGATCAAAGAACATGTTTCAAATCAGCAATAAAATCTGACAATACTGGAATCATAAATTGTGATTCTTTACCTCATATTAAGAATCAAATGTACACATCAAATGTACAACTTCATAAGTATGTACTTCCCAGGAGGACTGGAATGCAGCAACAGTCCCAAACTCTTGACTAGCAACGACGGGAATCGTGAAATTGTCACTGGTATTGACTATCGTGGTAACCCGAGTTTTGAAGTATTTATAACACTGAATACGTTTTTATTCTGTCGACAGGCTGACTCATGACATCGGTTTGGATGAATTTGAAGATGAAGATCTGTCAGAAATCACAGAAATCACTGATGAGTTTGTACTCAGGGGGCGCAGCTGCGACATCAAGGTGAGGAAATGGTTTCTTAAAGGGATAGCTCACCAATAAATAATATTATTCCAGAACTTCCTGTAATAAGCATTAGGGGCCACTGTGTCTCACCTTGTACCTCTGGTAATCGAGGAAACTGGGCTAGATTTTTAACGCACCCTGTGATGCATTCCTCTTACCTCTAAATACAGTATCTCTTGGTTTTATACATCCACATTGCCATTATATTGAGGGTGAAACTAACACATACATTGAACTGTTTGCTAAAAGCACACCAGTCTCATGAGGTAAATTGTGGCCCATGTCTTTAAGCCAAAGTTGCGAAGTAATTGGTATTAACCTGCAACAGTTTCCTGGAAAAGAATGAACAGGGAATCTGTTTGGGAGAGCCATGGTTTAATGAGATAACCGTGGGCTAATACAGCTCGATAGCCACTTTCAGAGGCTTCTACCTCAACCACAAAAAAAGTTTATTGGGAGCATGATACTACATGTTGGGGATATGGGTAAACAAGGATTTTTTTTTAGGACGTTTTATAAATGCTTTCTCTGACTTTCTGTAAATGGGATTATCAGAGAGCTACTGCACCACAAATCTGACCTATTGAACATCTGTTTCATTTTATCTGAAGAGGAAATCAGAATATTATTAGACAGTTACATCATTGTTAATCAGATCTCTGAGTATCTTGTTCATGAGGGCTTTAAAACACTAACTGATATGTCTCTATAAGAGTCAGATATGTACGGTGGCCCAGGGGTCCACAACACAACACAATTAGCAAAGCAAATAAAAGTTGAAAACAAAATGGAAATAGACCACAGCAAAGCGAAATTAAGCCAAAACAAAATGGAATTCAGACACAATACAACCAAATTAATCCACTGTGTTGTGGCCTAATTTTATTGTGTTGTAGTTTATTTCCGTTGTGTTGTGTCTTCTGTTGTGTTTTGGCTTATTTTCATTGTTTTGTGGCTTTTCTGTTGTGTTTTGGCTTATTTCCAATGTGTTGTGTCTTCTGTTGTGTTTTGGCTTATTTCCAATGTGTTGTGTCTTCTGTTGTGTTTTGGCTTATTTCCAATGTGTTGTGTCTTCTGTTGTGTTTTGGCTTATTTCCAATGTGTTGTGTCTTCTGTTGTGCTTTGGCTTATTTTCATTGTTTTGTGGCTTTTCTGTTGTGTTTTGGCTTATTTCCAGTGTGTTGTGTCTTCTGTTGTGTTTTGGCTTATTTTCATTGTTTTGTGGCTTTTCTGTTGTGTTTTGGCTTATTTCCAATGTGTTGTGTCTTCTGTTGTGCTTTGGCTTATTTTCATTGTTTTGTGGCTTTTCTGTTGTGTTTTGGCTTATTTCCAATGTGTTGTGTCTTCTGTTGTGTTTTGGCTTATTTCCAATGTGTTGTGTCTTCTGTTGTGTTTTGGCTTATTTCCAGTGTGTTGTGTCTTCTGTTGTGTTTTGGCTTATTTCCAATGTGTTGTGTCTTCTGTTGTGCTTTGGCTTATTTCCAATGTGTTGTGTCTTCTGTTGTGCTTTGGCTTATTTTCATTGTTTTGTGGCTTTTCTGTTGTGTTTTGGCTTATTTCCAGTGTGTTGTGTCTTCTGTTGTGTTTTGGCTTATTTCCAGTGTGTTGTGTCTTCTGTTGTGTTTTGGCTTATTTCCAGTGTGTTGTGTCTTCTGTTGTGCTTTGGCTTATTTCCAATGTGTTGTGTCTTCTGTTGTGCTTTGGCTTATTTTCATTGTGTTGTGTCTTCTGTTGTGCTTTGGCTTATTTTCATTGTGTTGTGTCTTCTGTTGTGTTTTGGCTTATTTCCAGTGTGTTGTGTCTTCGCTTATTTCCAGTGTGTTGTGTCTTCTGTTGTGTTTTGGCTTATTTTCATTGTGTTGTGTCTTCTGTTGTGCTTTGGCTTATTTTCATTGTGTTGTGTCTTCTGTTGTGCTTTGGCTTATTTTCAGTGTGTTGTGTCTTCTGTTGTGCTTTGGCTTATTTTCATTGTTTTGTGGCTTTTCTGTTGTGTTTTGGCTTATTTCCAGTGTGTTGTGTCTTCTGTTGTGTTTTGGCTTATTTCCAGTGTGTTGTGTCTTCGCTTATTTCCAGTGTGTTGTGTCTTCTGATGTGTTTTGGCTTATTTTCATTGTGTTGTGTCTTCTGTTGTGCTTTGGCTTATTTTCATTGTGTTGTGTCTTCTGTTGTGTTTTGGCTTATTTCCAGTGTGTTGTGTCTTCGCTTATTTCCAATGTGTTGTGTCTTCTGTTGTGTTTTGGCTTATTTTCATTGTGTTGTGTCTTCTGTTGTGCTTTGGCTTATTTTCATTGTGTTGTGTCTTCTGTTGTGCTTTGGCTTATTTTCAGTGTGTTGTGTCTTCACTTATTTCCAGTGTGTTGTGTCTTCTGATGTGTTTTGGCTTATTTCCAGTGTGTTGTGTCTTATGTTGTGTTTTAGCTTATTTCCAATGTGTTGTGTCTTCTGTTGTGTTTTGGCTTATTTTCATTGTGTTGTGTCTTCTGTCGTGTTTTGGCTTATTTCCAGTGTGTTGTGTCTTCTGTTGTGTTTAGGCTTATTTCTAATGTGTTGTGTCTTCTGTTGTGTTTTGGCTTATTTTCATTGTGTTGTGTCTTCTGTTGTGTTTTGGCTTATTTCCAATGTGTTGTGTCTTCTTTTGTGTTTTGGCTTATTTCCAATGTGTTGTGTCTTTCTGTTGTGTTTTGGCTTATTTTCATTGTATTGTGGCTTTTCTGTTGTGTTTTGCTTATTTTCGTTGTGTTGTGGCTTTTCTGTTGTGTTTTGCTTATTTTCGTTGTGTTGTGGCTTTGCCGCTGTATTTTGGCTTATTTCCAATGTGTTTTGTCTTTTGTGTTGTGTCTTATTTTTGTTGTGTTGTGGCTTATTTCTGTGGTTGTGGCATTATTCCGTTGTGTTTGTTTTTTTTTACGTTGTGGTTTCAGCTTTTATTTGCTTTGCTAATTTTGTTGTGTTGTGCACCCCTGGGCCACCGTAGTTACAAGACTAGCATTAATTAATTATGACTGTCTACAAGAGCAATTTAACAAGTGAATGCAAAAGGAGGAACCCAGTTATGGGTAACACTTTACGATAAGGTTCCATTTGATAACATTAGTTTTCTACATTAGTTAACATGAACTATGAACAATACATTTACAGCACTTATTTATCTTGGTTAATGGTAATTTCAACACATACTAATACATTGTTAAAATCAAAAGTGTTTCATGTTAACATTAGTTAATGCACTATGAAGTAACATGAACTAACAATGAACAACTGTATTTTTTATTAACTAACATTAACAAAGATTAATAAATGCTGTAAAAAATATATTGTTCATTGTTAGTTCATGATACCTAATGCATTAAATAACTAATAACTAACTAGCTCAGTGTGTATTGATGCTGATTTCCACCCCTGGAGTCGCTAGTTCGAATCCAGGGTGTGCTGAGTGACTCCAGCCAGATTGGCCCAGTTGCTATGGAGGTTAGAGTCACATGGGGTGACCTCCTCATGGTTGCTATAATGTGGTTCTCGCTCTCAGTGGGGCATGTGGTGAGTTGTGTGTGGATGTTGCGGAGAATAGTGTGGGCCTCCACATGCGCTACGTCTCCGCGGTAACGCGCTCAACAAGCCACAAGATAAGATGCGCGGGCTGACGGTCTCAGATGCGGAGGCAACTGAGATTCGTCCTCCACCACCCGGATCGAGGCAAGTCACTATGCCACCACAAGGACTTAATTGGGAATTGGGAATTGGGCATAACCCCTCCAATGAATGGAACCTTATTGTAAAGTGTTCCCCAATTAACCATACAGAATGTACTGCATTTGTCAATTTCTATAAATTAACGTAGGATTCCAGATGATGCTGTATCGTTTGAAAATGTGTGAAGCATTGCATACTTACCTCCGAGACATGATCACACGGGAGGTCGGTGTGTTGTTTCCGGCACTTCCGGTACCCTAAGATAGGCCACATTATGACAAGTGCCATCTCCTATCAGACATTTTTGCGTCGGCTCCAGGGTGTTTATCTACACTTTGACGTCAAAAGCAGAGAATAGTTAGATGATTTAAAATCTCATGTAAATGCCAGTTTCTTACGTTGCCATTTTTTCCTAAGATTATTTGTTTTAAGATTATCAGCGTGTTGCTATGCATGTACTGTAAATTAGTGTTGCCAGTTTTTTTGCTGAACATATATGGGATGCTTTATCATTTTGGGTGCTTAAATACGGGACGTTTTGAGCAGTTTTAGCCAAAATATGTGATGTGACAGTTGGCAACCCTAATGTAAATGTGCTCTTTGTAGCCTAGCCATTACTGAAAGCCTTGTTGCCAGTCATTAAAAAGTCACATCAAAAAATCATTAAACACTTCGCATTGTGTACAGTAGCTTGTTTTATACTATCAGTTTTCTCTCCTTGTCGATTTATTCAAATTAATAAGCACAGAATAGATAGAGTTAGCTGGGCTTCATTTGTTGCATGCATCGATACTAAATTAAGTCATGTTTTCCAGACCTAAAACATAGATTTTATGCAAATTCTGAAATTTGTTGCACAAATTGTTGTGGGTATAAATGCAAAAGACATTGCACTAGTTTTAACGACCAAGGGCCATGTTTAATGTTCATGGACATACAGTTGCCCCTAAAAGTGTAGTTCACTTAAGTCACACTTAAAAATGTCTGAATGTCATTGTATCAGATTACAAAATGTAAAAGCATTTTGTCATCTGCCATCAAATTATGCTAGAGCTTTTCTCAGAAATAATGCACCCTTGCTCCCAGTTTAGTGAATGACTTAACCTCCAATGTGCTGTCTATCTGCACTGGTCTCAGAACAGCACATTATTTTCATCCTAACTCTATATAAAGCCTCTGAAAGCAATATTTTTCAGCTTTTGGATGAACCAATTGATTCTCAATGTGAAAATGCACAATAAATATAGGGTTTCTAAGGAAAAATGCACCAGTGTACACATTAGTGTACATTGTGTTTAGCAGCGTGGCGTTTCGCGATAACTCGCTCAAATTTTCAAAAAGGGCATATCGGATGAAACTAGAGACTCAGATGGGTTTCAATGTAAAACCTGAATTAGGTTTCTTAACAGATGTCGTTTTGTTGGTGTTTCCCCAAAAGACAAACTCCACTGTGTTCGGCGCCATGTTGTTTTGTCACATGACTCAAAAAGTTTAACCCTTTGCTAACAGCACAGGGTCTTCTGAACTGAGATCAGTCGGTTTAAATGAATTCAAATTATGCGTTGCGTATAGTGAAGCCAAAATACAACGTCCACGCATGTATACGCGGGGTCGCATGACGTTAATATCTTGTTAAATAATGCATTTTTAAATGTGACTTTTTTGGGGCAAGTGTTGATTCTAAATTGGCCAAAATGTTTCTTGTTATTGACAACATCGACAGTGAACAAACTTATATTTGACTTATTTTGCAAACAGTTGCACATGACTGAAACTGAACGCAGGCAGAGCTGCATGTGTTAGTGTGTCTCATTGTGATGCAGTGTGTAAACAGGCAACATGAATAGTCTTTGTATCACTCCCCTCCCCCTGTCTCTTGTTCTCTCAGCTGAGCTGGCACTGAAAATCCCACCGCCTGATGTCATCTCTGGTTCTAATGGTTCGCTCAGTGGCCCCCAGTCTGTCCTCTTGCTTTATCATTCACTCTCTTGTTTGGTTGACAACCGATCTGTCCAATCCTTGTAGGATCATGTGAAGAAGGCACCCAGTGGTGGTCTGCAGGAGATGGAGGCGGGAGCAGTGGCTCAGATCCAGTCAGAGGAACAGCCCATACATATCATTGACGCTGTGGACAGGACTCAGAGAGGGGCCTGTCAACACGACAGCAAAGCACCTGCTATGGATTCACCTGCTCTTCCTGTCACCATGGATACCTACCGTCCAAAAAGACCCACCACTCTCAACTTATTCCCGCAGGTACCCCGTACACAGGTAATGAACACTGGCGGACAAGTGTGTACAGATATGACTGATAGTTTAAAACTACAGTTTGTGAATGAAGAGGTTTAAGGATGTGAGTTTTTTGTTTGTTTGTTTGTTTTAATGGAAAATCAATTTTTCATTTCTCCTCAAGCACTTTGGTATTGGATTGAGTCTTTGTTCGAATCAGGGTTGGAACTAGGATCGTCGATCGTTTTGCCATCGTTCCGGGGGGCATCAGAAGTTTCTTGTGGGGGCACGAGGGAAAAATGGGGGGTGAGGTGGGGGCATAACATATTTGCATTGTGACATGTTAAACTCCTAAAAACTTTTTCACTTTTTAAGAAATGTATTAATTGTTGTCAATTTGAATTCTTAATTTAATGTAAAGTAATTCTTTGAATTTTTGCACTTAAAAAAATTATTTTGTCATACTACATTTAAACTAGTGAAGGCAAAATGGTGAAAAACCTGTTGCAGGACCTAAAGTATACACTTTTCCTTATATGTTCAGACATATTTTAACCTAAAATCTTGATGTTGATTAAAAAAAAAAGTTCATGGACTTGTTATTAGAGGTAGACTGATATATTGGTTTTACCGATTAATCGATGCCGATAGTTGCTTGTTGGAACTATCGATTATCAGCAAAAATATGGGCCGATAGTTTCCAAAAACAAACATTTTATTCCACCATGTGGCCAACGCTGGAATATATTAGTTATAACAGCAGAAACAGAAATAAAAAAAATAATTACTGACACCTCGTTGTGATTCTAATCAGAATTTTCCTTCCCACTTCTGAAGTGGTAATTACGAGTATGTCTCATTCACCAGCTTTGTTGTCGGAAAGAACAGGAAACATGGCCGACGCCATGTTCATTCATACATATTTCTTTAGGAACTTTTATTTTGACACCATAATACATATCACTCAGCTTGCTGACGATAATGGAATCCTGGTCAAATTCAAGCTATTTTCAAGGTGTAAAAATGTACAACATGCATAGAACAGTTGCTGATATACATAACTGAATATGACCAAAACAGTAAGCGTTAACAATTAACTGCATTTAGAAAAATGAACAAAACCTGTCATTCACTACAGAAACTGTACTCTTCTGTGCCATGTTGAAAGTTTAGGACTCCTCCCATCTTGGCAACTCCGGTATCAAAATGATCTCAAAAGTTTCCCAGTAGTAATTACGACTTGTGCAACTTCCGAGTGGTAAACTCGTATTTATGATAATTCCAATAGCACGTGAAGGCAGCATAAATCTATCATCATTGACAACATTCATCTGTATTTTTATCCTCACTTCAATGCATATTTTGTTATTTTGATTAGCTAAATCAAGTGTTCTAAATTGAAGCAAGTGCATGCAAAGAAAAATGTGACTTCATATGTCTCTGTGATGAGGAGGAGGGCGTGGCTGGGCCGTGATGATGTACGGTCGGCGCTGAATCAGCTGATCAGCGGGAGAGCGAGATAAAGGGGAGCCAGAGGCGCCAGTTTGAGAGAGAGAGAGAGAGAGAGATGTAGATAAATTTCTAAAACCAGAAATTTAGATTGCAGTCAATTGTGAAGAGTATGAAAATGTTTGTTCCAGGAACCACGCCATATTTATTTGAGCATCTTAGAGGTATTCCAATGGTAAAGTTTTAATTTGCTATTACATTTATTACATTAACTAATATTGAATTGGCTTGTTAACAATTGGCAAGATTTTGGAAAGCCTGCATTATGTTCAACAGTATCCTAAAACAATGCCAAATAGCTATTTGTCTACTAGGGCTCTATTTTCTTGAGTGTACAAAGCGCAGCGCTATGCACAACAACGCTACACCTTATAAAATTTTTGTGAGAACGCTAATTCTAAGTGCAATTTCCACGCCTTCACAAAAGGCAAGTGGCTGTGGGTGAGTGTGAGTGTGTTAGCGCTATCTGTGGGTGTATGCACGCAAACCGTAGCTAGGCACAAAGCACAATTTGCTATTTTCCAGAGAAATCAGTCATTGCACTAAGACGTTTCAAAAGCAGGTCTGTTTTCAGTATAAAGTCTAAAATCAGTTCCTGCATTTGCAGTTTGGAGATTCCACAGCAGGTGGTGATAAAGTTCATGTCCAAACTCTGAAAATATAGTGGAATATCAAATTATGTCCCTGACAATCATTGTTGTAGCCGTTTAATAAAACAAAAATGAGATTTTGAATGGAGATGGTTTATTTTTCAATTATTATTATTATTATTGTTGTTGTTATTGTTATAATTATTATATTTATATTTACAATTGAATTTATTATCTAATTTGTATTAATATTTTTTTCTATTGTTATTGTTATTATTATTATTTACAATTGTATTTATGATCTAATTTATATTGGTATTTTACCACCTGTTATCGTATTGATTTTTAAGTCACTGAAAAAAGTTGGAGAGGCTAAAATGTTTGGATTTGGTATGATTTTTTTGACCACTTTGTTATTTTGGTTATATTTTCTTTTTGTTTGAAGTGCAATTTGAATTTAACGCAGTGTACATCCGAATCCTGATGGTAATCACATTTTCTATGCATATAAAAGGAGCGTGTCACTGTCAAAAATATTTCTATTCTTCTAATTCTTTGCATACAGTCCATTTACACTACCAAGTTCTTATGAATGTCTTCATTTATATCGCTGGTGCTTGACAGGGAATGAACTGTATAATAGGACACAGATGCTGCAATAACCGGAGAAGAACCACAGAATTAAATTGCACTTGACCCAGACCATAGCACGCCGCCAAACCCATTTGCGCCTAGACTTAATGCATACTTGCACGAAAATACCAAAACTTCATGGCCATGTCAGTTGACTTTGTGCTTATGACTCAAAGCACAGCAACTTAAAAACCTTAAAACAGGGTACTTAGTTTATATTATCTAATAGCTTGCATGGCCTAGGTGATGTCAGGAAGAAAGCAGATTTCAGACGCAGAGCAAGTTATTACATTTTGATGAAATATTACAAAGACAAACTTTTTATTCTTTGTAATAACGTGCACTAACAAATCGTTCAGAAAAAGACGCGGAATGCCTGTTAAGAAAGTAAATCAGGTCAATTTTGATTTCATGGTTACTTTAAATGTGATGCAACAAATTTCAAAGTTTTTCTGCCTCTAAATACTTTAGATACTTTAAGAGGTTCTGGTAGAGAAAGGGCTATTTACAGATATAAAGAGGGAGGGTATAAGAGTGTGAGAAAGGGAGAGTTTGCAGGGTAGCATGGGTCTTTAAATGCAACACACACACACACACACACACACACACACACACACACGCACAGCACAGACAAAACACTGCTGTTTTCCACTGGTTTGTGCTCAGTTTTGTGTGCCAGAAAGGTTTTTATTTAAAGCTGAAGTGTGTGACTTTTCAGTGTTAAAATACATTCTCCTATCCCATCTTAACATGCAGAAACAACTAATAGTACTGTAAGCCTTTCATTTTCTTGAAAACTGTAAACACTGTGTCTCTTTGGCACTATGAAAATTCCTTTGTTTTGAACGACCAGTCTCAAGAGAGACAGTAACATTGACTCTACCAATGGCGTGGGTTGGGGGCGGGACTATCTGTTTGTTTGACCAACGGTAGATGGAGGGCATATTCAGAATGTGTTAACACTTTATAATAACTGCACGGTATAAAGTATTAGTTTATAATTAATTCATTATTTATAAATCGTTGTTCCTGCATTGTTAATACATTATTAGAGTACACAAATAGTATGTTATTCATTTAAATTTACTGTAGCAAATGATTTATTATTGTTTAATAAGTTCATACTGCATATATTAGCAGATCGATAATTTTGGTTTTTCATGCTTAGTAAATAACTTCTTAAAGTAATAGATTGTTAATTAATGTTTAATTAGACATATATAGTTCACACTTTAGATTAGGACATGCAAAATATAAGCTAGCAATTAGTCTTTTTTCAGTTTTGCCAATTACACTTTATTATGACCTTTATTAAGCATTAATTGCACTGTGTTCGTAAAACAGTAATACAAATATAAATTAAGCACAAATGTGTATCCAATTCATTACATATATAAACTCTTCTTTACCACTGGTTTGCATCAACTGAAATAAGTTAGTTACTGTGGGTATGGTTAACAAGTTGTTTACTAAGGATGAAAAAAACAAAACATTATCAAACTGCTTATATATGCATTTATTAAACAGTAATAAATCATTTGCTTCAGTGAACATACTGCATACTAATAACATACTATTTCTATATAGCCTATTTATGTATTAAATGGCTAGTTCCCTCAAATGAAAATTCTCTCATGATTTACTCACCCTCATGCCATCCCAGATGTGTATAGCTTTCTTTCTTCTGCTGAACACAAATGAAGATTTCTAGAAGAATATCTCAGCTCTGTTGGTCCATACAATGCAAGTGAATGGTGACTAGAATTCTGAAGCTTCTAAAAGGAGATAAATTCAGCATAAAGGTAATCCATCATCCTCCAGTGGTTTAACCAATGCCTCCTGAAGTGATCCAATCGGTTTTGGGTGAGAACAAACCAAAATATAACTCCTTTTTCGCTATGAATCTTGACTGCAGTCTCCTTGGCGATCATGATTTCAAGCTCGATTACACTTCTTAGCGCCATCTAACGCTCTGCACATGTGTCACGCACTAGGAAGTGTAATCAAGCTTGAAATTATGATCGTGCCTGGAGACTGCAATGGCAAGCTGTACAGTGAAAAACTGAATGGACCTACAGAGTTGAGATATTCTTCTAAAAATCTTCATTTGTGTTAAGAAGAAGAAAGTAAGTCATACACATCTGGGATGGCATGAGGGTGAGCAAATGATGAGAGAACTTTCATTTTTGGGTCAACTGTCCCTTAAACAGTGTTGAAACAATAATTTAGAAATAATCAATTAACTATAATAAACTAAAGCTTTAGAAAAACTTTAAACTGTGTAGTCATTATAAGGTGTCACCAAAAATGTTTATTTTTGCATTTCCGTGTGGTGGTGCAGATATTACACACTTCAGCTTTAAAGTTGAAGGTTCAGGAGACCCATAGCACCCATGACTTCAACCCTGAGAATCAAAGCTGAAATGTGTTATTTCTGCATCTCCAAACAGAACTTCAAAAATAATCACCGTTTTCAAACAGTTTTCTCGAACACTCCCCCCATTGTGCAGTTTGTCGGATACAGATAGTCCCGCACCAAACTCACGGCATTGGTTGAGCCAATGTTGTTGTGTTGGGCTGGAAGGGACGCTCAAAAATATGTTCTAATAGCACCACACAGCAAACTGTGTTTACAGTTTTCAGGGAAATCAGCCTGCTCATGGCTTACTGATAAGCTATCTCTAGATATTAAGCTGAGATATGAGAAAGCATTTTTTTTAACAATGTACACGTTTTTTTTTTCTTTTCCACTTAACCAAATAGTTTTCCTTACATCGCTCTTTCTTTTACAGGTGTTTGATTTTATTTCCTTACTTCGTCGCTCAATGCCTGTTGTGTCTCCTTTACAGGACACTTTAAACAACAACTCATTTGCAAAGAAGTTCAGTTGGCAGGAGAAAATCTCTCAGTCATCATCGCCCCTAAAAACAGGTGAATGTAGTGTGTCCCTGTTCACTTTGCAAACATTTATTCTTATCAGAAAAGTTGACATGATAGCAGTGTGACATGAAATACTTCATCTAAAACTATTTTAAACAGCATTTATTATTATTATGTTGGCTTGACAAAGTCAACATACTGTTTTTCTGCAGACTTGGTTTAGGGTTTTCCCAAAATCCCTAAACCATGACAAAAATTATCCATTGTAACTTCTTATAGAGCTTTCAAGCTACATTCTCCAAATTTGGCACAGACCTTCAGACTGTTCTGACTTGGGTTGCTGTCTCTTTTCTAACTGATTGGATTAATGGCTTTTCTGTAACAGAAAATCAAAAATCCCATAGAATGGGAATATGGGCCAAAATTCCAACTGACTCTAAGAACACCCTTGCAACACCTAGCAACCAGCCAGAAAACACTAGCGATCAGCTAGAAAAGCCTAGCAACACATAGCAACCAGCTAGAATAGTCTGGTAATGCCTAGCAACCAACCAGAGCACCCTAGCAACCGCTTAGTAATGCAGTGTAAGGCCTTTAAAACCTTTAAACTTAAAACCTTTGAATCTACTCAAAACAAGGTTTGTCAAGCCAACATCAAAGTTTGTCTTGAAAAACTTTACCAATATATTTATAATATGGTGGCCAGTTACAACATACATACAATATATACTCTTCCTATATATATATTCATAGAAATGTTTTATCTAAAATCTTGATGTAAAAAAGGCTTTGTCATTTGTTATAATTTTGTTGGATATAATTCACTCATGACAATTATACTAACTGTACAGTATTTTTGGTTGCATGACATTATTTGTTTATAGTGACTGAAGGATAGTTTGGCACAGTACGTGAGCTTGATTCAGCATATGCAAACTTTCACTTGCTCCGTTGTCTAAATGACAAAAGGCCAGCCATGTCTGGCTGCCAACTACAGTCATGTGAATTTGATTTAGCCCAGTCATCAACAAAAACATGTTTGAATCCATCTAGCCAAACAATGGATCACCACAATAATGCATACTGACCTTTTTTGCTTAGTGTGTTTTGATTTGTCCTTGTCCGTTTCAACAACCAGAAAATTAGAGAATTTTTTTTTAGTAATTTCAGATTTAAAGTCTATGATTAAGTGCCATTGTTGTTTCAAACACGCATTATTTCCTCTCTTCAATGGAATGCAAAAGGAGATGTTAGGCAGTATTTTAGCCTCAGTCACCATTCACTTTCATTGTATGGAAAAAAGATGCAATGGATGTGAATGGTGACTGTGAGGCTAACATTCTGTCTAACATCTTTTCTGTTTCATGGAAGACAATAAGTCAGAAATAAGTAAATCAAGTGATGAAAGAATTTTCATTTTTGAGTAAACTATTCCTTTAGCATTAGGGTCAAAGATGTGACGTTTATTTTTGTATGGATCTTGGTTATTAAAAAATGCAAAAATAAAAATAAAAAAATAAAAAATTATAATAATTTATAATAATATTAAAATAATAATTACTTGAAAACACAGACTATGATGAACATGTTTTCAATTTCTGAGTTCAAAGTATTTTTCATATTTTTTTCTGGGGGTAAAAATGTCTAAGTGTTGTAACCGTCATAAATAAATAAATAAATAAATGTTTTATTAAAAGCTGAAATTCTTGGAAAGAAAATGTTGGCATAGGTAGTTTAGTTTAGAATAATCTTTTATTTGTATTTCATACAAAAATAAGCGGCAAAACAATTTTCTTTTAAAATGTTATTAATATTTGAAAAACTTTGACCTGCAAATCAAACTCATGTGGTGTATGCAACATGTTGTCAAACAGAAAAGACCCCTTAAGATATTCACCACTGTGTGTGAAGTTTAAAAAAAATATCAGACATTTATATAAGGCACATTTTGTTCAGGTCACATGGAGTAACCCTAAGAAAACTTGATATTTGTGACTCAATTAATTATTATTATTATTATTATTATTATTATTATTAACATTGATGATTAATACACTCATGTATGCAAGGTGCAAAAGAGAATTTTAACATTCATTTGAACTTTTATTTGATGGTTACACCACTTGACATTATTGGGTCATTACATTTTAAAATGCATTATTTTATTTTTGTATTTACATTTATGAAACCGACACAAAGGTTACGTTTCTACAAATTTGACACGTGCTTCAAACTAGATTTTTAGAAGATCTTGAAATTTTATCACCTCAGACAACCTTATTGTCAATGACCCATTAGTCATTATTATGCAATGTTTGGGAGAGAAACTACCCCCCCCCCCCCCCCCATTTTTGGTGTGTGGACTTAATGTATCTATTTACATTTCGTTTTTTCCTTCAATTCTGTATAATCCAGGAGAGTTGACTCCATCTCACGAGCACATCTGTCTAAGCGATGACGAGAAGCTCCAGCAGATCAGCAGTGGAAGTCGGGTTCATTTGAAAGACTGTGGCACCTCAACTGACAAGCCACCCATCAGTTGCTTCTCCAAAAAGACTCTTTCTTCTGCCCCACCCTGTAAAGCCAGCGTTCACCGAGAGGCAGGCCACTGCGAGCGGATTCGTTACCACAACGATGTTCGTCTTGAAGCTACAGAAGAAATCTATCTGACACCAATTCAGCGTTGCACCGAGGCTGTGGAACACGAGAGAACCTCTGCGCTCGTCCAGGTCATCGAGCAAAGGCCAACGTCTGACAACGAAGCACCACCACCATATGAGCCCCCTTTTCATGAGCAGATGATTCCCTCTGTCAGAGAACAAGAGGAGATGCTTCAACCGCCTTCATATTCCTCATGTGTGGAAGCGTTGGCAACTCGAGATCCTGACAGCAGCAGTGAAGAAGTCATCGGAGATCTGTGTTATAGAGATTGTGGTGCTGGAGAGACTCATGCGCCTCATGAGAGCTTGCCAGGAACTCTGATACACTCTGGTACACTTCGGACGTCTGTGAGCAACTCAGATGCAAGTGGACTTTCCTATGATTCTGTGAAATACACATTGGTTGTGGACGAATATGATCAGTTGGAGCTGGTCAGCTTGAAACAGTGTTACCGTGGCTACAGCAATGACAGCGATTCTGCGACGCTCTACGATAACTGCGTGTCCTCTCCGTACGAGTCGGCTCTAGAGAAAGAGTATGAGGAGGATGAGGATGAAGACAAGGGAAGAAAACTGTGTGGGATCCGATGCAAAGCTTCAAGCTGCCCTTCAGAGGACTCCACGCCTGAAGCTGACATTCCATTTTCTCGAAAATTTGTTAATGTCTTCATGAACGGCTACTCACGCTCTTCCAGTAGGTGTTTTGTTGCATTGAAAATACATTTTGTCCTTTTAATATCCCAAATAACCCTTTTCCTCTCTGCATTTGAAAAAGCTTTCAGAAACGTTTCTTCTATAAAAAGGGCTCCCACACCTTTTGACCAGTGAAATTCCATGATTTTACATGGCTTTTTTTAATGAATTTATCAGTCGTTCGGATTACTGGATACATAGTTCCCAAGGTTATGAAAAACCTGGAAATGTCAGAAAATTTGAAGGCCTGGAAATGTCATGGAAATGAGTTCAATCATAAAAAAAACATTTCTATCAGGAAGACTTGCAGACTTGAGTGAAATTCAAGATGACATTTATTTGATGAATATAAAACAGAAATATAATGTCTCTTTGGCGTAAGCCCAGTCTGGCGGTCCGAAGAAGTTGTACTCGGAACCGTCGTATCCTGCCGGAGATAGGAGGCAGGGGCGAGGAGCCTACCCCCGTGCAGGACGGGACTCGACTGGTGGCGGTGGGGTGGTGGAGGTTGCCGTGTTAGCACAACTGAAACAGCAATGTGATAGAATGTGAGCAGACTGATAAAGCAATGGCTTACATGTGATTGGCTAGGAGTTACCTAGCTAATGGTGTGATGATGTACAGCTGCTAGTCTTCCCGCTAGAACTACGTTGCACTTACATGGAAAGGTTTTGGAAATTCCTATGGTGAATATACATTTTTGTAGTCACGATCTGTTCTAAAAATTGCTCTTCATTAGTGCGATTTTCTATAAAATTATTTTTTAAATCCTTATCCAGTAATGTGAACAACTGGAACGATCATAGAAAAGCCATGGCAATATCATGAAAACGTATGTGACAAAAAGTGAGCCCTGTGGATGAGGATTTTTTAGAAAATAATTTTATAGAGATCACACTCACTATGAGAAATTTCCAGCAAATTAAATATTTTAGAGAAAAGCATAACAAAAAAAAAAAAATGATATTCACTATACATATTTACATGACGTTTCCATGACATTTTGAGATTCCATGACTTTCCTAGGCCTGGAAAAATCGTGATTTCATGAAAAGTTGACATGTTGCTTTACGAAAGTTCCCTGCCAAGTTCGCACAATTTTGCTTCAATTCAAGCGTAAACAATTTTCCCTATAGCATTCCCTCCGAGACACTGGTTTTGGTCTCATGGGAACCAGGAAGTAATCACATTGCATAATCAGTGATGAGCGTGATTCGGAGGTTGCATTTTTTTCCACTGACGGTTAGGATAAGGGTTGGGTTAGCCCATTTGGTTAATAAAATGTGCATTCCTGCTGACTGTATTACATAATTTAATTTTATAATTTGTTTTGGCGCCACACTGTGGACATTTCACCTGGAAACTGGAGGTCACACTTGCCCATACGTTCAACAACACTTCCAGCTTCAGCCACTGGGGGCAGTCATTTGAATTTCTGTAAACACAGACCGATTTCAGCAGCAAAACTTTTAACCTACAGTTGCCAAATTCAGTCTGATCAGTCAGCTTGAAATCCCTATTTTAAAATTCCCTGACATTTTAAGGATTTCAATGAGTGTGGGAACCCTGTCTACATCCCCTAAGAATGTCGATTTTCCGTGTGATCATATTGAAACTGCCCCCTACTACGCTGCTTGTAAAATACACTTTTATCACAAGAAGAATGCTGTCTGTTGAGTATGTGAAATTGTTTTGTGTAATACACTGACATATACGTTGTCGATGCCTTTGATCATTGCAGGTACAGAATCATTTGGTTTATTTTCTTGCACAATTAATGGGCAGGAGAGGGAACAGACTCACAGAGCTGTCTACAGGTAAAACTGATCAACAAACATTGGCAAACCAAATTTTCACTTAAATATACTAATATGTTTAGATGATCATCAAATAGATAGAAAGTCCTGACTCGTGGATGAATGCAAGGCCACTGGATACTGACACACAAAAGCTCTTTTATTTGAGCTTAGTGTTTTCTGTGGTGTGAAAGGTCACAATCATTTCCAGACCTCAGGACTTGTGTTTGTTTTTGTCAGATTTGTTCCTCGTCATGAAGATGAGCTGGAGCTGGATGTTAATGACCCTCTGTTGGTGGAGGTAGAGGATGAGGATTATTGGTATGAAGGCTACAACATGAGAACAGGAGCACGCGGCATCTTTCCTGCTTATTATGCCACTGAGGTCTTCAAGGAGCCAGAGCATTTAAAAGGTAAAGTGGTGGACAACATAAAATATATTTTCTATTAAGGCATGCATACTGCTGCGGTCACTTGGCTAGCCATCACTGGATGATATATTGTGTATATGTATCTTTCATATAGCCTACAAGATGTATTTTCCATTACAAGTAGGGCTGGGAATTGCCACAGACCTCCAGATTCGATATTATAACAATATTTACTTGCCGATATTTACAACAATATTTACTCTGTAAAAGGTAGGTATGTGCAAAACTGCCAATTTAAAACTACTAATCGACCTGTTTGCGCATCGTCTGAGCAATTATTTGACTATATAAGGCTGCATTATGTCCATGTTACCCAATCTGAAGTGTTTCATAGGGATATATGGATGCTAAGAACAGCCCTTTAACAAGGTAACTGACGGATATTGAACAATTAAATAGGCTAAATAACTATAACATCTTATCCCACAAAACTATTGAAGTAAGCAAAGTAAGAAATACAAAAAGCTCCAATACAGAGTGGCACAAAACGCACCTTTTGCACACCTCAGACACCAGAGCACTTGAAGTCACATGCCGATCTGTTAGATTATAAATATTGCATGGGCGCAACATGTAGTTCACGGCATCCAAAAGTTTGAAAAGCCTTTTTACTGATAAACTATTTATTGAAATATGTGTCAGATAGAAACTGCAGAATGGTCCCTGAAAAATACTCTCCACAGCACCTCACAAATAAACCTGTGGATTATGCATAATAACAGGAATATTCCCCACAGCAGAGGATTTGACGTCCGAATCCAACAGTGAACAAGCGGCACTTTGATGGCTGCAACAGCGGTGCATTAAAGGACTTTTCTCAGAGAGAAAAGCTGTTCGAGTTGAACTCTGCACAAGAATAGCTTCTTATATTTTTCTATCAATCATAGTATTAGCATTAAGCTAACGTGTATTTTTTTTTTATTAAATAAAAAAAATAGATTTTTCATCGGAGACGATTTTAAAATCGTTTGTCTCAAAAATCGCGATTTGTAACAGAATCGACCCCTAGTTACAAGTATGTCTTTTTGTGGTTTGACAACTTTAATGAAATCTATTCAAGGCTACATAATAAACGGCACTATTTCTAATTGTTCAGTTTGCACATTTGCACCTGTTTCATACACTAACCTGCACACTCAACGCCACTTTGTTCATTCTTTAAGAAGTACAAAAAACATAGTAGATGTTGTGTGTATGGTGACTAGATTCACAAGTTTGGACTGCCACCCGCACTGCATTGAAATGTCCTTTAGTAGAAAATACAGTACGTAATATCGCCCCTTGTGGTCTCCCAAAGCTATTACGCCCGACTACATTAAACGGAAGGCCAACTGACAGTGAATTAGAAAGCACAAAAATTAGGCTTCGAATTTAAATGTCAGCTAATGTTAATATATTGATGCCTCAAAATTGTATCGAGAAAATATCGTGCTGATCAGTAATCGTCAGTGTATATGTACAGTATATGTACAGTTTATATACTGTATATATACACTGGCAGCCAAAAGTTTGGAATAATGTACAAATTTTGCCCTTATGGAAAGAAACTGGTACTTTTATTCACCAAAGTGGCATTCAGCTGATCACAATGTACAGTCAGGACATTAATAATGTGAAAAATTACTATTACAATAAAAAACAAAAATATATATATATAAAAAAACTACTTAAACTACTTCAAAGAGTTCTCATCAAAAAATCCTCCACATGCAGCAATAACAGCTTTGCAGATCCTTGGCATTCTAGCTGTCAGTTTGTCCAGATACTCAGGTGAAATTTCACTCCACACTTCCTGTAGCACTTGCCATAGATGTGGCTGTCTTGTCGGGCACTTCTCACGCACCTTACAGTCTAGCTGATCCCACAAAAGCTCAATGGGGTTAAGATCCAGAACACTCTTTTCCAATTATCTGTTGTCCAATGTCTGTTTCTTTGCCCACTCTAACCATTTTTTTTTTTTGTTTTTCTGTTTCAAAAGTGGCTTTTTCTTTGCAATTCTTCCCATAAGGCCTGCACCCCTGAGTCTTCTCTTTACTGTTGTACATGAAACTGGTGTTGAGCGGGTAGAATTCAATGAAGCTGTCAGCTGAGGACATGTGAGGTGTCTATTTCTCAAACTAGAGACTCTGATGTACTTATCCTCTTGTTTAGTTGTACATCTGACCTTCCACATCTCTTTCTGTCCTTGTTAGAGCCAGTTGTCCTTTGACTTTGAAGACTGTAGTGTACATCTTTGTATGAAATCTTCAGTTTTTTGGCAATTTCAAGCATTGTATAGCCTTCATTCCTCAAAACAATGATTGACTGACGAGTTTCTAGAGAAAGCTGTTTCTTTTTCGTCATTTTTGACCTAATATTGACCTTAAGACATGCCAGTCTACTGCATACTGTGGCAACTCAAAAACAAAGACAATGTTAAGCTTCATTTAACGAACCAAATAGCTTTCAACTGTGTTTGATATAATGACAAGTGATTTTCTAGTACCAAATTAGCAATTCAACATGATTACTCAAGGATAAGGTGTTGGAGTGATGGCTGCTGGAAATGGGGCCTGTCTAGATTTGATCAAAAATGACTTTTTTCAAATAGTGATGGTGCTGTTTTTTTACATCAGTAATGTCCTGAATATACTTTGTGATCAGTTGAATGCAACTTTGGAAAGTACCAATTTCCTTCCAAAACAGCAAAATCTGTACAATATTCCATACTTTTGGCTGCCAGTGTATATATATATATATATATATATATATATATATATATATATACACAGTTGTGCTCAAAAGTTTGCATACCCTGGCAAAAATTGTAAAATTTTGGCATTGATTTTGAAAATACGACTGATCATGCAATGGATATTTAAGGATAGTGATCATATGAAGCCATTTATTATCACATAGTTGTTTGGCTCCTTTTTAAATCATAATGATAACAGAAATCACCCAAATGGCCCTGATCAAAAGTTTATATACCCATGAATGTTTGGCTTTGTTACAGACACACAAGGTGACACACACAGGTTTAAAAGACAATTAAAGGTTAATTTCCCACACCTGTGACTTATTAAATTGCAATTAGTGTCTGTGTATAAATAGTCAATGAGTTTGTTAGCTCTCACGTGGATGCACTGAGCAGGCTAGATGCTGAGCCATGGGGAGCAGAAAAGAACTGTCAAAAGACCTGCGTAACAAGGTAATGGAACTTTATAAAGATGGAAAAGGATATAAAAAGACATCCAAGGCCTTGAAAATGCCAGTCAGTACTGTTCAATCACTTATTAAGAAGTGGAAAATTCGGGGATCTCTTGATACCAAGCCAAGGTCAGGTAGACCAAGAAAGATTTCAGCCACAACTGCCAGAAGAATTGTTCGGGATACAAAGAAAAACCCACAGGTAACCTCAGGAGGAATACAGGCTGCTCTGGAAAAAGATGGTGTGGTTGTTTCAAGGAGCACAATACGACGATATTTGAACAAAAATGAGCTGCATGGTCGAGTTGCCAGAAAGAAGCCTTTACTGTGCCAATGCCACAAAAAAGCCTGGTTACAATATGCCCGACAACACCTTGACATGCCTCACAGCTTCTGGCACACTGTAATTTGGTGTGACGAGACCAAATTAGAGCTTTATGGTTACAACCATAAGCACTATGTTTGGAGAGGGGTCAACAAGGCCTATAGTGAAAAGAATACCATCCCCACTGTGAAGCATGGTGGTGGCTCACTGATGTTTTGGGGGTGTGTGAGCTCTAAAGGCACGGGGAATCTTGTGAAAATTGATGGCAAGATGAATGCAGCATGTTATCAGAAAATACTGGCAGACAATTTGCATTCTTCTGCAAGAAAGCTGCGCATGGGACGCTCTTGGACTTTCCAGCACAACAATGACCCTAAGCACAAGGCCAAGTTGACCCTCCAGTGGTTACAGCAGAAAAAGGTGAAGGTTCTTGAGTGGCCATCACAGTCTCCTGACCTTAATATCATCGAGCCACTCTGGGGAGATCTCACACATGCAGTTCATGCAAGACGACCAAAGACTTTGCATGACCTGGAGGCATTTTGCCTTGACGAATGGGCAGCTATACCACCTGCAAGAATTTGGAGCCTCATAGACAACTATTACAAAAGACTGCACACTGTCATTGATGCTAAAGGGGGCAATACACAGTATTGAGAACTAAGGGTATGCAGACATTTGAACAGGGGTCATTTAATTTTATTCTTTGTTGCCATGTTTTGTTTTATGATTGTGCCATTCTCTTATAACCTACAGTTGAATATGAATCCCATAAGAAATAAAAGAAATGTGTTTTGACTGCTCACTCAAGTTTTCTTTAAAAATGATACATATATTACCAGTTCTCCAAGGGTATGCAAACTTTTGAGCACAACTCTATATATAATAAACATGTAAAACCCGTGTGCGGAAACAATTATTCATCAGAACGTTCACAGTTAAATCTATAAAAAATTTAGGATGAAAATTTTACTGAAACCACATACGCAAATATCCCTGACTCCCAGTGGCGGTAAGGCTAGGTTATTCTTAGGCCACATCCACACAATACATTTTTGTTTCGAAACGCATTACTTTTGCTACATTAACACCCCTCATCAACACTAGAATGGCCTTTTCCTCCACCGAAAACAGAGCGTTTCAAAAACACTCTCCAATACTGCATACTTTGGAAAACAATGGCATTGCTAAACTGAAAACAGAGTTTTCAAACGAAATTGGATTAGTGTGGATGTGGCCTTAATTTTCTGCTTGCCATTCTGTCTCATGCACGTTCGAGCGCTCCAGGTTTCTAAGTACACTCTTCTGACCATGAGCCCATACGGATGCAACCGACTGCTTTGTGATTCTCTTTTAGCACAATAAACAGCAGGTGTTTGAGCAGAAGACACGCACAGACGCAGACTGTCCACGTCTAGAAAAACTGGGCTGCACACAGACAGTCTGCGAGTATTGTGCTAACGAGGAAAGTTTGTGTCACGCGCATTGTGCATGAAATGTAGCGTCATGTGGAAAACCGATGTACTCTGGCCTTTAGCATGTGAATGTGTTCAGCATAAATGTTCTTTATAATTTTTAGAAATTGATTAACTAAATGACCCTACAATAAGTGTTACCTATTCGATCTGGCATAGATTCTGAACCGATCACATGTAGTCGGCCTCAACTGGTTTTGACATTTACTTTACTCAAAGATCTTGCTGTGCATGTTCTCAGGCGAGAGTGATCCCGATTTATAAACATAGTGGAAACAAAATTATGCACGTACATCTTATTGTAAATCTGGTGGAAATATTGGATGATAACCTTTTCTGCAAACATATGTATGCATCTTAAAACAATTCTTGAATCCAGTCTTCTAGTAATTCTCATATCTGTTTACATTCTCTCTTTCTCTCTCTGTCTTGTTTTCATTAGTAACAAGTTCTCAATGGGTGCAGCAGTACAGTCTGAAATTTCTCGGCTCAGTCCAAGTGTTGTATCACAAAGGCAATGATGTGCTGTGTGCAGCTATGCAGAAGGTTAGTATAAGATATACACAGACTGAAAGTTAACCTAAACTCTACTGTTCTTTATAGGAATCAACTCGGGTATTACCGAAGCATGCATTAAACCTTACAATGATGACATTCAAATATTCTCTGGACTTAAAATTCTTCTTAACAATTGGTTCCAGATCGCGATGAATAGGAGACTGACGGTACACTATAATCCACCCTCATCTTGTGTGCTGGAGATTAATGTGAAGGGACTAAAACTCACAGTGCAGGACGATTATGTAAGAGTAAGAAAACACACAATCACATTTATATCAATGAAGTTCTCTGATGAATGTAGCGCAAAATACTTAAACTATAATCAAGTGTGAAATGGAAATTTGTCTCACAATAAGGAAGTATATATGTGCATACTGCTGGTAATTATATAGCTTTGCCTTTAATTAGTCTCATTAATTAGTTAGTGGTTATTATTAATTAAATCTGTCTCATTTTAATCAAAGTAAAGAGGTATAGTTAAGTAATAACTTCATTAGCTGGCTCAATAATTACTGTATTATGAAATTAATTAATGAATTAATTAATAATATGGGCATGTTTGTGAATATGTAATGCAAAAATTGTCATTTTATAAATGTTTTTTTTTTTTTTTGTCTCCACAGAGCAGCCAGTATAGTCACTTTTTTCATTTGAAAAATGTATCATTTTGTGGCTACCATCCCAAAAACAGAAAGTAAGTCAACCATGTTCTTGCATCCTTTGAATTTAAGAATCTGACAATAACTTATTACCATTACAATTATTATTATGATTAATATTTTCTTTCATTGTATCTGCAGGTATTTTGGTTTCATCACAAAACACCCAGCTGATGAGCGATTCGCCTGTCATGTGTTTGTGTCTGAGAACTCCACTAAACCGCTGGCAGAGTCTGTGAGGTAAGACATACTTTTGCTAGTAAAAGGGCAAAAAAAAAAAGAGCTTTTATAGGGATAGTCAATGGTGAATGAAACTTTGAAGCTCCATAAATCACATAAAGGCAGCATAAAAGTAATCCATATGACTCCAGTGGTTTAATCCATGTCTTCAGAAGTAATATGATAGGTGTGAGTGAGAAACAGATCAATATTTAATCCTTGTGCGACTTTCGGGACATTTTTGTCTTTTTCATTTTTGTTTTTTCAATCATTTTAGCTGTGTTAATGCCAACGGCATACATTTTTCCAAAGGTGTGTATTTTTGATATTTCAACCTCAGTTCCTATAATACATCTATAATACACTGTGTACACAAAATAGTTACACTCAGGACCTTCAGGACAAAAATGTCCCCATTGAAACCCATTAAAATGCAATATTTGATCCCAGTGCCATTAAAGCATAATATCATGAATTCTGTGATATTATGCTTTCATTTCGGAGCCCTGGCTTCAAAATTTACATTTGTAATATTTTCCACCAGATGGCGCCATTTTTCTCATATTTAGCCTATGGAGCAAATACATACTTTTTACCTATTTTCTGTTTGCTGTATTATAGGCACTGCAGGCCAGTTGAATAAATGATGCAGCTAAAACTGTGTGGGTGTGTTTTGTATGTGTGTATTGAGAAATGTGTGTGTGTAAAAAACAACAGTGCCATTATAAAAACAAACTGGTATTTAAAGGGTTCATTCAACCCATTCAATGAATGAATATTTGGTAGTTATGATCAGGACTGATGTTGGTTAAAAAATCTAAGACAGTGAAAGTGGAAAATAATATTAATACATAATATTTTTTATGGCAGTTTTTTGACGCGGACATTTTTGTCCTCTAAGGACCTCCGAGTAACTTTTTTTAAATTGACGCACAATGGTTAAGTCCTTTTTACTATAAATCTCCACCTTTGAGCAGACCGACCTGTAGGTGGCGATATGCAGGAAGAATGAATCACCAAAAAACAAAAGAATACGAGCATGGAAGTGAAAGTGGAGATTTATACAGTGTAGGTTTGTTTGAAGCGATTTCCTTTTCAGATGACATCACCAGGTCCAAACTGCTATTTAGGCATAGTTTTAGGTTACTGTTGTAGCTAACGCAGCCTTCTGATTAAAGGTTACGGCAATAATTGCAAGCAGTGATATATTTGAGAAAACTTTAGATGGAAATGCTCTCAGGGGGTAAAATTGACCTCCACGTCCTGGATAAAAAGCCCCCTCAAAATAATTTCACATTGAACATTGTGGCTCATTCAGAATGGGGACAGAACGTTTTAGACCAGTAGTGAAAATGCTTTTATTTTGTCTGTACAAAGTAGTTAACATGTCTTTAAAAGTGTGTTATATTCACATCAGTATATTCTCTGTCTTTATAAACAGGAAGGCGTTCCACTTATACTACAAAGAGTTTGTGGAGGTCACGTGTCCGACAGAAGATATCTACCTGGAATAAATAGCATCACCTCCTCACTGCAATGAGCTGTACAGCAATGTATATAATAACTACACTACAGGAATATATGAGAAATAATATCAGAAAATAATCAAAGACTAATATATCTGACAAACAATAAGGACCAAATGTGAGGAAGAGAGCTGTGTGTAAATGCTGATTATATGCACAAATGAATTTATGGATTTAAGGAAGTCATCCTCTGATCAAGGCACAAGAACTTCAGGAGAACTAAAAAAAGAAATATGATACGATATAAAAGACTGACATTATTTCCCAGAATGTTGAGGATTTTAGAGGTTTTTGAATGTTTTGCGAGAGTGCTTTTTACTGCTTTTGCTTGTGTGTTGTGGTTCTGTATTTGCTTCAAGCTTAACATATAGATAAGAAACAGAATTTTCTTCTATTTTTAATAGCACAAAATACACTGTGTAAAACACATGTACATTCTGAACTACAAAATACTACAAAAACTCATTAATGTTAACCAGTTGAGATAGTCTAACCAAAACCATCTTGTGATGTCTACAGTACTTTACAGGTTTACCAGCATAAATAATTTCTACCTGTAATGTAAAACTGATTAATGTCCACTTTTTCTGCTCTAGTTGGTCACCAAATAAAAAAATTAAATATATATATATATATATATATAATACAGTGCCATTCACTTGTTTGAATCCACATCTGGGATTTGGAAATAAACAAAAAGTGTTTTAGATTTTGAAAAATGTAAAACAAATAAATATTGTGACATGATTAAGAAGTATTTAAAATTCTGCACTATTTCTAGGTCACTAATGCAGTAGTGCATGCTGTCATTAAAAGAATATTCCGGGTTTAATACAAGTTAAGCTTAATTGACAGCATCATTTGTGGCATAATGTTAATTAACACAAAAACGAGGGGGCCTGAGTAGCTCACCACCCCTGGAGTCATGAGTTCGAATCCAGGGTGTGCTGCGTGACTCCAGCCAGGTCTCCTAAGCAACCAAATTGGCCCGGTTGCTAGGGAGGAAGAGTCACATGGGATAACCTCCTCGTGGTCGCGATTGGGGGTTCTCGCTCTCAATGGGGCACGTGGTAAGTTGTGCGTGGATCGCGGAGAGTAGTATGAGCCTCCACATGCTGTGAGTCTCCATGGTTTCATGCCAAAGAGTCATGTGATAAGATGCGCGGATTGACGGTCTCAGAAGTGGAGGCAACTGAGACTTGTCCTCCACCACCCGGATTGAGGTGAGTAACTGCACCACAACAAGGACCTACTAAGTAGTGGGAATTGGGCATTCCAAATTGGGAGAAAAGGGGCCAAAAAACAAACAAACAATGTAAACCACTTTTAAACAACTTTACAGCTCAAATAAATACACGTTTTAACAGATACATTAAAGCAAGTGCTTTTATACAATTATATGCTTCACATTTTTGCCTTTAAAAAATTTGCCCCATTGAATTTCATTGTAAGTGCTTCACTGTAACACAGATTTTTGCCTTTTTATTTTTTTTTTGGTAATCAACATTATGCCACCAGTGCTGTCGATTGAGCTTAACTTGTACTGAACCTGGAATATTCCTTTAAGGCTCTTCACTATTTAGGTCACTAATGAAATAAGAAAATTTGTGACATGTGATAATGCTCAATATAAGCGTTTTCACAGGTGGATTCAGATTTTGAATGGCGGATATACTGCATAATTCAGGAAATATATAATTCAAATACAAGTCTCGAATATCACCACATGCTAACAGGTGTAAAGCAATTTTCATTTGTTTATCTTGTTATTCTGTCTGCATTGTCAAGAATCAAATAGTAAAAAGATTGAGTCATTTACAGTTGCTCCTTACATCCCTCTCCCATTCATAATTACAATGGTAATTGTTACCAAATCCAAAAGACACCACAGTGCCATGAAGTTCCCTTTGAAACTTTTTTTTGAAGTTCCCTTTGAGTGACTCGAAGTAATAAATGGACTCCAGTAGAGCTGCCTCTTCACTGTTGAGCTGTGTGAGGTCACCAGAGCTTCTTCTCCTGAGCTAATTCTTGTAAACGTTTTGAGCTTAAATTATGTACAAATAATGTGTGCTCATTAAAGGCTTGTTCAATGGCATTTTTGAATGTTGGACGTTAATTAAATTAAATATAGATATTCCCCCACCTCAACCCAAAATCCATTGCTAACACCTTTGACTTAAAACTTGACATGCAATTTGAACATTAAGACATGCATTTTGTCAATCCATGCACACCCTACACAGATTGTCGTAAATCATCCTTCACTGTCAATTAACGTGAGTGGTATTTGTTCTGTTTGGAGTATGGAAAGCGTGGCTTCGCATTGTGGTGTGGCTGGTCATTATTAGTTTTTGGTTCATCAGTCCTGATTCTTTCAGCCGGAAAAAGTCAAATGGCTTTTCTCTGATTGTCAGATGTTGTTTATTGTGTCCGATTAGCGAGCGCGTTTCCACGTCATTCTTACACCGATTACTTAATAAACTGACAGCATGTGCATGGTCATGCAAACACATAAAACGGCTTTCTTTATCGGTGTATGGTCATAAACGGCGAAATAATAAACCCATCGACACGGGTAGATCTTTGCCCATTACCCCATTTTCGCATTGCATGTAAACACCTTTACCATTCTTACTGGCTTATCCAATGTGCGCACGCGTTGACAACAAACGCAATAACGCGATTATATTAAATCTCATGTAAATGCTGTCTTCTTTGTCAGATTTTTTAAATAGGCTATTTTTCGTGAGTTATTGGCATAGTGGTGTGCATGTAAACAGGCTCAATTTCGCAGGATTTTTTTATCCCCCTTTCTCCCAATTTAGAATGCCCAATTCCCACTACTTAGTAGGTCCTCATGGTGGCGCGGTTACTCACCTCAATCCGGGTGGCGGAGGACAAGTCTCATTTGCCTCCGCTTCTGAGACCGTCAATCTGCGCATTTTATCACGTGGCTCACTGTGCATGACACCGCGGAGACTCACAGCATGTGGAGGCTCATGCTACTCTCCGCGATCCATGCACAACTTACCATGCGCCCCATTGAGAACCACTAATCATGACCACAAGGAGGTTACCCCATGTGACTCTACCCTCCCTAGCAACCGGGCCAATTTGGTTGCTTAGGAGACCTGGCTGGAGTAACTCAGCACACTTTGGATTTGAACTCGTGACTCCAGGGGTGGTAGTCAGCGTCAATACTCGCTGAGCTACCCAGGACCCCCTTTTAGTTTCGCAGGTTTTTAAAGTGTCATATGCAAATACCTCAGAACACACAAAACACTATGGATGCGGTTCGTTTTTCACCATGATGCATGTGAATCCGTACTTTGGCTACTGTTAGTCATACTTCCAGTGAGCGTGTTTATATGCACGTTCTTACACCGATTATGCTTAATAAGCTGACAACTTGTGTGGTCTTGTATACGCATAAATTATTGTAAGATCATGAATGGCATAAGAATATGGCGTAGATTTGTCCATTACGCCAATTTCGCGTTGCATGTAAACACCTTTACCAGCATACTTACAGGCTTATTCAATGTTTGCATATATGCGTATGCCTTTCATGTTCCATGGTCAACAGTGGAGAATAACACAATTATTTCAAATGTCATATACGTAAATGAGGGTTTCTTGCTTTGTCGGATTTTTTAAATAAGAAGATTTTAGGGAGTAATCAGCTTATTGGTGTGTACATAAACAGGCTCAGTGTTTTGTCCGATCTTTTTCGCTTCACTTGATAAGTGTGCCTAATCTTCTGGTTTCGTTAGTGAACGAATCATGTTTTTGAACAAATCTTTTAAGTGAATGTGTCGTCCTTGTCCACTTCACAATACATGGTAAGAACGCCGGTTAAGGTGTACATGCAATGCGAAATTGGCGCAATGGGCAAAAATCTTCCTGTGTCGATCAGTTTAGTATTTCGCTGTTCACGACTTTACGCCTAATAAATGAAAGTCGTTGAATGCGTTTACATGAACACACGTTGTTGGCTTACTAAGCATTATCGTGTAAGATCGCGCATGTAAACACTCAATGATAGACGTGAATCTGTATTTTGGGTACTGTTCATCGTACTTCCAGTGAGCACGTTTACATTTTTGAAAGCGGATTTTTGGGAGTAATCAACATATTGGTGCGCATGTAAACAGGTTCAGTGTTTTGTCCGATCTTCATCACTTCACTTGATGAGTCTGCCTAAACTACTGGTTTTGCTCGTGAACGAATCAGTGTTTTTGAACAAATTTTTTAAGTGAACGTATCGTACTCATTTACTTCCACGACTTTTTAAAGAACCAGTTGAAAAGCATGATTCAGTGACTCACTCTTAACATATTAAAGATGCTCATTTGTCGCCATCCACAGGCATAAAGGTGATCTGCAGAAATTGTGACAGGTGAATGGATTCAAAAGATTCGACTCACTGGAACGAACCAAAATCCCCACCACTAGAAAATACCGTAATCTTGCACCCCCATTGACAGTCAGGTTCTTAGCTACTGAGGCAAAAACTGGTATTTTAGAACTTTAAGACCTTCTTGCTCAACACACTGTGAGCATAATTTATTTACCATGATGCATGTGAATCCATATTTAATGTACTGTTTGTCAAACTTTAAACATCGTTTTGTCTGATCTGTTTTGCTTTACTTGAGTATGCCGAAAAACGTAAGTGTTTCTAAATGAATCTTTGATATGAACGAATCGTCCTTGTTCACTTTGTTTCGGTCTTGAACGACTTGTTTTTAACAGATCAGTTCAAAATGATTAAATGACTCTCTCATAACATTTAAAAGATGCTCATTTGTCGCCAAGCGTGAAGGTGATCCTGCTGAAATTATGACTGAACCAATCTTTTTGGTGAACGGATTAAAAAACAACCACTTGCCCACTCTAAAAATCTAAATGCCCTCCCAAAGATCACCGCTTAGTGTCAGCCTTGTTCAAAAGACTCTCTGATATGAATAAAAATCAGGCCACGGCGGTCTGGATAGTGAAGTCTGTGGAACATAACTGAGAATACATGTAAACTAGGTAAGGAGTTTTGTTTACATGTAGCATCATACAAAACATAACTTTACAACAGGGTGCGTGCCGAAAGAAACGTAATTATATAAACAAATATCTATTAGGTCTAACTGTTCATTTGTGTTTGTGTGTACGAGCAGATTTGAACAGAAACATGCACACGCTCAAAAAAAGAAAAGTGTTAACAATCTTTGCCTTGTATTGACCTGTTTCAGTGACGTCACTTTTTCCTCCCAACGGCCAAATTTGTGACCATCAGCGGGAGGAGACAATGGCGGTGAATGGAAAAACACCCGTACAACGATATCAAGGAAACATTTCGATCCATGCATAATAATAGATACAAAATAAAATATAAAAAAAATAAACATTTGTTAGCTCAACAATCATAATGTAAGAAAATAATTTGCTTCTACTCAAAAACGTATATATTTATAAAATGTTATGCTCAACAAAATATCAATTATAAGGTGAACTTAGTGATTCTTTTCTTTTGAGACAATTATATTAAATAGAAACAATAATATAATGTTAATTTGATACAACATGCTATTAGTTGTTAAGTCTTATGTGTGACATACCTTAAGTAAATAAAGTTGAATGAACTGATACACTTGTGTATATCTAACAGGTTTTCTTAAAATGACCATAAGTTGAATTTACTTAAAATATATATGTAGCATTTTTGCATCACACATTTTAAGTAAATCCAACTCATTTTTTTTCTCAGTGCAGGAAAGTGTATACAGGTCTGAAGTTAGCACAAATATTGCTAAATTTTACTTTCGCTGACATATAAATATACTTCATCCTCGATTCATCTCCTTACACCGGCGAGTCCGATGTGTGATCGGTGAGCACGCACGCCTAACTGTACATCACCATAAGAATCATTCATAAAGAAGTTACAAATGTTTTAGTCTTGTTTTCTGCTCTGATTTGGACACAATATTACAAAATGTCTGCGACGATCCCATCTGTATGAATGTAAAAGCTGCTTTTAACTCAACCGAGACATTTCTATTAGAGTATATGACTAAAATGTTTACATTGTAGTCTGGAGGTGTGAATAAAGTCTGCTTCATAATATGATGATGTGTTTTTTTATTGACTAACATTAGAATACACATTAAATATATAGGACAGTTTATTGACGTGCTAGTGCTTTTTATTTATGTCATGTGTTACACATATAACTTACCTTTATACAGTCAGGGTGTAATGAATTTAACATCGCCCTATGTGCTTTTGTTTAATTGTATCCCAATCTTTTATATTCTAAATATAATTGACGTGTACAGATAAGAGACATGTCTGGTGACATGACATTGAACTGGCAAGTAAAAAGCTGTATCACTTCTTCAAGATTTATAAATCTCAATAGGTCAGTCGCTCAATAAGATGCTGAAAGGGATAGTTTAGCTTTCTAAAGTTAAAGTTATTTAACTTGCAGTACACGTGATGCATGTAGAACTTTGGCAGCATTTCAATGTAGGACGCAAACATCCTGTGAAGTATAACAGGTAATTTATAACACATTACAGCTTGAACCACATTTAATCCAGACTGTTATCAACACTGTTCACTCAGTGATCTTAATAACAGGGTTGAACTACATCTAATACAGTACAGACATCTCTCCTTAGTCCTTATAGCCAGATATTATGTGAAATAACCAGTGTACACAGTAATATAGCATCAGAAGGGAGTGGAAAAAACAGGTAGCTGTGTTTTGGGACATGATAGCTGGTTTAAGCTGGTCCTGAGCTGGTCCAAGCTGGTGGAAGCTGGTCATTAGCTGGCCCAAGCTGGTCATTAGCTGGCCCAAGCTGGTCATATGCTGATCAAAGCTGGTCCAAGCTGGTCAATAGCTGGTCCAAGCTGGTCATTAGCTGGCCCAAGCTGGTCATGAGCTGGACCAAGCTGGTCATGAGCTGGACCAAGCTGGTCATGAGCTGGTCCAAGCTGGTCATGAGCTGGTCCAAGCTGGTCATGAGCTGCTCCAAGCTTGTCATTAGCTGGTCCAAGCTGGTCGACCAGCTACCATCTTCCAAAAACCAGCTTGAGCTGGTATGACCAGCTTGGACCAGTTTATGACCAGCTTAAACCAACTAACATGTTCCAAAACACAGCTACCAGCTTAAGCTGTTTTTTTCCACCAGGGATATTGTTTCCTTTTAATCTATTCCATTCATGCATAGAAATGGTATTATATCCTAATACTATGGTATTTTGATGTATACCATACATTCACACTGTACTTCAGGATACTTATAAAATACCATAATATGTTTTGGTAAGTGTTGTGTCAGTATATATTTATTTTAAGTGTTCTGAGGTGTAAATGGGATTGAATTGATGGAATGAGCATCACAATACAAACACAAGCATTAATAACAATAACAGTAATGCTGACGGAGATATAAGCTCAGACACACGTCTAGCAGCGGTCTGCGGTAAATATGATCCGGTTGTGTGTAAAACTCAAAGTATTCTTGTGATTGTGCCTCTCAAAGTCACCGACATGCTGAGAAACGACCGGAAACAGACTCTCAAATACACTTTGAGTGCCACTGGAAATACTGTCCTCCAGAAACACCTTAATGCAAACATTCCTACTAAATTAATTTACCTCATACTTCTATGGCTGTTTAAAACTTTATTAAAGGATTAGTTCAACCAAAAAGGAAAATTCTCTCATCATTTACTCACCCTCATGCCATCCCAGATATGTAAGACTTTCTTTCTTCTGCAGAACACAAATTAAGATTTTTAGAAGAATATCTCAGCTCTGTAGGTCCTTACAATGCAAGTGAATGGTGACCAGAACTTTGAAGCTCAAAAAAGCACTTAAAGGCAGGATAAAAGTAATCCATAAAACTCTAGCGGTTTAATCCATGTCTTCTGAAGCAATAATCTAATTTTTTTACTATAAATCTGGACACCAGTCTTCTTGCCGTTCATGATTTCAAGCTAGATTACACTTCCTATAGCGTCATCTAGCACTCCGTGCATGCGTCAAGCACTTGTAAGTGTAATCGAGCTTGAAATCATGAACGTGCCTGAAGACTACACTAGCAAAATGTACATTGAAAAAGGAGTTATATTTTGGTCTGTTCTGACCCAAAATTGATTAGATGGTTATAGAAGACATGGATTAAACCACTAGAGTCTTTTAGATTACTTTTATACTGCCTTTATGTCCTTTTTGGAGCTTCAACGTTCTGGTCACCATTCACTTGCATTGTATGGACCTACAGAGCTGAGATCTTAGTTTGAAATCTGTACAATACATATCTGGGATGGCATGAGGGTGAGTAAATGATGAGAGATGTTAAATTTTTGGGTGAACTATCCCTTTAAAACTTTGATAAACAATTAGATCTACAAATTGTAAATAAACGAGGGAACAAATATATGGAAATAAACTGATAAATAAAAGTATACATGGGAAAGACTAAATGTAAAAGTAAACAGATTGATTAAATAATGTAACAGTTTCATAAATTAATGAATGAATACATTAATAATTTATTACATAAATAAATTTAGGGCACAGATGACCAAACCTGCAAAGCAATAAATAAATCAACATATTCATGTATTTTATATATATATAAATCAATTGTGCAAGTAAATAAATATAAATAAATAAATACTGTGTGTAGGTGCTCTTTTATTGCAAAAATGCTATTTTATTTCACATGATTTGACCTCTTTATAGGTGCACTCTTTAATTTGTCATCTTAGACTTCAGTGACACCAGAGATTATTTATTAGAGATGGGTCACTTCTATTAAAATAAATGGGAGAAATTGGACCGCTCAACCAAGGAGCTCTGAGCGCCCAACGGTCAACAGATGTAGAAAGGAAGTCCCGCCTTACAGTTAAAATAGCCAATCACCTTTTAGATACAGATATCACCTGTCAATCAACTTGCTAACATGCATGCGCATTAGCAATACAAGCCGGGAAATTGCGCTTTTTAGTGTTACCAGTGTTTTCGGATTTTACTGCTGATTTGAAATATGTCGTTTAAACGTAGGCTAGGCGAGCAGTTTTTGAGATTTCAGTGTTCCCCCGTTCAAGTAGAAAGGAGCTGCACTGTCATTACCCAAAATAGCCTCCTGGGAGCGTTCCAAAAATGGCCAACAGTGGACTGACTTGCTAGAAAGACTTTGGTGACACCTAGTGGTGTGGATGCAGCATCATTTAAACGCAATAGCTTTCAGTAACAGATGCAATTGAAGAAAATCACTAATCACTGTAAGCCATGATTAATTAATCCAAGAGTGAAAGTGTCCAATAACAGGGCGGTTACTGAGATTAAGTAGTATCCCACTGGTCAAGTGATTCCAACATGGTGGCACCCATGAGGGGACCCTCTCCATGTAGAATAAAACAGCTTTTATAAGGTTACTGACATGACTAGAGTCTTCATCTCATGTGAGTGCTCTTGATTTTATACATATGTTTCAATACAACTATTCATGTCTTTAGGAGTAAAACTTTTTAAATGAGGAAAAAATTACGGAGTGCACCTTTAATTCCCCCTGCTAGTTGTATTTACACCAGAGACTGTAGCACTGGTACAAAAAATGAATGGGAGTAATTGGAACACCCAATATGGTGGATGTAGAAAAAGGAAGTCCCGCCTTACAGGTAAAAGAGCCAATCACCTTTTAGAAACAGACATTGAATCAGAGCCGTATTACTAAGGGGAGCCTATAATGTTAGCAACAAAATGCATAATGCAGCGGTCCCAAAGACATTCTATGGGCGGTACACTAGCGAGGAGACTAGAGGCTGTTTTTTTATTGTATTTTTATGGATGTCTATGGAGGAGATGCTTAAGTGTGCTGAATAAACTGCTTTTGTGAAGAATCTCATCACTTAATGAATTGACTGCTTGTCCGCTAATCTTCAACATGTTTTACACTAAACAATCCTTTGAGAGTGAACTATGTGTGGAGTTTACTACGAAAAGAAATGTTTTACAAGACACTGACAATTTTGCGACAGATAGGTGTCGGTTTACGGCTCTCTCCATTCATTTGTAAGGTATCCGCAAATGGTGACTTTCTGTCGTAACACACGTAAACAGGCGGAGGTTGTCATCACAGTATAACAAAATCTCTGATTGGCTGTAGGTCAACTTGAGAATGTGCATTAACTGACCAGTCTGACAATTAGCATTTTTTTGTATTTTTTTTTTTTTTAGCTTGAGCTAAGCTAAAAATGCACAATTTATGCTCCCCATTGTGTCAGATTTTACTGCTGATTTGAAATTTGTTTATTGATCGTAATCTTGACCAACCGTTTCGGAGATTTCCGTCTTTCCCCATTCATGTCGAAAGGAGTTGTACTTGTATGACGCTTGTTTACATAGAAAACAGCAGCCCCGTGTCTTTCCTAAAACAGCTGCTGAGTGAACTGACTCGCCTTCAAAGCACTTTGTTTAAAAACCCGGATCTTCAACTGCTTTTGAATTCCAGCAGGAGGCGCTCAAATCAAACACATGTTTTAAATTTCTTTCTTCCATTAAATCTATATCCATTTATAAACGGCTTGGTAGGAAACAGGTTATGCACTCTCAGAGATCCAAACACTGATATTGATTTTTTTGTCCCGACTTAATTTTTAAGCATATTTTATTTTGGCGTCAATTTTGGAGTGGTGACATTCGATATGCATTCATACCCAAATACCAAAAGATTTGCGAAAACTTGCAATGACACTACAATACACGGACTTGTCATTAAATGCACAGTCAGAATGAGTGGTTGTTTCCAAACGTTTGAATGCTTTTGAACGTGTTCCTCACTTTTTAAGGCGATTACATTGGCACAGGGGCGTAGCAGTCATTTTAAAAGTGGGGGGACACAGCTGTCAGTATGTGGCTCGCACAGACGGCGCAGTATTAATATATTACAGTATATATTAATAGACAAGTATGATATAAGTATTATATTAATATATACGTATTATTTACTTTTAATATGTGTAGTATTTTAAAGATTTAATCATTGCAAATTAATTGCAAAAGTTTGCAAAATTAGCTGCAAAAATAGTGGAGCACTTGCTTCTGTTTCACACATGACAATAAAAGATTGAGCACAAGCTGGTCCTGAATAAATTATTGAATCAGTTACATTAATGACAATCGTGCATGTGCACAATTTTATTTTTTACTCCGTGCTTGTGCATTGTGGGATTTAAATGTATCCAAGTGGCTCGAGTGTTTTGACTACGTTCACCAAAATTCATTCAGATCCATTTAATGATTCAGTGACCAGAAGGTGTTGATAAATGAGTGTCTTGTGTGAAATGAGTTAGTCAATGAATCAACGATCAAAAGAACATTTTAATCCTTTAAAATGTGTATGTCCACAGACCTACAAAGAGACTTTAGTTGAGGTTTTAAGCATTATAAGAACAAAGCAAATCTATAATTTCCCTGCAGTTTGTGAGCTGCTGACCATGACTTTTATCAAAAGACAACAATAATAGTCTTATAATAATTATGAGTTTCAATAATGTCTGTACATTTTCATGTATAAAGTAGCGTGTCTACATCTCTATTCACTTCAGTAAAATGCATAATAGTTCTAAGAACACAGCAGATCTATCTTTTTCCTACAGTTTGTCGACTGCACACCAGCATAGAGATAAAAAACAGGACAAAAATCACCTTTTTAAAGAGTGCGGGGGACGTGTCCCCTACGACCCCCGCGGCTGCTACGCCCTTGGATTGGCAAACACAGCACAATACACAGTAGGACACTTAAGACACAAGGAGACACTGTCCTGTAATACATCAATATTTTATTATTATGACACAGAAACTCCTGAACTGAAGTTTTTTCTTGACCTCTGCAGATTCATCAGTATTATGTTCCAGATGCTCAGAGGTAAGACTGGATCAAGTTAATGCAATCATAAATAATTGTAATAAATATCATAATCAAGTAAATGTACAACACGTATTTCACTGCATTCAGCTTTTGTGCGGATGTCTGTTCATAGACGCCTCCAACTCTTCGCCCGAGACAGCGAGACAAATGAAAGGACTATCTTTGATAGCAGCAGTTGACCATAGCAAATTTGCAAAAGAAAACACTCGCACGCACACACACACACACACACACACACACACTCAACTTCATAGTGCTGAAATGGTGATATTTTGAATAAATTGCAGTAGATCAAGTGCGTTTGTAATTATGGCTACAAATTACTCAACTCATAACGCTATTATTTGATTCACCAGAAATAAGTAATATTACAACTGATTCCCAAAAGAACGCTGGAAATCCTTGAAATAACATCCAATTTATATTTCAAATCTATAACGGTATAAACTGTATAGACAGACAAAAACGTCAAAAAAATCAAAGCAAAATGAATCTTTTTAAACAGCTCTCCTAAAACATTTCCTTTTTCGGGGGATGAAATGTTGATATTAAAAGAAATGAATGCCAAACTAAAGCAACATGTTGTGTTCAATGGCACATGCATTGTAGGGATTTACATGCAATGGACGCAAAATCAGTGCGATCGTGTAATATAGTCGGCAGTCTAAAATAATGCGAAGGATGTGTGTCGGTTTGGCAAGCATAAACTTAGCACCACTCAAAACTGAAGATTATGGCAGAAAGGGTCTTACGTTCCGTTTACAGCAAACTTAGCTTCTGAAACCACTCCGATACGAAAAGAAACGATTTAACGCTCTTTTTATTACCACAGCTTGTACTTAATGCGATTACCTCCCATTACAAACTTGAACTACTTATCCACCTTTCACAATATAGGCATATATTTGTGTCTTTAAAGCCATCTTGCTATGTACTGTTCAAAGTCTTAAATATGCGAGACCACATGCAGAGTTTAGCTCCTGGCCAGAGCTTGTAGCGATGAGAAAATCATCTCTAAAGGGATCTTATGAAACCTGTCGAGAACATGTCACCCCAAAAATAAGATTGAATATTTTGCATTAAGATGTTTTGCATTTGTGACATTTTTGCCCCAAATTCTCATTACTGTAATGCAAACAATGCAAAGCATCTCATTCTCATCAGTGTGATATTTTAGTAACGCTTGTTGTATTGTCTTTAATAAATAATATAATTTTTAATTTGTTTTTTTAAATAAAATATATCATTGTACAATAGTAAAAGTCTAATGAGAATTACCAGAAGAAATCTCAAAAGTAAAACATTCATTCATATTAAGGTAATATCGGTAACACTTTACAATAAGGTTTTATTTGTTAACATTAGTTAATATGAACTAACAATGAACAATACTTATTAAGCATGTATTAATCTTAGTTAATGTTAGTTTCAACATATGCTAATACATTTTTTAAATCATAAGCTGTATTTGTTAACATTAGTTAATGCACTATGAACTAACAATGAACGATTGTAATTTTATTAACTAACATAAAAAAAAAGATTAATAAATACTGTAAAAAATATATTGTTAATTGTTTGTTCATGATACCTAATGGAACCTTATTGTAAAGTGTTACCGTAATATCAATGTGATTTCCCCCCCAAACATCCTGGTAATGAGAATGTGATTTTTTGTCACATTAACATGAATGTGATTTTTTTTTAACATTACGTAATGAGAATATGATTTTACGTCACATTAACATCAATGTGATTTTTTTTTAACATTACGGTAATGAGAATGTGATTTTTCGTCACATTAACATGAATGTGATTTTTTTTAACATTACGTAATGAGAATGTGATTTTTCGTCACATTAACATCAATGTGATTTTTTTTTAACATTACGGTAATGAGAATGTGATTTTTTTTTAACATTACGTAATGAGAATGTGATTTTTCGTCACATTAACATCAATGTGATTTTTTTTAACATTACGTAATGAGAATGTGATTTTTCGTCACATTAACATCAATGTGATTTTTTTTTAACATTACGTAATGAGAATGTGATCGTTCATCACATTAACATCAATGTGATTTTTTTAACATTACAGTAATGAGAATGGGATTTTTCGTCACATTAACATCAATGTGATTTTTTTTTAACATTACGTAATGAGAATGTGATTTTTCGTCACATTAATATCAATGTGATTTTTTTTTAACATTACGGTAATGTGATTTTTTTTAACATTACGTAATGAGAATGTGATTTTCGTCACATTAACATCAATGTGATTTTTAACATTACGTAATGAGAATGTGATTTTTCGTCACATTAACATCAATGTGATTTTTTTTTAACATTACGTAATGAGAATGTGATCGTTCATCACATTAACATCAATGTGATTTTTTTTAACATTACGGTAATGAGAATGTGATTTTTTTTTAACATTACGTAATGAGAATGGGATTTTTCGTCACATTAACATGAATGTGATTTTTTTTAACATTACGTAATGAGAATGTGATTGTTCATCACATTAACATCAATGTGATTTTTTTAACATTACGGTAATGAGAATGGGATTTTTTGTCACATTAACATGAATGTGATTTTTTTTTTAACATTACGGTAATGAGAATGGGATTTTTTTTAACATTACGTAATGAGAATGTGATTTTTCGTCACATTAACATGTATGTTATTTTTTTTAACATTACGTAATGAGAATGTGATTGTTCATCACATTAACATCAATGGGATTTTTTTTTTAACATTACGGTAATGAGAATGGGATTTGTTTTGTCAAATTACAGTAATGTCAATGTGATTATTTTTTACATAACAGTAGGCAATGTGATCTTTTACACATTATAATAATGAGAATGTGATTTTTTTTGTCATTTTAAGTAGTGCAAATGTGATTTTTTTTTTTTTACATTACAGGAATGCAACTGATTTTTGTTAACATTACAATCCTGTGAAAGAGATTTTTCAGTCACATTGCAGTAATAAAAATGAGATTTATTTTTTGCCACATTAAAGTAATGCAAATGTGATATTTTTTAGTCACATTGCAGTAATGTTGATGTGATTTTTTTCCCACATTACAGTAATTAAAAGTTGATGTGATTTTTAAAATCACATAATTTTTTTTTTTTTTACTTAACAGTAATGCAAATGTGATTTTTTCATATTATGGTAATGAGAAAAAGATTTTTTTTGTCACATAACTGTGATGTCAATGTGATTTTTTTTCTCCACATTACGGTAATTAAAACGGGATTTTTTAAAATCACATTAAAGTACTAAAAACTTGATTTTTTTCCCACTTGACAGTAATGAGAATAATTTGTCACCTTACAGTAATGTCAATGTGATTATTATTAAATTTTTTTTATGGAAGTCAATGTGATTTTTTCACATTACGATAATGAGAAAATGTGCTTAATTGCCATGAAAACAATGTCACAATGCAAAAAAAAAAAAAAAAAGACCACTTTCTTTACGCAAAATATAACTTCTTATTTCTTTTGATTTTGGATTTAATTATGACCTAGACCTGTTCTTGACAGGTTTTGTGACATTCACCCTAATGTATTTTGAAAGATGCAGTCACAACTTTTCAAGCCACTCTTTAAGTCTCTTTCTAAATCTAAAAATGAGCATCATCTCCCTGAATGAAGGTGCATCAACAATCACTGTCACAAATACAGAGGAGGTGATTGAGGCACGCAGGAAATGAAAGGATGAATGCGGAAACAGGGAGGTAACAGAGAGATTAAATGTCAAGGTTAAAAAAGAGAAAAGCAGGTGCCACTTTCTTCACCTTTGTTAATGATGTCAATAGTACACATCATCGATTTATAAAAGTGTGGCTTTCTCTACACCACCATAAACTCACTGCCGTTCACGAAACGAAGCGTTCGTCTTTGTAAAGGCAAGTTGGTCTGGACTGTTCGAGTTCCTTCATTACAGTTTGATGTTCCTCTCTTGAACCAGAAGTGATGTTTGAGGTTGTGTGCCGAGTTTCAGATGGGCTTAAATGATCACGTGGGGTTTCAGGTTTAACCACTGAGAGGATCCTCACGATAGTGGATAGCATAGCGCAACTTCTCCAACATCACGTCTAGGGACGAGTACTGAGGCAGTTTCACCATGAACATGCAGGTCTCCACGCGAATGTAACGCAAATCTGGAGAGCCTGAAACACACAGAGTTAATAAAACAGATGCTCTGGTCCAACAACAAAGAAAAGAGATAAAATGTGCAAACAGTTTTGTTGCTACCGTACAACAGTCCTTCAGAGACAGCAGTACACTGCGAGACTCACCCACTGCTCCATCAGGTGGCGCTATCTTCATGGGGTAGGGTGGCACATGTGCTGTATCAGGACCACCGTCTTTACATGGGCAGGTGAAGGGAATTCGCTCCTGGTTGCAAGCGAACTTGATGAATTTGCTGAGCTCCTCTTGACTGAACATCTCCAGTGCGGCCCAGAAGAACTCAATGTGCTGGTCTGTCTCCATTAGACCCACCTGATACATCGTGTGAGCCTAAATCAATAAAGAAAACGTTAAAGAATGAGTTAAAGTTTTGATGACGGAACTAGTAACATAAAGCTGTTTGTAGTTTAAAGGAACAGTTCCCCCATAATTTACTATTATTTAATGCTGATATAGTGGTCAAATTAACAGTGTTTCACCTTAAGGAACTCCAGGTTGATGTCGGGCAGGCCGCAGGTGCGAAGCTCCACCTCTGTAGGACTCAATAAGGTGAGGAGCTGCAGTGGTATGATGGATCCCATGCCTGCACGTACAGCCGACATACACTCCACATTCTGCAGCTCTCGCAGGCGAAGATCACGCACAGCTCGCACGTAGACGTCTTTATTCTCCCAGCTGAACAAACACATGTTTGAGAGAATCTCTGACATCATGAACATAAATGATAAAGTGTTTAATACTCTTTTGTTGTTACAGCATCACTGTATACACACAGCATCCGTTTAGGATTACAGGCCGCTCACTGACTCTCACCTGACGGTGATGTCTCGTCCGCCGTGGCACAGCTCCACCTCCTCTCCGGTCATGGTGACGTAGGTGAAGGTGCAGCAGGGGCGACTCGGTGAATCTGGACTCTCGCCCATGTGACTCTGTGACGACACCTCAGCACAAAGCGCTTCCAGATCCGCTTCATCTGCCAACTGATAACTTAGGGTTAGTACAAAGTTGCGGTTCATAATTGGGTGAAAAGCACAAAAACATGTCCAGGTCACATTCCACCTCAAGAAAGAAAAGTCTTGTTAAAGCATATTTTGCTAATTAAAAAAAATTTGCAAACTAGGGACCTGGGTAGCTCAGCGAGTATTGACGCTGACTACCACCCCTAGAGTCGTGAGTTTGAATCCAGGGCGTGCTGAGTGACTCCAGTCAGGCTTCCTAAGCAATCAAATTGGCCCGGTTGCTAGAGAGGGTACAGTCACATGGGGTAACCTCCTCGTGGTCCTCGCTCTCGGTGGGGCACGTGGTGAGTTGTGCGTGGATGCCGCGGAGAATAGCGTGAAGCCTCCACACGCGCTAGGTCTCCGCGGTAACGCGCTCAACAAGCCACGTGATAAGATGCGCGGATTGACGGTCTCATACGCGGAGGCAACTGAGATTCGTACTCCGCCACCCGGATTGAGGCGAGTCACTACGCCACCACGAGGACCTAGAGCGCATTGGGAATTGGGCATTCCATATTGGGAAAAAAATAAAATTTTGCAGACTAAGTTTCTAAATTCCAGATTGGAAATGACAGTGATTGAAATGACTTTTCAAATGTTTTTGAACTAAAGACAAATTGATGTATCCCTAATACACACAATTTAATAATATTTATACTTTTTGCATAATTTGTCAAAATCAAAGCTTGATTGGAAATATTCTGCATTTAAGTGATATTTACCTTGATTTTTCTTTGTTTTGTTTTTTAGTTTTTTTCAAACATCGCTTGTCTCATATTTAATATCAAGCATGCTCTTCACCAAAACTTTTGTCCACTTGGTTAACAAATAGACTAACTTTAAAAAAAAAAAAAAAACCTTATAAGGGGCAAAATTGTTTGGTGTGGCGGAAATGACGCCACAACTGTGGGACATTTGTAATAAAATAATACGAATAATAATAATAATAATTTTCACAAAATGCATACTGGTTTGTTTCTTTCACTCTTTGTTTAGATTATATTAGAGTTTTAAAACATGTAATAATTAAAGGCTAAAACAGTAAAAATCTACATACATAAAAGGCATTTGAAAACTAACTCCCAAATAAACAATATAGTGTTAAGAAAATTGTGACTATTTTTTAGGACCATTATGATTTTTCTGCATTGTTACATTATTTTAAAGACAATTACGAACATTTAAACCCCTAAATTCTCATTACCATAATAGAAAACAAACAAAAACATATATTCTCATTACATAATGCCTTGGTTTTAATTTGAGTTTGTTGTGATTCTCAATATATATATATATATTCAATTGTTTGATTGTTTTAGATTGATTGTCATTAGATTTCCATTACTGCTTTACTACATTATTATTATTATTATTTTTTATGTAAAGTACCGTAAATGAAAGACAGTACAGCACGTGCTACCATAATGAGTACAGTTTAACTTTCTGCATTATGGAAAAGACAATTTGGTGGAATATGTGCTTAAAGTTCATAAAACCCCTAAACACAGGCTTCATTTTCTTAAAGCAAAATATAATTCATTTATTTAGCTTTTATGATGAAATATAATGTAAGTTAATATGGACATGGTTATGTGACATTCACCCTGACTGCAGAGGTATTTATATATAATTTACATTAATATATATATAAATATGCAAACAAAAATACACCGTCTTACAGTCTCAAACTTCTTGATGTAATTGTAGGTGAGCAAGTCGGCTTCCTGGAAGTCAGATTCTGGGTCTAATGCCTCACCGACCAAACCCTTCCAGAAGGATCCGAGCAGATCGAGAGGTAAAGGAACATCAGCTCTGATGGCGATTCCCAGCAGCTGACCAAAGAAATGGAGCAGCTGCTCCTCAGCGTATGTGATGGGACAGGGCGTCAGGATGTACTTCCCCTGAACAACACAAACACAACACAAGTCCAGCTGTGTTTATAGGAGTGTGTTCTGTATGATGGACAAAATGCTTTCATGTGAACAGATCGGACACAGACGCACCTTATTGCGGTTTGCGGCAGCGCTGGGACAGGGGAGGAGCAGAGACAGAGCAGAACTCTGCAGCTCCTTACACACCTGCCATAGGAAGTGACGAAATGAACCACCTGAGGAAAAAATACAGTATAACATCCTTAATAGCGACTAGTCATTCAGACAACCCACCAACAAGCTGATAATTAAATAAACTAGACATCCCTAGTAAAAAGCATTTAAACTCTGGTTTGTGTACGACACCCCCTTTTGAACTGTTTTGTTGTTCTTTTCACTTGGTGGTGCTGAAATTCAACCTGTACACGTTTGAATGTGTTTGTTTAGTGATTCAGCTTTTGCGTATGAAACTGTTTAACACTGACTGGTGCCGTGGACCTCCTCCCCAGTGAATCGGATGTTGAAGGCGTAGGTGGGGTCTCCTCCACTGGCAATCCGAACACACAGCTGAGACGAGGGGACACATGACAGCTGCCGCGCGGCCTGACAGAAATATGTGTTTTCTGCTGCACGCATCTCACCTGCACACACACAAATACAGCAGAACATATGAAGAACTGATCGTAGAAATGATCTTTAACGTGTGTGTCGCTTCAATCTCATTACCTCCCACTATCTCCAGCGGGTCGAGGGTGATTTCAGGTGCAGCGTGGTCCACAGTTCGCTGTACTGTTGCATTCAGCACTCTGTTCATAACGGTCACCTTGGTGTCGTAAAAAATAAGACCTGCAAACATGGAGAAAAGTGAAAAAATATTTATGAACTTTTCCTCAATTTAATAGCACAAATTCCCTTAATGTCCTACATAACATTGTGCATGTATCCACTAGAGCTAAATATTACCTTGAGAAAAAAAGTACAGTAATGGTATCAAATGGTAATATCTTGATACTTTAGTGTTTTAGTGTTAATGTTTTCATGTTTTTAGTTTAGTTTTGTTATGGTACTGAATGCTGAATACTGAATATGGTACCAGATTACCATATTATCCAAGGCACTTCAAAAAACACCATGGTACTGTATCACCAAGGTGCAAGTGCTGTGAGATATAGCTAACAAAAATGTAATATCTTGATATCTTTTGACGATATTTAATTTATATCTCAATATTTATGTATTTGCTCTAAAATAGCACAAAAGATTGTTCAGCTATCACTTTTCAGTGTTACTAAAACAAAATAGCAAAAACAAACCAAAACAAAAACCAAAGCAAAAAAAGAAAAGGAAAAAACACATATGAACCAAACTAAAGCACAACAAACAAAAAGCAAAAATAACAAAAACAATAAACAGAGCAAAGACAAAACAAAACAGTGAAACAGAAACGTAAAACAAAGCAAGAAGCAAAACAAAATACAAACAAATCTAAGTAAAGCAAAACAAAGTAAAGCAATATTTATGTATTTGCTCTGAAATGGCATTAAACATTATTTAGCTATCCTTTTAAATGTTAAAATATTTTTCAACAAAAAAAGCAAAAAAACAAACAAACAAAAACAAAACAAAAACACCTCACCCCCCCAAAAAAAACAAAAAACAAAATGAATAAAAAATAAAAAAATAAACCTAAACAAAACAGAAACAAAAATGTAAAAAAAGCAAAAAGTAAAACAAATAAAACAACACACAAACCAAAAGGCAAAAAAAAAATTTTCAATTAAAAAAATAAATAAAAATAAAACAAAACAAAATAAAGAAAAACATAAAAGTAAAAAAAAACAACAAAAAAAAAAACAAGCAAAACAAACAAAATTGTAAAAAAGCAAACACACACGCACACACACACACACACACACAAATCAACCTAAGCAAAAAAAACAACAAAAAAATCAAAAACAAAACAAAAAACAAAGAAAAGGCAAAACCAACTAAATGCAAAAATAACAAAAAACAAAAAAAGCACAACATAAAAGTAAAATAAATAAATAAAAATCAATCTAAGCAAAACAAACAAAAACTAAAATGTAAAAAATGCAAAAACAAAACAAAAAGCTAAACAATAAAACAAAGCAAGCAAAAACAACAAACAAACCAAAGCAAAACATTAAAGTAAAAAAATAAAAACTAAAAAAAACCTCAAACAAATCAAAGTAAAAAAACAACACAAAAACAAACAAAAGTAAGTAAAGTAAAGCTACATTATATTTATGTAGTCGCTATGAAATGGAATAAAAGACTGATTAGCTATCCTTTTCAATGTTAAATTTTTTTTCAATGTTACTTAAAAACGCAAAAACAGACCAAAGCACAAAAAACAAACCAATAAAAGCAATAAAAACAAGAAATCAACCTAGGCAAAAAAAAAAAAAAAAAAAAAAAGCCAAAACAAATTAAAAAGTAAAAATATTGAAGCAAATAAAATGAAAAAACTCAAACAAAGCAAAAACAAAACACACACAAAAGTAAAGCAATAATTATGTATTTGCTTTTTAATGTAACAATGTTTTTCAATGATACGTAACCATTCTGAAGCATGTCAAATTCCATGCGTGTATTTGTGAATATTCGAAGAATCGTTTCATTCTTGAAAATGTATTGAACTTCAACAAAATAAAACTGATTGTATTATAAACATTCGATACATCAACCAGCCCGACATGCTACATGTCCAAAAAAATTTAATTTGGTCATACTGTACCATAGTGCTTTTTGGTACTTTTCTGTTTAAGCTCTAAAGACACAAGCTGAATGATCAGAATATCGTAAGGCCAGTGTGTGCCTGTGTATGCAGGGACTGACCTTTGACCTCACACAAAAGTGTGGCGATGCTGTTCTGATAGGTTTGTGTTTGTCTCAACTCTACAAGAGGCAGGAAGAAGCTCTCCAGCGTGCTGTTGAGTGACTGTAGCAGAGCAAACCGCAGGCGCAAACTCTCCACTGGAACACCTGTGTGATCACAATGACATTTTAACAATGTTTAATATGGAACGCTTGTGCAAACATCTGAAAACACGTCTTAACATGAAGTCAGACTTGCCTAGTAAACATGCGACTTGAGGGTCAGCGGTATCTTTGGCGTCCAGGTAAACTTCATGTGGATGCAGGCGGGCGGGTGTGATGGCCAGGTGTCGGCAGAGACGGTTTACAAACTGGACCAGCGCAAAGTCCATCTCAAAGCTCCATTTCCTGCTGGCTTTTTGAGCATGACGCGAGTCGATGCAGGTGCATCTAAAAGAGGTGTTTTGTTCACCTTAGAGTTATTATTTTGGCCATTAAAAAAAGGCACAATAAAGTGAAGTTGGTTCTGAAAAAAAGCTCTAGCAGCATTTGCTGGCAGAGGCCACTTAGTTTTCATATTTTGTAACTAATGTAATGACATTCAGACATTTTTAAGGGTTAACTTAAGTGAGCAGATCCTGTACTTTTCAGGGCCACTTAAAAGTACATGTACATGAGTCTATATGTCAGTTTAGGAGAATAATTTAGGCCTTTTCAAAGAGGCCCAAAGAAGGTACAAACCTTTCAAAGTGCAGATCGTAACCACATGCCAGGATGGCCCGCCAAACACTGCGAATGTCCTGTTTGGCCCGGTCTAGAGTGAACTTATGGAAACCCTCCAGAGTCAAAAACTTCTCTTCTGGCACTGTTGGGTTACAGTAACACTGAGATGACATTTTACAAATCACAAACACCAAAAGCATCCACAAAAAGCTAAATGACCATGTATGGGGTTTTGTTAACACATGCACCTCATACAGAAGAGATACAGAAAACTAAAACGTGTCAATTTGTAGAGAAGCATATTCTGAGATTAGGAATGTTACAGTAGTAACCTTCTAGTTTTTTGGCAGGAGACTTCTCCAGGTCTTTCTCATCAGGTTTAGTCTTCTCAGGAGATTTGGGCTTGAGGACTGGTTTCTTCTCACTTAATACAGTTCTGGAGAACCAACATTTAACCATGTTATCAGCACAAACAAACAGCTGTTAAATAATACTGCATATAGAATACAGTAGACCGCAATTTTATAATAATGTATTTTATGGTATGACATGAAACACCATGCACCAAGTGTTTAACTTTTGCCAAAATATTTAAATGGTTAAGGCAAAAAGAGTCATTATGATTAAACTTTGGACTCTTACATGTTAAATGGAACTGATTACTTCAGTGCAGTAAATGCATGTATGAGCAGTATAGGACGGTACTCACCTAACACTGTTAAGCATGGACTTGTCTTTACTTGGAGGTTTGGTGATGGGTCTCTTCGTGCTCACTACTTTACCCTGGTGCTGTTCTTTACCTGCTTTGCTGTGCTTGTTCTTGTTGGGCTTCACTGTGCCATATTTACGGAGGATCTAAATGCACAAATAACCAGGATTAGTGATCTGTGCTTTGGCCCAGTATTATGTCTATTCTATTCAACTGTGTACAAAGACAGATCAGGAGTTTCCTCTTCCCAACAGAACAAAACAAATCAAAGTAAAGTAAAACAAACAACAAAAAATAAACCAAAACAACAAAAACTAGAGGTCGACCGATAGTGGATTTTTGCCGATACCAATTAGATGTTGGTAAAGGCTGATAACCGATTCATCGTCCAATAGTTTTTAGATTAACAATGTAAAAAAAAAATTCCAAGTCTCTTCTTACTATGACAACAAGAGTCAAAAATCCCAGATGCAGCTTACTGTTCAACCAAAAGCCCAAAAATATCCAGGGAAAAAAAAAGAAAAAAAGATTAGGTGCATAACGTAGGATTTTAACAATGAAAATGCCTGAAACACACCAGGGACTTTTATTTTGAAATTACGCAGTCTTGGCTCCGTTACAACACTTTATTTTTAAGTATTTACCAAATTAAGCTTTTCATAGCCTATATATTGACCAGATAAAAGGTTTTTATTCATATACATTTCACTAGATGAAGAATAAGGTTAATTATTATTCAAAAGTTGGAGACACAATGTATGTGCTGACGGCGGTCGTTTCCATATAGTCTCAATTTTCTCTGCATGCCCTCGCTTCAGTATAAACACTTGATTATCAAAATAAAAAAGTATGCATTGAAGTGAGGATAAAAATATGTCTGAATACTTTTAGATACAGCTAATCCCCACGCGTTTGTTTTGTATTTCATCTCTAGATGCCGCTGTTATCTTGCAGAACAAAGCATTCTAACTGTAGACTCCTCTAGTGCCAGCAACAGAGGAACATGGAGGAATAATAAAAAATAAAACAAAAACACTATCGGCAAAGATTTTTGCAGATACCCGATAGCTCCAAACAGCAACTATCGGCACCGATTAATCGGCAAAACCGATATATCGGTCTACTTCTAAAACAAACCAATATAAGGGAAAAAATAATAAAACAAACACAAAACAAATAAAGCTAAAAAAAAAAAAACACAAAACAAACCAATGTAAAACAAGACATTAAAACAAAGTAAACGCAACAAAAAAACTATTAAATAAAACAATAAACAAAACAATGCAGTATGTATGTCACCTGTGTGAGCTGGTCATCAAGCACTTTCTTTGGAGGTCGTACATGTGTGAAGAAAACATGCAGCAAGTTTCCAGGTGTCTGAGAGTTGATCTGCTCTTTGCTCAGATAAATGTCGGATACTTTCACTGGCTTGGTTGGTGTGGGGCTCAGCATTTGCTCTGCGTATATACAGCTCTTAAAAATATCTGTGAGCACATCACGTGCCCCAGGAACCAGTTTATCTCCTATAATAACAGCACAAAAAAGAGAACTCTGATATTCTGCCAATAAAAGGTATGGCCCAGTAAAATCAACATCAAGTGAAAGCAAACCCTTGTAACAAATATTGGAGAAATAAAGTCTAAAAAATGTGTTTATGTTGGACTGGGAGTGCCTGTAATTAACAGGAATCAACCAACCTCTGATAGATTTCTGCTGGAAATATTCCTCAAGAGCAGAACTTCCTTGTGTGTCAAATAAGCTCTGATTGACACTGGATGCGGTGAGAATCTCCTCATTGGTCAACTCCATTAGCTCCTCCTCCCTTTCCAGATTGGAAAGGCCAATGAGATCACTGCTGTTGAAAAGACTGGCACGAATCTTTTCGACTTGGGCCCGTGCCCTGACCTAGAAGGCAAAACCAAAAATAGAACCTTTCTAATCAGTGTACCAAACTTGACCTAATATTATTTGAGATATAATTCCAAACTTGGGAGCTTCCCAGACTAACTCTCTAGCACCACTATTAGCTCTAAGTTCGGCTTTTCTTTTACCTATAACTTTTAACCCTTTGGTTTAGAAAAATAAAAGTATGAATGGTGTTTGCATGTGCCACAATGCTAGGGTGTCGTGGGTGGTTGCTAGAGCATTGCTAATGTGGGATGTCTATACTTTCCGCGTGCCGTTACGTTTCGAGCACACTGCGTGTGACATAAATTCCGTCATTAGAACAGTATGCGCGTACCATCTGCATGTAGCCTAGTTTTTCTAGACACAAAGTTAGTCCGCATCTGTGCGCATTCGCCTGCTGTTGGCTGTACAAAAGTGTATCCACAAAACAGTTGTATGGGCTCACAGTCAAAAGAGCATATTCTAAAAGGCTAAAGCGCAAGACCGTGCTGTAATGGCACGCGGAAAAACTACTAGCTTTAATACACTATGTGGCCAAAAGATTGTGGACACTATATTTGCTTGATGAACCTTCAATTTCAAAACCATAGGCATCAATTTCCCCCTTTGGTGCAATAACAACTTCCACTATTCTGGGAAGGCTTTCCACTATACTGTATGTAGTGACATGGCTGAAGGGATTTGCTCCCATTCAGACACAAGTGTATCACTGAGGTCCAGCACTGATGTTGGACAATGGGGCCTGGCTTTCAGTTGGCATTTCAATTCACTCCAAAGCTGTTCAGTGGGGTTTAGGTCTGGGCTTTGTGCAGGCCAGTCAATTTCTTTTACATCAGACACAGTAAACAATTTCTTTATGGACTTTGCTTTGTGCACAGGGGCATTTTCATGCTGGAATAGAAAAGGGCTCTCCCCATACTGTTGCCATAAATTTGGAAGCACCGAATGTCCTAGAATGCCATTGTTTGGAGTAGAATTATGATTTATCTTCACTGGTATTAACGGAGTAACCAAACTCTTTAATTAGAAGGGGGTGTCCACATATTTTTGGCCATATAGTGTACATTAGTTTAGGGGTTTTGAAAAACTAAAACCACTATAACGTGGAGTGTGTCAAGGCTTAGTGCTTTATTCACCCACCTCTATCACAGCGTAGCCTTTAATGGGTCGTGTCATAGTGGCACTTATGTCTGGCGAGGCTACAGTGTACATGGTAATTCCATCTGAGACTGACGTTGTTGCTCCACTATCCAACTGCTCCACAAGGCTGCCAAGACTACCTTGACTCCCGGTGCTACAAAGGGACACATCCAGGCTTTCCTGACTGGATACTGTGTGGGGATCCAGGGGTGCCTGCGGCTGGGAAGGGGTGATCTGAGTTGCTAATGGGACTACAAGCAGCTCTTGATCTGCCGGCAGTTCACCAGCAACCCTGGAGGCTCCTTGAAAAGTGCTGGATATGTGGCTGGCCGAGGCCGAGGCACTCATTGCACTGTTGCTGTTGGGACTTCCTGATGTGCTTGACGGGGGGCACTCTCTCTTTACATCTAGGGGAACACCTGGAGTTTCAGGTTTGGCCTTTTTAGGGTCCTCCTCCTGAACCGGAATAAATATCTCATCCTTGAAGAGACCCCCATGTGCGTTGCAAGCTCTTCGAATTGCGTTGCGCACCACGGCTTCCTCCAGGTGAGTCGGGATTCCTGAGAGCACCAGCAAGCGACTGTGAGCAGTGGATCCAACCAAAGCTTGGCAAGCATCTGTGACAGCATCCCCGGTGACACCCAAACCCTGCGGGTCTTTATTAGCAAGGTGGCGTAAAATCAAAAGCAACGTCAACCCACGGTGGAACCACAACATATCTTCTGGCTTGCCTCCGGTCATGTTGAGTAAAGCACTATCACTTTCGGAAGGTCTTGCGCTGCCACCGGAACCATGTTTCCCTGAGACCACAGCAACAGTTGCACGGTCTCGCTTTAGTTTTACCTTCTTGCGCTTTGAAAGCAAGCTCGGACTTTGTGGTGTCTGTCCTGGTGAAGAGGATGAAGACGATGAGGAATCGCTAAAGTTGGCGGTACTAGTTGACGAGGGGGCGCCCACTGCAGATGCCCCTGCTCCCGTACTGAGGGGCAAAGTTACTTCAGCAACTGCTAAGCACACCTCCATCAGTGCATGGAAGTAGGTGGAGAACCGACTCCGCTCGCCGGCCAGTGCAAGCGCTCCGCTGCTACCTGTGGAGGAGGTGCAAGAACCACCACTAGCTAGACCCCAAATCTGGGTCTCATGGTCGTAAAGTTTTCGTAGTTCTGTTTGGAGAACCATGAGCACCGTCAAGCAGGGGCTGAGAAGCAGCGTAATGGGGCTCGACAGGCCTGATGGGCTCTTGCGTCGTTCAAAGGCATGGATTTTACGAAGAAGCTCTGCAAGCAAGTGGAAGATTAGCTCCTTGATACAAGGAGCAAGATCGGTGGTCCACAGAAGGCCACCTAATGGAGGAGAAGTTTGCAAGTGTGAAACTGAGAATTTCTCCTAGAATGTTTAATCGGAAATTGGGTGAATTGTACAGAGATACATCAGGTCAAACAGAGGAGCATTTCTTACCTAGCAACTCAACAACCTGCAGAAGCACAGAGGTGGGCACCGTGTCCAGCTCATCTTCAGAGCGTTCAGTGGTTTCCCCGATGGTGTAGGTCAGCAGCTGCTCAGCAAAAGCCATAGCCAAGGGAAACTCGAGAGGCAACGAGTGCAATACCAGCACTGCACCAGGAGGGGGTGACACACCTGCAGACGGGAACCAGGATACGAGATAAAGGAATGCTCAGGGTTCAAAGCAAGTTCAATTCTATTACCACAGACAATAATTTCGACTCCTCCCTTGGTTTGTAAAAACATCCATACAAAAATATGTGTTATTTGAGCTGTAAAGTTGTCTAAATCATCCTTGTAGTGGTGAGTACTGTTCTGGGTGAACAAACTTCTAGTTACATGTTAACGCTGCAGTTCCTGTGGGTGGAGTTTTATCATGGAAATAGTACTTTGCAGAGAGTTTTATTACATTCCTTTACTTTTGCATATCATACAGAGGTTACAGGGTTTAATGGCTTTACATGGTCATGACATGAGTTGAAAGGTTGCATATAACTTTGCACAGAAAAAGTTAGAAAGATTCTATTATACTAGTCTTATGTAAACACATACTATTCACGTCTTCTTGGAAATACAATGCCTAACAACATTGCCCTCCATTGTGTATGCATTACTGTAAACAATTTGTTCATTTTTACAAACTGAGGGGCGAGTCCAAATAATTTTCTGTGGTAATCGACACCATGTAACAAAGTAATAAAATGTTGTTTTGACATACCTAGTTTGACATGCACTTTGTCGGTAGGGATGATTAAGCTGGGATACTGGTTGGCTGTGGGTGGAGGCGTGAGTCCAGTGTTCGATGGGGAGGCGTCCAGTGGGTAACACACGGCTTCCATCAGATTCAGCTGTCCATTACGACGCACCTTATGACCAAGACCATACACCATGACGCGAGCCCATGGAGCCTTATACAGGGAGGAGCTACAAGGCAAGGAAGCATTATGAGAATATGGGTATAAACTATTCAGATTCGTTTTTACCAAGGTCCCATAACAGGTTGTGTGGCCCATTTCAACAGATTTTTAAAATTAACCTGTCACAACGTAATGCAACTTTGCAAATAGATAGTAAAATGGTCTCATGGAACTACATCACAAACATGTTTGGTTAAGAAACCTTGACTAACATTATAAGTGGACCTCAAGGAAAACTTAAAATGCTACTGAAGTGTAAAATAGGGCCCCTTTAAGGTCTTATCTGTGTAATTTTGATAATGATACTTGTCCTTGTAATGGCTTCAACTGATTATTTACCTTTCCTGTTTCTATTCAGAATTTAGTTGAGTTGTACTGATATGAACTCACTCTTTTCGACAGCCAAGTTGGCTCTCTTTGCAAGAGACGACCACAAAGGCAGCGCCAGGGAAGTTGACGTCCATGCTGACTTTAGATTCGGTGATGGGGAATTCTTCCAGTGTGAACTGCTCAGGTGCACTCTGAATGTACAGCAAACACACAACAAACAGGGATTTTAATAACAAATCTGCTGGGCACTACAGAACAATGCTAGTCATTTACAATGAATAATTGTAAGTGACTAGCTAATTTATAATGTACCCAATAATATTGCCACGATGAATGAGCTTCTAGTTAAATTGTAGATGTCTCTCTATTTAGAAAAAAAAAAAAGGATGTAAAGTACTTGTAATGTTTGTATGTAATGATGTAAATGTTTTATTAAATGAATGTATATCAAAAAGGACCTTCCCCCATTTTCCACATATAACAGTAAACATTTATAAAAGTATATATTTTTTTTCTAGCATCTAAACATTTCTTTATTTTACTTATTCTACTTCTTATCTCTTTTAAAATTATAAAAATGTATGTCTATAAGTTAGAAGAGTTTTTTTTTATCTGTACTAGAGGTAGACCAATATATCGGTTTTACCGATTAATCGGTACCAGTAGTCGCTTTTTGGAACTATCGCTTATCTGCAAAAATCAACACTGATAGTTGTTGATATATATATATATATTCCTCTGAAATTGAAGCAATGGCAAGCAAAAAAAAATTGGACTATATAGAAACTTGCCCCATCAGCACATAAATCATGTCTCCAGCTTCATATCTTGTATAAAATACAAAAAAAAACCTCATTTGGTGAAATATATACATGCATTTTTATATATATATATATATATATATATATATATATATATATATATATATATATATATATATATACACACACACACACACACACACACGGTCACCGTTACCTTCGCACGGCGAAATTCAGTGGGCAAAATACAGTCATCTCAATGGGAATCCACGCGATATAATAATATAATATTAAAAATAAAAATATTTTAAAATATCTAAAAATCCGTAAAAAAATAAAAAATAAAAAAAAATAAAAAAAGATGCATTCACCTGAGAAGCAGCATTTAAGAAATTTAGACTTGCTTTTAGAAAACAGATCTTGAATATAACAAAAAAAATACACTTATATTTAAGATACATTCTCTTAAAGCAAGTCTAAATATATTATATGTTGCTTCTCAAGTAAATGTATCTTGTTTTAAGGATTTTTAGACAATTTTAAAATGGAAAACAAGACAAAAACACTAGGTTCAATAGGATTTTTTGCAGTGAATTTCTTTACTGAATTAAACTTAATAAATAGTATTTTTTTGTCCTCTTTATTGTTGTTTAATACAACCTTTTAAGTCAGGGCACCAGCTGAATAATCGGCTAAGAGCTAATGATTAATCGTTGCAATAATCGCCTGATTAGTCGAATAATCGTTCAAATAATTGTTAGATTAGTTGATTATCAACGAGTTGATAATTGTTAGTTGCAGCCCTAAATTCTATAAATTGATTTTAAAAACTATCGTCCGATTAATCGGTTATCGGCCTTTTACACCACCTTAGTTATCGTATCGGCAAAATCCACTATCAGTCGACCTCTAATCTGTACCTGCAGGAAGCAGCAGATTTGTTTGGTGAGTTCCAGCAGACTGTCCTCTCCCTGATGCAGAGCCCTGCTGATAGCAACTGTCAGCCACTCACGGATGTTCTGTGTGTTTCCCTGATAGAAGAGCTCTGTGGGAGAGCAGCTCTCACCCTGAAGCTCATGTAGAACAGACTGAGCCAGCAGAATGGAGCTACAACTGATCCTGCCATCTATAAAACACCCGCACACAAACTGTTAATCTGTATATACTGTATGTAGTTCTTATGAGACATGCTTTTCCTAATTAAACAGGGGTAATGCAGTTTGCAAAGGAACAAAGCTTGCGCGATATGATGTATCCTTGCTCCAGTGACACTGAAAGTTCTAAACTATGTTCCTCAAAACATTAGTGTGACATCACCTGGCAGGGGCGGAGCCAGCAGCTGATTGGACAACAGCTGCAGGTGTTCGAGGGTGATGTCACGCACGGCAGGAATATGGAAGAGCCGAGTGAACGTGTGAGGACTCTTTGGTGCAAAGATGTTGAGCAACGCCATACGACAATACAGACGTGCAAGAGCGCTCTCACAACGCAACAGCTCCCTGAAACACACACACAACATGACTGAAGATCAGCTTTGGCTTGATGTTTACAGCAACACATGATGCTAACATGTGGGTCCCTTCAAATCTGTCTTTACATCAGGATTACCTGTGTATCTGAATGTTGCTACTGTCCAGTGACACCAGGCCGTTGGCTGCAGCTCTGCGGGATCCCGCTGGTGGTCTCTCCAGCATCTCAATGGGGTACCAGTACCGGACAAGCACACCCTCACTGCGCAGATACGTCTCCACCTGCACCAGCTCATTTGCCTAATAACACAAACAGTCCAAATTCAACTTTCTGCCACACCTGCCAATGGCGAGGAAATTGAGAAAATTCATCCATCGCATGCAGTCCTGTGCAAAAAAGTTTTAGACACTTGTAAAAAATGTTGCATAGTGAGGATGTCTTGAAAAATAATGTCATAAATAGTTTTCATTTACTTATTAACATCATACAAAGTCCAGTAAACACAGAAAGAATAGAAAAGCGAAATCAATATTTTATGTGATCACCTTTGCCTTCAAAACAGCAGCAATTCTCCTAAATACACCTGGACACAGTTTTTCTTGGTTGTTGGCGGATACTGCAGGACGTTCCAAAAATCTTAAGAGAATTCGCCACAGTTCTTCTATCTATTTAGTCTGTTTCAACTGCTTCTGTCTCTTCGTGTAATCCCAGACTGACTCCATGATGTTGAGATTAAGGATGTGCACGCATAGTTATTCAATTCGGTTATTCAACACGTGCAATAGAGGTCTTCAACCCGAACTTGACAAGTCCCGACAAACTGCTGGGTTTTCCGGCCGGGTTCAGGTCAGTTTTTCCAAGTACACAGCGAGGGGTTGTTAGGGGCTGTTCAAACATGCTTTTGTGTGCGTCTGCGCTGTTTTTCTATATACTGTTCACACACGCTGGAGAGACGTCTTTGAATGTTGCGCTAAATCGCACTGTTTTTTCTTTCATCTCTCGCAGGATCACCACATTTATAGACACCAAGTTAAAAAGAATTGTAATTTTAATAACGCATCTTGAAACACCTTCGTTGTGTTTCATTCGTTATGCTGCGTTCTGAAGAAGTTCAGGTTGCAAAGAGGACTTAATGTGATTGCTACACCACCCGACATGATTCCAGGTTGATATTCACCGAGCAAAGTTTCTGCTCTTGGTAAATGGTTAGACAGCTTTGGTGTGCATATAACGTACAATGATTAGTCAAGTCCAACGCCATTCGAATCAAAGCACTCCGAAGAGGCTTCGCTGCCACACTAAAATGTTTATTTAGACTCACAGCTCACTGTGCACTTTATCTGCTGCTTTTTGAGTAGTGTTTGAGAAAATGCCATAGCAATAAACGTTCTTTAAGCGATTAAAAACTTGTGAAACCTCGCGGTTTACCGAACGTTAAAAACGGTAACCGTGAGTATTGACGCCGACTGCCACCCCCAGAGTCACATGTTCGATTCCAGGGTGTGCTGAGTGACTCCAGCCAGGTCTCCTAAGCAACCAAATTGGCCCGGTTGCTAGGTAGGGTAGAGTCACATGGGGTAACCTCCTCGTGGTTGCGATTAGTGGTTCTCGCTCTCAATGGGGCGCGTGGTAAGTTGTGCGTGGATCGTGGAGAGTAGCATGAGCATCCACATGCTGTGAGTCTCCGCCGTGTCATGCACAAAGAACCACATGATAAGATGTGCGGATTGACGGTCTCAGAAGCAGAGGCAACTGAGACTTGCCCTCTGCCACCCGGATTGAGGTAACCGCGCCATCACGAGGACCTACTAAGTAGTGGGAACCGTGCAGATCCCAAGTTGAGATCCGGGCTCTGCGGGGGCCATACATCAGTTGTAGGGCTCCCTGTTCTTCTTCTATTCAATTCTATTTGCAAAGGGAATGTTGAAATCTAAAATTGACATTTCCTACTGATGCACTAAAAGCAGAATATATAAAATAAACATTTTAAGATAAATGTTTTAATGAAATTGAATGCACGAAGACTTTTGCACAGTACTATAAATCTCTTGCCAGCCATGGAAATGAGCAAGAATGGGCAAGTTGTGTTTTCTTTAGTAGATGGTTTTTATGTCTTGATTTGCATCAGTCACATGATCACTTACATCACTGAGGGTCAGATTATCGGTCTTACAATTCCATTTAAACCATGATGCATTATGTTACAGTACATACTAAAGTTTCCGACCGACTTGCAAATTTTATTTACTTGCCAAAAAGCACTTAAATCAGGTGTATTTAGGAGGGGACACAATTAGAATGGACATTTTAAAAACTTGATTTGACTGATGCTGATACTCACGCAATCTACATCTAACACGACACCATGTAAGCCGAACGTCTTCAGCATGCCACGGATGGCAAACTTGGGTAAAGCCGTGCCACCTGTGCTGCTAACGGTGTTGTTGCCCTCTGGACAGCGGATGCCCACTGTCAGACCTGATACATTAATAGTCACAGAGAGATTTTAAATATAATTACAATTAAATGCTTCATTGGTACAATATAAATTGTGACACTGACCTGTTAATGTGGCAAAAATAATAAATCACCCACATAGAAAAGTACAGAGAACTGTCAAATCTTTGTGTTTATGTGTGGCTTTTAAGGACCTTTGCGGACTTTGTCAATGGTGAATTTATTGGCCTCATCTTTGATGTCCTCGATGGTTGGGAGGTACAGATCACGGGGAATCCCTCCATTCTCTTCATACAGGAACTCAACGGTCTGACGTGCAATGTCCACCATTCCTGCCGACACAAAAATCAGCTCTATCAAAAATGATTCACATTAAACACAACCTGCTGCACATATTGATTACAATTCAAACAATATAATCTCTTGATTACTAGGACATGACTGGGCTGTTCGGACTCAAAAATCCTATTCTTAATATAGTATATTTGTGTTGTTTTCTGGTAAAAACAAGATACATTTACCTGACAAGCAAACCTGCTTATAGTATTCACACTTTGTTTATTTTTCTTGTTCACTGACTTATTTCTTTACTTGTTTCAAGCATAAACCTCACTAAATTTAATCTAGTTTTAAATTACAGATCTATTTAAAATATTAATACATCACAGTCTTAAGAGTAATTTTATATCATGGTAAAGATATGTAGTGATATTGCTATTTTTGCTAGATTCAACAAACATTAAAAATTAAACTTTTTTTTTCTCCACTTTTTTCACCCTAATTTGAAATGCCCAATTCCCAATGCACACTAAGTCCTCATGGTGGCGTAGTGACTCGCCTCAATCTGGGTGGCGGAGGACGAATCTCAGTTGCCTCCGCGTCTGAGACCGTCAATCCGCGCATCTTATCACGTGGCTTGTTGAGCGCGTTACCGTGGAGACATAGCGCATGTGAGTTGTGCAGCATCCACGCACAACTCACCACGAACCACACCGAGCGCGAGAACCACATTATAGCGACCACGAGGAGGTTACCCCATGTGACTCTACCCTCCCTAGCAACCGGGCCAATTTGGTTGCTTAGGAAACCTGGCTGGAGTCACTCAGCACACCCTGGATTCAAACTCTACCAGGGGTAAAATTAAAAATTTTTATAAATTCAATGAAAAGTCTATTTTTGGATAATTCAATGAATGAAATACTCGACAAATAAAAGGTAAATCATCTCATTTGATTATTTTCTCCCTTCTGGTAACACTTTATTTTAAGTGTCCACAAAAATGCTCTAGTTAAGCATGAATAAAACAGTAATGAATAATTAACTGAATGAAGAGTAAAGCTATCTTAGCCATACTTTTGTATTAAACGTCTTATTTATGTGTATAGATTAAGTTTACAAATCTATATTAAAACTTTAATATAAGTAAGTACGGCTTTTTAGGGCTGGCTTTACAAAGCTGTTACTAATAAATGACTAAAACCTTCAATTAAAAAGACAACTAGATCCTCTATTTGAAAGTTTTGCATACATAAGTTATTGGCTGCTTTGCACGTTTCAATTACAATAAAATGTTCCGAACATTTATAAGTTAACTGCAAAAACTGTAAATACCTATTAAATGTCAAAGAAAAGAAACAATAACTCAAACATAACGTATGAAAATAAAATCGCTTCTACTCAGAAAAGTACATATTTATAATATTTTTAGCATAGTTAATTTGCATTAATGTGAACAACACAAAATATAAATAATAAGGTGAACTTAGTGTGTTACATAAAGTAAATGAATAATTGTGAGTTCCTTGAACTTCCTTGGCTTTTTAAATTGTTTTTATTTTAAGTACTATTAACTCAAACGATCAAGTACAGAACTGAGGTTGTGGGGAATACCCATAAGCCCTTGCACTTGAATAATTTAATAATTTAAGCATGTTTGTTTGGTCAAAAATAACTTAATTGGGGCATTTAATTAGTTGATATTTAGCTCTTTTCAGTATTATTGATGTAGTTTTACTATAATTAGTCATTTTGTGCACATGGGGATTCAAGTTTAATGACTGACCTCAGTCATTATTTTCTTTTGGAGACGATTAAATTAAGCAGAATCAATAATATGATGTTAATTTGAAACAATGTGCTATTAGTTGTGAAATCTTATTTGTGTGACACCTTTTTAAGTAAATAATGTTGAATGAACTGATACATTTGTGTATATATAACAAAGGTTCTCTAGTTATGCTGACATAATATGACCATAATTGAATTTACTTAAAAAGCATGATGCAAAAATGCTACATTTAGATTTTAAGTATTTTTTCCAGTGTGATAACTTGTGTAGGAAAATGTTTCACAACAGGGAGTCAAATTGTCTTTATTTAAATGTTTTTAGAAAATTCATTAGTAAAAATGTAATACTAATTAGACATAATTACGGTCTTATTATATTTAAATACACTTCAAAACCATCTAATCAAACCAGTAACTTGAACAGGTAAATCTTAGAACAGCAGGTCCAGTTGTCTTTAACAGAAGATTTTTGTAATTTATTAGTAGTTAATTAGCCAATACTAATTAGTCGCAATTACTGGCTTAATATTATCTTGTAAACTTGATATAAGATTGACCTCTGAAATAGAGCATACATTCACATTACTTTAAACACATGAGTGAGATGTTTAATAAGTTGTAAATTATGGTTAAGATAGCCTTACTCTACATTCAGTTAATTATTAATTACTGTCTTATTCATCCTTAACTAGTGCGTTATTGTAGACCCTTAAAATAAACTGTTACTTGACTGACACAAACCAAAAATAAAATTATTGAGGTTGTAAAAAAAAAAAAAAAAAAATGAGGACAGACACTCACCCAGTTGCAAGGCTCCTTTGATCTGGTCTAGTCCAGACTTCCTCTCAGCTTCATTCCTGAAACGCCGGCGAATGGTTGGAAACACTTTGGTTTCCCATGCTTTCACTAACAGTGCATAATGATCCTCCTGTAAGAAAAAGAAAAAATACATGAAAACAACGATGTGACATTTTTGGCCGATAGCAATTTTAACAAAAAACTATGCCGATACCAATATTTTGCAACTTAGCTTATTTTGTCATCAGATCACTGTTTTTCTCAGGAAATATGCATTAAAATATGTACAAAGGCTTTTTATTGTTTTAACAATAAATAATCCAAATTGAAAATGGACTGAATCTGTTGAACACATGACAGGCCAAAATTTTAATGAGAGCCATCCATCCACATGTTCTGTATATGACAGAACATTACAAACTCATATTATGCATATGTTAATAATAATAATAATTATTCCTTATACATTTCTAGGCACTCAAAGTGCTTTACATAGTATAGGAGGAATCTCCTCAACCACCACCAGTGTGCAGCACCCACCTGGATGATGCGACGGCTGCCATAGTGCACCAGAACGCCAACCACACACCAGCTATTGGTGGAGAGGAGAGTGATGTAGCCAATTCAGGGATGGAGATTATTAGGAGGCCATGATAGATAAGGGCCAGTGGGGGGGATTTTGGCCAGGACACCAGGGTTATACCCCTACTCTTTTACGAGAAGTGCCCTGGGATTTTTAATGACCACATCATGCATGTGTGCATGTATAGTATGTCTGTTTGTGTGTGTATATGTGCAGCATATGTGTTTACACAACAGCGAGTGGATTATTTCAACCTCCCTGCTTGTGCTCTGACAAAATGAGTATCCTTCATCACCTACGCATCTGTATTGCTATTGCATTGTGTCTGTTTAATTGTGTACGGTACATAAAGAACATAAAAGAGCCGTTTGCTTAGCGACGTCCTTTTCAAGATGCCGTTCTGCAAATGTTTCCAACTTGTGAGCGATATATACCTCTGTCAGACGGGAACGAGTGCAATTTTCCATATACGCCTGAAGCCGATCCACTCTCCACCAGTGCCAGCTGTAGATGGACACATGAGGGAGGTGCGCGAGGATGGGGCAGAGCGCGGAGATTTGAGGAGGATTTGTCGCCGGCCCAGCCGTGCGTGCCTCTCTCCTCCAGCCAGGGCTGGGAGCATGCTGACACAGCGCTCGCCGAGACTGATTGTGAGTGCATAAAAACTTGAAACGCTTCACTTTCATTTTCAATTTGAATAAACAACTACACACCGCTGCGTCCATAGTAACTCCGCTCACTCATCTGCCGTCGCCTCGATACGTGTCCTCTATGCCATGGTGGTTGTTAGAGCGCATGCTCATTAGCTGACACAGCAACACACATAAAAGTACTAACATAGGAACCTGATACATTTTAAACTGCATTCTACTTAATATTATTGTCTTAGCAACAAATGTGTAATCCAAGTAACGTAACTTTTTCATGTTTGTAACTGTAATCAGATTACTTAATTTTAAAAGTAACGAAGTACACCCAACGCTGGTTGGGCAATTATATAGAAATGTCAACCACATCATGGAAAAATATAAAGTTAAAACAAAAGGAACAAAACGCCCTTTTAAATTGTATCATGGTGTAATGGATAATGGATATTGCCGTCCAGACCAGTAGAGGGCGCCGTTTGCTCACACAGCACTGACTGAAGCACTGAAATGCATACTACATTTTTAAACACAGCCTTTTCAGGTTTAATAATCGTGTAAGACCATATTGCGATTTTAATCTTAACTCAATCAATTGTGCAGCCTTAATGGATACCATACCAATGTCTCAGAAGTCAAAGCGTTTTGGATAGTTTTACCTCATCATGCACAGGTAAGTGCCGCTTTCACAACTGTCACGTTTGTAATGCCGATTTATCCTCATTAACGTGAGAACGAGAAAGAATAAGAGTTAAATATTACATGTTCTTAGGAGAGCTAACCCTTCTACATTCTATGGCATTATTCTGCACAATCATTATTTCTGGATTGTGCATTTGAATTCACAGAGTTTTAACAAAGTGTGTTGATAATTAATTATAAATTAACCATAGTTTTTTAATATCGCCGTTTACGTGCTTAGAACGATATGCCGATGGTATTAATTTGGTCAATAATTGGTCGATAAATATCGCCGGTAGATACATCGATGCATCTCTAGTATTAAAGAAATTGTTTGTTTTTTTAGAAGGGCAGGTATGGACTATCTTCAATACCCTAGGAATATCTTCATCATCTTCATCATCACTCTCATCATCAGCGATGGGTGGGGGGTGAACGTTTGGTCCGGACACCACCAGATTCTCATAGCTCAGCTCTACCTTGTAGTGGCAGGAGGAGTCGCTGTTGTACTCTGTCAGTTAAATAAGACAATTAGATCCATTGTTATTTATGCCCGGCTAACGTAAATGTTCTATTTACATTAAAAATATACTTGATAGAAGCTAACATTGCTCAGCAACTGATTCAAGGAATGAAAACAGCATGAGTTGAGACTCACGTTGTTGTGCAGTGACGACAGCAGCGATCCGACACGGCGGGCCATGAGAACCCGAGTCAGATGCCACGCTAGTGCCCGCGTCATTGTCGCTGTCAGACGCCATTGCAAACGGCAGAGCTTCAAAGTTAGCACTGATCTCCTCTGAGAGATCCATACACAGATCCGCAGCATTCCGGTGCGCCTGACCCTCTGCATACGCAAATAACCGACAGCCGAAGTTTGCATGAATCTTCGTGTTCTGAAACATACAGGATGAAGAATTAAATAATGAATAAAGTTTGTAAAACAGGTAAAAAAATGTTTATAAATGTATAATTCATATAATTATACATTTATAAATACACACACACACACACACACACGATGAACTTCTTGGCAAATAGTTGTGATTAATGATTTAATTGCCTGTTTTGTTTATGTCATAAACTTAAATTAAATGTATGATTTCCTTTAAAGCAACCAAGAGGTGGGTCTGACAACATAACTGTTAGAGGTAGACCGATATATCGGTTTAACAGATTAATGCAAAAAGCATCTGTAATCGGCAAAAATTTATACTGGTAGTTGCTGATATACAGTATATATATATTTAGCTAAATTGCCTACTTAACTGTGGAGCATTTTAACAGAGCTGTTTCATGTGTGAAAAATGTGTGTGTTTTGGGCTTGTTTATAGTTAAAAGTCCCGCTTTATGCACCAAAAATTCTTTTTTTTCTGATTATTAATGGGATTTTGGTTAAACAATAACTGCATGTTGGATTTTATTCATTTAGGACTCCTGTAGCCTCTATGTCTGTGCCCGTCATAGTAAGGAAAGACTAAGATTTTTTATTTTTTTTATATTCTATTAATCAATTTTAAAAACTATTGGCTGATTAATCGGTTATTGGCCTTTTTCACCACTGTAGTTATCGTTTTTGGCAAAATCCGCTATCAGTCGACCTCTAATAACTCTGTGCATTGACATATTTGGAATGAGGAGGTTATTATTAGTAAGCACACCTTCTTCTGAATGTGCACTACAGGCCACATGCCTCCAGCGACGTCCTCCAGATATGGGGTCAGACGCTGTCCGCAGTAGGTGAAGTAAACTCGTCCTTTAGGAGGCTGACCTGGTGGTGGAGGAGTTCCTTCTAAACGCTCCCAACCGATACCTGCAACATCACCTGTGTCAAACACAACAATGAAGAGATGTGAAGGTTACACATAAATCATACCATTTACATACACTTTAAAAGTTAGATTTGAGTCAGACTAAAACACTGATTTGTCAATTTAAAATGTCCTGCAAACGTTTAGTCCGACTGAAATCCAGTCCAGTTTTTTGCAAAGTTTTTGAAAGATTTTTTGAAACAATGTCCTCTCTCACCAGGAAGAAGAGCCACATCCAATCTCACACTTTTCCACTGCAGCAGACTGGAGCCATTATAGTGAACCGCCCGCCCATTACTGACAGGAAGAGACAGAATAACAGGGTGGAAATAAAAAGTTAGAACAGGAAGTTGAGCGAGACAGAAAGAACAAGTGAACAGTTAGTCACATGAAAAGCGACATGTGTCAGTACTTGTGGAAGAGACAGGTGCCGACAGGATTGGTCCAAGCACCGTCTCTCTTCTCTGCCTCTGGGGAAAAGCCAAAGGACACTATCGGGCCGCTATCATCCTCTGAATCTCCATACGAAACAATCTCGATCTCCCAATAAAAGGATGGAGCCTGAAAACCAAGAGAATAAGCACATTCCATTTACACTTGGACAAATCAATGTGTCTCTACCAAACAGATATAAATCCAATCTTGTTTTATAATTTTCTATTATTTATTGTGGGATGCGAGCCCTACGCAAATACTCAGTAACAGCTGATACGTTCAGCATTTTCCCTATGCTGACGTAGCGCTGTTTGGGCGGAGAAAAGTTTAATTATGTGGCTTGAACAGCCAGATGCATTTACACTTGACCAGGTTTCATCTGGAATGAGTCTCAAAACACCACCGGAGGTGGTCTGAGTGATCGGATTTCTCAAACCACCACCAGAGGGAGTTTATATCCGTTTTGAACACGTCTTGGATGGCATTTACCCTTACACGGATAGCTATCTGACCAGCAAAAACTCATGAAGTGAACAAATGTACAGTACATACACTAGGGGAGTAATGGTTCAAATTTCTCACGGTTCGGTTTGTATCACGGGTTCGGTATTTGCCATGTTCAGAAGAAAAAAAATATTACTGACAAATCCAAAGGTAGAATACTCTATTTGGTAACAAACACTTCAACAGGTTTGCCCTTAATAAAACTCATTGTTTTACAGTAACCATACTTTAACTATGGTATTTGTAGTAAAAACATAGTAACCACAAAATCAACATGGTTACTGTCATGTTTACAATATATAGTATAATCATGGTTACTATATGGAAACTACAGTATTACTGTTGTAAAACCATGGTTAATTGTATCAAAGACAGCAGTCATGGTTACTACAATATTACTATAGTAAAACCATGGTTAATTTTCGTTAGGGTCTTTAACTTTTTAACTGCACTATTACGCTACATGCATTGACATCAAATACATTTCAAACTCTACTGCACATATATTCAATATTCAGAAGCTGTACATCACTATAGAAGGAACTTTGCTATTAAAATGGATACGAGGGATGTTGTGACGCGGCTCGAGTGTTTTAATCATACGCGGAAATCACACATCTTTGTCAGTGGAGTAGGGAAACATATCGTTGGCAATGAACACCCCAAATCGCTTTGTTTTATGCCTGTCCGAATCAGCACTGAGTGCTTGCTCAAAAATGAAAGGGAGTGTGTGCAGTTTCTGCTCATCTGCGGCTCTTTCCCCGGTGAATTCGGCATAAATGATCATACGTCGATGTATTACCAGTATACGGCACTCGTGTCGAACGATGTATGCACAGGAGACCTGAATAACACAGGGGGCTTCTCTGTCAGCGGCTCGTTTTCTCCACTTGTCATTTTCAACTACACACACAACACTTGCAGAACAGTGATGTCATCAAGTTGACCCATGTAAAACACCAGCGGAGTGAATCCATTTACAGATCCATTTAGGTGCATTAGCGGAGGTTGTAACTGTGTGTGTCTACTTGACACTTTAATTTCTTTGCAAAACCTTGTGCTCCAGGTGCATCAATAAACTTGAGGTGAACCGCGGTGCCAATGCTTACCAAACCATGGGTGGCGAACCGTACGGTTTGTTTTTTTACCGAGAACCGTTACACTCCTAGTATACGCCCAAAAAGTCAAAAAGTGAAATTCCTCTCCATGCAGTCAACAAGCAGAACATAACAAACACTGTGTAGATCTCCATCTCTTATATCGCATATAAAGCCTGCAATGTACATTTACCTGAACAGGTACAGGTGAAGTGGCATAAATGAAGGTTCCTCTGGGAAGACCTCCACCTGCGCTCGGATCAGCCAGAAACGTCACAGAGGTCAAGTGTGAAGAGAACATACAGGCACGTACAGGAGGAAAGACTCGTGACGGACACCACGTGATTTCCTTAGGCTGTCGAGAGAGATGAGAAATCGGCAGCTCAGACATACAGTGACCCCAAAAGTATCTGGCCACTGAAGTCACACTTACAAAAAGAAGGTTGTGTTAAAATGATCAAACGATAAATATTTACATTTATATTTACGCATTTGGCAGACGCTTTTATCCAAAGCGACTTACAGTGCACTTATTACAGGGACAATCCCCTGGAGCATCCTGGAGTTAAGTGCCTTGCTCAAGGACACAATGGTGGTGGCTGTGGGGGTTGAACCAGCAACCTTCTGCTTACCAGTTATGTGCATTAGCCCACTACGCCACCACCACCAGGTGGTGTAAATATAGTTTTGAAATGAAGACATGCAGTATTGTGACATACATCCACACAAGTTGATTAAAAGTTAATAAGAGTAAAAATGGCTCAGAAGAGTGAAGTCAGTTCTGAGAAAAGCTCTAGCAGCATATCAGCGCAGATGACACTTGCTTAATAACGTGAAGAGTTAACTGAGTTTTAACTTACCTGTCGTTGGTCGGTTTGTAGTGGTGGTGGCGGTGGGCGAGCGCAGTCCCGATATAACATCCTAACTCTCTCACACTGAGCTTCAACCATGCCTACACGCTCTCCTACACAAACACGCACACATTACTACAGTTAAATGTAATATAGTATGTAAAACATGCACATATATGGTGTTAATCAGTTTTGTCAATAACACAAATATGGAATATGGTGCACAAGTTATATGGACTACTTTTATGATGATCACAATATGATTTGTTTGTATGAAAAAGAGCAGCTTGGACATTCTACAGTATTTTGCAAAAGAAAAGACAATCAAGAGGGTAAGACAATGACAACAGAAAGTAAACTGAAGCATTACTATTAAAACCACACACACAGTCAAATCTCTACATACCCTCTAGCCTCTACATAAGAATTTGCTTTAAAAGATGTTTTCTAGCGCATGAATGTCCATGCTGTTTAAATTATTTGCAACATTCACATCCTTTATAAGATCCTTCTCTCATCCAGCAGTGTTTAGCTATGATTGTTGTCTACTAGCTTGTATCAGACTTATGAAAAGACTTAGGTAGACCGATATATCGGTTTTACCGATTAATTGGTGCCGATAGTTACTTTTTAGAACTATCGGTTATTGGCAAAAATCTATGCTGATGTTTTTTGTTGTTGTTTTTTCTCTGTGGCAGGTACTGGAGGATTCTACAGTTCTAACAGCTTGGTTCTACAGTACAGACCATTTCAAGGACGTAAACCATAACAAAGGAATTAGAACGCTACTGACCTTGAAGCACTTGTGGTATCATTACTGGATTCTTTAAATAAGGCTCTGAGTTAACATATTTTCTCAAAGAACATCAAACGTTTACCAGAAGTGAATTATCCAGATGTGTTGTTGATACTGAGCATCTACGCGAGAGAGGTGATTGAAGTGTATTGTAGTTTAGATGTTCACAATTATTTTCTCAGCGGAGTGATCGGGAATATTCTATAATAATCAATGAAGCTGTTCTGCGCATTGTATAGAGTATTGTTATGCAGCCGTCAAGTCTCCGTTATTTCAAAATAAAAGTTTTGGGTCTTGACTATTTTTCTGATTATTATTGGTATTTTGGTTGAACAATAATCTACATCTGGGATTTTATTCATTTTGGACTCTTGTAGCTTCTGTCCGTGCCCGTCATAGTAAGGAAATAATAAGAATATTTTTTTTAACATTCAATAAATCGATTTTAAATACTATCAGCCGATTAATCGGCCGATTAATCGCTTTTCCGCCACCTTAGTTATCAGTATAGGCAAAATCCACTATCAGTTGACCTCTAATTAAAAACTAGTCTCAGAGAGCCAGATTTTTGACTATCAGCATTGCTTCTGGTCAACTGGCTAAGAACAGCTCACTTAGGCAGGAAGAGACCGTCTGATAATTACTAATGATTTCAAAGACATGAGTCTAAAAACAAAGAACCTCCCTTGTTTTTTCTAGAATTAAATAAAGTTATTGTATTATTTTACCATTGTGTCAATTTTTGTATGCAGACAAACAGAATGTAGCACTCCTATCATGTGTTATATTAGTAAGAGCACTCACCAGGACTGCACTCTTGAGCGATGAGGTTCAGCACTTCAACGGCAGCTGGACACTGTTGAATAAACTCCTCACAGAATGAACTGTCTTCAAGCAGCTGCGCCATCACCAAACACGCTCTGACACACGCAAAGACAATTAACACAACACACAGCTTCAGAGCTTCACTGTATCGTGATAAAACATGTTATCCAGCAGTTTCATATTCAAAACAATATTAGGAAGATCTTATATAACAAGTACAGTCACAGCTTGCTATAACACTTCTACATCCTAGTTTTCACTTTACTTCTTAAAACCGTGACTACAGTTCACATTAAAATCATATTTCACAGTACAGAGTTTCCAAAAGTAATCAATACGACTCATGCACTTTATTCCAGTCTTCTGAAGCCCTTTGATCACTCTGTGTCATGAATAGATCGAAATTTATGTTCTTTACTCTCAAACCACATCATTTATTCACTCCCAAGGGCAGCGGCCAAATCAGATATGGTGATTACGGCATAGGCTAGACGAGTCATATCGATTACTTTTACTGTGGTTTTGTTTTTTGCCCTTTTTTAGCTTGACAGACCGGAGACACTTTTTTTCCCACTTTCATTATAATGGCAGACAGATGTATGAATACTTTAAAAAAAAAAAATCTTTTTGTGCTCCACAGAAGAAAGTCATACGGATTGCGCACATAATGATGTAAATAATAAAATAATTTTCGTTTTGGGTGAACTATTCCTTTAACCACGTGCGACCCACCACATGCGTGGACGTTGTATTTTGGCTTTGCTATACACAACGAACAATTTAAATGAATTAAAACCAACTGAATACTGTTCACAAAACTCTAGACTGCCATTTAAGGGTTAAACATCTGGCGCACCGTGTCATGTGACACAACAACATGACGTTGATTTCCGTGAAGCACTTCTACAGGTGCAGTGCTAACCAAAGTGCCTCTGGTAAGAAACCTCTTAAAGTTTTTTAACTGAAAATTGTTTGGGTGCAAAGAGTAGCTTCTCTAGTTACATTTGATATGGCGTCAGCACGCTGATAAACATGATGTCCACATATGTGGGTTTTGGGACATTATTCCCTTAAAAGTTGAAAAAACATGTTTATTATTTTTAATAACTTTCGACATTAACATATCTGTTCGCTTCATATTTTGCGCTTAAAATTTACAACTTAGTCCCGCTGTCCACATTTGTGGACATTTATTTTTTTTTAATCTGGGTGGCGGAGGACGAATCACAGTTGCCTCCGCATCAGAGACAGTCAATCTGCACATCTCATCACGTGGCTTGTTGAGCGTGTTACCACGGAGACATAGCGTGTGTGGAAGCTTCACGCTATTCTCCGCGGCATCCATGCATAACTCACCACACGCCCCACCGAGAGTGAGAACCACATTATAGCGACCACGAGGAGGTTACCCCATGTGACTCTACCCTCCCTAGCAACCGGGCCAATCTGGTTGCTTAGGAGACCTGACTGGAGTCACTCAGCACGCCCTGGATTTGAACTCGTGACTCCAGGGGTGGTAGTCAGCGTCTTTACTCGCTGAGCTACCCAGGCCCCCGTGGACATAAATTTGTAAGAAAACTACTTGCTCTAGAATTTAAAAAAAGTTTTTTTTTTTTTGCTTTTTTTTTTTTTAGGTGCTAATAGTCAAATCAAAAAGGGAAATGGAAGATGCACATAGCAGTCATGCTCGGGTCTCAGGAGGTTAACTGATGGTATATTTTTTTAATGCATATTAAAATATAATTAAAAAAATAATTTAAAAAAACACAAACGTGCATCTTTAACTACACATTGTCATATAAAGACTGATTTTGATCAGATGTTCATTCACTATGCGCTCTGACTGATTCAGTGAGTTCATTCAGTAAAGGATTCATTAGACTAGTTCAAAACAATAGCTCATGAATTGCACAAAAAAGATTCATAAGAGTCTTATAAGAGTCATTTGTTAGTGAATCAAATGTGACGTGCTTGTTTTATTTCATGCCACTCAGTCTTTTTAGCTAATCACATTTAATTCAGACTGCACACTCAGAAGCTCGCAACTGATTTCTTTTTCCGTGGTGCTAAGAAACGTAAAAATTCTGACCTGGTTCTGATCTCGGCCAGAAGCCGGACGACAGCCATCACAGGACTGGATCCGTCTCCAGACGCAGGGAGAGACGTGTGGATGGACAGACTGCCCTCCTGAGGCAGTAACATGGACTGCACCGCCTGCACAACCTTCTCTGTGATGGACAGCTTATGCAGCGGCAGAGCCTTGCAACAAATACACAAAACATGTAATGCATTGTTAAAAACCAAAATCACAAAATCTGAATGCAAAACTAAGTACAAAAAAAATACTGCTGTACAAATGAAATGACATCAACACAGTTTTCTAAACATGTAAGGTGTGATTACCTCAGAGCGTGGCGTACAGAGGCGAGATATGGGTACAGTCAGGATATCAGAAGCTTTGCTTGAGCGCCGGTACTCACAGGAGGGAAACTTGACTGTGGCGATGCCCTCCTGTTCATTAATTGATATGACCACACCAACACTGTCTAACACACCCTTACCTACCACCTGACAGAGACAAAAACACACAAATTATACAATTTAAAACCTAAAAAAACAAAACACAATCATAAACAAAATGCAATTTCTCCCAAGGGTCTCACCTGGACTTCAGAACCGATCTTGATGGTCTCTTTGAATCCACCTAAAGCACAGAGAGCCGCTACGGCCTGTCGACCAATCGCCTGCAGCTTAGCCAACTTCCTAACACTGCTGTTCCCGCTCTCTAGAATGCTGTCAGCGTATTTACCCAACTGAGGGATGAACATCAGCGCTCTAGACAACACCTGAACAGACAGAGAGATGTTAGGTTAATGTGGAGTGAACAGGAAATACAAACGACCAAAAGTATCAAGGCTATAAATTAGGGCTGTCAATAGACATGGATGCCAGCTCATTAATAAAATTCATCACAATTAATCACATATATAAATATTTGCTGAGAAAGCCCCTTAAAATAACAATAATTCAATATATTATGATTAAATAATTGTAAATAGTTATATTTAAATGATTATAAATGTAACATATATTATAAATCTAACAATTCAGATAATTCAACTGCATTACATTATTGTGGCAGATGAGTAAAGCATTGATAAGACAATATAAAAAGTGGCTTTAGAAGGCAATATATTGTTTATTTTTCCTATTATTGAACATTATTGACCTACAGTCCATAGCAATCCATTTTCAAATTGAATTCTTCAATCGGTCCGAGATAGATTTATTATAGGGGATTTTCTAAGGACACGTCGTTGTACATTTGCGTCAGAGGGACGCTTTTGTGTCATGTCATAAACACAGCGTTTTTAGGTCTCTGTGTCAAGGTAAATGTAGTTTTAAACTTTGAAAAACACGTTGAAAACCCTGCATCCAAAGTGGCACACCGTAGAGAAGCCCAGCAAGAGCACGTCCTCATCTTGTGCTGTCACAAGTGTCAAACAAGCCTGAGTGTGTTTTGTTCTCTGTACAGCTGCGTGTTGCCTACACAGCTGGAGTTTCGCTTACCGCCCCCTGCTGAAAACAGGTGATACTTCAAGTTTGAATTGCACTCATGGAAGGAATATTCCATTTTACGGTCTGGGAACATAAGCTTAATCTTTTATGGCTTTTTTTATATATATAATTAATTGCACTGAATTAACGTGTTAAATCGTCAACACTACTATGAATCAATTAAAATTACTACAATGAAATTTTTTCCCATTTTTATTTTAATATTTTTGTTCATTTCGATTTAAAAAATGAATGCTAACAAAATATATATATATATATATATATATATATATATATATATACATACAGGTGCATCTCAATAAATTAGAATGTCGTGGAAAAGTTCATTTATTTCAGTAATTCAACTCAAATTGTGAAACTCGTGTATTAAATAAATTCAATGCACACAGACTGAAGTAGTTTAAGTCTTTGGTTCTTTTAATTGTGATGATTTTGGCTCACATTTAACAAAACCCTTTCACACGGAGTCTGTATTGGGAGTGTTGTTTTTTATTTTTATTTAATGATATATAAAAGTTTTAATGGCAACAAACAAGTGAAAACAATAATTTTATTATACATACTATTTATAACAACATACATACTACACCAACCCACCAATATATTTAATTTATTTAAATTAATCCAATATTTTATACCATTATACATTCCCATATCATGGTATTAGACTATGGGGGAATTTCTTTTTGATGTAGGTTTGATGTAGTATATACTAGCTGATTATAAAGCAAATAGTTCCCATTGGGAACTGATGCGTATTTTGTATCCTTTTCTTATTTATTTTGTTTTTTATGGAATACTCTTTTGTCTCCTTTTACACCTGTACTTCAGAGCTCATCAATGATCCCTTATACCATTAAGGCAGTTAAATAAATAAAGAAATAAAATAAAATCACACAAAAGTACAACTTTTCAGTGTCTAATTATGTCAGTTTGCGCCTGTTCCTCACACAAATCTAATGTAGGACTTCAGAAGACTTGGAATATATTGCTCAAGTAGTATGGACTACATGTATGATGCTTTTTATTACTTTTGGAGCTTGACAGCCATAGTTACTACCCACTTGCACTCTATGAAAAAGAGCTGCTACGAGATTCTGCTAAATATCTCCTTTTCTGTTCCACGGAAGAAAGTCATGTGGGTTTAGAACAACATGAGAGTAGACGACCGAATTCTCATTTATTTATTATTATTAAAAGCCCTTGAAATACATCAGTAATTCAGAATGTTCACAAATGAACTCCAGAAGTTGGTATAACTGCGAAACGTGTCTGCTCACCTTCTCTGCAGTGCTGGTCCATATCTGAGCGGTGTTGGATTCAGGTGCGGTCAGAAGACTGTGAAGCAGAGCGATGACCTCAGCGGCCATACTGTTAGCCACGTGACCACTGATGAACGGCCGCACCGGATCTGACCTGTGTGAGAGAGGAAAAGGCTTAGACATGGAGCCAAACAAACACAAGAATACACAGCTGGACATTTACGAGGAGAACAATACAGCCCTGTCAAATCACGTTTTAGATGGTGTTTTTGTCAGGACGAGATGCTAATTTATTTCTGGAATCAAGTTCACGAGAAAACTAAATTGAGATGAAAACACTTAAACTGGATTTCCCACGGACAACAACTTGCAGCAACAAAGCATAATTTTCAATGATAGCTGGCAATAAAGTCTTTCACCACTGTGAATCACTTTAAGCTTAAATGGTCCTGTGGTCTGGCAAATTAATTTTTAAGAGCACAAATATTCCATGTAGTCTTTCAAATATTATGATGTCCTAAAACATGCATAATGATAATATAAGAACATAGGTTGTTTGAGATGGAGCACAGCATGCCACACTGCAGGACACTCTTAAAAAGATAGTTCACCCAAAATGAAAATTCTCATCATTAACTCACCCTCATGCCATCCCAGATGTGTATGACTTTCTTTCTTCTCCAGTACACAAATGAAGATTTTTAGAAAATATTTCAGCTCTGTCGGTCCATACAATGCAAGTGAATGGTGACCAAAACTTTGAAGCTCCAAAAAGCACATAAAGTAATCCATAAGACTCCAGTGGTTTAATCCATGTCTTCAGAAGTAACATGACAGGTGTGGGTGAGAAACAGATCAATATTTAACTCCTTTTTTTACTGTAAATCTACACTTTTCACATTCACATTCTTTTGTTTTTTTGCGATTCGCATTCTTCATGCATATCGCCACCTACTGGGCAGGGAGGACAATTTAAAGTAAAACAGGACTTAAATATTGATCTATTTCTCACCCACACCTATCATATCGCTTTAGAAGACATGGATTAAACCACTGGAATCTTATTGATAACTTTTATGCTGCCTTTTGTGTGGAGCTTCAAAGTTTCATTGGAGTTTAATTGACTTGCATTATATGGACGTACAGTGCTGAGATACTCTTCTAAAAATCTTCTTATGTGTTCTGCAGATGGCATGAGGGTGAGTGAATGAGGGGAGAACTATTCTAGTTTTTGGGTGAACTATTCTTTTAACTAACCACAAGTATGCATCGTATGTATCCTTTCCTTTCTTACCGAGCTAGTTCAGCATTTCTCTCTCGGCACACTGTAGACTGAGCAGTTTTCTTCTTGTCTCCTGTTGTGGCTCCTCCAGAGTTTTCTTGTCCGGTGGTCTCTACTGGAGGTCCCACACTGACGATGAGTCCAGACTGAGCCCACTTATTGGCTTTCCTCAAAGCTGAAGACGCCTCCTCTGTGATCACCTCACAATATCCGCTCTGCAGAAACAATCACAGCGGGAAATAAGAGACCCTTTAATGTACCAAGAATCAATGCAAGCTGTAAACAAGAGCTGACCTTCGTCATGTCTCGATCCATCTTCACCACCTTCTCCATGTTTGCTCCAGTGCCCAGACGGAAAGGCCGACCCTCTGAACTGCTGCAAGGTGTCACACAAACACTGACATCAACCTACACTATACACTCGGAACTCTTCCAAACCTGATTCCATTGTTACAGGTGTGTGATAAAGTGAGCGGTCCCGTGTCATTACCTGAGTAATGGCTGCAGCACCTCATGTGACGACTGGTCTTCTCTCTTATGGATGAAAATGGAGAGTTTGCCATCCACGGCTTCACCCTCTTCACCGGCATCTCTGTCAGTCTTGGCGCTACTCTTTGGACAGGCGCGAGAGAGACTGGTGTCCGGCTCAGATGAGCTCGGCGAGAGCAGAGTCTGACAGCCTACATGTGGAGATTTATAAATGAACAACAGATTACAATCTCCAGAATTAATTAGTATTCTGAAGGTCTCATTGGGGTGACCTAGAGCCGTGCACTCTCACAAACCCTTCTGACCACTCATATCTTTTTAAGTCTTGCCTCATCTACTATTTAGGTCACTAGCAATTACATTCATAAGTTGAGCAATTAAGAATAGCATGGAATAAAAGCCTTGACACTTGACTTGTGAACATCCCTGATTTAAGTGACGCTTTATTATGTGTATATGCGAATCATTCCTCTCTCGTACCTGGCACCACATAGTCTGCCAGTTTGGCCAGCAGCAGTGATGCGATACAGAAGGCCGGGTCACTGGCGTCCTGCTGCTCTGCGTCCAGAGCGTTTGTGGAGTAACTCCAGGAAGGAAGCGCTACATTCCCACAGTCCTCCACACTCATAAGAGGCAGTGCTGCGCGGCATAACTGCAGGATTATGAGCACCAGTTTGGGTGACGGCCGCTGGTCCAGCAGCAGAGACAGAAGCTTCGACACACAGGCCGGCTGACTGAGGATCGTCTTCCCAATGTTACTCCTTTGAAAGAGAAGGGCAGTATAAAATTTAGCACATCATAAAATGAAGTAAATCTTGGAGAAGTAACAGTCAGAGGTTCTTAAACCTGAGCTTTGTATAAAACTAGGTGAGGTGATGAAGAATAATCGACAATGGACTACTGAATTACTGGAAACCGAATGCACACCTGACATGATAATGTGATCACAATGGCTCATGTGAAGTAGAGTGTTGAGGGAAGATACTCTGAAAAGTTAGTTTGTCAAGTTACTAACAATCTACAGAAATTAAACTTCAGTCAAACACTAAAGTTAGCTACACTACATGGCTCAATACACTGAAGCTATTTAGGTGGGCAATATCATTCTGAACATACTGTCAGACAACTATCAGATGATGCGATTTATTTTTGCAATCAGATCACAAAAACAATGAACAACTCAATCAGGGCGACAACGTTAAATATGAACGCATATTTACATAAAACACAACTAGTAAACAATTTATATGACTAATCATAGACAAAAACAGTAATGAACAGCAGCATTTACCTGAATATTTCACTTCTCAAAAAAGAAGATGCAGTGACAAGCGAATCGATGAATCATTTATTTGAACTGTCTGTCTGAACAAAGCAGTTCACTAAAATTAATTGGAATTCCCAATGCTACATAAAAGTGAATCAGTGAATCGTTTAGTTGAATTGGTTCATTTATAAGTACTGTCTGAATGAAGCGATTCACTACAATGAATTGGAATTCCCAATGGTACAAAGAAGTGAATCAGTGAGTCATGCAGTTGAACTGGTTCATTTATAAGTACTGACTGAATTAAGTGATTCACTCAAATGAATTGGAATTCCCAATTTTACATAGAAGTGAATCAGTGAATCGTTTAGTTGAACTGGTTCATTTATAAGTACTGTATGAATGAAGCGATTCACTAAAATGAATTGGAATTCCCATGCTACACAGAAGTGAATCAGTGAATCATTTATTTGAATTGGCTAATTTATAAGTACTGTCTGAATGAAGCAATTCACAAAAATTAATTGGACTTCCCAATGGCACATAGAAGTGAAATGGTGAATTGTTTAGTAGAATTGGTTCATTTATAAGTACTGTCTGAATTAAGTGATTCACTCAAATGAATTAGACTTCCCAATGCTACATAGAAGTGAATCAGTGAATGGAATATTTGAATTGGTCAATTTATATGTACTGTCTGAACAAACAGATTCACTACAATGAATTAGACTTCCCAATGCTACATAGAAGTGAATCAGTGAATCGTTTAGTTGAATTGGTTCATTTATAAGTACTGTCTGAATGAAGTGATTCACTACAATGAATTGGACTTCCCAATGGTGCATAGAAGTGAATCAGTGAATCGTTTAGTTGAATTGGTTAATTTATAAGTACTGTCTGAACGATGCAGTGCACCAAAATTAATTAGACTTCCCAGTGCTACATAGAAGTGAATCAGTGAATGAAATATTTGAATTGGTTAATTTATATGTACTGTCTGAACAAATTGATTCATTACAATGAATTAGACTTCCCAATGCTACATAGAAGTGAATCAGTGAATCGTTTAGTTGAATTGGTTCATTTATAAGTACTGTCTGAATGAAGTGATTCACTACAATGAATTGGACTTCCCAATGGTGCATAGAAGTGAATCAGTGAATCGTTTAGTTGAATTGGTTAATTTATAAGTACTGTCTGAACGATGCAGTGCACCAAAATTAATTAGACTTCCCAGTGCTACATAGAAGTGAATCAGTGAATGAAATATTTGAATTGGTTAATTTATATGTACTGTCTGAACAAATTGATTCATTACAATGAATTAGACTTCCCAATGCCAAAAATAAGTCAATCACTGAATCATTTAGTTGAATTGGTTCATTTATAAGTGCTGTCTGAACAACACGATTCACTACAATGAATTGGACAGCACAATGCTACAAATAAGTGAATCAGCGAATCTTTTATTTGTAATTCTTAATTTATAAGTACTGTCTGAACAAAGTAATTCATTAAAATAAATTGGACTTCCCAATGCTAAATATAAGTGAATCAGTGAATTATTTATTTAACTTGGTTCATTTATAAGTACTGTCTGAACAAAGAGATTCACTACAATGAATTAGACTTCCAAATGCAACAAAATAAGTGAACTGTTTATTCGAAATGTTAATATATAAGTACGGTCTGAACAAAGCGCTTCACTAAAATGAATTGAACTTCCCAATGCTATATAGAAGTGAATCAATGAATCGTTTATGTAAATTTGTTTATTTATAAGTACTGTCTGAACAAAGTAATTCGCTAAAATGACTCAGTGAATTGTTTAGTTGAATTGGTTCATTTATAAGATCTGTATGAACAAAGCGATTTATTGAAATTAATTAGACTTCCCAATGCTACAAATAAGTGAATCAGTGAATTGGTTTATATATAGGTACTCTCCGAACATTACAATTTAAGAGAGTTTGGAAGAGTATGTTTGATTATTTCCTCAGCTCGCTCTGCTCAAAGCTGTAAACACAATACAATGTGACATTAAAACCAGCGAAGTATAGTTTTGTCACACTACAGTGCAACTTGATGGAAAAAAGTAGCTTGATGCTGGAAAACAAAGGCTGGCCATTGGGAGTACTGGGACTTTTCCCGCTGGGCCGGCTGCAAAACATGGCTGCGATATGCAGAAGTAGGCCACGAAACACCGAAGTAGACAGTGACACACATTGCCATAACCCCCGCCCAATCACCACCCCACACGTCAAAAAGCTTAATTCTTTTGAAAACAGCTGAACTACTGTCACGTTACTAAAATTAAGTAGTTAAATCTACTGAAAACAATGACACTGATCGGGTGAAGCCTGCAGTACCTGGAGAGATCGTTGAGTAAACTAAGCACGTCCTGTAGAGCATCATTCCCAGCTGCTTGATTCCCGCAGCAGTCTGTTGCTCGAGCCAGATGATTGGTTAGTAAGCTGGACACCTGACGGGCCAGTCCAGAGTGCACCGCGTCTGTAGAGCCACCTGTTCAACATCAGCATTATGGTCAGTCGTGTCAAACAGATGTGTTGTGGTTTTCTTCATCCGTTTGAATGTTTCCTCACCTTCAACTTTCTCCCACTCAATGCAGCGGTTGGCCAGCACCTGAAACGCCGCCCACGCCATAGTAGCTACCTTCTGTTTCTTCGTTTGCTTTTCGTTTGAGCTGCAGTCCCTCTGACTGCTCAAACTACACAACCTGTCCATGAGCTGAACCAAACCACTGCGAACCAGACACTGTTCCTCACTCCTGCAGAGACAAGCAAACAACAGCATGATTACATTAAATCGAAATATTACAGTTGTCAAAATTAACACGCTAACGCAAGTGATTAATTGAAAATGCTAAACATTTTCATTTCAGTTCTAAACACTGGTTGGAGCAGGGCGTAACCTTTGAGATGTGTCCACACCACAAACACAAACAGCGATTCTGTGTCAATGATCAAGTGTTGGAGAAAAGACCTCTTAACGCTATTTGTTGTACAAAACAAGCTCACATGGGACTTGTGACAGAAATCATGTACTTTGTAGCCTCTGTAAGGTGCAAGTTAATTACCACATAAGCACGTCTGAAGTCCTAACTATCACCAAAATGCAAAATGAGACATTTTCTGCGTTCAAAGCGGCGCTTGCCGTTGGCACCCTGACACAAATCGTGGATGCGGCTTCACGACTGCTGTAGCAAAGCAGTTAGCCACAGTTTACAACCTGATTGATATTGTGGAGATTTAATGTGCATTATAAAGAATACACAACCTATAGTGACTAGTTATTTCAATTAGTCAACCTCCCATTTAGACATTGGGAAATGTTTAATGTTACTTGAATTGGTGCTATTTTAGTGCATTTCTATCTTTATACTGTATAAAAGCTTTGTTTGGAAAATAAAGCATTACTGTTACATTTTGTTTCTGTTTTCTTTCCTAAAGGAGGAGCTAAATGCATTTCAACATGAAAAGAAATATATATAGAGAGATACTGTAAATTTTAGCACTTTCAAAATTGGTGATTAATCACGATTAACTGTAAAACATTATGCGATTAATCGCGATTAAAGAATTTAATCGACTGACATCACTAGTAAATATTCCTTTTCTGCAGATACTATGAAACGGCTGGACAAATGCATTGATTTTTGTTTCTGTGTTGACAAACTTCTTATTAAAACAAGTTAAGGATGGAGATTTAAAAGAGTTTGTCCTTTTTAAAAGCCAATAGCCTTTAATTTACATCACAGCTGGGCAAAACCATGATTTGCAACTTGCGATCACTACTATTTGGGGGTATTAGGGGGAGGGACAATCTCATTCTGGAGAGCATTTGACTGGACAAAAATATAAATACATAAGTTTCAGTTTCTTTTTTTCAGTATGTTTCTTTTTATTCTTGTATGTTCTGGAATTTTCTGGATTCAACAAGTGAAGCTAAACTGACAACATTTGTGGCATAAAGTTGATTACCAAAAAATAATTTTGAATTCTCGCTCGTTTATTTGAAATAAATAAAAAAATAAAATGCGATTACAGTAAGGCACTTACAATGGAAGTGAAAGGAGAGTCCATAAATGTTTGAATGTTTCAAAAGTATAGCCACAAGATTCAGAAAAGAAACATTATACATGTTAACATGATTTAAGTGTGATAAATTCGCTTACTAAACTTGTGTAAAGTTATATCCATTATTACAACTTTGTTGTCATGACAACGCAACACCGTTAAACCCGGTAATCTGGTAAACACTAACGCAAGTATTTGATTTTATCACACTAAAATCATTTTAACATGCATAATGTTTATATTTTGTGGCTGTACTTTTGAAACAGTGAGTATTTGAACATTTATGGATTGGCCCCATTCACTTCCATTGTAAGTGCCTCACTGTCACCGCATTTTTTTGCACTCTTAAAAAATAAACACGTAACGAGTCAAAATAACTTTTTATGCCACATACGCTGTCGATTGGGCTTAACATGTATTGGACCCAGAACATTAGTTTAATTTTAGTGTTGTTTGGACAGCAAAAGTAAACATTTAAATCCTTTTTTTTTTAATAATATAAATCTTCACTTTCACTTTCACATTCTTCTTTTGTTTTTGCCTATACACATTCTTCATGCATGTCGCCACCTACTGGGCAGGGAGGAGAATTTATAGTAAAAAAGGACTTAAATATTGGTCTGTTTCTCACCCACACCTATCATATCAGTTCTGAAGACATGGATTAAACCACTGTAGTCATATGGATTACTTTTATGATGCCTTTATGTGCTTTTTGGAGCTGCAAAGTTCTGATCACCATTCACTTGCATTGTATGGACCTACAGAGCAGAGATATTCTTCTAAAAATCTTAATTTGTGTACTAGAGAAGAATGAAAGTAATTTTTTGGGTGAACATCCCTTTAAGTTCAAGTTGTTTAAACACTATTAAATTTACTTAATACCATTAACTAATTCTCCTAATTTGAAATGAAACGGTTTCATTCGGTTCTGTTTACTTCTAAAGGAATCTGCATACACACCGGAGTGCAATATGATGTCATAAAAATGTTTGGCCTGTTTTCCAGAAAAAGAAAGACTGCACGTTTTAAATGTGTACGTGTACTAAAAGTAAATTCTGCCAACTCGATTATACTTGCTTATAGATAACCTCAAAGCTGCATAACAGACATGAACTTAAGGCCACAAAACTCTGAGTTTTCATTTCCTGGGAACTTTAACAATTAAATCAGCTGCCTGTCCGGTGCGTGAGACCGTGGCGATCTGAAGTGGAGCTCTTGCCTGGTGTAAGGGATGGTGCACAGAAGACCGATGCTGTTAGCGCAGGCGATGGGGTAACGGGCACACAGAGACACCACTGATGTCATAGTCTCTCCAAATGCTTCCTGCACCTGCTCCATCATCCCGCCACACGTCAGCTCCTCAATTCTACACACAGAGTCATAAGGAAAAACATTTTAAATGTCATAGAATTTGGATATTTCAGCAATGGACAACACAGCTCCAAACACGCATCATTAAATTGAAGTGTCTGGGTTCTTAGTCTTTTAAATACAATGCATTTAATGTACCTGGGCCCGCCCTGCAGCACCATGGTAACAGGGCCAACCAGATGTGTGACTCCTCCCACCCGAACTGCTGCGGTAAGAAGCTCTCTCATGTGAATCAGCGCCTGCTTCCTCGTGCGACCTCTCCTCCAGCGTGTCTGCGCAGCTGACAGAAAACTGCTACTGGACACCTGCAGTCACAACATAATTACAAAACATGTGTAGGGTACTGAGTAGCTACAACTGATTCAGTGATATCTGTCAATGAACTACCCCAGTCAATTGATAAAGAATTTCATCAAATTACATGACAAGCTGATTAATCAGACAAATGAATCACAAATAACCACGTGTCAATATTTGCATGAGCTACATTTTTCATTATTTTTTTATCCCCTTTTCTCCCAATTTGGAATGCCCAATTCCCACTACTTAGTAGGTCCACGTGGTGGTGCGGTTACTCACCTCAATCCGGGTGGCGGAGGACGAATCTCAGTTGCCTCCGCTTCTGAGACTGTCAATCCGCGCATCTTATCACGTGGCTCGCTGTGCATGACACCGTGGAGACTCACAGCATGTGGAGGCTCATGCTACTCTCCGCGATCCACGCACAACTTACTAAGCGCCCCATTGTGAGCGAGAACCACTAATCGCGACCACGAGGAGGTTACCCCATGTGACTCTACCCTTCCTAGCAACCGGGCCAATTAGATTGCTTCGGAGACCTGGCTGGAGTCACTCAGAACACCCTGGATTTGAACTCGCGGCTCCAGGGGTGGTAGTCAGCATCAATACTGAGCTACCCAGGCCCCTTTTGCATGATATAATTAAAAGATACAGTATTACAGTATTGTGGCAAATGAAATGTGGCTTTAGCCTCTTATCTCTGGTGCACTTTTTGGTTCCCACCTGCAATTTTTCACTCACAAATTAAAGCTAATTAATTGCGGATAGTGGTCTTATTATACAGAAACCCCCTCCAAATAATACAAAAAAAAAAAATTCTAAAAAGGAATAAATAATACTATATATGTTTACAATCTTATCATGAGCATAAATCTTTTGTTGTTGTCCTAACTTTATAAGCATGTATTTCTGTTTCTGTTTGCACTATGTCCCTGCAAAAAGTCTAATTTCATTCCAATAGATGGTACTAGGAAAAATATTTTTTCTTCTATCACCTTCCATCCCAATATACAGATCTGAAATGTAGGTGGCACTGAGCCTACACACTATAGGCATCTATTCTATTTTGGATCGCATGCATGTTCCCCATGGTTTCACTGAATATCTCGGCCTCTGAGTGGACTAAAAACTCAATCTAGGGGTTGTTGTAAAGCAATACAATGACACAGGGGCCTGGGTAGCTCAGTGGTAAAAGACGCTGGCTACCACCCCTGGAGTTCACTAGTTCACTAGTTCGAATTCCAGGGCGTGCTGAGTGACTCCAGCCAGGTCTCCTAAGCAACCAAATTGGGTAGAGTCACATGGGGTAACCTCGTGGTCGCTATAATGTGGTTCGTTCTCGATGGGGCGCGTGGTGAGTTGAGCGCAGATGCCGCGGTGGATGGTGTGAAGCCTCCACCTCCGTGGCAACGCGTTCAACAAGTCACGTGATAAGATGCGCGGGTTGATGGTCTCAGACACGGAGGCAACTGAGATTCGTCCTCCGCCACCCAGATTGAGGCAAATCACTACGCGACTACGAGGACTTAAAAGCGCACTGGGAATTGGGCATTCCAAATTGGGTGAAAAAGGGGAAAAGAAAAAAAAGAGCAATAAAATGACAAAGTGATTTGATTTTGATTTGAACGCTGTGTTGTGATAGATGGAAAATGAGAAGCAAAAATCCTTCCATAAATATGCAATGTATTTACCCTGAATGACTGTTTTATTTTACCTGTGCTAATTATTTTACTTATATGCAACCATACAAGTTTATTATATGTTACCTTGTTAATTATAATTTACCATGTATGCCTTATGTTTGAGAAGCACTGCAGACACAGTGTACCATGTAACCTTGAATTATGAAAGAGTCTGTGTGTGTGTGATAAGCATTTGGCTTCTAGCATGCAGCTATGTTTGTTATCAAAAACGTGTCATAGCTTAGACTTGCATATACAGAAGACAATGGGGAATGTATGAATGTTTTACTGATGAGATTGGGAAGACTACAATGGAGGAGAGCCAAGAGGAGAAGCCGTGTGGCTAAGAGGCTCCGGAAGAAGATTAGTATGGATTTTCCAGAAACTTCAGATTACATCATCGAGGTAATTTCCCAACATGGAGAGACTGACTATATAAGGATAGATAAACTGATTAGATTTTGGATTCGACATCGATTTAAGTTGTCTACCCAACGCTACTATTGCAATTTACTTTAAAATACCATTTTTAATATTATTTTGTTCAACAAGTAATCGCAACCAATAAAACTGAGGTTTTTAGGTTGCAGATAGCCTCCCGACACTTTGATTTTAAGTTTGAGTCTTTGGGTTGAAGATATCCGTGAAGGGGATCTCCATCCAGATTGTAAGTAACAAAGGTCTAGTTGCTTATCATTTAGGGTAGTTTATCTGCCCTGAGTAAACAACAGGATAGAAGGTGTTTGCACCGAGCTACAACGGAGATCCTCAGCTTTGCGATGATCTATAACATTCCATTATCAATATAATATCAATACTGAAGATGATTTGTTTATCTTGCTTTTTCTGCTGGACTACAATTTTATACAGGACATCTGAGATATAACATTGGATTTTTTTTTTTTTTACCAAGCAAGCTCACAGACAAGTAAACAATGGCTCATTTTATAGAAAACAGCCTAAGTTAAGAGTTGATATGGAGTTTTGGACTACTTTGGGGCTTACATGCAAATTCCTACATCGTCACCTCTAGGTGGCGCTCATTTGGGACCACATTTTTAAGGCTTTATTTTGTCATTTTTTTTGTAACAAATGCAAAAATTATGATATTTCCTGAAAAAGTTACGATTCTAAGCTTTCAAATGATACCAAGTAAGAGTGACTTATGTATCCGGGGACTTTCAAAATTTAAGCGTAAACTTATTGCACGCATTTTGCCCCGCCGACAGATCCATAGCGTTTAAGGGGTTAAAAGTCAATATATTGTTTGTTTTATTTCCATATCGCTGAACATAAGCCTGTCACTGGCAATCAATCAGGGTTGTCAATTTGAGGTAAACTTAAGGGGCCGTTCACATAGAATGTGATTCTTGAATTACATCTGTGCTGTTGGTCTATGTATTCATTGAATATTTCTTAAAGCTTCTTAAAGGAATAGTTCAGTAGTTCTGTTCAATAGTTCAGAACAGTAGTTCTCTTATCATTTACTCACCCTCATGCCATCTCAAATTCATATGACTTTCTTCTGCGGAACACAAATGAAGATTTTTCGAAGGACATATGATGTGTGTTTGTCCATATAATGCAAGTCTGAAAAGTCTTCCGCGGAAGAAAAAGTCGAACGAGTTCGAGACGGCATAAGGAGTCAATGAGAGAATTTTCCTTTTTGGGTGAACTACTCTTTAGTGTGTGTGTGTGTGTGTTGTCTTACCGCCTGGTCTGGAGTTGTTCCTATGAATGCAAAGAGCTGTCCCAGCAGCACACTGTATGTGGGTTTGTCTTTGCTGTCTTCAATGGCCAATGACTGCAGGATAGTGAACGAGCTGCTGCGGTGACTGGAAGGATGGAGACGCCTCCTACACAGACAGCAAGATAAACAGAACAGAGTCTTTTAAATCAAGAAGAAATATATAAATGATATCGGTCGGATCGATATATCGGTATTACCGATTAAATCGGTGCCGACAGATCGGTTATTGAAAAAAGCCTATGCCAACAGTGTCCTCCTCTGGTGAAATATATAGGCTATAAAAAGCTTACTATGGTAAATAATTAAATACAGAGCATTGTATCGGGGCAGTCTAAATCATTATAAAAAAATTTTTTTAAAAAAGGGCTGGTTTACAGTTAAAAGTCTAACATTAAACACCAAATCATAATTTTTTTTTTCTGGTTATTATTGAGATTTTGATTGAACAATAAACTGCATCTGGGATTTTATGCATTTTGGACTCTTGTAGCCTCAATGTCTGTGCCCGTCATAGCAAGGATATACTGATTTTTATAACATTCTATAAATTGATTTTAAAAACTATTGGCCAATTAATCGGTTCTTGGTCTTTTCCACCATATTGGTATCGGCAAAATCAACTATCGATCCACCCAACTATCGGTATTTTTCTTTACCTGAAATATGCCATTTAGTTATTAGCCACGAGCCAAATTTTGGGTGATTTTCCATTGTGTCACTATGGTCAAGTTAGAGCTTAGTGGTCAACCAATATGGGGTTTTTAATGGCTGATGCCGATATCCAGAGAGCAGAGCGGCCGATATAATGCTGATACTTTATATCACAATTTAATATAGTAAATACCATATACATAAAATTGCTAAAAAAGAAGAAAACTCTTATTTAGCACTAGAGTTACTCAAAATTTCACACAAAACTTTAACTTTGTAAAGAAAGAATGTGTTTTAAATAGTATATAGCAGTTACCTTCTGATTAGTCATCCAATTTTAGTAATTTATTTGCACATGAAGAAATTGTTAATATATTGGGAAGAAGGAAATAACAGTGCACACAGTAGTCCTGCAACCACGGATGGCATGTACACATCAGCAATCGCATTTTCTCACAAAAGACCGAATCAAACCAATTGTACATTCAGTGCACTTTTACTCTGAAGTTGCTCTCATGCGCTCATGTGTGGATCCAGCGAGAGCAGCAAACACTTTACATGGCCCAGATCGCCTGCTTGGATTGTCATGGACTGACCATAATGAATCACTGGTAAATCAGAGGAACTGTGTTTTGATCCAGACTGACAGAACATGAGCTTCAGTTCATAGGAAGATATTATACAAGTGCTCAGCAGGAGAAAAACACTGGATTTTCGTGAGGTTCGTGAATTACATCTGTTTATACGAGATATCTGCATATTTGCAGATGATATATCATAGAAGTTTTATTGATATTTGCCATTTTATCATTAGACAAGACAGTTAAAATTTACAAGGAACTGTTGAGGAGAGAGGAGGAAAATGAAACTCATATGCGTTGCATCTTTGATTTGTGGGAACGTTTAAATGAGTTGTTGTTGCACACAGCCAGTCTATTATTGTAGCAACACAATGGTACGTAACAACAAAACTAACTGCGATGTCTCGGACATCTCCATGTGCAAGCAGGTGATTCTCGGTGCCCTCACGGCCTTAAGAAACAAATCGGCCAAACAGGAAAATGTAGCGGCCAATGCCGATCATAAAGAAGTTCAGAATATCGGCCTTGCCGATATATCGGTCGACCACTATTGAAGCTATCATAAAATTCAGAGTTTCAAACTTGTAATTACGAGTTTTTCAAAGACAATAACATTTACTATACAAGTCAAGAATAAAATGGCAGCAAAAGCAATACAATAAAAGACAAACGTTCCATGAATAATACATTTTATCAAAAATAATATTGATCGTTATAAATATTTCCTCCAAGTAAAATAGTTAATTAGCATAAATGTAGTCTTTTTACAGTTGCAACACAATGTAGAAATTTTCTGCTTTAATATAGAATTTAACTGCGATCACAGATGTGTGAGTCCACTATTTTACTTAACTTTAAGACTTTCACATGGTTCACCTTGGTGTCCCATGAGGTGTCCTACCTTTGTGCTCCATGTGTGAACTCCACATCACTGTTGGCAATCATTTCCAAATCTGAGGGAGCAGACATACTGCGCAGAAAGACGGGCTGCTTCACTATAGGAACAATTGATTTAGCGTCCGATACCGACTTACAAGCTGTACACAAGAAAAAAGGGCCATTAAGCGTCTGGTGTGTTTATGTGTGTGTGTGTTTGTGTAAGAGCGGGTGAGTTACCTGGTGTGGATGTTGGTGTTGTGGTCAGACTCTTGCACTGTGGTGCTATTGTCACATGTAGCAGGAGTTCAGAACGGTTTATCAAGCTCTTCACTAGCGCTTTCGTTTTAGCCAATGGAATGGCACTTCTCGACTGTTGTGTGGAGTTAACCTCATGGAAAAACTTTTCTCTGTTTTTGATATAAAAAAAAAAATTAAAAAAACAAGTTAAAAAAATAAGACAAAAAAAAAAAAAAAAATCAAACAAAACCAACATCAAAATAAAATACAAAACAAAAAAAGCAAAAACAACAAGACAAGAAAAAGAAAAACAAAAGACAAGTCAAAAAGCAAAACACAAGACAAAACAAAACAAAAAACCCCAAACAAAATCACAAAAATAAAAAACAAGACAAAAAACAAAAAAGACAAAACAAAAAGACAAAACAAGAAGATAAAAAAGCAAAAAAGACAAGACAAACAAAAACAAGACAGAAAAGACAAAACAAAAAACAAAAACAAGACAAAAACAAAAGAAAAAGAAAAACCCTCAAACAAAACACAAAAAACCCCCACAAAAACAAGACAAAACATCAAAATCAAGACAAAAACAAACATATATCAGTAATCAGTATTATTTAAAACTATTGAACAATTGAATGAATGGCTGAAATGAACAAATTTCATGTTCAAATCAGGAGTTCAAATTAGTTTCATACATACCTCAAAGCCATCACAGCATTTTCTGGATTGGTGCAGTCCAGAGGAACATCCTTGAGTGGACACAGAAGCTCCAGCTCTTTCAGTTTGTTCTGTGAGACACAAGAAACACCAGTTCCTCAAGGTTCTGGATAACTAAACTTAATAAAGATTGGTGATGGTCAGATGAATCCATCTAAACATTGCAGTAGAGTTCTCCTGAGAGGTTATCGTGTAACTGCAAGAGCTTTAGTGGCCCAGTAGTGTCCTTCACAACTGCATCTCTGATAACCGTGTAAGGTTGCAAGAGAACATATACAGTGCATTCAGAAAGTTTTCAGCCCCATTCATTTTTTTCCACATTTTGTGTTGCAGCCTTATGCTAAAATACATTTAAAAAAAATTTCAGATCAATCAACAGTCCATACCCCATAATGACAAAGCAAAAATCTGATTTTTGATAACTTTGAAAATGTATTAAAAAGAAAAAACAGAAATAATCACATTGACATAAGTATTCAGACCCTTAACTCAGTACTTAGTTGAAGCACCTTTGGCAGCGATTACAGCCTCAATTCTTTTTAGGGATGATGCGACAAGCTTTGCACACCTGGATTTGGGGATTTCTGCCATTCTTCTATGCAGATCCTCTCAAGCTATGTCAGGTTGGATGGGGACCTTCGGTGGACAGCCATTTTCAGGTCTCTCCAGAGATGTTTGAATGGGTTCAAGTCTGGTCTCTGGCTGGGCCACTCAAGGACATTCACAGAGTTGTCCCTAAGTCACTCTTGCGTTGTCTTGGATGTGTGCTTAGGGTCATTGTCCTGTTGGAAGGTGAACCTTCAGCCCAGTCAGAGGTTCTGAGCACTCTGGACCAGGTTTTCATTTAGGATATCTCTGTATTTTGCTGCGTTCAGATTTCCTTCAACCCTGACCAGTCCCCTAGTCCCTGCCACTGAACAACACCCCTATAGCATGATGCTACCACCACCATGCTTCACCGTTGGGATGGTACTGTGCAGGTGATGAGCGGTGCCTGGTTTCCACCAGACATGACGCTTGGAATTGAGGCCAAACAGTTCAATCTTCATTTCATCAGACCAGAGAATCTTGTTTCTCACAATCTGAGAGTCCTTTAGGTGCTTTTTTTGTGTCTTGCACTAAGGAGATGCTTCCATCAGGCCACTCTGCCATAAAGCCCAGATCAGTGGAGTGTTGCAGTGATGGTTGTCCTTCTGCAAGTTTCTCCCATCTCCACACATGATCTGAGTGACCATTGGGTTCTTGGTCACTTCTCTTACCAAGGCCCTTCTCCCCCAATTGCTCAGTTTGGCTGGGTGGTCAGCTCTAGGAAGAGTCCTGGTTGTTCCAAACTTCTTCCATTTAAGAATTATGGAGGCAACTGTGCTCTTGGGAACCTTCAGTGCAGCCGAAATGTTTTTGTAGCCTTCCCCAGATCTGTGCCTCGACACAATCCGGTCTCTGAGCTCTGCAGGCAGTTCCTTTGACCCCATGGCTTGGTTTTTGCTCTGATATGCATTTTCAGTTGTGAGACCTTCTATAGACAGGTGTGTGCCTTTCCAAATCATGTCCAGTCAAATTAATTTGCCACAGGTGGACTCCAATCAAAGCATAGAAACATCTCAAAGATGATCCAGAGAAATGGGATGCACCAGAGCTAAATTTCAACTGTCATAGCAAAGGGTCTGAATTCTTATGCCAATGTGATATTTCAGTTTTTTTCTTTTTAATAAATGTGCAAAGTTATCAACAATCTGTTTTTTGCTTTGTCATTATGGGGTATGGAGTGTAGACTGATGTGACAAAAAAAAGACTGCAACATAACAAAATGTGAAAAAAAAATTAAGGGGTCTGAATACTTTCTGAATGCACTGTATTTTATGAATGTGGCTCATGTAAAGGTGAGTTTTGGGCTTATGTTATATGAAGTAAAGCTAATGTTCTTTCAGGATTTTATTATAAAGGGGACACCAGAAAATAAGCATGAAAAATGTCAGATCAAAGCATTATGGCTTTCACTACACTTGCCTCAAAGTAGTGATAGTCGTGGAAGAAGGGCGAGTTGTTCTCTAGTTTACCCTGTTGAGCTTCATCTACCTCATTCTGCCATTTCTGCTCCAGTTCAGCAACACTCTGTAATAAACACACACACCGAGATGAATACTTCCTCTTCACAACACACTACATGAACAGCCACACACAAACTCTCCCGTTGCACACTTGTAACTGTGTAAGTCATACTTGTAACTGTCTCTCCATCGCATTGATCTTCTTGAAGGTCTCAGCCATGATTTTGCCGAGCAGATTGTGCTCCTCTCTGTGCAGCTCTCTATACTGGAAGTTGACCAGCGACTGCAGCGCATCCACCAGACCCAAATGTTTAATCACACACGACACGATCACCTCCTCCATGACATCAGGACGAATCACCTCTCTGACAACAACAGACGAAGAGCAATATATCAACAAACATATAGTGCTATTAAACAATCACTTTATACTTCTAACGTATTCATTCAGAATTTTGAAAAATCAATTCAGTGAAGCAAGTCCAAACTATTGACTGGTAGTGGCATTACATCAGCTGTCAGCCTCCATGCTCTCTAGATATCACCGCATCAGTGTCGGACAATGAAAAAACCCCCAATCGCTGAACTGCTGAGGTGCAGAATCATGTGCTTACTTGATGCTGGGGCGGAACTGAGGGCGGGCCCTGCCGGACAGCTCTCTCAGGCGGCTCATAATGCCCGGGGGTAAGTGTATGCGGGGCAGCTCGCAGCAGGCGGCGGGCATCGGGCCGGGCGGCGGGATCAGGATGTCCGATGGATATGTGAACTCATGCTCCTCATCGATGGTTAATGGCAGAGGGGATGGAGAGGGTGTGAGGGCGGGAGATATCGCACCATTGGCCTCAACCTGCCACTGACACCTGGCAGACAACAAGAAACATTACAATCATATATTGAGTTACATTAATACTAATTAACTTGACATGTATTTTTACAATAAAAATGGACTATTTTTTCTCACAAATTAAAGGCAGTACCCACAGAAACTACCATGATGTATACAAACTTTAAATTTAAATATCATCAATTTTTTCTGCATTACAGTAATTCCATTTTTTCATTTTTTTTAATTGTTCTCAATGGTTCTCATAACTTTTTATCTATAATACAGTTTAAATTAAACTATATACATTTTTATAATAAAAACAGAAAACTGTTAGAACTGTTTCATATTTCTTTCTTTTGATTCTGGACCAATTATTGACAAGAAATCACCAGCCTGGACCAGCCAGAAACGACGTTAAACCAGCTACCGCTTGAAGTTAGTATCATCTGGATTTTCCAACCGGGTTTTCACAAACACATTTATTAGTTCAGATGTATCTTGTTTCACTGTTTATATAATTTAAAACATCTGTCTGTAGGGCAGCTGACCTCTGCAGTAGTTTGGAGCAGAGCAGGTCCCGGCAGGCCTCTTCCTCTCGTGTGATATCAGGGCCGTTATAGAGGATTCGCAGCATCGCGCAGGCCAGCACTGATAAACCCAACGCTAGATCAGCCAGAAACGGCAGACCACCGGACACATCCTCTGATGACTCCTACGACAGACAAAACACATTTAACAGAGACACTTCTGAAAGAACAACCAAGACAATTCAGGGAAAACACATTTGTTAAGGGAAAATAAATTAACATAGTGTAACGCTACATCTGGTTGTAACAACATTTGAATGGCGCTTTCTGTGCAAAGCGTACATACAGTATATATTTATATAAACACATTTATAGAAGTCAACTGATAGTTGATTTTGCTGATACCAATATCTAAGGTGATGGAAAAGGCCAATAACCGATAAATTGGCCGGTAGTTTTTTAAAATCAGTTAATACAATGCAAGTTCTTAGTCTTTCCTTACTATGACGGGCACAGACATAGAGGCTACAAGAGTCCAAATGATATCAGATCCCAGGTGCCAAAATGTTAATGAATGTTACATTTTCTGTAATTGGGAAAAATCATGCAGTAACAGGGTGTGTGAAACATGTAGGACACACCTAAATATTATGTTTTGGTAATCAAAGTTAGTTTAACTAAAAAAAAAATAAATAAATCTAAATTAGTGATGGACTGATATATCGGCCAGGCAGATATTTGACCATTTTGTGATTATCAGCATCGGACGATAACCGGGTTTACTTGGCGGATTAACAGAAGTGTTAACTTTCCATTGTATCAGTTCCAAAATCTACCAATAGATTTGACAACAGAGAGTCAACGCTATCTGTTTAAGGTTTTTTCTCTTTCTAGATTTATGCAAATTTGAGAAAATATTGCATAAAATAAGTTTGTTTCACTTTAGAAAATTAGTGTTCATCTGATCTGCTGTTGTTAAATTATATATATATATATATATATATATATATATATATATATATATATATATATATATATATATATATATATCAGCATTTATATCGGCCATCCTGCTCTCTAAATATCGGTATCGGCCACTGAAAAACCCATATTGGTCAACCACTAATCTCAATTCATTGTGACATTGTTTTATGATTTAAACTGTTGGATTCAACAGAGGAGGTCTCTGAGGTGGGACAGACCAAAATCACCATTTAATGGGGGTGATACAGGCGTCTCATGTTTAAAACTAGACTTGATATGAAATGAAAAAAAAAAAACTTTTCATGCAAGATACATTTTATGTTAGATAAAAGTTTCTCACGTGTATAATATATAATAGATCTCGCAAAAAAAAAAAAAAAAAAAAAAAAGGGATTTATGCCTTTAATGCTTTAAAGTAACAGGACACTAATGTACCCTATTTATAGAAAATGCAGATTAATATGTTCTGAGGATTCACTTGTTCTGCATTAATTTTTGAAAACAAATTCAGACATTCAAATTATAGGAAGACCGATATATCGGTTTTACCGATTAATCGGTGCCGATAGTTGCAGATAGTTTTCAAAATAAGAGTCCACGATGTGTTTCGGGCTTGTTTGTATTAAAAAGTCCTGTGTTATGCACCAAATCTTTTTTCTGGTTATTTTTGGAATTTTTGTTGAACAATAAACAGCATCTAAGATTTTATTCATTTGGGACTCTTTGTCTGTGCCCGTCATAGTAAGATTTTTTTTTTTTTTTTTTTTTTTTATAAATGTGGCATTCTATAAATCAATATTAAAAACTATCGGCCGATTAATCGGTTATCGGCCTTTCCCACCACCTCAAGTTATTGGTATCGGAAAAATCCACTCTAGTTCAAATCTTTCAGCTCATCAAGCCTGTGGCTTGTACCTGCGCTCGTACAGTACATGAGAATCCCCACATGGCTTTATCAGGAGTGTTGTGTTCACGGCCGCTTCTCATCTCAAAAGAGAAAGTCACAGTGTCCCCTTCAACCTGAACAACCACAAAGACATCGGAAAATCTGAGAGCAACTTTTATAACTAGAAGATTGTGGTTTGTTTCAAAATGCTGTATGTGCTGTCCTGTTAAAGTGTGAACAAGATTAAGAGTACTTTGGGAATAGATTAATGGATTAGGAATATAACAGATTACAAATACAATGCTTAAAAGATTTAAAAAGTTAATGGACATTTCAATGGGATGCCACATGGTGTTACTGTGTGTGCTTCTCCTCACCTTAACCAGATCTTTGGGCCAACCCGTTCCTAAGACACTCCGACTGCCATAACCCATGGTGTTTCCTCCATACTCGCTCACTTTACGACTGTTTGTGTTGGGCCCAGCATAAATCACCAGCTGAATGAAAAAAAACATATTTTTTACACTGACTACCACCCCTGGAATCTCAAGTTTGAATCCAAAGGTGTGCTGAGCGAATCCAGCCAGGTCTCCTAAGCAACCAAATTGGTCCGGTTGCTAGAGAGGGTAGAGTCACATGGGGTAACCTCCTCATGGTCACGATTAGTGGTTCTCGCTCTCAGTGGGGCGCGTGGTAAGTTGTGCATGGATCGCGGAGAGTAGCATGAACCTCCACATGCTGTGAGTCTCCGCGGTGTCATGCACAATGAACCACGTGATAAGATGCGCGGACTGACGGTCTCAGAAGCGGAGGCAACTGAGACTTGTCCTCCACCACCCGGATTGAGGTGAGTAACGGCGCCACCATGAGGACCTACTAAGTAGTGAGAATTGGGCATTCCAAATTGGGAGAAAAAAAGAATTCAGCTTCACACTTTCAATCCACTACAACGAAAACAGCAAAGAACTGATATTCAACACAAACCTTGTCGTAGTCGTATTGTGAGGAGCAGCGAGGGTCAAATCGCAGGTAGAGACAGCGTGCGCCAGGAATATGCACAGTATCTTTAAATTTGTAGTTATCTCGCACAGGATGAACAGTTTCCACCGTTTTCCCAGCAGCCCATGGGGCGGGAATCTTCAAGCCGGTCAGAAAGCCAGGCTCCTCTCGCTCATCCAGAATCTGAAAACTGAATTCAAAACACAACTACATTTGGTGTACGCTTTAATGTTATGTATGTTTTCCTAATGGATGGACATAAAGAAGCTTTCCAGCTGACACTGGATAAACACATTTACAAACGGTATAACGAACGTACCTGTCATTTAATGAGGGTGGCTTGGATCCTTGGTTCAATGACCCACTGAAGGTTGGAGAGTCATCAAATAACGGTGAATGTGTCTTTAGCAGCAAAGCCGTCTGTTGGATTTAAAACAGAGCAGTCAACTTTAACAGTAGCAACTGGTTATGACTTATTAATCATAACAAAATCTCAATATACAATACTAACATAGTGAATGGTGTGTCCATCTATTTTTATTTTCATTTGCTTTTTATTTTCCTAGCCATGAGGTTAATAAAAAAAACTTGAGGAAATCTGCCAGTCTAGTTGAATGTTGAATCTACATGGCAACAATGGCTGTCTGGTCAAATCACTCTTTTAAATTAATATTGCAGGTTCAATTCAAGTTAAGCTTAAAAAAAATAAAAAATCAACTGGTCCCTCCTTTTCTTCTTTTTTTTTTTTTTGATTTTTCCCCTTTTTCACCCAATTTGGAATGCCCAATTCCCAGTGCGCTTTTAAGTCCTCGTTGTCATGTAGTGATTCGCCTCAATCCGGTTGGCGGAGGATGAATCCCAGTTGCCTCCGTGTCTGAGACCATCAACCCGTGCATCTTATCACGTGGCTTGTTGAGCGTGTTGCCACGGAGGCATAGTGGGGCATCCGCGTTCAACTCATCACGCGCCCCACCGAGATCGAACCACATTATAGCGACCACGAGGAGACTACCCCATGTGACTCTATCCTCCCTAGCAACCGGGCCAATTTGGTTGCTTAGGAGACCTGGCTGGAGTCACTCAGCAGGCCCTGGGATTCAATCTAGCGAACTCCAGGGGTGGTAGCCAGCGTCTTTTACCACTGAGCTACCCAGGCCCCCGTTCCTCCTTTTCTTAAAAAAAGTAAAGATTGAGGTTACAGTGAGGGACAATTTGAAGTACATTTTTGTGGTAATCAATATTCTGCCACAAATTATGTTGACTGAGCTTAACTTGTAATGAACATATAAAAACATAATGCAAGATTCAGAACTGAAAACTTCCTCCTTAAAAGAACAAGAGCATTAATTTAAACCAGGCTGTAGAAATGGCCCGTTTGGAATTTGTGGCCTATTTTTCATCATTGCACCCTTGGCTCCACCCACTGGTGCTCATAGTCAGTCACAGGTGAAGAGGAGGGAGATGGATCTGCCATGAGAGATTCATCTGCAGCAAAGCGGACTTACACAGGACACCTTCATGTGCCTATCTGGATTTAAAAGTTTTTCTACACTAGACGAACAGCTTTGACCATTATCATGCATCTCGTGCCTCGTTTAAAAGACGCAATGACAAGTTAGAACTCTGAAAAGGAGACCTCTGTTCTATTTCACTCAGCTGTGCTTTTTTCCCGGTCTCCCCTATATATTTGAGCCTTGAATAGACACTAAACCTAGATTAACGTCAGCTTGATTAGTCACACTTACCTGACTAGTATAGAGGACTAGTTGAACTAGCTGTGGCATGAGTGCATCAGCTAGTGTAAGGGTCTGCAGGTTCGGATGCATCAGTGACGTTAACAGAACCGGCAGCAGGTGACCCAACATTGTGGCTTTGGTCATCTGCTCAAGTCCTCGGAGTCTACACACACACAAAGAAAGAGTTCAAAGTGACTGAAAGTGCTTTATAAAAATGTACAACATACAAATAAAGCATCAGCAAAGCTGTGCTACTGACACTAAAACGCACCTGTTCTCTCGATCACTGATGGTGCTGTTGATGAGGGCATTAGTGACCTGCTGAAGAGTCTCCAGCACCTCGTCACATCCAACCAGGATCTTAGAAGCCAATGACAGGATGCTCGTCTGCAACTCCTGAGAGGAACAAAAATTCAACATACACAGTTCTTTGAGAACATAATGTAAAACAGCTACACAGGGCAAGACATCGGTAACTGTAATGTATTTATGTACCTATTGCTGTACCAGTTTCCTTAGTTTCTTATCACGCAGTGTGAGGCGTGATATAAAAACAAACAAACAAACAAATAGTGGTAGACTGATTTATCGGTTTTACCGATTAATCGGTGGTGATAGTTGCTTTTTGGAATGGTTATCAGCACAAATCTATGCCAATAAATTATCATTTTTTCATTCTTCAGTGTTCCTCTGTGGCCACTGCTGGAGGATCTACAGTAAGAGGCAAGGGTCATTCGATAAATCGATTGGCCGATTAATCAGTTATCACCCCTTTCCACCACTTTAGTTACCGTTATCGGCAAAATCCACTATCAGTCAACCTCTACAAATAAAGAAAAACGTGCACACAAAAAAAAACAATCCTCCTGACACCCAGCAAAATGCACATTTTCAATCAATATCATTTTATTCCAACATTTGGTGCAAAAACTGCATAAAACAGTGACATGTCAGAAGTGACATATATGGGCCTCTACAGAGAACAAAAATTAATTGCTGGTTCTTAATTGCTTATTAGATAAATATAAATACATTTTGAATAATTGTAATCTTTTGAAGTCATTTTAGGTTAAGCAGCATGCATAATGGCTGCAAGTCTGTGAGGAAAAGAAAACTTTTTTAAACATATAAACCACAACTTGGATTAATCAATAAAAAAGAACAATTCAAATTAACTGCATGATATACCAATTAATTAATCTAATTAATAACAATAATTTGCAATTAATCACACAGAAAAGTATTTGCTGAGAAAGGTAATTGAATAAATTGATGATGTATTTATGTAATATTTAATTTTTTCAGATAATTCAAATGCATTATTGTGGAAGATGAGTTAAGCATACACAATACAAAGTGGCTTTAGAAGTCAATATATGGTTGGTATAATTTCCATATAATTGAATACAAGCTTATTACTTGCTTACAGTCCACTGAATCTAGATGTCAACCGATAGTGGATTTTGCCCACACCGATAACTAAGGTGATAGTTCTAAAACGTATCGGCACAGATTAATCGGCAAAACTGATATTACCGATATATTGTCTACCTCTAACTGAAATCCATTTAAAATAGACTCTGTCAAACACTCCCACACAGGATGCATTCCATGGAATTTTAAAACAAAAGAATAAAACGAAAAAATATTGGCGCAGATTAATCGGTAAACCTGATATTACCTATATTGATCTACCTCTAACTGAAGTCCATTTAATAATAGAGTCTGTCAAACACTCTCACACAATATGCATTCATTGGAATTTTAAAACAAAAGAAAAAAAAGAAAAAAGTAACGGCACCGATTAATCGGTAAAACTGATATTACCGATATATCGTCTACCTCTTATCTGAAATCCATTCAATAATAGAGTCTGTCAAACTCTCACATAGGACGCATTCTATGGAATTTTAAAACAAAAGAATAAAATGAAAAAATTATTGGTAAAACTGATATTACCGATATATCGATCTACCTCTAACTGAAATCCATTTAAGAATAGAGTCTGTCAAACTCTCACACAGGATGCATTCCATGGAATTTTAAAACAAAAGAATAGAACGAAAAAAGTCTCGGCACAGATTAATCGGTAAACCTGATATTACCGATATATCGATCTACCTCTAACTGAAGTCCATTTAATAACAGAGTCTGTCAAACACTCTCACACAGGATGCATTCATTGGAATTTTAAAACAAAAGAATAAAACGAAAAAGTATCGGCACCGATTAATCGGTAAAACTGATATTACCGATATATCGATCTACCTCTAACTGAAGTCCATTTAATAATAGAGTCTGTCAAACTCTCACACAGGATGCATTCCATGGAATTTTAAAACAAAAGAATAAAACGAAAAAGTATCGGCACCGATTAATCGGCAAAACTGATATTACCGATATATCGTCTACCTCTAACTGAAATCCATTTAATAACAGAGTCTGTCAAACTCTCACACAGGATGCATTCTATGGAATTTTAAAACAAAAAAATAAAACTGAAAAAGTATCGAAACCGATTAATCGGTAAAACTGATATTACCGATATATCGTCTACCTCTAACTGAAATCCATTTAATAACAGAGTCTGTCAAACTCTCACACAGGATGCATTCCATGGAATTTTAAAATAAAAGAACAAAACGAAAATTTCATTTCATTGCCGATACTGCACAATCAAGATGTTTGACTCAATGAAAGCTGAATATTTGCTGTAAAATACAGAACAACCGATCACACTATAATGAGCAGTTTAATGATGAGCAGCATTAGTTGACATGAACCATTTAGAGTACTTGTAGGGGTTTTAAAGGGGATGTTTACCTGTACCTTCATTGTTTCCCCCTGTATGGAGCTGTCACTATCATCACTGTCATCAGGATGCAGCAGGACGGTATTACTGAGCAAATGATTCTGCACAGCCATTAAATAACGCAAGCTCGGTGATGCTACCTGTTAGTGTGGACACACAAGTGATACCAGTTACATAGTGATACAACAAACTGTTTTAACTGAATACCAGCAAGACAAAAGAAAAAAAAAAAAAGACTAAAATCTTGTATAAATAAATAAATATATAATTTTGGATGTACCATATAAGCAGGGTCCAAAATTAACACTTGCCAATCAGCTAATGCCAGTAAAAGCTGGGTAAATAAAACTGGAGTCAAAAGTTAGACGGCTTTTCTTAAGTGTAATAAATAGTTTAAACCTTTCTGATGATGCACTTCATTTGCCTTCTACACAATTTAACAACATTGCTAAATTTACAAAATATTAATTTTAGACTTCATCCACTAGACCAAAAAAATGCTCAAAATAACGGCTAATCGCATCGTTTGTGTTTATTTTGTTCAAGTAGATTTTGAAAGCAAAAGCCTTGCTGAAGAATTACATAACATAAGTTTAACAGACAAGTTTTCACATATATTTCAGCCACATAAAATAAGTCAACCATAAAACGCAATTAATTTTCATACAGGCACAGTGGAAAGCAGCTTCTGGAGTTCTTCTTTAGAAACGGTTCGACATTTGGTGATAAGGAGACACGACTCGCGCACTACAGTCTTCAGAATACACTGCAACAGCTCGTCTTTCAGTCTGCAGGGAGCATGGGAGAAAGTGATTTGAGAGAGGTGGCCGCAAAAACACTTATCCAACAATCTACAATTCATCAAAAGTGAAGTACATGTGCTTTATTTGAAATAAAAATAAAAAAACTCTTAGTGCAGATGTTCATTCTAAACAAGACTATTACAGATCCTGTGAAAGAGTTTTGTAGCTTTACGTTCATGTGTGTAAGCTTTGTTGAACCGGTTACCTGTAGTGGTCATCATCTTCACTACCAAAGCGGTTCTTCTGTAACTGGTTAGCCAGGTTGTTTAATATAACATCACGTAACTGAGACAAACCGCTGTTCCGCTCTCCTGTGGAGAAAATAACGATTTGTTACTGCTGAAAAATTATTCTTAATATGTCCATTTGTACTCTGTACATTAGTCCTCATATTTCTAAAACCATCTATATGTGAATCTTACCTTCAGTGAAAACTAATTTCAGCAGGTTGTTTAACTCAGACTCGCTCTGGTACAAAGTGTTCAAACCCGAGCTGATGAGAAAAATGAGGGGGGGGGGGGGGAGACGCTTATTAAGTTACACTGCTAAAATGCATTTTTTTAATCAGTATTTTACAGAAACATATCTAAACATCTTTAAAAAAAAAAAAAAAAAAGATACATTTGCTTGCAAAGTAAAACTAAGATTTTCTGAGAATATTTCTTCCATATTCTTTGAAATGTCTTTAATCTTTCATTTTTCTTTCCCCAACAGAAATTTCTTATTTAAAGCATTAATATATCAAAATTAATTAGGTTTATGTTAAAAAAAATGCACAATTGTAATAGGTTAGACATTTTAATTACATGTAATTAGTAACAAAAGTTTACTACACCTTAACCAAATACATTTAAACTCAGTTGTTCACAATTCCTGACATTTAATCGTAGAAAACATTCCCTGTCTTAGGTCAGTTAGGATCACAACTTTATTTTAAGAATGTGAAATGTCAGAATAATAATAGAGTGAATGATTTATTTCAGCTTTTATTTCTTTCATCACATTCCCAGTGGGTCAGAAGTTTACATACACTTTGTTAGTATTTGGTAGCATTGCCTCTAAATTGTTTAACTCGGGTCAAACGTTTTGGGTATCCTTCCACAAGCTTCTCACAATAAGTTTCTGGAATTTTGGCCCATTCCTCCAGACAGAACTGGTGTAACTGAGTCAGATTTATAGGCCTCCTTGCTCGTACATGCTTTTTCAGTTCTGCCCACAAATTTTCTATCAGATTGAGGTCAGGGCTTTGTGATGGCCACTCCAATACCTTGACTTTGTTGTCCTTAAGCCATTTTGCCACAACTTTGGAGGTATGCCTGGGGTCATTGTCTATTTGGAAGACCCATTTGTGACCGAGCTTTAACTTCCTGGCTGATGTCTTGAGATGTTGCTTCAACATATCCACATAATTTTCCTTCCTCATTATGCCATTTATTTTGTGAAGTGCACCAGTCCCTCCTGCAGCAAAGCACCCCCACAACATGATGCTGCCACCCCCATGCTTCACGGTTGGGATGGTGATCTTCGACTTGCGAGCCTCACCCTTTTTCCTCCAAACATAACGATGGTCATTATGGCCAAAAAGTTCAATTTTTGTTTCATCAGACCAGAGGACATTTCCCTAAAAGTAAGATCTTTGTCCCCATGTGCACTTGCAAACTGTAGTCTGGCTTTTGTATGGCAGTTTTGGAGCTTCCTTGCTGAACAGCCTTTCAGATTATGTCAATATAGGACTCGTTTACTGTGGATATAGATACTTGTCTACCTGTTTCCTCCAGCATCTTCACAAGGTCATACTGTTGTTCTGGGATTTATTTGCACTTTTCACACCAAACTATGCTCATCTCTAAGAGACAGAATGTGTCTCCTTCCTGAATGGTATGATGGCTGAGTGATCCCTTGGTGTTTATACTTTGTACTATTGTTTGTACAGATGAACGTGGTACCTTCAGGTGTTTGGAAATTGCTCCCAAGGATGAACCAGACTTGTGGAGGTCCATAATTTATTTTTAAGGTCTTGGCTGATTTCTTTTGATTTTCCCATGATGTCAAGCAAAGATGCACTGAGTTTGAAGGTAGGCCTTAAAATACATCCACAGGTACACCTCCAGTTGACTCCAATTAGCCTATCAGAAGCTAATTGCCTAAAGGCTTGACATCATTTTCTGGAATTTTCCAAGCTGCTCAAAGGCACAGTTAACTTCATGTATGTAAATTCTGACCCACTGGAATTGTGATATAGTCAATTAAAAGTGAAACAATCTGTCTGTAAACAAATGTTGGAAAAACTACTCATGTCATGCACAAAGTAGATGTCCTAAACGACTTGCCAAAATTATAGTTTGCTAATATGAAATCTGTGGAGTGGTTAAAAAATGAGTTTTAATGACTTCAACGTAAGTGTATGTAAACTTCTGACTTCAACTGTATATACACTGGTGGCCAAAAGTTTGGAATAATGTACAGATTTTGCTGTTTCAGAAGGACATTGGCACCTTAATTCACCAAAGTGACATTCAACTGATCACAAAGTATAGTCAGGACATTACTGATGTAAAAAACAGCACCATCACTATTTGAAAGAAAAAAAAAAGAAAAGAAAAAAAAGTCATTTTTGATCAAATCCAGACAGCAGCCATCACTCCAACACCTTATCCTTGAATAATCATGCTAAATTGCTAATTTGGTACTAGAAAATCACTAAAAGACATCATATAATACACAGTTGGAAGCTATTTGGTTCGTTAAATGAAGCTTAACATTGTGTTTGTGTTTGTTTTTGAGTTGCCACAGTATGCATCAGACTGGCATGTCTTAAGGTCAATATTAGGCCATAAATGTCAAAAAAGAAACAGCTTTCTCTAGAAACTCATCAGTCAATCATTGTTTTGAGGAATGAAGGCTATACAATGCTTGAAATTGCATTGTATATATAAGATTTCATAGAAAGGTGTACACTACAGTCTTCAAAGACAAAGAACAACTGGCTCTAACACGGACAGAAAGAGATGTGGAAGACCAGATGTACAACTAAACAAGAGGATAAGTACATCAGAGTCTCTAGTTTGAGAAACAGACGCCTCACATGTCCTCAGCTGACAGCTTCATTGAATTCTACCCGCTCAACACCAGTTTCATGTGGCCTTCCACATCTCTTTCTGTCCTTGTTAGAGCCAGTTGTCCTTTGTCTTTGAAGACTGTAGTGTACATCTTTGTATGAAATCTTCAGTTTTTGGCAATTTCAAGCATTGTATAGCCTTCATTCCTCAAAACAATGATTGACTGATGAGTTTCTAGAGAAATCTGTTTCTTTTTTGCCATTTTTGACCTAATATTGACCTTAAGACATGCCAGTCTATTGCATACTGTGGCAACTCAAAAACAAAGACAATGTTAAGCTTCATTTAACAAACCAAATAGCTTTCAGCTGTGTTTGATATAATGACAAGTGATTTTTTTAGTACCAAATTAGCAATTTAGCATGATTACTCAAGGATAAGGTGTTGGAGTGATGGCTGCTGGAAATGGGGCCTATGTAAAGATAACTAATTATATCATAATTATATATTGAATTATTGTATTTGAGGGGCTTTCTCAGAAAATATAATGTGTGATTAATTCCATTTATTAATCGGGATACCATGTAATTAATTCGATAAACAATTTTAATCGATAGACAGCCCTACTTATTATTATTATTTATTCATTTATGCTGTCTCCAGACAGTTACACCATTTTTACATTTTTTACTTTAAGCCCCAGAAAAAATATCATGATTACTTTGAAGTCAGAAACTAAAAACACGTTCATGATAAAACTGGTCTATTCAAGAAATGTTTCTGTGTAAATTAACTGCATATGACTTTTTGCAATAACTTAGATCCAGACAAACAACATTAGCGTCATGCTATTGACCCAGTAACAAGTGATCTGTAATTAAATGAAGATTTGAAAGCTTCATGTGCAGAGAGCTGTGCGAATGGGAGCTCACCTGATGGCGTGGCACACTTCCCTCTGTATTTCTGGTTGTATCTGATCAAGAGGAGCCATCAGTAACTGCCACAACAACAGTCCAGAACGCCTGATACTGTCCCGATTCTGCTCCGAATTTGGATTGAAGAACTGGAACACCACCTGCAAGAGCACAGAAGAAAATAGCCAACTGCAAAAAGCACCACCCAGGGTGTTTTTCCTAATTTCCCAAAATGCTTGATTTTTATCTAACTTGATTTGTATCTTTTAAGTAGTTGTATAGTTTAACCTCACTTTAAGAAACAACGTTTTGTAGCCTTCAGTCTATGTGTGGTAGCTTTGAGGTCATCTAGACACTCAGTTGACAAAACTTACTTTTAACACATCCACATTTCCAAAAAGTACACTCTTTCTCTTCCAGGGAAAAAGACCTAAACATACTGAGGACTTCTCTTACACTCAATTTTTTGTCCAATAAAATGCTTTCTAGAATCAGCATGTCCCAATTAATTTTATGGGAATTTAAAATAGGTCAAAAACAAAACTGATGCAGGTAAGGATGTTAAAGCTAAGGGTGAATAAAGTCTAATAACACATGAAGCTTAAACTGTTATGAATTTGAAACAACCGATTGTAAATATTTAAATTTTCTAGCAGTCTTTTAGATTCCCATTTCATAGGATTAAAATCCAACTAATCATAAACACACCTGAAAGACGACCAGAATGCATCTGATGATGCACGTGTCACCGTTCACCATGGCCTTCTCCATGACATCACATATGGAGCTGAAGTGACACGCCTCCATGAGCTGTTTTCCGACGAACGTCCCCAGATGTAAAGTGCTGCTGGCTGCGAGCAGGTTGAGCTGGTGGATGCACATTGCACCGACATGATGGAGGAGCTGGTTAATCACTTCAGTCGTGTCAATCATTTCCTCTGTCAAAGAGTAATTGAAAAACAAGAGGAAAAGATAGAAAACATTTGCAGGGTTCCCACTCTTTCCAAGGCACTGTTTTCCAAAACATTTCAATGTGTCCAACAAGTGTAGCATTTAAGCAAAAACACATGCATCCATTTAAATCAAGCTTTTGAGTGTTTGCATTTTTTTGACAGCAGTTTCTCACCTTCAGATAAGCAGTTTGCCACATGGCTCAGTGTGATTATTAATGCCCATAAAGCTGTGATTTCGTTAAATAAATACATAGTATGTAGGTTCTGCACACGTCAGAGTGCTCTTCTCACTGTCATCTCACACACACAAGAGCACGCGTGATGATCATGATGAGGTGTTTTCAGTGTATGAGCAGCTTCTCACATTAAATTTGAAGCACGCATCACTTGCGGATTACACTGATGAGCCAAAACATTACGACCACTCACAGGTGAAGTGAATAACCTTCGTCATCTCCTAACAAGACCACATGTCAAGGTCCGGGTAGATTATATGGTAAGTGAACAATCAGTTCTCATAGTCAACGTGTTGAATGCAAGAGAAATGGGCAGGAGTAAAGACTTGAGCGACTTTGACAAGGGCCAAACTGTTATGGCCAGATGACTGAGTCAGAGCATCTCTGAAACGGCAAGGCTTGTGGGGTTCTCCCGGTCAGCAGTGGTGAAACCCTGCCGGCAGTTGTCGGAGAAGGGACGAACCAAAACCCGGAGACAGAGCGTTGGGCGCCCAAGGCTCATCGACGCGAGAGAGCAATGAAGTCTATCCCATCTGGTCCAAACTGACAGAAGGTCTACTGTGGCACAAGTTAGGCCGTGTGTCCACCAAAGCGTTTTTTTGCCAGCTGAAAATGCCAGGCGCTCTTCTGAAAACACCCAGCTGGGAGCGCTTGAGAGCGTTTTGGAGGCACAGCGTTTTTTTCAGCTGAGACGCTTTGGTTGCTATGATACAGAATATCCACGGAAGTGTTGCAAGTACTTAATTTCGCAGATAGTTTGTGTTATCAACAAGTACTGAATGTAATAATGTCGGCACAAGGAAGAGTACTTGCTCTGGATGAAAGGAAGGCTGAAGCATTATTTTTCATATTAATATTGTGGTAGTCCGGGAATGTCATCTGGTACAGACATGTATATTCAGAGACCAGCAAATTTCATTGTTGTTCAGTCGTTGTACAAGTAGGATGTGACGGTTGGTCGGTGTGGTATTTGTCCCGCCACTCCTCTATTGTGACTGGATGGCTGGGTAAAAAGTGACAGTGACGAGCGCTGCGTTTTACCTAATGTTGAACATTTTTCAACTCTCGGCGACCAGAAAAAAAATGGCAAGCAGGCAGCGCTAAGCGTGGAATAGACGCTGAGTGCCTCATCACGCTGCTGGCTTTTTTAAATACGCGGCACTCCCATTGTAAACATTTGAAAAAATACGCTGGCCTCAGGAAAAAACGCTTTGGTAGACACAAGGCCTTACAGAAATTTTTAATGTGGTCAGGACAGGAATGTGTTAACATAGTGCATCGCACCCTGCTGCTGTTCACCGTCGAAAGTGCCTATAATGGTCATGCGTGCGTCGGAACTGGACCTTGGAGCAGTGGAAGAAGGTTGCCTGGTCCGATTAGTCCTGTTTTCTTTTACATCACTTGGACAGCCATTTACCTGGGGAAGAGATGGCACCAGGATGCACTGTGGAAAGACGACAAGCCAGTGGAGGGAGTGTGATGTTCTGGGCAATGTTCTGCTGAGAAACCCTGGGTCCGGCCCTTCATGTGGACGTCAATTTGACACGTGGCACCTACCTAAACATCATTGCAGACCAGGTACACCCCTTCATAGCAATGGTATTCCCTGATGGCAGTGGCCTCTTTCAGCAGGATAATGCGCCCTGCCACACTGCACACATTGTTCAGGAATGGATTGAGGAACATGATGAAGAGTTTAAGGTGTTGTCCTGGCCTCCAGATTCCCCATATCTCAATTCGATTGAGCATCTGTGGGATGTGCTGGACCAACAAGTCCACTGCGGCTCCACCTAAAAGGATCTGCTGCTAATATCATGGTACCAGATACCACATGGACCCCTAAAGGTGCTAGGACATATTGCAGTTTTTATATGATTACTTGTGCATTTAAACATTCATTTTCGTCCAAATATGTCATATTCCATAAAATTCTACATTATACAGCTAAAGTCATTTTTATGACTAGACTCCGTGATTCGATTCGTGTTTTCCACATACTACATGTGGTAACCACAGTATAAGCAAACTCCAATTGTTGAATTCCTATCCTATTCCTTCAAATGAAGATAGCAAATAATCAGAAATACAATATTTTTACTCAGCCCCTAACCATGAGAAATTAAATCAAAAGCACCACAAGAACTGTATGCAAGTATTATTCGCTGTTTCTGGCTGTGTAGCACGTGCTGGGTGGAAAACGGTCATGAAAAATTAAATTATGAATGTTTATGTTGCAAAAACACTGACTTACATTTTAATTTCAACCAAAAAAATAAAATCAATTATGTACAAAAAAATCAATACAAGCAAAACATTGAAGTTTAAACATGGGGTTATACTTTCAACATCGTTTACCTTTAGGCTGTCTGATGACGTGGCTCACGCCAAGCCGTTGGCATACATGATGAAATGCCTGGTTTCCAGGGTTACACCATTGGTCCATGTAATCACTGGAGCATGTCCAGATTAAGTTGTTAAGAGCATCATAGCAGGCCCCTAAAGAAGCCGTGAAAACACAACATCACTCCTAAAACATTTTTAAAGGAGCAATATATAACATTGAAATCAAGTGTTTAAAATGGGTACTGCAGTCAAAATTCAAAATATTGGAGAGAGTTGTCTCCCCCGCCCCCTCCTTCCCAGACTCGAAGCTCACGCAGGTTGCCAGGTTGAGGACACGCAACAGGAACGAGCAAACTGACAATGGCAAGCGACTAGCCTTACACTGTAAGTTGATCAGCTAATGTATACGTTTGCAATGTTTTTATTGTTTGCAAATTATAAACCAGCTCATGTGGATTTTTAATAACTCTGTCAATGTTAGCTAGATGTATTGCTGGCTTCCATGGCTGCAGCGTGCTGTGTTTGCCGCTAACTTGTGTCGAAATACTATTGGGAAATGGGCAGTGGGCGGGATCACACAGGCCAAAACACAAACAGAAATTCCGGAACGGACATTTCAAAGTAGAATATACTGGCTGTAGCATTGTTTTCGGAGAAGCCAGTATCTCAACTTAGCATGTTTCCTAAATTAACACAATTACTGTCATTCTTAAAGTGTGCATGTACTTTATCCACCTTAAGAAGTCATTTATTCATGATTAACTTGCGGTTATAATAAAATAGGGATGTATGATTTCCTTTAAGGCTTTAAAAACTTAAGACATGAAAAACAATATTTTAAATATCAAAATATTTCAGAATAATAATAATAATAATATGTCTCTCTTTTTGAACTTTAGTCTTGGTGCATTTTACATTTACACTATTGGAATCCAACCAACCTGAATAGCTATTATATTATATTACATACTGAAAACCCTAATAAGTTGACTCTACTCAAACGATTGAGTAAACTTGTTCCCTCAATTAAATTGAGTAATGGTGTCTCCAAAACTTGTATAATTAAGTTCACTTAACTTTGTGTTCATATAGAATGAACTTAACTATATAAGTCAAGGTAACTAGATGCAAGTAGACTTAACTCAGATTTGCTATTTAAATATTGTTGTTTCTACTTAATTTTAGTTGAACTGACTCAAATTTTGATCGTACAATAACACAGCTCAATTTATTAAAAATATTATAATAACAGATATAGATTTTTAAGATAAATAATTTCAAGATGCTTAGATAACTTATGAGTTATGAGCCCAAATCTTGACATTTCAAGTAATGTTTAAGACAACTTGATTTTTCCAGTAAGGACAACATTAGGGTTTACAGTGTATTAAGCAATACATGCATAAGCTGAAGTGGACAATAAATGTGGTTCTCAAATAACCACGGTCAGATGCTTATTTAATAATCACAACAGGCTCTATCAACCACCATAAATAATTCAATAATAATCCACTGAAAATAAAGTATGTTTACAGTATTCTTACCTAGTCCTGCGACCTGAGCTCCACGACCCAGAGAACTTCCTGGAGCATCTATGAGATCGGCACGATTGCTAAACTGACCATCAGACAGGTTAAACACCAAACTAGACGCCAAGACTAGTGAAGACACAAGAGAAAGAAAGGGCCCAATGTTTGTTCTGAACATAAAACACATCTTAAAACAGTTAGAACTTATTGGGCGACTACCTCAGAAAGCAACAGAATGTTTCTTGGCAACAAGTCTATAAATATTTTTAAAGCAGACATCTCTGTCACGCTTTGCCCAATTTCATGTTTTGAATGTAGAACATTATAGCAAGATATAAATACACTGTTCATCCAGATATTATTTCATAATTTCTGAGGAAATTCAATCAATCCAGTCCTTGAAACTTTTTACCAGTTTATAAATTCCTAACGGTTTATCGCCCACCATTAATTGTTGCGTTTGATTTGGTTGTAATGAGGAAAATGAGGGTGCAAGAATGGGAGCATGATGTAAATGATAATTCTGATACTTCCAATGATGGACTTTAGTACAAAAACTGCTTGATTGACTTTAATGCACCACAATGTGATCTGACTTACTCTTCAGAGAGGAAAGGCCACTGGAACCACCAAACAGAGAACGTGTGGCAGAGTTGCCAGCTACACCAGGAGCAGGTGTCAACATCACCAGATACGTTCCACACACATACATGGGCGTCTTCCTCAATGTTTTTATGGGCAGACCGCAGCTTGTATTGACTACTGGATCCAGAACCAAACAGAATATGATTAACACTGACACTTTAAACATTGCAGGATTACAGCACAGCGGGGCCTTGACGGGTCTTGGGTTCAAACCAAAAAGGATCAATCAATTAACTATAGACTCACTTTGGATATCAAAAGGTGTCTGCTAAGCAATAAAAAATATAGAGTGTACAAAGAAAATTAAATAATATTTAAATAAGTTTGGAAAAAAGAAACTCATGTTTACATATCTTACGTTTTTGTCGGGCACTTTTTTACCAAGCAATACAAGAAAGTTAAAAGAAATTCCATATAAACCTCAGAAACATTTTACCCTTAAAAAAGGACATTTTTGTTGTTGTTACAAACTGTGGCAGTGCATAACGGTGCATAAACGTGGGTCTTTTAACTACCATCAAGCCCAAAATTACACGTACGTATTTCGGGAATTCTTATTTTGAAATGGACACTAGGCTTTGTTACACATACACTATATGGCCAAACGTTTGTGGACACCCCCTTCTAATTAACGATTTTGGTTACTCCATTAAATCAAGTAAAGAAAAATCTTAATGTTTCTTTATGTAATGGCTTGGGCTTTGTGTGCTTCCAAATTTGTGGCAACTGTTTGCGGATAGCCCTTTTCTGTTCCAGCATGACAATGCCCCTGTGAACAAAGTGAGGTCCATAAAGAAATGGTTTACTGTGTCTGGCATGGAAGAAATTGACTGGCCTGCACAAAGCCCAGACCTGAACCCCACTGATCACTTTTGGGGTGAACTGGAACAGCAACTGTAAGTCAGGCCCCATCGACCAACATCAGTTCCTGACCTCACTGATAGCCTTGTGTCTGAATGAGAGCAAATACCTGCAGCCATGTTACTACATACATTATAGTGGAAAGCCTTCCCAAAAGAGTGGAAGCTGTTATTACAGCAAAGGGGGAAATTGATGCCTAAGGTTTTGAAATCAAATGTCCATCAAGCACATATGGTGTCCACAAACTTTTGGCCATAAAGTGTATATACACATATACAGTATACACCGATCAGCCACAACATTAAAACCACCTGTCTAATATTGCCGCCAAAACAGCGCCAACCCCCATCTCAGAATAGCATTCTGAGATTATATTCTTCTCACCACAATTGTACAGAGCGGTTATCCGAGTTACCGTAGACTTTGCCAGTTCAAACCAGTCTGGCCATTCTCTGTTGACCTCTCTCATCAACAAGGCATTTCCGTCCACAGAACTGCCACTCACCATTCGGAGTAAATTCTAGAGACTGTTGTATGTGAAAATCCCAGAAGATCAGCAGTTACAGAAATACTCAAAGCAGCCCATCTGGCACCAACAATCATCCATGCGATTATCTGATCAGCCAATCGTGTGGCAGCAGTGCAGTGCATAAAATCATGCAGATATGGATCAGGAGCTTCAGTTAATGTTCACGTCAACCATCAGAATGGGGGAAATAATGTGATCTCAGTGATTTGGACCGTGGCATGATTGTTGGTGCCAGTATACACTGATCAGCCACAACATTAAAACCACCTGCCTAATATCGCGTATGTCCCCCTAAAACAGCTCTGACCCATCGAGGCATGGACTCCACAAGACCTCTGAAGGTATCCTGTGGTATCTGGCACTAAGACGTTAGCAGCAGATCCTTTAAGTCCTGTAAGTTGTGAGGTGGGGCATCCATGGATTGGACTTGTTGGTCCAGCACATCCCACAGATGCTCAATAGGATTGAGATCTGGGGAATTTGGAGGCCAAGTCAACACCTTGAACTCTTTGTCATGCTCCTCAAACCATTCCTGAACAATTTTTGCAGTGTGGCAGGGTGCATTATCCTGCTGAAAGAGGTCACTGCCATCAGGGAATACCGATTGCCATGAAGGGGTGTACGTGGTCTGCAACAATCTTTTGGTAGGTGGTACGTGTCAAAGTAACATCCACATGAATGCCAGGACCCAAGGTTTCCCAGCAGAACATTGCCCAGAGCATCACACTGCCTCCACCGGCCTGCCTTCTTCCCATAGTGCATCCTGCTGCCATCTCTTCCCCAGGTAAACAATGCACACGCACCCGGCCATTCACATGATCTAAAAGAAAACGTGATTCATCAGACCAGGCCACCTTCTTCCATTGCTCCATGGTCCAGTTCTGACGCTCACGTGCCCATTGTAGGCACTTTCGGCAGTAGACAGGGGTCAACATGGGCACTCTGACTGGTCTGGGGCTACGCAGCCCCATATGCAGAAAGCTGTGATGCACTGTGTGTTCTGACACCTTTCTATCATGGCCAGCATTAAGATTTTCAGCAATTTGTGCTTCTATGGGATCGGACCAGACGGGCTAGCCTTCGCTCCCCACGTGCATCAATGAGCCTTGGGTGCCCATGACCCTGTCACCGGATCACCGGTTGTCCTTCCTTGGACCACTTTTGGTAGGTACTAACCACTGCATACCGGGAACACCCCACAAGACCTGCCGTTTTGGAGATGCTCTGACCCAGTCTTCTAGCCATCACAATTTGGCCCTTGTCAAAGTCGCTCAGATCCTTACGCTTGCCCATTTTTCCTACTTCCAACACTTCCAATTCAAGAACTGACTATTCACTTGCTGCCTAATATATCCCACCCCTTGACAGGTGCCATTGTAACGAGATAATAAATGTTAGTCACTTCACCTGGTTTTAATGCTGTGGCTGATCAACTTAAATATTGTTATAATTTGTAAACAAATAATAATGATAATAATAATAAATTATCATTATTATTATTATTATGATTATTGACTTTTAGAATTTTAAATACAACAATAATATATTTCAATCATGCACCTTTAACTTTAAAATCCTCTGGCTTTTATTTTGACATTCTGAACTCTCCAGGAAGTCCTGTATGTGTCTGTTTGTGGGCATGTTCACAGTAGTTTAATTCGCTTCTTATTGAAATTCTGGTAAAAATGCACCTCCGGTGCCATTCTAAATGCATATTATAAGTGAACCGAACTATTGAGCATCTACATCTGAGATGTTGTTCGTGAGTAGCACTCAAATATTGCGCACCGCGTGAAGGCAACAAATAGCCGCTAGTGGCTTGCGCGTGCTTATGTGTGTGTGTGTATCAACAGAGCATTCACTAACGCGCTGGCGCTGCACGTGCATACTATATATTTACTTATTAAACCCAGCCTTTTGCGATTCACAGAACTATCGCACATCTTAAAGTGGCTTTGAATAAAATGCACGAGTCATATGAACTACTTTAATGGTGTTTTTATGGTTCTTTTATGTCATTTTTGGAACTTGACCATAACGAACATGACTAACACACAGTATTGGATTTAGATCGGGCTCGTAAGACCGATACCCGATCCATCAAAAACAACAGTATCAAAGCCGATAACGATCCAAGTATCAGATTGGTGTACCCCTAGCTATAATAAAAATATTCATATTTTAACATACATGAACTACTGATCTGTTTTAGCATTACACTTTGCTAATGCTTATTAATGTAAGCTATTATAAAGTGTACATTAGTGTACTTGATAAAGTGTAATTTACTTATTATGCAAATTAAATTAAATGCATCAAAATTGTTCTCTTTATCTCTCATGAGAACAGAAACTTAGGAAACAAAAATGGTTCTAAAAAATGGCCGAGGCGGGGGGCCTGGGTAAGTAAAGACAAGTAAAGACGCTGACTACCACCCCTGGAGTCGCAAGTTCTAATCCAGGGTGTGCTGAGTGACTCCAGTCAGGCTTCCTAAGCAACTAATTGGCCCGGTTGCTAGGGAGGGTATAGTCACATGAGGTAACCTCCTTGTGGTCGCCATAATATGGTTCTCGCTCTCGGTGGAGCGCGTGGCGAGTTGTGTGTGGATGCCGCAGAGAATAGAGTGAAGCCTCCACATGCGCTAGGTCTTTGCGGTAACGCGCTCAACAAGCCACGTGATAAGATGTGTGGATTGACTCTCTCAGATGTGGAGGCAACTGAGACTCGTCCTCCGAGTCACTACGCCACCACGAGGACTTAAGAGCGCACTGGGAATTAGGCATTCCAAATTGGGGAGAAAAGGGGAGGAAAAAAAAAACGGCTGAGGCACAAACAACATACAGCATCATTACCAGACTGCTCTTCTTTGACGGGGTTGGTGATGGCGGATCCGGTGAGCGCAGCCAGCGTGGAGGAATGAGAGGCCCGGAAACGAGACATACGGCTCAAAAGCAATTCATTCAGACACTTTGATGACTCGCCTTCCTTGCGTGATAAAATTACCCGATCTTGAATTGGACTGGCCACACACATACCAGACTCAGTCTGAAAAAAAAAAGAATAAAACTTGTTTATTGAACACTTATTAACTTGCTTCATTTATGTTTACTAACTATCACATAGATGTACCATTCATGTAACGGTTGGTAACATTAAAAAACTGAAACTTAAATAAAACACATTTCTTTTTATTTCCCTAAAATATTATGACTATAATACTAAATATACTTAAGAACTAACAGTCATTTAGTGAAAAAACTACATTAAGTTGAAAGGACAAACTGAAAATTAAAAAGCAATAAAAGCTCAACTATAGTAACGCTGATGGTACAACAAAGAACATCCTGAAAGTGTGACATTAGTGCAGTCACCATTTCTTAAGCTCAGGTTCATACCGTTAGCTGGAAGACATCCATGAAGACAGAGTGTCCTTTCTGAGTCTTTTCATTGAGACTAACGGGTGACCACACCCAGTAGAGGTAGGTGCCATCAGAACACAGGCGCAGTGTAGTTAGACAGCTGCCCGCTGGGAAGTGATGATGGGGCATTGCAATTACTTGACAAACCTGCAACAGAAAGAGAGCGAGCGAGAAAGAGAGGTAATAAAGGAGGACGCACACCGGACGAGAAGCAACATGTTGCGTCTCGGCTAGGACACGGCACAGGTATCAAACACAGGAAAAGTCGATGTGGTTCAGGTGGCAGACAGTACACACAAGTGTTACCAAGGTTTTTCCCTTCATCAAGAATGAACAAGGCTAGAGTAAATAATATACGTCCTTTGATAATGATTTGGGTCGAATTTAGCAGCGGCGGTGTGCGTACATTCATAGAAAACAATTGTTTCGAATTTTAGAACGTGCCATGTCGTCCGCCAGATGCGTCTGGTGTGCAACCCCCTTAACAGCTTCCATATGGATGTCTCTTCAACTTTGGGGACTTTTAGCTCTGTGGATTTCTAGAAAGTCTCATTACAACATTTTCCACACTCTCACTAGTTTATTTACTTTGTCTACTAACAATGTCCAACAGTGTGTATACATGCATCACAGGAGAGTTATCTGAAGTCATGAAAATTTCCACCATCTCAAATTCTGTTTTGTGTTTACTAGAATTCTGTGCTGGAAATGAAATTTGTACTGCTATGAAACTTTGACTAATTTCATAGGTAACATTTTATGTATCATTAATACACACAATTAAATAATGTTTTCACACTTTTTGCATAATTTGGCTAAATTACAGCTTGACTGGAAATGTCACGCAATAAAAGTACTCTGCACAAGAGATATTTACCTTTTCTTTGTTTTTTTCAAACATCACTTGTGTCATATTTCATCTTAAGCATGATCTTCACTATCACTTTTGTCCATTTGCTAACAATTCACATTTGAAAAAACGAAGTTGTTTAGTGTGGTGGAAATGACGCCACGACTGTCCCAGTCATAATTTCTGAAATGTCGATAAAAGCGTACTGTCTCACAATATTAAAATAATTTGTGTTTATTTCACTCTATATTAACATGATCACGTTTTAAACATGTAATAATTTGTATTTTTCAAGTCTGGGTGTGGGTAAACTAAAATCTTTCAGTTAAAAGGCATTTGTACTAGAAGACGTTTCTTAGTTTAAATGTCACCTATACATAACAAAGGTTTAAAAATCAACTCCTGGGACATGACATTTTCTGGTTGAAGAAACAAGGCAAGTTTAAAGGCACCAAATTCGAAAATGGCACATATAGAGTTCATGCACAGAATTTTAATTCAAACTAAATTTGGCACGTCTCAAGATCAACTCCACACAAAAAGTCAAAATACTTTCAATTTGTCCAAACACTTTTTTCAGATGCAACAGACACTAAAAGCTCAAGTTTGGACTGTCCCAACATGGACGCCAAATGTTGTCAAACTCAAGCGTTTTCATGAATTAAAATCTGGAGTTGTTCCAGATACAGCAACAATTGGGTCAAATTTGGCAATTACTATATTATTACAGTGACTAACTATAAACCTATAACTACAAGTTACAAAACCAAAATGGAGCCATTTACAAGTATGTATAAAGCACAGTTTTGTACATGTACTATATTTATTAACACTAATTAAATAGAACAGCTACATATTGTTTGTAATGCTGTCAACTAATTACCCCAACTAAGCAAAGAAGTTCAAAGAAAAAGACAACTAATTAGCAAGTAAAAGTTACAAAGTACTCTAACTTGTTTGGGTTGGCTTGAAAACAAATGTGTTTTGCACCATTTAAGAGAATAGGATTGTGTGGTCTTGCAATGAATCTGTACTTGAGTTAACATATGTAAAATTTAATTTACAATGGAAATATTTGAGCATAATTTTTTACTGCATGTGCTACTGAGTAATGTAGTGAAATCTATCACTATTCCTGCATCACTTGGTCAATCTGAAGGCCTGTATGAAGTGAGAAGAATGCAGTATAATGTGCAGGATGACCAGCTGGTACCTGCAGTGTGAAGGGGTCGAGAAGCTGACACAGCTGATGAGGTTTAGTGTCAAAAGTCGCAGGACGATGAAGCAAACAGCCACTGGTGTGCGCCAACCATCCCGCCTCCAACTCATCATTCCGACAGTACACAAAACCCCTGTGAGGAAGCGGCGAAGAAAACAAGAGCGTTTGAGCGCTGAAAATGGTGAACATGTGCAGCATTCGGTCATATATATATATATATGTTTTTTTTTTATTTTATTTTTTTATCAGGCATTAAATACAAGTTATGTAACAGTGGACAACTGGAGGTTCGAGAAGTAAAATATAAGAAAAATATAAGAAATGTCAAATAGTGATCATATTTAACCACCAAAATTTAAAGAAAGAAAAACAAAATCTGCATAAAGGAAAAAAAAAAGAGACTTTTTGAAATTGTAAGTGAAATTGTAAGTCTTCATCATGGTAGTATAAGTTATACTAAATTCAATTTAGAATGATTTTTTTTTTCTTTTTTTGCATTGTTGTAAATACAATTTGGGGGGGGGGGGGGGGGTTTGCTTTTCGTAACAAACAAAAACTGTATGTAAATAATATATATGTGTAAAAATATGATCCAGACATTTCTTCACGAGATTCTCCCATAAGACCACCTAGGGAGTTCAAGATGATGACAAATTAAGCAGGAAAGAGGATTAAGAAGTGAATTCATTCACACGGCAAAATTTCACGAGGTCCAATATACATCGATCAGCCACAACATTAAAACCACCTGCCTAATATTGTGTAGGTCCCCCTCGTGCCACCAAAACAGCGCCAACCAGCATCTCAGAATAGCATTCTGAGACGATATTCTTCTCACCACAATTATACAGAGCGGTTATCTGAGTTACTGTAGACTTTGTCAGTTCAAACCAGTCTGGCCATTCTCTGTTGACCTCTCTCATCAACAAGGCGTTTCCATCCACAGAACTGCCCCTCACTGGATGTTTTTTTGTTTTTGGTACCATTCAGAGTAAATTCTAGAGACTGTTGTGTGTGAAAATCCCAGGAGATCAGCAGTTACAGAAATACTCAAATCAGCCCATCTGGCACCAACAATCATGCCACAGTTCAAATCACTGAGATCACACTTTTTCCCCATTCTGATGGTTGATGTGAACATGAATTGAAGCTCCTGACCCGTATCTGCTTGATTTTATGCACTGCACTGCTGCAACACGATTGGCTGATTAGATAATCGCATGGATGATTGTTGGTGCCAGACGGGCTGGTTTGAGTATTTCTGTAACTGCTGATCTCCTGGGATTTTCACACACAACAGTCTCTAGAATTTACTCAGAATGATGCCAAAAACAAAAAACATCCAGTGAGTGGCAGTTCTGTGGACGGAAATGCCTTGTTGATGAGAGAGGTCAACAGAGAATGGCCAGACAGGCAAAGTCTACGGTAACTCAGATAACCGCTCTGTACAATTGTGGTGAGAAAAGAATATAATCTCAGAATGCTATTCTGAGATGCAGGTTGGCACTGTTTTGGCAGTACGAGGACCTACACAATATTAGGCAGCTGGTTTTAATGTTGTGGCTGATCAGTGTAAATCAAACGCAGCTAATTGAGTACAGGAACTGGAAATAAAGCAGAATAACTTGAGACACGAGTAGGCACGATGTTATGGGTACAGACAGGACAATAGCCGGGAGGTTGAGACAGCGTTACGTAGTCTAGAGTTACCTCAGCGTCCCATGCAGCCCTGAGCCCAGCTTGCTTAAGCCTTTCCCAAAAGAGTTTGTTGTGTAGAGATAGAAACCATCTGTAGCCAGACTGCGTCCCAGGTCTGTATCTGAGACACGCAAAGACAGAGATAAAGACAGATAGATAAGCAGTTAAGAAAAAAAAGGCAGAGATGCACTGAAACTAGCTTAAGAGTCATGCGTGAACACAAACAGAAACAAGAGTTATGAGATCACTTCTTACGTGAATATTTCTATTGTGTTCCAAACACGCTCTAATTTTGAGTGTTGAGTCGTCCAAACATCATCTGCAGCCTGAAACTGAACTTTTGATCAGATTTTATGAGTGAATGCATTTAGCTGCATAGGAAATCTGTAGGATGCTCCCTTGCTCCCTATTTAGTGAATGACTGAACCTCCAGTGTTTTATATGTCCTATTATCTTTTCTGTCTATTTATACTCTTACCTTGTTTTATATTCTGTCTCACTGTAATGTTCTGTGTGCACTTGTTTCTCCTGTCACTAAAAAAATTCCTTGTGTACGTGAGAACACTTGGCAATAAAGTCACCTTCACCAACACCGACTTCATTACGACATTCACAGTTCATTATGGGAGTAGGTGGTCTCTCTGAGGCACGTTTCGTGAGCTTCGTTAGCCGCAGTTCTCTTATTGGTGAAGCTTTCACTGCTGGACCATGGGTAATGTAGTTGTTTACCAGGAATTCCGCAATCAAATCAGATTTTTAAACAATGAAGTGCAAATTAGGCAGATGGATGGCTTCAACTGAAGAAGTTCTCATCGAAAAATCAATTAGTCAATGGAAAAAATGAATGGGAATTTTACTTCCGGAACCACACTGTTGCGCTCTACTCACGGTTCCAACACTTTTTGACCAACCAAATGCCATGACTTTTCCATGACTTCACCTTTCCAGTCATTTGGGATTGCTGGATACAGCTTTGTAATACTCATCTTGACTCAGATTGAATCGTTAATGGTGACGATTTTCATTTTTGGGTGAGCTATCCCTTGAAGTATGTTAAAAAGTAAACATTCCATACCTTTACTGTCGGCTCCTGGTGCACTGCTCTCTGGGGTGGGCAACATGTCCTCAAAGCCCCACGACACACTGTGTTTTCCACCTAGTAAACATGACGGTGAGCCTGGACCTCCCTCAAGAAGCAGCAATCTGTGAAGGAGAGAACACAACTCAACTTCAGACTTCCTTACACATTTACACACAATACATTTTTATATAGAACCCCCACAAATATTTGGACTTGTCTATATTATATAATCTATCAACCAATAATGCTTACTAAAACAAACAAGGACCCTCCCCGTAATACCACCTGCCTCTGACTAACAAGTAGCAAATCATGTTTATGGCTGTGGCGTAAGGGGGAGAGTCCTTTGAGATGCCCCGCCCAAACTTTGTTTCAATAGAAAATACGTCAACACTGAAAATAAAACTCATGAAGTGAATTCACAGGCTCTTTACAGCAATGCTGCAGAAAATATTACAGCTAAAACAAAAAACTTTGGCCTCACAAATCGACTAGTTGGTTAATGGATGACTTGTGGACAATCCTGACCTCCCTAAAGGTCACTCTGTTAAATATGAAATTGGACAGTTTACAGAAAATGAAATGGTACGGCTGTTACATCTCACCTATAGAGAACATCAGCCACTGGCAGCTGGCCCAGATCAGTCTGTTTCTGCAGCAGGTGAACAGTATGGATGAATGTTTTGAGGGAACCCCTACAAACACAGACAGAGAACAATAGTACACACTGAGCAAACTTAAAATAACTCATTAACATTTTAAAAGCAACTACACTAGACAACATACTTCATGCAAAGATAGTCTCTTCATTGCCTGGTATGGTAATGGTATCGGGACATCCCTAAAAATGCTTTAATAGGGTCTTTAAAGCTTTTAAGTTTTATTTTTTCTGAAATTCTTATCAACAGTTTTTTTCATGAAAATGGTGTCTAAATACATAATTTAATAAAATGAAAGTAAAACACTTAATTTTCAACATAATACTGTATTATTTTCATCAAATGAAGTGCTTATGTACAGAATCTCACACCACAATCCAAAATATAACACATTTATTTAATTTTTTTTTTAAAAAGATGTGAGAGCGTCACAGATGTGAGATATTGTATACATTTAATATAATTATTATTGATTTATTATTAGCAGCAGTAGTAGTAGTAGTATTACAGTGAACATTACATCACTATTCAGAAGTTATACAATATATTTCTGTTCCACTTTTTTTCATTTAAACTGAGCTTTTATTTTGCCGGAAGCTTTTGTTTTGACGTAAAGCCCTTTCCATTTCTGTGTGTTTTTCACGGTGGTTTCTTACTCCTAGAAAAGCAGGTCACTACGTGACCCAATGTGATTATTAAACAGCAAAACGCTGCTTTTTAATTAAGTAAATATAAAGTATGTATGCGCCCAGCGCAACAAAGTGAATTAGTGCTCTGCTCACTGTCATCCGCTACAGAGCGCGCTCCAATCATTCACAAGCGCTCAGCACATGCAAACTAAATATTTATTAGGACTCAGTACTGCCAGACACCTCACGATATGATACAAATCACGATACATATGTTGCGATACATCACAATATCATTGTTCGATTTCCTAATGATTCACATGCTCTCAATTTCATTCCAATTCATATTGGTATATTTCAGTTATGTCCATTTTTGCTTTCAAGTTAAAGAAATTTGTCCTATTTACAAGTATTAACATCAATACAGAACACATGCTAAAACCTGGTACTGTCTCTTTAAGGACAGGGACTTTAAGGGATAGTTCACCCTAAAATGAAAATGATTTATTCACCCTCATGATATCCCAGGTGTGTATGACTTTCTTTCTTCACCAAAACACATTTTAAGAAAAACAGAAAAATATCTTAGCTCAGTAGGTCCTTAAAATGCAAGTGAATGGAGATTTCTCTTTTGACGCACCAAAAATCACAGACAGTCAGCATGAACTTACCCATACGAACCCAGCTGTTAAATTCATGTCTTCTAAAGTGACACGAACGCTTTTGGTGTGAAAAAGATATTTAAGTACTTTTTTAAACTCTAAATCATGCTTCCGGTCGGCAGCGGTATGCCTGTGTGATGTAATCGCATTGGCATTTGAAATGCACAAGAACTGACGCATGTGCAACACAGCCGGAAGAGCAGCGCTGTTTACGAGTGAGGAGGAGGAACGCTGTACAGAAGCTTGATTGATTTTGGTTTAGACTGTATCTGTTTCTTTACTCACAATGGTGCGTTTGTGTGCTCATCCTGGATGTCTCAACCGAGTAGAAAACGTGAGATTACGTCCGTAACATGCCAACGCGAATTCGTCACGCGAGGGACTGCTTGGACTCCACCCTCTCGTGAAGCCTAACAGAAGCGATGCTTTAGTTTAAAAGTACTTAAATATTGATCTTTTTTCGCATCAAAAGTGATTGTATCCCTTTAGAACACATGAATTTAACCGCTGGAGTCGTATCGATAACATTTATGCTGACTGTCTGTGATTTTTAGAGTTTCAAAAGAGAAATCTCCTTTCACTTGCATTTTAAGGACCTACTGAGCTGAGACATTTTTCTTCAAATGTGTTCTGATGAAGAAAGAAAGTCATACACACCTGGGATATCATGAGGGTGAGTAAATGAGAGAATTTTCATTTTTGGGTGAACTATCCCTTTAACGCAAATGGAGTCGAATGTGCGATTAGAATTAAATGTTTTTGTTGTTGTTATCTTATCAACATCTAACTGTAAAGACAAAAGAGGGAATTATAAGAGACATTATAAATGACAAATGGATTACGTGGATCTCATCTTTGGACACACAGTACAAGGCAAACCAAACACGCAGTGAAAGAATGCTGAACTCGGTGCTGAACTGGTGAGTGAAATCTGCAATATTACCAGACAGTCACTAATTTTAAGTCGCATATGTGAGTGATACTGTATACTCTCATTGTAAAGTGCTGCGCATAAAATACTGGTTTTTGGAATTTAAGAATCGATATCATCAAATGAAGATCTCGGTTAGTCGGAAAATCAATATTTTTGCACAACCCTGGTGTTAAACACATGAGAGAGGACCAGCGTGTCCACAAGAGAAACGGGCTCAGTTTCAGTCTCTCATGCCTCATATAAGCGTCTCTGACTGCATTGAGAAATGCCGCTCTGAGTTTGTACTTATTTCGACGACCTGCTTCGTCTTTATTGAACTGTTGGACATGACATGAGTGCAGAAATAGTTTCATAAAAATATCGATACAGGGATCTAAAGTATTGACACAATATCGTGAGAAAAGTATCATGATTCATTGATATTTGTTTATTTATTTATATTTTATTTTCTCCCCTTTTCACTCCAAATTTGGAATGCCCAATTCCCAATGCGCTCTAGGTCCTCGTGGTGGTGTAGTGACTCGCCTCAATCCGGGTGGCGGAGGACGAATCTCAGTTGCCTCCGCGTCTGAGACCGTCAATCCGCACATCTTATCACGTGGCTTGAGCGCGTTACCGTTATAGCGCGTGTGGAGGCTTCACGCTAATCTCCGCAGCATCCACGCACAACTCACCACGCGCCCCACCGAGAGCGAGAACCACATTATAGTGACCACGAGGAGGTTACCCCATGTGACTCTACCCTCCCTAGCAACCGGGCCAATTTGGTCGCTTAGGAGACCTGGCTGGAGTCACTCAGCACACCCTGGATTCGAACTCGCGACTCCAGGCGTGGTTGTCAGTGTCTTTACTTGCTGAGCTACTGGCACCGCCCTAATATTTATCCCATTAAATCACAGCCTTTGTGGTTTACTAATCCCACTAAGACCTAACGTGATTTTAATTTGTGAGCTGAATGTTTACGCAATGACATTCGTAGGTCAGATGGTATCGATTTTTGCTATCAGAGCATTTTTACGAGGATGAGTACAAGTAAATGAGCGCCGTATCAGACCCGATTCTGATACCAATATCTGCATCAGTACTTGGGTTGTAACCACTGATATATAATATAGTATTTTACTTTATTAACTTTAATAAAATCACTTCCAGCCAGCAGTCGATGCATCAGTGACGCAAGCACAATGGCACTTTCACGTGAGAAATCGGAAGTTCATGCTTCTTATACAACAGAGGAACGTACGTCACATGAGAGTTAGTTAATTTCAAACAGCATCCTAGCGATCAATTTGTTTCTTACTCTAACCTATAGATTTGCTTAAGAAGACATTAACTGATCAACTGGAGTTGTGTGGATTACTTTTATGCTGCCTAAATATGACTTTTGGACCATCAAATGGCACTCATTTACTTGCATTGTATGGACAAAAAGAGCTGAAATGGGCTTATAGAAATCTTCACTTCAGTTCTGCTGAAGAATGAAAGTCATACACATCTGGGATGGCTTAAAGGTAAGTAAATCATGAGAGAATTTTCATTTTTGGGTGAACTAACCCTTTAAGTTGACGCATGTTTGCTTTGAGGTCATCTATATGTTGGTGTACTCTTAAATGTTGAGAAAAATCACTTTTAGCATATTTTAAATCTAGTCTTTCTCTTCCAGGAAAACAGTCAGAGCAAAAATATTGATGACTCAACTTTACACAGATTTTTGTCCAAACAATCAGTCTCTATTACAAGAATGTCCCAGCGCCATAGTCGCCATTTCTTATTTGGGTGCTGTAAACATGAGTTTATCAATGATTTGAGAGTGAATTGAACAAAAGTTTCAGTCAGTTCATCACACAAAGATCCCGCTTACACCTGGTACTAAGATGCCTTTTGGGTGATCCAATCATATGTAGTCAGCGCCAAAACGTTTTGTGATCGGATCACAAAAACCACTTCGAAGGTAGTAAAAATAGCATGTGACCACACACACGATGTGTAAACACTAATCCGTCCTGAATGTGTGTGATCGAAACACCAGAGACGCATCTTAATACCTGGTGTTAACAGGGTCAGAGTGATCGTATGACTTGAAAGTCTTGGAATATAGTCGTATCGACTACTATTTTTTATTTATTTTTTTCAAACTTTTTGGAGCTTGATAGACCTGAGTCACTATTCACTTTCATCATATGGTGAAATTTTACTTTCTTTTTTCTGTTTCCACAGAAGAAAGTCACATGGGTTTGAAACATTATGAGGCTCAGTAAATGATGACACAGTTTTAATTTTAGTGTGAACTATGTATTTAATTAGCAATGATAAAGGCGGGGGGCCTGGGTAGCTCAGCGAGTACTGATGCTAACCAAATTGGCCCGGTTGCTAGGGAGGGTAGTCACATGCTGTAACCTCCTCGTGGTCACGATTAGTGGTTCTCGCTCTTAATGGGACGCGTGGTAAGTTGTGCGTGGATCGTGGAGAGTAGCATGAGCCTCCACATGCTGTGAGTCTCCGCAGTGTCGTGCACAACGAGCCACGTGATAAGATGTGCGGACTGACGGTCTCAGAAGAGGAGGCAACTGAGACTTGTCCTCTGCCAACCGGATTGAGGCGAGTAACCGCGCCACCACGAGGACCTACTAAGTAGTGGGAATTGGGCATTCCAAATTGGGAGAAAAGGCGATAAAAAATAAAAAATAAATAAAAAACAATGATAAATGCTTTGAGCTGCACAGGAACTGTCAGACTTCTGTACTCACCTCGCACATGCGAGAGCCACTAATGCAGCCGCTGCGTTCTGTCTCTGCTGCTGGGTGAGTAGCGGTCGTTCCTCCGGTGTACTCTTTAGTTCCCCGCTCCCCTCCAACCAGGAGCACAGTAACCTCTCCAGGCCGTTGAGACAGTCTGCAGGCTCCTTGCCAAGGCTGAGCGGCTGGCAGTCGCGCAAACAGGCGAGCAGGACCTCGGCAGTCACGCCACAGAGCGAGGGGTCGTGTCGGGTTTGCGACTGCAGAAGAGGAAAGACTAACAGTAGGCCAACGCGTGAGGTAAACGGTGCCTGATCGGAGCCCGTGGGCATCGGCGGGTGATGAGGGTGGTGGTGATGTTGCAGGAAGCCCTGTCGCTTCAGGAGAGCCAGCGTCTCATCATCAGCGCCTCCGCTACTCCCTGGCACCCCACCTTCATGCTCCTGCTGCTCTTCCAGGGCGAGCTGTCGCTGTGCACCCCACAGTCCACGCAGCGCATTGAGACGGTATTCCAGCAGTCTGGCGTAGGCGTTGCTCTGGTTCCCACAGACGGCTCGCAAGCGCTCAGCTAACTCCACTGGATTCTTGGTTTCAAAGGTCAAAATCTGTAAGAGCACAGAATTCAATCACATTAATAAAAACTCTGGGATTGAAAAATACCTGAATGACAATAGTAATGGTTGATAATTTACATACATTTTTCTTATACTTTTAATTTCTTTTTTTTGTGAATTTTTCCCCTTTTTCTCCCAATTTGGAATACCCAATTCCCAATGCGCTTTAAAGTCCTTGTGGTCGCATAGTGATTCGCCTCAGTCCGGGTGGCGGAGGACGAATCCCAGTTGCCTCCGCGTCTGAGACCATCAACCCGAGCATCTTTTCACGTGGCTTGTTCAGCGTGTTGCCACGGAGACACAGCGCGTGGAGGCTTCACGCCATCCACCGTGGCAACCACGCTAAACTCACTACGCACCCCACCGAGAACGAATCACATTATAGCAACCATGATGTGGTTGCCCCATGTGACTTTACCCTCCCTAGCAACCGGGCCAATTTGGTTGCTTAGGAGACCTGGCTGGAGTCACTCAGCACGCCCTGGGTTTCAAACCAGCGAACTAGTTAACTCCAGGGGTGGTAGCCAGCGTATTTTACCACTGAGCTACCCTAACTGCTGTTAAATACATACATTAAAATTCGAGCACCATTTACTTCATATGTATCTTCTTTATTTTAATTTTTTGTTTTGTTGCTTGTAATTTGTTTGTCAATTTATTATGATTTCTTGTATTTAATAATTACTAGGGATGCACTAATTTCACCATTTTTGATATGGATACTGATTATTAGCAGAACTATAGGCCAATAATGATATCTAGCCACTTACCTTATTTTGTGATCAGATCAATGTTTTGCTTAGGAATTATGCTTTAAAAATACACAGAGGTACAAAGTGTATTTTAAAACATTTAAAACATTTTTGCCTTATGTTTTTGCAGTTCTAAACAATAATAGTCTCATTGTACATATTATGATACAACATTACAAATTCATACTATGCATTTTTAACATGTTTTATATTTCATTTATTTTGGTAGGTACTGTATTCCTTCATGTTACTCACAGAAAAAAATTATAAACTTTATGCAACTCAATACATTTACGTAATTACAAATAAACCATAGTTTTTTGTATCAATGTTTGCATAATTTTAAATGTGTTTAACAGCAGAATTTCTGATAAGGATCTACACTACCCATGACACTGAAAAGAAACAATTCGCCAATCAGAGAATCACTGGAAACAATGCACACTGAAAAATCTCTGAAGCGACTATCCACTCCCATGATGCACTGTGAATGACTCAATCGAGTCGGTACCTGTATGTGTATATGACTGTATTTGTCAACTTTGTGACAGGGTCTCAGCACAATTTTCATTATTATTTTTTGGAACCCAATAAGTGAACATTAAGTTACCAAGAAATTACAGTATAATGGAAATATACTTTTGTATAATATTAACAACAACAACAACAACAACTATTATTATTGTTATTATTATTAATATAAAACAGTAAAAAAAAAAAAAATAATTAACCTGCATGCAGGCCTATATTTTGGAAGAAGCTTTTATTTTGGTGGTACACTGAAGGAAAACTAAACTGTTTGTTGTAGAGTTGACAAAGGAATAGTTCACCCAAAAATGAAAATTCTCTTATTATTTACTCACCCTCGTGCCATCCTTGATGTGTATGACTTACTTTCTTCTGTAGAACACAAATGAAGATTTTTAAAAGAATATTTCAGCTCTGTAGGTCCATACAATGCAAGTGAATGGTGATCAGACCTTTGAAGCTCCAAAAATCACACAAAGAAAACATAAAAGTAATCCATACGACTCCAGTGGTTTAATCCATGTCTTCAGAAGTGATAACGTGTGGATGAGAAACAGAACAATATTTAAGTCCTTTTTTACTCTAAATCTCCACTTTCACTTTCAGATGTGAAAGTGAAACTAAACATGCACCACATGTGACTTTCAGAAGTGAAAGTGAAGATTTAAAGTAAAAAAAGGACTTAAATTTTGATCTGTTTCTCATCCACACCTATTATTTCGTTTCTCAATACAATAATTTAACCACTGGGGTCATATGGATTACTTTTATGTTTCCTTTTTTTGTGATTTTTGGAGCTACAATGGTCTGATCACCATTCACTTGCATTGTATGGACCTACAGAGCTGAGATATTCTTCTAAAAATCTTCATTTGTGTTTTGCAGAAGAAAACGTCATACACATCTGGGATGGCATGAGGGTGAATAAATGATATGATAATTTTCATTTTTGGGTGAACTATTCCTTTAATGTAGAGAAATACTCTCACACACCCTTCTGTGCACAAAGACCTGGTGTTATGAGGTTGGGTCATTATCAAAATATGGTGACATGTCCATTGACTTTTCAGTCATGAGAAAGATTTCAAATAGTCAAGAAATCCCATTTAAAAGGTGTCCTTTTAAATCCTAACCTTTTATTAAATAATATAAAATTGTTTGACTATATATTGTTTACACATTTTAAAGTCAAAGTTCAGAGGAAGAAGAGGCTGCTCAAATGTGAATACAGTGATTTTTCCACCATGTTGAAAAATGTATTAATTAACATTTTAAGTTTAATTTTTTCACGTGATCCATTTAAATGTCACTGACATTACATTGTTTAAATGTTCTTGTGAAAGATTTTCATTGAAAACAAAATGATTTAATTGTGCGATATATTGATTTTAGTCTGATTAGTGGTGTATGTTTTGTGATGCTATTGACACCATCTTACAAAATGCATCTTTTAAGAGAATTTGTAACTGGTCTTATCGTCACTGGTGTTACAACAACCCTTGTTTCATTCTTAAAACAGAATTATATAATATAATAAAGAATAACAGTCAAGGGGGGCCTGGGTAGCTCAGCGAGTATTGACGCTGACTACCACCCCTGGAGTCATGAATTCGAGTCCAGGGTGTGCTGAGTGACTCCAGCCAGGTCTCCAAAGCAACCAAATTGGCCCGGTTGCTAGGGAAGGTAGAGTCACATGGGGTAACCTCCTCGTGGTTGTGATTAGTGGTTCTCGCTCTCAATGGGGCGTGTGGTAAGTTGTGCGTGGATTGCAGAGAGTAGCATGAGCCTCCACATGCTGTGAGTCTCCGCGGTGTCATGCACAGCGAGCCACATGATAAGATGCATGGATTGACGTCTCAGAAGCGGAGGCAACTGAGACTTGTCCTCCACCACCCGGATTGAGGCGAGTAACCGCGCCACCACGAGGACCTACTAAGTAGTGGGAATTGGGCATTCCAAATTGGGGAGAAAAAGGGGATTTAAAACAAAAAAATAAAATAAAAAATAACAGTTGTCCTCAATGAATAAAAATTATGTCAAGATGGTAAAAAAATGTTATGGGCAAAACTGAACAGAATTTAACATTTAAATATTTTTTAAGTCGGAAATGTGTACGAGAAAAGGCTTGTTTTCTATTTAAGACTTTCACTGGAATTAAATGTAAATTTTGCTGATGCATCCAACAGACTAGTATATAGGCTGCACATGTTTTTATCAAGTATTCAGACCCTTTCATTTTTTTTCCACATTTTGTTATGTTGCAACCTTAATATAAAATGTTCAATCTACACTCCAACTAACAAAGCATAAACCAGATTTTTCATAACATTGAAAATGTATTAAAAAGAAAAAACAGAAATAATCACATTGACATAAGTATTCAGACCCTTAACTCAGTACTTAGTTGAAGCACCATTGGCAGCGATTACAGCCTCAATTCTTTTTAGGGATGATGCAACAAGCTTTGCACACCTGGATTTGGGGATTTTCTGCCATTCTTCTCTGCAGATCCTCTCAAGCTATGTCAGGTTGGATGGGGACTGTCGGTGGACAGCCATTTTCAGGTCTCTCCAGAGATATTTGATTGGGTTCAAGTTCGGTCTCTGGCTGGGCCACTCAAGGACATTCACAGAGCTGCCCCTAAGTCACTCTTGCGTTGTCTTGGCTGTGTGCTTAGGGTCATTGTCCTGTTGGAAGGTGAAGCTTCAGCCCAGTCTGAGGTTCTGAGCACTCTGGACCAGGTTTTCATTATGGATCTCTCTGTATTTAGCTGTGTTCAGATTTCCTTCAACCCTGACCAGTCCCCCAGTCCCTGCCACAGAAAAACACCCCCACAGCATGATGCTACCACCACCATGCTTCACCGTTGGGATGGTATTGTACAGGTGATGAGCGGTGCCTGGTTTCCTCCAGACATGATGCTTGGAATTGAGGCCATGCAGTTCAATCTTCATTTCATCAGACCAGAGTATCTTGTTTCTCACAGCCTGAAGAGGCTTCCATGTGGCCACTCTGCCATAAAGTCCAGATCGGTGGAGTGTTGCAGTGATGGTTGTCCTTCTGCAAGTTTCTCCCATCTCCACACATGATCTCTTGAGCTCAATCAGAGTGACCATTGGGTTCTTGGTCACTTCTCTTACCAAGGCCCTTTTCCCCCGATTGCTCAGTTTGGCTGGGTGGTCAGCTCTAGGAAGAGTCCTGGTTGTTCCAAACTTCTTTCATTTAAGAATTATGGAGGCCACTGTGCTCTTGGGAACCTTCAATGCAGCCAAAATGTTTTTTGTAGCCTTCCCCAGATCTGTGCCTCAACACGATCCTGTCTCTGAGCTCTGCAGGCAGTTCCTTTGACCTCATGGCTTAGTTTTTGCTCTGATATGCATTTTTAGCTGTGAGACCATATATAGACAGGTGAGTGCCTTTCCAAATCATGTCCAATCAATTTAATTTGCCACAGGTGGAATCCAATCAAAGTGTAGAAACATCTCAAAGTCTGAATACTTTCTGAATGCACTGTACTTGTTTTTTGTTATTCCTATTAAATAATGTGTCTAGATGTGTAGTTTTTGTTTCTTTACACATAAGAGTACTCACAATCAATTCCACACACTGAGTTATAGATATTCTATATGGTATCGGATCCAGGGATGGGCAAGAACGTTTCCAGTGTAGCCAGTACCACTGCGTACGATGAATAACAGCACTGAATCGCTTTAGTTTGCACACACCATTTTGTTGGGCATAAGCCCAAAATGTTGATGATCAAGTCTTCACAGCCAAATAATGATTCAAAGAGCTGTTTATTCTTTAATAAGAACAGCAACACCCTGGACAAAGTTTAAGCCCTCTATAAGACTTACTTCACGTGCAACTTCCTGAAGTACAAGTTCAAGAGTATGATTGCAACAATACAGATACAATGAGTGTGGGCTTACTTCTCTCAGCCGTGCCTGAACACCAGACAAACGGCCTGACATGTTACTACGACCGTCAAAACAGTGCCTCTGAAGATGACAGATTGGAATGTTGATTCTCAAAAACAGGTCCTCCACACTTATCGAACAATGTCTCTGCAGTAGTGTCAGTGCATTTATAAAATCCTAAATAAATAAAAAATCAGTGTGACTCAAGATTAGTCAACATACTGAAGACTGCAAGAAAACTGCTCTGAAGTGCTGATGTCTGTTTGTTCAATCTGCTGTCAGTCCATAGAAATCACCGCCTGAGGGTTTTTTTCTCTTTTTTTTTTCTCTGAACAGAGTGCGCAAACTGGGCAATAATCTCGTTCTGGATTGTGTTGCTCATCCAGTTGTCTCTTCTCATCACCCACTCTCTTTCCATCTGTAGACTGTAGGTCCGTTCCAGCATCAACTCCTACAGCACACCATCACGAGTGGTGTCACCTCTAAAAGATAGACCCTTTTGTAGTCCAGGAAGTATTCTGAAAGCGTCTTTGTGAATTGGTGATTTTTTGTGAAAAGTAAATTTTGATATGGCTTTACGCCAGTTGGAAAACCCTCTGTCCACAAAAAGCCTATCCATATGCCCTTGCTGGTCAGGATACGTTAAGTTTTTGCTCTACGGCTTGGCGGAATGCAAAGCAAAAACACGCAGTCCATCTTCACATCATAGTGTAGCCACCTCCACTTGTCAAACCATTGTGACTGAAAAGAACGGGAAAATGTTTCGTCTCCAAAATGTTTGCTTGGAAAATCATGGTTACGTGGCTGACAGCACTGTGTTAATGTTCCTACCCCTCCTGATTTTGCTGAGGTGTTGCTGAGATTCGCAGAGGGCCCAGGCTTAGGTGTTGACATAGTGCTGCTGGTGCTAGCGTTAACATCTCGTTCACTTGCTGATCAGAGTAAGCAGCTCGATGAGGTGCTGGAAGTGAGACCATCAACAACAAAAGTGCTTCTGTTTTCAGACTCGGATTCGTTTTTAGACTTGCTTTTTTTAGAATCTGAAGGATTTTTAAAGAAATCAGATATTCATTTTTGACTCGTCATTTAGGCTAGTAAGCTCAAGCTGTTGTGTAGTTCCGAGCTTCTCATTTGAATATTCTAATTTTAGCATAGTCACGTCACTCATGTAAGATCTGAAATTGAAATATACAGTCAAAGTCAGAGTTTACATACACCTTTGCCAAATACATTTAAACTCAAGATTTTCACAATTCCTGACATTCATACGTAGAAAACATTCCCTGTCTTAGGTCAGTTAGGATCACTACTTTATTTTAAGAATGTGAAATGTCAGAATAATAGTAGAGAGAATGATTTATTTCAGCTTTTATTTCATTCATCACATTCCCAGTGGGTCAGAAGTTTACATACACTGTGTTAGTATTTAGTAGCATTGCCTTTAAATTGTTTAACTTGGGTCAAACGTTTTGGGTAGCCTTCCACAAGCTTCTCACAATAAGTTGCTGGAATTTTGGCCCATTCCTCCAGACAGAACTGGTGTAACTGAGTCAGGTTTGTAGGCCTCCTTGCTCACACACGCTTTTTCAGTTCTGCCCACAATTTTTTTTATCGGATTGAGGTCAGGGCTTTGTGATGGCCACATCAATATCTTGACTTTGATGTCCTTAAGCCATTTTGCCACAACTTTGGAGGCATGCTTGGGGTCGTTGTCATTTTAGAAGACCCATTTGCGACCGAGCTTTAACTTCCTGGCTGATGTCTTGAGATGTTGCTTCAATAAATCCACATAATTCCTTTCTCATGAAGGAAAATCTATTGTGTGAAGTGCACCAGTCCCTCCTGCAGCAAAGCACCCCCACAACATGATGCTGCCACCCCCATGCTTCATGGTTGGGATTGTATTCTTCGGCTTGCAAGCCTCACTCTTTTTCCTCCAAACATAATGATGGTCATTATGGCCAAAACGTTCCATTTTTGTTTCATCAGACCAGAGGAAATTTCTCCAAAATGTAAGATCTTTGTCCCCATGTACACTTGCAAAATGTAGTCAGGCTTTTTTATGGCAGTTTTGGAGCAGTGGCTCCTTCCTTGCTGAGCAGCCTTTCAGGTTATGTCGATATAGGACTCGTTTACTGTGGATATAGATACTTGTCTACCTGTTTCCTCCAGCATCTTCACAAGGACCTTTGCTGTTGTTCTGGGATTGATTTGCACTTTTCACACCTAACTATGTTCATCTATAGGAGACAGAATGTGTCTCCTTCCTGAGCGGTATGATGGCTGTGTGGTCCCATGGTGTTTATACTTGTGTACTATTGTTTGTACAGATGAACGTGGTACTTTCAGGTTTGGAAATTGCTCCCAAGGATGAAACAGACTTGTGGAGGTCCACAATTTTTCTTGGCTGATTTATTTTGATTTTCCCATGATGTCAAGTAAAGAGGCACTGAGTTAGAAGGTAGGCCTTAAAATACATCCACAGGTACACCTCCTATCAGAAGCTAATTGGCTAACTGTCTAAAGGCTTGACATAATTTTCTGGAATTTTCCAAGCTGCTTAAAGGCACAGTTAATTTAGTGTATGTAAACATCTGACTCACTGAAATTGTGATATAGTCAATTAAAACTGAAACAATCTGTCTGTAAACAATTGTTGGAAAAACTACTCATGTCCTGCACAAAGTAGATGTCCTAAACGACTTGCCAAAACTATAGTTTGCTAATATTAAATCTGTGGAGTGGTTAAAAAATTTGTTTTAATGACATCAACCTACGTGTGTAGACAACATATAAAAATGAATTAACTTTAGAATAATTTTATGAATATAGGTGGAAAATCAAAAACATGTTGAAAAACAAATCTTTATTTCAAGTTGTGTCAAGTTCCAATGCAGTTAAACTGCCGTCCGCAGTGGGGTGATGCAGCACCCTCCACGCCCCTAGTTCCTGTGGCCTTGGTTATAACAGCCTATGACAATAAATAGACACTGGAAAAACGAGACGCAATGCAGCAGCCAAAGACATATGTCATATACAGCTCTGGAAGAAAATAAGAGACCACTGCAAAATTATCAGTTTTTCTGGATTTACTATTTATTGGTATGTGTTTGAGTAAAATTAAAATTTTTGTTTTATTCTATAAAGTACTGACAACATTTCTCCCAAATTCCAAATAAATATTATCCAAAAATAATATTGTCACTTAGAGCATTTATTTGCAGAAAATGACAACTGGTCAAAATAAAATAAAAAATGCAGTGGTTTCAGACCTGGAATAATGCAAATAAAACAAGTTCATATTCATTTTTAAACAACACAATACTAATATTTTAACTTCGGAAGTGTTCAGAAATCAATATTTGGTGGAATAATCCTGATTTTCAATCACAGCTTCTTGGCATGCTCTCTACCAGTCTTTCACATTGCTGTTGGGTGACTTTATGCCACTCCTGGCGCAAAAATTCAAGATCATCACCGATCCTCCACCAAATTTCACAGTGGGTGCGAGACACTGTGGCTTGAAAGCCTCTCCAGGTCTCCATCTAACCATTAGACGACCAGGTGGAGGATCAGAGATGATCTGGGGGTGCTTCAGCAAGGCTGGAATCAGGCAGATTCGTCTTTGTAAAGAACGCATGAATCAAGCCACGTACAAGGTTATCCTGGAAGAAAACTTGCTTCCTTCTGCTCTGACAATGTTCCTCAACTCTGAGGATTGGTTTTTCCAGAAGGACAATGCTCCATGCCACACAGCCAGGTCAATCAAGGTGTGGATGGAGGACCAGAGGATCAAGACCCTGTCATGGCCAGCCCAATCTCCAGACCTGAACCCCATTGAAAACCTCTGGATTGTGATCAAGAGGAAGATGGATGGACACAAGCCATCATACAAAGCCGAGCTGCTTGAATTTTTGTGCCAGGAGTGGCATAAAGTCACCCAACAGAAATGTGAAAGACTGGTAGAGAGCATGCCAAGACGCATGAAAGCTGTGATTGAAAATCAGGTTTATTTCACCAAATATTTATTTCTGAACTCTTCTTAAGTTAAAACATTATTATTGTGTTGTTTAAAAATGAACATGAACTTGTTTTCTTTGCATTATTCAAGGTTTTTTGTTATTTTGACTAGTTATAAATGCTCTAAATGACAAAATTTTTATTTGGAATTTGGGAGAAATGTTGTCAGTACTTTATAGAATAAAACAAAAATATTAATTTTACTCAAATACATACCTATATATAATAAATCCAGAGAAACTGATAATTTTGCAGTGGTCTCTTAATTTTTTCCAGAGCTGTATGTACATACTGTATATGTAAATGCCTATGCCACCCTTCGAGTAAAAAAATTTACTTTGGGTACTCGAGTAGACAAAATTACCAAAAAAGCCCATCCCTGAAAATAAACAGTAACAAATTATCTGCGAAAATATCGGCTGCAATTCCATTATCTGCGCGATAATAATATTTCAATTTTCCAGGTTATCTGCCAATAACATATCGGCTGCCGATATATCGTGCATTCCTAAATAAAAGTATCCATAAGACTCCAGTGTTTAAATCCATGTCTTCTGAAGCGATATGATAGGTGTGGGTGAGAAACAGATCAATATTTAAGTCCTTTTTTCCTATAAATTCTCCTCCCTGCCCAGTAGGTGGCGATATGCATGAAGAATGAAAATCAGCAAAAACAGAAGAATGTAAAAGTGGTGAATTGTAGTAAAAAGGTCTTAAATGTTGATCTGTTTCTCACCCACACCTATCATATTGCTTCTGAAGACATGGATTAAACCACTGGAGTCGTATGGATTACTTTTAATCATCCTTTAGGTGCTTTTGGAGCTTCAAAGATTTGGCACCCATTCACTTGCATTGTGAGGACCTACAGAGCTGAGATATCCTTCTAAAAAAAATCTTAATTTGTGTTCTGCTGAAGAAAGTAAGTCATGCACATCTGGGATGGCATGAGGGTGAATAAATGATGAGAATTTTCATTTTTGGGTGAACTATCCCTTTAATATGATGTTTCAGATTTATCACATTGCAATAGAAAAAACAAAACATTTGTCCACAATTGCAATTTTATTCGTTTGACCGAATTGCGGGGCCTAGTTTTGGTTACTTACATATACAACTAGAATGAACTGACAATTATGTTTATTTTTTTTCAAAATCAATAGTGACCCTCCTAATCCACCCACTGTCTATGCCATTATTTTTAATAAAGGTGGAAATACGTTACAGAAATACATATACATGTACAAAAACCTCCCTTTTTTGCACTTTAGCTGCTGATAGAAGAAACAAGTAATTAAAGCATGCATTACAGGCAGTGTTGAGTAAGTTACTCAAAAATAATAATCCACTACAAATTACTAATTACTTCTCTTAATGTAATCAGATTACTTTACTAATTACATCATTGGACAAGTAATCACATTACTAATTACTTTAATTTTACATTACTTTCAAAAACATTTTTCCTTTCAACATATTCAAAATAATGCCTCTTCTTCCTCCTTGTTCATTGTTGTACATAAGTCATACACTCAGCACCTCCCTCGCATTACTCATTATATTACAGACCTCACTCATTACAGGTCTATAATTCATGCTTTAAGATAATTCTACATAAAAAATATTATTTCAAAAACATGCATAACGCTAATAATGTACTTAAGAGTAATTAGATGAATTAAAAGTCAGTAACTGTAATCTGATTACAATAATTTAAAATGTAATCCATTACTTTGCCACTAACAGTGTTGGGTAAGTTACTCCAAAAAAGTAATAAATTACTAACTACTAATTACATCTTCTACAATGTAATTAGATTAATGTACTAATTACTCTGTCTGAAAAAAAATTGCATTACTTATTACTAATTACTTTCTAAAACCCTTATAAACCTCGACCAGATGAAAAATACAAGGATAGACATAAAACAGTTATTTTAATTCTTTCAAATAAATCATATAAAATAAAATAAATTATTCATGAACTGGCCAAAGAATTTAACCCTTGTGCGACCTTCGGGACATTTTTGTCTTTTTCATTTTTGTTTTTTCTTTCATTTTGGCTGTGTTAATGCGAACGGCATAAATTTTGCCAAAGGTGTGTATTTTTGGGGGGAATTTTGAAATTTCAACCTCAGTTCCTATAATACATCTATAATACACAAAATAATCACTCTCAGAACCTTCAGGACAAAAATGTCCCCATTGAAACCCATTAAAACTGCAATATTTAATCCCAGAGCCATTAAAGCATAAAATCATGAATTCTATGATATTATGCTTTTATTCCAGAGCCCTGGCTTCAAAATGTTCATTTTTAATATTTTCCACCAGATGGTGCCATTTTTCTCATGTTTAGCCTATGGAGCAAATACATGCTTTTTACCTATTTTCTGTTTGCTGTATTATAGGTACTGCAGGCCAATTGAATACATGATGCAGCTAAAATTGTGTGGGTGTGCTGGTATGGATGTATTGAGAAATGTGTGTGTGTAAAAAACAACAGTGGCATTATGTAAACAAACTGGCATTTAAAAGGTTAAAATCCTGAAAATGACAATATTTGGTAGTTATGATCAGGACTGATGTTGGCTAAAAAATGAACTCATTGAAAGTGGAAAATAATATTAATACATAATATTTTTATGGCAGTTTTTTGAGGTGGATGTTTTTTGTTCTCTAAAGGCCCAGGTATGCTTTCCGTCTCGCGCACAGTTGTGTGCGCACAGCTTTGAAAGTATACCTCGCGCGAATGGACGCGTTCGACACATGCGCAGTACAATTGCTTTGTTATACGCTATCAGATGTTAGAGGGCACACCGTGTTGTGTCATTTACAGGACATCCGCTCTGAGGGATAAAGAAGAAGAAAAACTGATGATCTGCCATTAGAGGAAGCAAGAACAAAATCAACAACGAAACGATGGAGAAGGATATGTTCTTCGACTACCGCTTGACAGTACAACTGTGCGTACTGCCACCTAGTGGACTCTTCTATCTCAACAGTCAATCCTGCGCATGCACGTTTGTCCACGCGGACAGAAAAATCTGGCCGCTCGCGGACACTGTGCGCGGACACTCCTGATGACGAAAATGACATCATGCAGACTGTGCGCGGACCGTGGACAGGCGAAGTATACTTTGGGCTTAAGAACCACAGGGTAACTTTTTTTATTGATGCACAAGGGTTAAGGGGGCAGCGTTAAATTAGAAAACATACATTTTAACATTAGACGCTAAATTTCAATTTTAAAATCACTTTTGTTTTATATAAAATTGTTCTTTAGTCTATACAGTATTTAACACAACTACATCAGAAGTAACTGTAATTAAATTACTGAACAATTAAGAGTAATCCCTTACTTTTTTCAATGAAAATGACTTACTAAGCAACACTGGCCACTAAAACATGGAATGTGTTACTTTAAAACTGTAGAATTATTGCAATGCATTTGTGCACGGTACATTGCGAGGAGACTAACAATAATCCAATATTGACCGCTGTAATTGTACTATTAATATCATTTTACCGTCAAAAACACCGACTTAGCATGTGTGCTAAGCTAAGCTAACGCGTCAAACCCCCAGAATGCCCCAAAGCACAAAACCTGCCGGAAAGATCACAATAACAAGCTCAAGACGGCGTGTCACGTTAATAAACCTCGTTAACGTTACCGGAGCTTAGTCGGTATTTGTTGACGTTTGTGTGTATTTGATGCAGCTCGAAACGGTGCTCGCGTGCTAGTAAACAAACATCACTGACAGGCGCACAATGCATGTTCTAAAACACTTAAATACATTATTTACTTTTAGAATGACGATCAAAACACGTTATTTATTTCGCTTGCCTTCCAAAACGCTCGTATTGGCCGAATATTTCGGAGTCCCTGCGCCGAGTTAGCTTGACACCACGATTAACTAGTTGAAGTTGACAGATAATCTCACAGATCACAATACAGATGATCGTTTAAACGAATGCACGGGATAAATACACACCTCCTGCTCACATTCCCCTTGTTCGGACAGCCCGATCTCGCTGGGCAACTCTGCCAGGTCCGTGACCCGAATGAGTCCATCGTGAAGGAAAATCGTCTCTTCTTTCACTGACAGCCACTGGGAAGAATCCACGGCACCGGATCCCATCTCTCTCTCCGCCGAGAAACAGGACAAAGTGGTCAAACATCAAAATTTCAGTGCGCGATGGTGTCCGATATTCAGCATGAGCCGGCGACAAACGCTCTAGTGCCAGTAAAAACGCATCATCAGTGCGCGTCAGATGTACGACGCCCATGCGAGGCCTCGCGGAGCTCTTCGGTTACCGCTGCAGATCGATTCGGCAGCAGCCGCACATTTCAATGGACTCGGGTGTTTTCGGAGACTCGGGTGTTTTCGGAGAGGTAGGTGTGACACGGGGACTCGGGTGTTTTCGGAGACTCGGGTGTTTTCGGAGAGGTAGGTGTGACACGGGAACTCGGGTGTTTTCGGAGAGGTAGGTGTGACACGGGAACTCGGGTATTTTCGGAGACTCGGGTGTTTTCGGAAAGGTAGGTGTGACACGGGGACTCGGGTGTTTTCGGAGACTCGGGTGTTTTCGGAGAGGCAGGTGTGATACGGGGATTCGGGTGTTTTCGGAGAGGTGGGTGTGACACGGGCACAAATGTATGTATTTCCTCTGTAGTTCGGCGTAAACTTGCCACAGTTGCATCCATCTTAAATTTGGTATTTTAATGTACTCGAGTCATTCCATAAAAGCAGTAATCAGAATTCTGATATATGGAAATTCATTTGTTAAACATATACAGTATATAAATTAAATGTTCATATATGGTTTTCACCTATACAAAGAAGTGACATACTTGTACATACATGGAACATATTTTAAAAAATACTACAAAACCATTTTCATATATGTAATATTTAAACAAATACTATCACGTACATTCTGTATGTGCTCATATGAACTTGTATGAAAAATGTTTTTTTTATACTTTTGTGTATTGTATTTTTTTTATATATATAATTTAAAAAACCTATATAAGTTCATATATGTCCATATATCTGATTTCTGTATGGGATTTGTGTCTACAACCAGTGTTGGGTAAGTAACTCTAAGAAAATAATTAATTACTAACTACTAATTACATCTTCTACAATGTAATTAGATTACTGTATGTGACGAGGAGGAGGGCGGGGCCGGGCCGTGACTACGTACGCCTGGCCCCCAATTGGGCTAATCAGCCGAGGAGAGGGATAAGTGCAGCGGGACGCAGCAGTTTGAGAGAGAGAGCAACATGCAACTGCAGTGTGTGCATTTATGTTTTGTGTCTTTTTGTTTTCATGAAACATTATTTTGACGGTTCTGCTGGATCCCGCCTCCTCCTTTCCCAGCCATAACCGTGTTACATTGGGTGCCGAAACCCAGGAAGGAGGAGGGATGCGCTGTCCTGGAGTCCTCGCCACTACCAGCCAACCCAAAGGAGCAGCCGCGGACGTCCGCCGGGGGACGGAGGAGTCGCTGCCAGCCGCCTGGAGCGGTGGAGCCGCTGCCAGGGGCGGAGTTCCCTACCGGCCGCCAAAAGGCGCAGGGGCGTTCCATCCGCCAGGGGTCGAAGGACTGCTCCGGTCCGCCCGGGGAGGAGCGGCTGTCGTCCGCCAGAGGTTGGGGAGTGGCTGAGGGCCGGGCGAAAGCGTCTCTGGGTGCCGGCGAGCCAGGTTATTCCTCTCTCTCTCTCTCGCTGTCGCTCCACTTTGCCCTTTCCCTATCCTCTCCTCTTTTTATTTTTATTTTTTTTTAACATTAGACGTTAAATTTCGATTTTAAATAAAGGAACGTATTTATAGCTGCAGTTTACGCATTCATTACCTAAAAATGAAATGAAAATAAATAAATATAAAAAGTGGTTATTAAAATAATTCATACATTATTATATATTACAAATATTATTTCATGTGATGATGGTGTATTTTATGCACATTTCAAAGCAGTAGCCTATATGCACTTTTGCATGTCCATTTTACATGATAGGCACATACTGTATATATAATATGTATGTTCATATATGCTTTGCACTAATATAAAAGTCACAGTACATGCAACATATATTTCAAAATACAGAAAATGGCCGTTTTCATATATGTAACATATAATCTCCCAAATACATTGAATTTGAACTTGTACATGCTCAAATGTATAAATTACAGGCCCATAAAAAGTATGTTCATAAATGGCCATATCTGAGTTCTGTATAGGGTTTGTGTCTATAACATTTGATGAAGTGCATTAAACACAAAAGCGTATTTTGCGAGCTTATATATTGTCATTAAAAAAATAATTTAAATTTATAAAAAAGGATATTTAAAAATCAAATAAAGCTTAAACATTGTTATTAAAATAATTATTTATATAATTTATATGTAATTCGATTACAAATATTATTTCATGTGATAATGGTGTATTTTATCCATATTTCAAACATGTCCATTTTACATAATGGGCACATAATATGCGTGTTCATACATTTTTCACTGATATAAAAAGTTACATTGTACATGTATGCAAAAATTTCAAAATACCACAGAGAATGGCCGTTTTTGTACAAAATATATGAAAAATACAAAATACAAAAAATACAAAACAGTGGAATGTGTGTATTATACAAATACATGATTATCTAAATACGGTATATATGGCCATATAACCAAATCTCTGTATGGGTGACATTAACACTGAAACTTTGTCATGATAAAATGTGTATTGGTTTTCTCATTCACACTACATACTGTAAGTCACGTTTATATAAACACATTAATTTGATTAAAACAGGATCATTTATGTGTTGATTTAACACAACTTTAATTTAATCACATGATGAAGAGGAAGTGACATCATTTGAGTTTTCACGTACAAAATTTGACAAGATCCATCAAGCATAATGTACCCACTCTGTCACATAAAACAGACAGGGGGGGACAAAAAACAGTTTATTTACTGTTCTGCTAAAAGCCATAGACTCTTTAATGTTAATGATAGGAGGCCATAAACCTGATAACAGGGAGCATATGGTTTTAATAGTTCAGAAATAGTTCAGAATACCCCAACAGACAAGTATTCATATTAATTTGGCTTGAAATAGCAAGGGTATGGTGGTACTGCAATTTTTTAAATGTTTAAGATTAACAGTACTATGACTGAACAGAAAACAGAAAAAGCATGTTGAATGGCATGATCCGGCCGACAATTAGATTTTAAAATAAAGCTAGAACTTAATCTGGATGTCAGAGCTTTAGAAGGGTGTTTGGATAGGTCCTGAAACTGGTTTTGTACTTTATTACTGCCTTCTGTTCTAATAAAACCATGCCATCACCTAATGGAGAAATACTCTATCACACTTTAGCAATGGGATATAGGATTACCTGAGATGCACCTACTTACAAAACAAAGTTTTACTTTATATAACAGTGTTTCCCAAAGGTTGTCCTCAAAGAGACTGAGATTACAATGCTGTTTTAGACACACACACACACAAAAAAAACATTATAGTTATTAATAAATGGTCAAAAATATTCAATATAATATATATGTAAAATAGTGGAGTCTCAGAGAGCAAGGGTGTGGATCCAAACATTTTCTCTCAGGGGTCACCCATGAACCCCCATATAGTGTTTATTTTATCTGTCAAAAGGCCTCCTATGTCCCATACATATATATTATGAATGTAAAAATATTTCAACACAAAAACTGGACTCAGCTTCAAAAAGAACGGTTGATCGTATCTTTTAATATTCATGTTCAAGTGCCCCCGACTGATGAAATATTTGACTCTTTTGGTAGAAGATCCCTCAGACCCCATTACTTTGGCTGTCTCTAGGCCCACAATGTCCTAATCCCTGCCCAGTTTTGAAGAGACTTTATTGACTTTATTGATTTTTTTTATTTTTTTTATTTTTTTTTACAAATGCTGCCAAAATGGCAAGTTATAAAACCATCATAGCCATATGACTACTGACACCATGTAAGCTACGTATTATTATCCAGACTTTCGCTGGGTAGGAAATGTAGAGACCAGACCTCTTAGAACTTTAATTGAACACCCCTGCACTAGGGGACTCAGAGGGCTTAGAGGTCAAGGCACTAGGGGACTCAGGAGGTTCAGAGAATTCAGAGTTCAAGGCACTAGTGAGCAAAGAAGTAGGAGACTCAGGGGGCAGAGCCACTGGAGACTCAATGGTCGAGGCAGCAGGAGGCGGAGACTCAGAGGCGCGAGGCCCCTAGAGGCGGGGACCCAGGGGGCGAGATGGCCATGGATGCTGGCTCGTGGTCCGTGGCAAGCAAGGCTCAGATGAGACAAAAACTAGAACTGAAACTGACACTACAAACATCCATCAAAGGACAAGAACTGACAAAGAACACAGGGGAATACAAGGATTAAATACACAAGGAACTTATGAGAAAACAAAGAATCACCTGGAACTAATAAACATAAGAATCACAGAACAAAGACAAGGAAAAGAACTACAAAACAGAAGTGAACTATATATATATATATATATATATATATATATATATATATATATATATATATAGTCCCATGGGTTCAGATGACAAAGAAATTTAGGATACATTTTAAAAGTTGTTTACATATTTACATATTGTAAAGGGGCTTTTACACAGGACACAATTTTAAAAGCATTGTTTTGAACTTGGCACAAAAGGAGAATGTTTGAAGAATAATTATGCTGCAATTTTCCATGCAACAACAGGACAAAAATAAAAAAGGACAACAGAGGGGCCTGGGTAGCTCAGCGAATATTGATGCTGACTACCACCCCTGGAGTTGTGATTTCGAATCCAGGGCGTGCTGAGTGACTCCAGCCAGGTCTCCTAAGCAACCAAATTGGGCCTGGTTGCTAGGGAGGGTAGAGTCACATGGGGTAACCTCCTCATGGTCACTATAATGTGGTTCTCACTCTCGTGGGGAGGGTGTTGAGTTGTGCATGGATGCCGTGGAGGATAGCGTGAGTCTCCACATGCGCTATGGCTCCGCGGTAACACGCTCAACAAGCCACGTGATAAGACGTGCGGACTGACGGTCTCAGATGCGGAGGCAACTGAGATTCGTCCTCCGGCACCCAGATTGAGGCGAGTCACTACGCCACCACGAGGACTTAGAGCGCATTGGGAATTGGGCATTGGGCATTCCAAATTGGCAAGAAAAGGGGAGAGAGAAAAAAAGGACAACAGAAAAAGCACCATAAAAGTATCAAATATGTAGTCCATTTGTCTTGTGCACTATATATTTCAAGTTTTCTGAATAATATTCTATTATTCACTGAAAATTTTATCTCCTCTTTTTGGCTGTTTGGCTGAAATGATGGTGCTTCTGTTCCTCTGAAATCACCCTTTTAAGCCATTTAAGAGCAAATACATATAAATATTGAGAAATACAGTATATGGTCGAATGGCTGAAAAAAAATACTATGTAGATGTAACCGGTCCTACTCGACCTGCCCCGAGCAGGGTTCGAACTGGCAAAGGGTACAGCCCCTAGCGTCAGTTGCTAATGCGCCCTTTGGGGCCAGAGGACTGAGGGTTACACATACCGCACAGCTATCACAAACCAGCTGGCTCCCGTTACATAGATATCATTTTTTCCATTATATTGCCCAGCCCTGCCAGCATGCATAGCCACAAAAAAATAAACACATTCTAATTTGAGCAGCTGGCATCTAGAAGCCTCCTGTCCTTTAACTGATATATCTGTTCTTTCAGAATTGAGCAGAAAGAAATGTTTGGCCATTCAAACGGTTATGTCCATAATTCACTTGGAAATTTTAATCTGGCCTGGTGGAGACATGTAAACAGTGTGTCATCAGTATAAAAATGGCAGCTAATTCCAGGTTTCTTATTAATATCAGAGAACATGTAAGAGCAGTGATGAAGAACCCGCGATGACCTCAGCTCTGTGGCATCCCAAACATGTCTTGCCTTAAGTCATAGTAGCTGTTCATTTACAGATGTAAAGTCATATGAATCTGACACATAACCCCACAAATACCAATGATGTTTTTTTTTCAAAAGAATGATCTGTAGTGTTGGATGCAGCATGTAGATGTATGTGAAATGCTTCACGTTGCGATTGTTGTACTTGCTTGTTTTGATTATCTGTGGTGGGTGGAAATATTCACAGGGCAAGGAAAAATCTGGCCCTAAAGAAAAATATATTTCTTGTTGAGTCTTGCTGTATGATCAACATTGAGTCTAATCAGTCATTTTCAGTCATTTTTGTTATATATTTGAATGCTGACATCTTCAACAAGTAAGATTCAGTCTAAAGTAACTAGATCTGTCTGGCAAGCACTTCAAATTAATTTGAATTTCATCAGTAAGTAAAACTAAACATACCCCGCTAAAATACAATAACACTTCAGGTGAGAGTTATATAAAGTAATCTACTTGAAGCCAAGTTTCTGTCAAACACAGCATATAAAAACAATCAAAAACAATGGCCTCAAGGGTGTAAGCTGTTACCTCCACCGGTGATCTTTCCCAGGCGCTGCCAAAAAAAAAAAAAAGTAAAATAGCTTAAGAACTTATAACAAGCTTTTCTACACGATACCCCATGCATGCCTTGGATTTATTTCTTCATATCATTTATGTTATGACTAGTCATTCAGAGGCCCAATCTAGATCTCTTGGCTCTAATATCTGACTGGATGAGTCAAACACATCTTCAGATGTCAGTGGCATTTCAGGCATGTTAAGCAATATAAATAATGGCAAGCCATGAATTTATTTATTTATTTAATCAGGGACAATACACATTAAGAAACATAATATCAATGTAAAATGTGCCAGATTTGGCTAATTCTTTGTTTCATGATTAACCAAATGTTTTAATTTAGCCATGGAAGACCATTTTTCTTCCTAGGTTTAGTTTTAATTGTCTCATGAAGCTGTTTATAGTATTTTGAATAGTATACATAACACTGACATCCATTTCAGTACAATTATAGGAAAAATGTGCTGTTCAAATTATTGTACTCAAATTATTGACCTCACCTTTTGGTATTTTGAAATGACCAGATATTCTATTAAAAGAATGACTGCCAAAACGTTTTCTTTGTCATTTTACTTGCCATAAGTGTTCAATTATGATCGGACAACCCTGTAATCATATTAAAACACTTTACTACATGATCAGCTTTATTACTAAATATCAAACTGATTTGTGTTTCAGAAGATCTGGTTATCCGCGTGGGCCCTTTTGCAAGTTGCGTCAAATCAAAACGGCTAGTAATATTTTTTACGTTTTTCCTATAAATGTCAGACCAGTTCATGTTTAGATCACTTCTTTAGTAAAATCACAAGCCTTAAGATGTTTATATAATTTATCATAAAAATCGTTGATGAAGATGGTCGATAAATACCAATAATTATAAAAGACATTTGTGGTGAGAGGGAAACATCTAGACCTATACATTCAAGATCAAATTCCCTGAATGTGCCCTCAAGTTAAAGTGACTGCAGCTGCATGTGCTTTATAGCTTGCCTAAATAAATTTCGTTGACAGGTTTCTGTATATAAATTACATTTACTCTGCCAGTCAAAAGCCTGGACACATTTGACTGAATTTGTTTCTAATGAAACCCTTTCACCTGTAAGCTTATGCGAAAATACTTGAAATAAGTTTAGGAGAGAAATATATATGGTGTACTTATGTATGAATTATACATTTTGATGCCTTAAATTTAGGGGTTTTCAACCTGCAGGTGCAAGAGCATCTGAGAGATTATGGAATTTTATAGTGTTTTTCTTATTCGTTCCATGAGTCAAGACTTCTGAAGTCGTTCAGCAAAAAAGATTAGTTCAGTCACCATTTCTGCAGATTACACACGCCTGTAGGTGGTGACAAATGAGCATCTTTTATGTGTTATGAGTGAGTCACTGAATCATATTAGCTGTGTTTCCACTGTCGGGCCAAATTAGGGCATGCTAATGCATGCCAAGGCCAGTTACGTTCCCACTGCCACTTCCGGGACTTCATCATGCCTCCTCGGGACTTCCTCGGGGCCAACGGCCAAGCGCCTTTGGTTCGCCGATTACCCTTGGGCCAAAGAAGGCCAACTGGGGATTGTTCCATTCAAGTCAGATGTAAGATACTCCTACTTGATATCTCTGATCTCCGAGAATAAAGGCATTCCATTGCCAGATGCTCTGAAGAAGACATATAAACAAACAAAACTGCCAAAGATGTCACCTAGCAGCCCAATTGATAAACAATGCTGCAATGCTAGCATTTGTGCTACAGGTGGGAGATCATCAAAAGAGAGTTTAATTTACTGTGTTTTTTACATCTGTGTCTGCAAACATTTGTTAAACAAGCCTTTATATCTTGTAATGTAGGAACTTTGACTTATTGATCGATATCATTTAATGAAAGTGAATGTTTATCATTAACTTGGTACAGCTCTCTGGGTGCCGACATGTTTGTGTGACGTCACACACCTGCATTTCGGTGCAAAAAATTGCGGAAACATTACTAATCCGTTTAGACACACAATGGACAAAGCGGTGCCCAATGGAAGAAATTTCCATGGTTCGAGATCATGGACGGTGTGCTGGGACAGTGTCCCGCTGTAAGTGGAGAGACCACTTGGGACACCATGGCAGTTAAAGACGGTGAGTTGTTAACAGTAACTTTTCTTGCTAGCTAGCTAACGTTTAAATACAATTAATAATTGATATCTAGATAAATAAATAGATAATGTGTATTTAGTTTGGCTTGGGCAATGGGTGGGATGTGTGACATTTGCACCTGGGCAGCATATTAAGGGCAGCTTTTTGGGCAACGCTGCAGGGCTTTTGGCCTGATGGTGGGAATGCAGAGCGTTTTCGGTCTTGCGGCTCGAGATCTGAGGCTATTGGCTCTGGCTGACCAGTTGATAGCACTGGCTTGCACTGGCCGATAGTGGAAAAGCGGCTATTGATTAAACTGAATCATTAAAAAACACTGAAAACCATTGTCAGTGACTGGCCAGCATTATCACAGGAAGTCAGCATGTTGCTTCTGGAGTTCCAGTACTCAAGGATCGCCATATTATGCAGACTCACCAACAAGCTCCATCTCCAATCAGACATTTTTGCATCGGCTCCACTGTGTTTACCTTCCCCTGTGGCTTGACCGGAAGCACGTTACGTCTGCAGCATCACTGTAAGTCTGCAGCGTCGCAGACATGGGTTCGTATCCAGGAAGTACTCTTGTTCACATAATCAGTAACGAGCGTGATTCGAAGGTAGCATTTTCCCCTCTAACATTACATTTTTACTCGTGGTTAGGTTTAGGTTTGGGGTTTGGGTTGCAGGGTTCATTTGATAAAACATGCATTCCTCTTTGCTTTCTTACAGCCTGTACAGCTTAAAACAACTTGCTTTTGGCACCCCTCCATGGACATTTTACACAGAAAACGGAGCTCACACATGCCCATACGCCCAATAACACTATCCTCTTTGGCCACTGGAGGCGGTGTTTCAGATTTCAGTAAGCACTGACCGATTTTATCTAAAGAAAATTCAATTTACTGTTTCTGATTTCATTGTGAGATCAGTCTGGTTTGGTAGATGTGGGCTACATACAATGTGCAAAGGAAGCTAGTCACCTGATTTGACAAATCCACTGAAAACTTCTCAGTGTACCATCTGTGGAATTTTTAGAATAGGCCTATTGGTTACATAACTGAGACAAGATATTCTGGACAAAACATAAACATCTAATTCAGAAATACTGCATGTCAGTGACACTCAGTGTCTGGGCTGCGATCCAAATCCAGCCCCCTACAAGGTTATAAGTGTCCCGCCCACCACAATCTGGTTTTGGTATGTGAATTCAGTTGCCTCCATTAAGATGTCCAGACTCAATAAAATGTATATATTTTATTTTTAATTCATATTTGACTTTTATTAATTGCATCATCAGAATATGCAAATAGGCTACAGTAATCACTGATTGGTGATGGTTCGTTTGTGGCTAAGGCATAGCTGTAATTCTCAGTGACTGTACTGTACATTTTAAAGACAAATTAAAATGAAATATCATTACTCAGTTTTATTTGTATCCCTGGTCAACAAGCATTGTCTAAAAGTGACCATCTTTAAGGGTATGTGCTCGGACAAGATTCATTATACAAGGACCTCCCCTGATAAATAAGACTCTGTGACATTCTTTACACATTTTTCAAAATATCTATTCAAAATATTTTCTCATAGTTTTCAAAATTGTCTCATCATCCAACAATGAGAAATGCCATGTCTTGATGTGTAAGCTCATACTGACTGCAGATTCTTTTTTCTTTGCAAATTTGAATCCTTGTATCTGTGATGTTTCTCCTGGTAGTCATCTCCTCTTGGAAGTTGAAACGGGCCGTGATGTCTTTCTGGATCTTACTGTCGATTGAGCTTTTCTCTTTTTTTTCTTTCTTCGAAAGGTCTTTGCTCTTGATTTAGCTGACATTTGTTTTGCCTGAGTGTTCACTGTCTTTTGAACCAAGAGGAATTTAGTTTCACATGTGGTTGAAGGTGAACCAGTTACACTTGCTTTGAGTTTCCTTGGGGTGCTTTGAAGAACAGTTTCCATGTTGTACTTTTGAAATGTTCTTTGCTTCACTCTGACCCTTTGGGGAGAAGGGGTTAAGGTCATGAACGAGCTTGTCGGTGAATTTTTTCGTCCTTTTCGAGGTCCCGATGTTTTAAGTTTCTTCCGACTGTCATATTGGTTCACCAAATTTTGACTTAGCTGAAAAGTGTCTACTCTCAGATGGTCTACTGGAGCACAAACTTTCTTGTCCTTAGGCATCCTGATCTGTTTAGATTTAGACATTGTTTGTTTGCCATTAGGTGACGATTTGATTGGCACTTCATTGCATGACAGGTCAGTGGGGTCATTGTTCTCATAAGTTAGATTGGTAGAATTGTACGGTGTGGAATCTTTCAGCACTGCCACAGGTGCTAACTGAAATGTTGTGCACCTGCAGGTAAAGAGCTCAGTTACACCAGCACCAGCATCTCTGAAAGATGCCAGTATTGCAAGAATGTAAAAGTTGCAAATTGGGAGTTTCAACAACATTGCAATGAACAGGTTACTGAAGGAATGTAAAATGGGTGCGGTACCAACACAGATCTAAGGCCAGAATTTTCAACACAAGGGTCTGTACTGCAAAGGCGTCCATGTACAGAGACTGAACTTTCTTAATAAATTGTTTGACATATTCTGTATATTTCAAAATTCTTGTTATTCTGTGCCATAGGTCTATTATTATGGTAATATTTATAATAGTTTAGTTTAGAACAAGTTAAGCTCAATAGACAGCATTTGTGGCATAATGTTGATCACCACAAAAATGTATTTAGACTCGTCGTTCGTTTCCTTTTTTTTTCTTTTTTTTATTCCCCTTTTCTCCCCAATTTGGCATGCCCAATTCCCACTGCTTACTAGGTCCTCGTGGTGGCACGGTTACTCACCTCAATCTGGGTGGCGGAGGACAAGTCTCAGTTGCCTCCACTTTTGGAATAGTCAATCCGTGCATCTTATCACGTGGCTTGCTGTGCATGACACCGCGAAGACTCACAGCATGTGGAGACTCATGCTATTCTCCGCGATCCACGCACAACTTACCACGTGCCCCACTGAGAGCGAGAACCACTAATCGCGACCACGAGGAGGTTACCCCATGTGACTCTACCCTCCCTAGCAACCGAACCAATTTTGTTGCTTAGGAGACCTGGCTGGAGTCACTCAGCACACCCTGGATTCGATTTTTGGATGTTTTAAAGGCAGAAATGTGAAGCATATAATTTTATAAAAGCCTTTTTATAAAAAAAACGGAGGGGCATTTTTCAACCGCTTAACACGATTTTCCTACTACATTGAGATTCCCTTCTTTCACTGGATAGTTGAATAATGTCCATCGTAGTTTGAAAATGCCCACAGACTGGGAAATGCCCATTATTGTTCTGCAGAGACCTATACGTCAATTTTATCACACTAAACTCATGTTAACATGCATATCGTTTATGTCTTGTGGCTATACTTTTGAAACAGTGAGTATTTTAACATTTATGGATTAGCACCATTCACTGCCATTGTAAGTGCTTCACTGGAGCGGAGAGTCAAAAGGATAATTCTTTTTTTTTTTTTTGTGGTTATCAACATTATGCCAGAAATGCTTTCAATTGAGCTTAACTTAAAATCTAGGGGTAGGTATAGCTGCAGGCCGGAGACCTCCAAATTGGGGCAGAAATCCCAAAAGAGTGCAGGGTTACTCCATAAGGGGACGGGTTTACCCCAAAAGGGGGTTGTGCCAACTCCAAAAGGGGGCGTCATTTGCACTCACGGTTAGGGTTAGGGAAAGGGTTAGGTTAGGGGCTCTCTGTATCATTTCTGGCTGTTTGGAGCTCCCTCCCCTTTTTAGAGCAATGCCTGCAGCTATATCCTTCTTCCCCCAACCCCCCTTACACTGTCTACACGGGGTGCGTACGTTGATGCAACGTGCTGCAACGGCTTGAGGCTGTCTACACTGGACGCATTGAAGAGAACGTTCTAGACCATTTAATTGTCTTGTTGGTAGAAGTAGTGCCAGTGTGTGCAGCAAAAAATGTAATGGGACATCCATTTACTGTCGCCGCAATATGACGCTTCCAGTGTAGACAGCTTCATTGATTATAATGGGATCTGTTTGCTTTTGATGTGAAGCACCTCTCGTGTCTTTTGTAGACAGGGTTGTTAAGACCCGGCCATGATTGAACCCAGAATGTTCTTTAATTAAGTAGATGAAGCAACAGTAAATTTCTTCTCAGATATGTATTATTATTCAAAAAGTTAAAAACATAATTCCTATTGGGGGATATAGTGAATAATATAACCACTCCTTGCTACTGTGACTTTCTTAGCAGGACTTGACTTGACTTGCTTGAGGTGAGCCACAGACTTGACTTGTCTTGCTTAATTTGGTGCACTGCAACATAAAACTTGTCTCAAGACTTGAAGGTGAGGACTTTAGACACACTTCCACCTCTGGCACAACATGATAACAGAGAAGTCAAAGTTCCTTCAAGGAAAGTCAGTTCACTCAGCGGCCATCACCAGACAGCTATTATCTATGTAGGTTATAATCGTCATACAAGTACAGCTTCTGTCTGTCAAGATGAAAATGCATTTAAAGCATAAATAATTCTCAAATTCATCTTTTCATTTTTGCACTCACATTCCAAACCAATTAAACTGGATGCATCGTTTTCGTTGGACCAACTCAAAGCAGCGGAGTTTAAGAACGTTGAAGAAACTGTAGCCGACCATGTTGGAGATGGTGTCATTACCACTGAGAAGACACTGTTTAAATCTAATAGAGAAAAGTAAATACAACAATTATTTGCATTATAGTTGCAAACACATATCAGAAGAAAAATAGGTGGACTAAGTCCAAATCAAAAAGCACTATACATAAATTCTGTGCACTGTCACCCCATTGAAACTTAGACACAAATGCATTTTTTATTTCTTGAAATATGCAATGTCTTATGCCATGCCCACAAAAGTCATATATCGGTGAAAGACTTAAGGAAAGGATGAGTTATGATTCTTAAGAGTCTCCCCCGAGGTCCTAAAAAAATAACTCCCCTCTCTGGAATGTGAAAGACCCCACAAGCGCTCTGTGCTCACCTGTGGTCGCAATCACAACGGGAGATGGTGAAGAAGGTGGGGTTGAAGACACCGAAGTTGACAGAGAAGGCGCGTATGATGTGCTCACAATGATCATGCTCTCGACAGCATCTATCTGCATGTTCAAACATACCTACATAATAAAAAGTGTTGTAATAAGTAATCACAGCATTCAGCCAGAGCTCTACTTTCTGTATTTTTTCTGCAATGATGAATGAGATGATAACGCTTGTCTGATGGTTGTCATTTCTTTCACGTTGTTCTATATAAACTTAACACATAGGCCTACTTATTCTCTGCACAAGCTTGCAAATAATTTAATAATTTAATTATTTAATTAATTAGGTAAAACGAGTACTATAAGTGGCACTATAAGGTGTTCCCCAATATTTGATATAACTTCAGTATTATTGGAGCTACTACTTGCACTAATGCTTGAATTCATCTATTTTAAGTTTGATCAACAAACTATGTGCATGAATTCACAATAATTGAATATGTATGTGGGGATGCAGATTGTATTGTATCATGCTGTTGTGACTGATGTAAATCCATGCTGACTTTGTCAAATCAAATCATTTTATTGTCACGACAACACCATATAAACAAGTGTAACTGAGTGAAAGTCTGGAGTGCAGTTACATCCAACATTATGGATAAAAACAAAATTCTATTCTATTCTATGGGAATTCTAATGGAATATTCCGGGTTCAATATAAATTAATCTTAATCGACAGCATTTGTGGCATAAATTTGATTATGACGAAAATGTATTCCAACTCATCACTCCTTTTCTTTAAAATAAAAAAAAGCAAGGGGCCCGGGTAGCTCGGTGAGTATTGACGCTGACAACCACCCCTGGAGTCACGGGTTCAGATCCAGGGTGTGCTGAGTGACTCCAGCCAGGTCTCCAAAGCAGCCAAATTGGCCCGGTTGCTAAGGAGGGTAGAATCACATGGGGTAACCTCCTCGTGGTTCTCGTTCTCAGTGGGGTGCATGATAATTTGTGCGTGGATCAAAGAGAGTAGCATGAGTCTCCATGGTGTCATGCACAGCAAGCCACGTGATAAGATGCGCAGATTGATGGTCTCAGAAGCGGAGGTAACTGAGACTTGTCCTCCACCACCCGGATTCAGGTGAGTATTCAGGTGAGTAACTGCACCACAACGACGACCTACTAAGTAGTGGGAATTGGGCATTCCAAAATTGTAAGTAAAGGGTAATAAATAAATAAATAAAAAAGCAAAACAATCCGGGTTACACTGAGGCATTTACAATGGAAGTGAATGGGGCCAATCTGTAAATGTTAAAATACTCATTGTTTCAAATGTATAGACACAAGACATAAACAATATGCTAGCATCATTTTACTGTGATAAAATCTCTTACTAACCTTTTCTGTGTAAAGTGAAATCCAATTTTACAACTTTGTTGCCATGACGACATAATGCCGTAAAACCTGTAATCTCGGTAAATGAAGATTTTGACATCTTTTTTTTAACACAAATAATACAAGTTTTAACAGAAGAACTAATTGTTTTTATAAAATTATAAGCTTCACATTTCTGCCTTTAAACCCTCCAAAAATTGGTCCCATTGACTTCCACTGTATGTGCCGTATTATTGTACCCTCCATTTATTTATTTATGCTTTTTTGTTGTTGTTGTTGTTGTTGTTTTAAAGAAAATAATTTTTCTGTTGTAATCACCCTGTTGGTTAAACTTAACTTGAAATATTGAAATATTGATATAACTGTAGCCATGCAATTGATTTACTCTATCTGTATTTCCCCAGTTTTCTGTAGCCTATAGATATTAAAACAATTGGAATATTTAGCCTATCATGTGAGGTAACCCAAATTAAACTGTAGTTAATTGAATACCATCATCTTGGGAAAATATGCACAATCTTCAAGTTAGAATGCAGCAATATTTGAGTAAACTGACTAATATGATGGCATCTTGCATCCCTCTTGTGAAGGTAAAGTTAAACCTACCCAGCTGTTCGTAGTTGTTGGCGCTGGTGCCTCTGCCACACCAAAGCGTTCCCGGTAAAACCCACGCGCGTTTCTGGCGATTTTTAGCGCTTGAATCCAGCTGCTTAAATTGCTTCACGTCTTTCTGCAAAGTGAAACCGTCAAGGGGACTCCTTTTAAATTCACAAAGGCTTTCATCCTCCAATAGCACGCTTAAGTTGAAGTGAAGTAACTTTTCTGCGTTGTCCAAACGATCGCAGAGTGACAAATACCGTTCAATCAAAGTCCCGTCATTGATCGTGAAACAGTCTTCAACGCGTCGCTCCGACGTCCATTTACTCCAGTAATAGAGAAGTGATGCTGAAGCGTCCCGTGAGTTGATCAGGAAACTCACCTGAAAGCTCCCGTGTTCTGGTTTTATGACGAGGCAAAATGGTATTTTATCGCCACCGTTTTGAACCGTTAACGCATTGCAAAAGAATACCACGAGGAAAAACGGAATCGCGTGAAACAGACTCCCGATTCCCGAATATTGAAAATACAGCGACATCGTTGCAACGCTAATATGAGACGCTTCGAAGACGCTCTGTTTTAAAAACGCTCATGACGGTAATTTGTCCACCTATAATTGATGCTGATATTCAGGGGGGGAAACACGTAAAATATTAATTTGCAAAACGTTAAGATGCCAATCAGACTCTTTCAGTGTTAAAACAAGAGAGAGAGAGAGAGAGAGAGAGAGAGAGAGAGAGAGAGAGAGAGAGAGAGAGAATTCCCAACCGGTTCCTTTTTCAAATATTGTCATGTGAAATCAAGTGTCCTGTACAAAAGAAGAACCTCCCAATGAATTCAGTCTTTTGAACCATTTCTGTATCTGTCTGTTCAAAAGAAGAACTGAAATTTGAGTTACATGTTAAAACTTGTAACCTACTGAGATGAAATGACAAGTGGCATGACTCCAAATAATCTGAAAACCCTTAAATGTGCAGGCCCAAGCATTACACAAAGAGTTTGCATGAAAATAGTCTAATCATAGAAACCAACAGCAACCAGTGATGACAAATCAAATGAAAGTAAAGCTAAATCCGTACGTTTCACGAGACATGCATTGTCCAAACCCTGATTGCACACATAGCTTGTCTGTTTTTAGATATTGCCATCTGGAAAGCATCGCAAACAGATTTGCAAACATTTTCAATCATAAATGTCTCAAAGACATCTGCTGAATGTCTTCTTGACATCCAAGAGGAAATGTCTTACGAACGCGTTACAAATGAGCAAACAACCTAAAAATAATACGTCTTCCACACATCAAATACACGTTTGGGTGATGTACGTGCTTCTAAATGTCTGAATGTTGTTGCATTAGACAGCAAAATGCCAGACAATTGTTATTTATTTTCAAGTCATTTAATTTCAAGCAAAATATTTCTCAAAAAGAAGATAGTTAGGTTTAAAATGATAATAAATAGCTATTACTGTACAAAATGAGGACAAACAGTACTTTTTGGTTGTCAGACGTTGATGAATCTAGTTCCAAAAGCATCCAGAATATATTTATCTATACGGCACATCATATATTTGCTATTCATTTAAGTTGAATGAAGCAGCATCCTTCACATAGCTTAGTCATTTCTATCCATTTACGTGCTGCCAAAACAGCACCAACCCGCATCTCAGGATAGCATTCAGAGATGATATTCTTCTCACCACAATTGTACAGAGTGGTTATCTGAGTTACAGTAATGGCCAGACTGGTTCGAACCAGTCTGGCCATTCTCTGTTGACCTCTCTCATCAACAAGGCGTTTCCATCCGCAGAACTGCCGCTCACTGGATGTTTTTTTGTTTTTGGCACCATTCTGAGTGAATTCTAGAGACTGTTGTGTGTGAAAATCCCAGGAGATCAGCAGTTACAGAAATACTCAAATCAGCCCATCTGGCACCAACAATCATTCATGTGATTATCTAATCAGCCAATCGTGTGGCAGCAGTGCAGTGCATCATGCATATACAGGTCAGGAGCTGCAGTTAATGTTCACATCAACCATCAGAATGGGGAAAAAATGTGATCTCAGTGATTTGGACTGTGGAATGATTGTTGGTGCCAGATGGGCTGGTTTGAGTATTGAGTATCACACACAACAGTCTCTAGAATTTTCTCCGAATGGTGCCAAAAACAAAAAACATCCAGTTAGCGGCAGTTCTGTGGACGGAAACGCCTTGTTGATGAGAGAGGTCAACAGAGAATGGCCAGACTGGTTTGAACTGGCAAAGTCTACGGCAAGGGTGTAGATTTGGCTTGAACATTGGGGGGTTGCAGCATGAAGCATTTACTTTTTTCATTAATCATAGTATAAATATTGTACGTGTGTGTGTGTGTGTGTGTTGGGGATCTTACTTACTACTTATTATTGGAGGGGTTACCTCCCCTCCCCATCCCCCCTGGAATCTACGCTCCTGGTCTACTGTAACTCAGATAACCACTCTGTACTATTGTGGTGAGAAGAATATCATATCAGAATGCTATTCTGAGATGCGGGTTGGCGCTGTTTTGGCGGCACGAGGGGGACCTACACAATATTAGACTGGTGGTTTTAATGTTGTGGCTGATTGGTGTATTATATTATAACCATACAATTGGCTTGTATAAATGAGCTAGTATTAAACAGAGAGGTTAAATAATTACAGTGTAGCATACATAATTACATTTGGTTAGCCAGTCATCTCAGAGATGTCTGTTTTAGACCTTTTCATCGGGAAAGCATCAGATTGTAATTACCATCTGCTAAACATCTTAAAAAGATCAGATTTACAAACATTCTAAATTATAAATGTCTCAGACACATCTGCTGAATATATTATCTGAGATTTAAACATCTAATAGACGTATTGCAGATGAGCAAACAACATAAAAAAAAATGTCTTCCAGATGTAAATACAAACATCAAAAAGATGTCTGGGTGATGTACCTGTGCTATCAGGGATTTTATTTTTTATTTTATTTTTTGCAATTTCCAAATAAAGTTTTCTAACAAATGAATATGTTGTGAAAAACATATAAACGATTAGCACCCTGGTAGTCAGTTTATTATATAATGAACTATTCCCACTCATAAGCAGTTTATTCAGCATCCTGAAGGATCTTCTCCATTGACTTACATTCAAAGAGGTCTCCTTGTTGACCGTTCGGTGGTGTGGGTGATGTATCCGACCCAGCCGAATGAGATATCTACATATGGATATCTATGGCAGTCACATGGTATTTATGACTCAGGTGACTGGCTCAAAAGAAACTCACAGGAAATAAGTGCTCATGAGCAAAGCTGGCAGCACCTTTGAGATTAATTGAAATACTAACAGATAGCTTTCTCCGCGCATTTCAGACCTCCCTGGATTACATGGGCACACTGAACAACACTGTCATGTGCTCCACCAACAGTACATGCACACACTACCAACAACACAGAGCATTACATTTGCACGGCAGTAAAATGAAGAGAACTGATGAACAATTGAAGTTAATTTGCAATGCAAGTCAGCTAACAGCACGCTGGTGCTTCAGGAGTGTGTTTAAAGAAGCAAAAGTATGGTCTCTCCACGGACTCCCTTCACTGATATGTTTTTAATGTCTCAACTTTTAGCTCATAACCCAAAACTCACAAATTGTGTCACTAATTGCTTATTTTAAAATTCAAGCTCAGTTACCAATAGAATTGCACAAAGACCCTAAATAGTGTCTGAACTACACACACACACACACACACACACACACACACACATGTTGGTGCAGTTATCATTATAAGGACTCTCCATAGACATAATGATTTTTATACTGTACGAACTATAGATTCTGTCCCCTAACCCTAACCCTACCCCTAAACCTAACCCTCACAAAAAACTTTCTGCATTTTTATATTTTCAATAAAACATCATTTAGTATGTTTTTTAAGCGATTTGAATTATGGAGACACTAGAAATGTCTTCATAAACCACATTTATAGCATAATACCCTTGTAATTACAAGTTTGTAACCTAAAAAAAAGTCCCCATAAACCACCTAAACCTGCCCATATATATACACACACACACACACACACACACACACACACACACACACACACACACACACACACTACACACACACACACACACACACACACACACACACATACACACACACACACATCTAAATATTATATGTGTTTTCCATGCATTTTGTATGAGGTTTGGATTTGGGACATGTCTAAATAGAGTTTAAAATCCTGATTTAGCCTAAATTAAGCTGTCATTCAGTGCTGGCTTGCTTATTTGGGACTAAATGTTAGTTTAGTTAGCTGTTAACAGGGTTCAGTGTGTTAAAAAATATCTGTCTACATCTTGCAATACTCCAAGACACGTCCACTACAAGTTACAGAAACCTTACACCTACACCTAAACCTAACCCTAGCCCTATACCTCACCCAGAAGTCTATTTGATGTGTGTGTTTACATCTGGAAGACATATCTTTTAGGTTGTTTGCTCATCTGCAATATGTCTATAAGACGTTTCTTCTTGGATGTCAATAAGATATTCAGCAGATGTCTCTGAGATGTTTATGATTTATAATGTTTGTAAATCCGATATTTTTAAGATGTTAAGCAGACGTCAATTAGAATGTGATGCTTTCCAGATTAAAAGATCTAAAACAGATATCTCAGAGATGTACGTGTGCTTTCTGGGAACCCTAACCACAATTTTCTTTACATAGAAAATAGCTGCCCAGGAGCATTCTGAAGATGGCTGCAGAGTTAACTGACTTGCTTTTGTAGCTCCAAAAACCACATAAAGGAAACATAGAAGTAATCCATAAGACTCCCGTGGTTAAATCCATGTCTTCAGAAGCGATGTAATAGGTGTGGGTGAAAATCAGATCAAAATTTAAGTCCTTTTTTTTTTTTTTTTTTTTTTTACTCTAAATCTCCACTTTCACTTTTTACTTTTTTTTGTAGCTACACATGTCTGATCACTATTCAGTTGCTTTGTATGGACCTACAGAGCTGAGACATTTTTCTAAAAAATCTTCTTTTGTGTTCTGCAGAAGAATGAAAGTCGTACACATCTGGGATGGCATGAGGATGAGTAAATGATGAGAGAATTTTCATTTTTGGGTGGACTAGCACTTTAAAATTGGAACTTAGCTACACAAAACTCAATTTTTTTTATTATTTTTTTTTTTTACAATAAATTGACAATAAATTAAAGTATTAAAGTGTTAATCAAAGTAGGTAGTTGTTATTACAAGGTACACCACAGCACAACAGGTACTATCCCAACTTCAACAGAGGCAACCTATTCCAATATGATGTAACCATAAACAGGGGTGTAGATTCCAGGGGGGATGGTGGGGAGCAAATATGTAAATGCTTCACACTGCAACCCCCCCAGTGTTCAAGCCTAATCTACACCCTTGACCATAAAGCTGTGTATGCCGGACTGGTTTGTGAGTGCTTTACGGACCGCAAACCCTTTCAAAAGGAGAGCAGCTTCTTTCACATGAGGCAGTCAGGTGCCTCTAACTGTGTTTTAGTTTGCTCATTCGAGTGAAGAGGCCAGTTTTCTGTTTCTAAGGCCACAATGCACACAAGCAACAACACAGGCCTCCATCAGGGTGTGTGTTTGAGAGTGTGTGTGAGTGTGTGTGTATGTGAGTGTGTGAGTGTGAGTGTGTTTGTGTGTGTGTGTGTGTATGTGTGTGTGTGAGTGTGTGTGTGTGTGTGTGTGTGTGTGTATGTGTGTGAGTGTGAGTGTGTGTGTGTGTGTGTGTATGTGTGTGTGTGTGTGTGAGTGTTTGTGTGTGTGTGTATGTGTGTGTGTGTGTATGTGTGAGTATGTGTCAGTGTGTGTGAGTGTGTGAGTGTTTGTGTGTGTGAATGTGTGTGTGTGTGTGTGAGAGTGTGTGTGTGTGTGTGAGTGTGTGTGTGTGTGTGTGTGTGTGTGTGTGTGTGAGTGTGTGTGTGTGTTTGTATGTGTATGTGTGAGAGTGTGTGTGTGTGTCCACATTTTAATAAGTTTACATTTATATGTCCATTCATACTTAAAGCTGTGTAAAAGTGTTGCCTTATATTATTTCATATTCACTAGTTAAGATAAACACAATATTAGGCAGGTGGTTTTAATGTTATGGCTGATCGGTGTATGTATATATAAGTTTAAGTTTATATTCTAAAACACAGTTTGCATTTATTGTGAATATCTAAAATCTAAAGTGCATATTTTATACTGTGGTTTGGTTTAAGTGTGTACACTGAATATTATATTGCTTTATTATTTCATATCTTCCCTAATAACTTCATTCTAAATAAATCCATTAGAATATTGTTTGTTAAAGCTGTCTCTTATTATATTTTCTTAAGTAAATATTTCAGTAGTGGTATCAGAGAAGGGTAATAATATTTTTAGTAAGGAGACACATTACCTGAACCAGGTGATCCACCCTAATAGAACTCGGGTAAGGTAAAGCCTAAAAGGGTAGGGGGCGCTATACAGGTAAATAGATATTAAATAGCAGGTGTCTCTCTGTGTTTCTTCAGCATGTGAATCGTTGGAGAATCTCTGTTCTCTGTGACTCCATAAACTTTACAGCTTAATTAATAACAATTTAAACACGGTAGTAATTACAAGTAATTAACCCCATTGCTCACAGTGGCATTAAAATACCATACAGTACCAATACTATATACAATACTGTACAGTAATTTAAACATTACTTGATTAAATTAAAGGTGCTGTAAGCAAAAAATGTACCTACCCCCTTAAAGATATTAATGAAATAAATGTCCTTAGATTTCTCACTGGTCTCTGTGACAGCTGTAGACTTTGTAAACAACAAACAAAAATGTGTCCGCGGACATTGACGCTTTTCACCTGTCATTCATTTTGCTCGTTCTCTCGTTCTCGTATTTGAAGCAGATCATTGAGGCTATGATTCATAATGTTTGTTAGTTGAAGGCACTATTGTACCATTGTTGAATTTGACAGCCACAGGAACAAACAGTGCTGCTCTTTTGCTCGGTTTTGTTCTCAAAGTTATCATTGGAGGGTGGGTTTTGGAATGAGGGGGGCATGGTTAATTCAACGCTCACTCACGTGAAAGCTTCAGAACGCTAAAATCACTAACTAACTACAGTGACCAGTGAGAAAACTCTAGTTATGTGCAGGCTCTTGCATTAGCCATGCAGTATATAATGATTACATACAAAATGGCTATTTACAAGGTATTTGTGTACCTGAATCCCCAGCTGTCTTTGATGCCCCTAAAAATGTCAATATGGCACCAGAAAATCGTACAGACAAGACAACTTTGGTTTATTAAATCATCTCCAGTGCTGCAACTACCATCTGCTAGCTAGCTAACTAAATTAAATGAAGATAACATCGAGTCTGTGAGCTAATCTTGACTAGCTACAAAATGTCTATTGTGACAATAGTTTTGTCTACACCTTTAGTTATATAGCTAGCAGAAATGTCTGAAAACATATACCTTTCAAAAACAGGACACAACTGCAAAACGTTAGCTACTGTATCTAATTGTTGCAATGTAATGCATGGCAATGAACAAACCCCATCTAGCCAGGTAGCTGGCTTACAATCATTTATTACCAGCGGTCTGGCTACGTTTCTCCTCCTCTTACTTTTTCTTTTTTTCACTCCCAACTTGTAGGTGCACTCCATGATGACAAAAAACCCTCTGAACGTGTGGGTGCCTGTCACATCTAGCTCCCAATCTCTCCTCGCAGTTACATTCTCTATTCCCTCTCAGGCCACATGGGGGCCCCCTATAACTGTCTAATTGAGCCATAACAGCTACATGAGTCTTAATATTATTATTATTAATAATAATGGCAGCTTTTAGTATATTTAAAAAAAAAAAAAAAAAAATACCTTACTTTGTGAGGCCCCCTGGTGGCTAGGGGGCCCTAAGCGGCTACTTATACCACTTATATATAGCTAGAAACTGCCCTGGCGATAGTAAAGTGTCCAATGAATCTTGCCGGGAATAGTAGGACATCCGGGTATTTCTTGCCTACTATTTTATGAATACTGAGGACTTGGACACCCTTCTCTATTGGCATACTCTTTTTGGCATTCTAGATTGTAGGGAAGAGTGCATTTTCGGACGCAGCTTTTATTTCGCTACTGTTACGAATGGTCTCGCACACGGTCTTGTGCATGGACCGGGTTCAGTCTTCAACTTAATGCCCGTGCAGACCTCTACTTCCTGGGTCACAATTTTAGGAAATGTTTTATTTTTTAGTAACGAGGCAAAAATCACACAGCTAAACGTTACATTTTTGGTACTTAAAATGTGGTGATAGTTATTTATTTTAAATGTTTAAACGTATATATTTATTACAATGAATTGGAAATCAATTCAACAGATCATTTAAAAATTACCCAGATAACAGATGTACAACAGAGATGTCTGTTTTAGATATTTTCATCTGGAAAGCATCACAATTCAGAGCAATTTCTGAGCATATGGGGGCCCTAAGCAAAATCCTACTTTGAGGCCCCCCAGCGTCCCCAAAATAAAAACAAATCGACCTTGCTTTGTGCTGCCCCCTGGTGGCTCAGGGGCCCTAAGCGGCCACCTATAACGCTAATAGCTAGAAACGGCCCTGTCACAATCTATTTAACATCTGATAAACATCTTAAAAGGATCATATTTACAAACATTTTAACTCATAAACGTCTCAAAGACATCAGCTGAATGTTTTATTGACATCCGAGAGGAAACGTCTTACAGACGAATTGCAGATGTAAATACACACATCAAATAGACATCTGGGTGATATATGTGTGCTATCAAGGTGGCCTCCCTCAATCCTGAATATGTTGATAGCACACGTACATCACCCGGATGTCTGTTTGATGTGTTTGCTCATCTGCAATACGCCTGTAAGACACTTATTCCTCTCGGATGTCAATAAGACATTCAGCAGATGTCTCTGAGATGTTTGTGATTGAGTATGTTTGCAAATCTGATCTTTTGAAGATGCTTAGCAGATGCTATTTAGAGAGCGATGCTTTTCAGATGAAACACTCTTAAACAGACTTTTCGGAGATGCATGCATGCTATCTGGGTCCTCAAGTAAATAGTATGGGCAGTCATAAAAGTGTGATGTTTGCAATTTAAAACAATATTCATCTGTGCATCCTATGGTGCAAACACTGTCCTTTACATCACAGGGTCACAATACAAGTGCTAAACTTTTAATAGAGGGTTTATGAGCACCAGAAAAGTCAAGCACTCCACTTTTTTTTTTCTTCACCACCATCATTCCTTGGAGAATTGGAGACAGTTCCTCTTATAAAAAGAAAAATGAAGGCATCCCAATATAGACCAGGACTTGTATGGCAGCATCCCAGGAAGGCTACACTGACTAACCCTGCTCTGAATACGAACGGTAGCCTGACTGAAATATTTAGGTGTTTTCCAGAATTTTAATGTGCAAAAGCATAATTAACCCGCCAGCGTGCCAATTCGCTCTCTTCTGCATGCGCATTCACTGGCTCTCCGCTCACTACACGGACCTCACTGAGTAGTCCGCATCGTTTGCAGTCGCCTTCCCTCAAGAGTGGGCTGTGTGCATCAGGTAAGCGTATCAAGACATCTTCGAGACACTATTTTGCACCCTCATTTTATTAATGCACATTCCAAACGCGTTTATTAATACAAGGCGTGAAACGATGACAATCCTTAATTCATTCTCTGAATTGCGCGCACATTTGCGTCTCGTACAGATCATGAAACGATTCAGCGCGTGTATGAAAAGGGATTTGTGACTTAACGTCATATAATCAGACGGTAGGCTTAGTGATTTATATTATAGTGAATGCACGAATTTATTCTGCCCACAGTCATCCATTCATACAGAATGAGAACGCGTCATGAATGAACAACGCTCAGCTGTTGTGGTACTGTAAGAAGGCATGCCATAGAAGCATTTGAGGGTATTATGTATCATTCATGACGGTAAATACCCACATGTTTGTGTGTTTTCTCTCTACAACAGTAAGGTGTGTCATGTCAATGCAGTTTCTGTCGGATCGTGTTGAATCAATAGATGATTCTCGACCGGTCGAACCATTATTACGCAGCAAGGCTGCTGCTTTTCATCCCTTAGAGAGTCACTAATACTATATTGAAGGGCTTTTCTGTAAATGACTGGGTACTTGCTTCTACTGATATCCAAATGTTTGATTTCTGTAAAGATTGGTTTTTTACATTCATATCCACATATTAAGGCATGCTTGGTCGCACAGTATTGCATGTGGAGTTTTAAAATGATGCTTTTTTTTTTGCATCACTCTATTTCTATTTTATGTGCCTCCTGCAAGAGCATGCTGTTTTATGCATTATGCATTATTACATGCATTACAGGCAGTAGCTAGTGGGGTGAAAGGTGGAAAATGATTCCAGGGGCCCAAAGGTACAGGGGGCCCCACTACAAGTTCTAAACTGTATTTTTTCAATAGGGGCCCAGAGCAATATACAGTCAGGGGGCCCAGATTACCTTGCTACGGCCCTGATTACAGGTCATCTGTGTGCGCACAGAGGGAAGTGGGAGTGGCGTGGATTTTGGCAGTAAGATGGGGATGCATAAAGATTTAAATACTTCTTTAGTTTGATTAGAAGTCCATTATTTGATTGCTATTCATTGCAGAAGTAGGTGCCTTTCATTTTAATTTCATGAACTGCAGCCCACTGTTAATTACAGTATACATTTTTGGCTTTCCTTAATAAGTAACAGTTCTTACCCACATATTTACAAAATAGTGTGTGCATACTGAATTTCCTGGTAATACACAACATAAAAAAAAAATAGTCTGATTTAGTGCATTAAAAGATTAATTGTATGTGCATGCCAGTGATTTTAACAGCATGTTCAGAAATATGGCACTATATGAAAAACACATAAGTGAAATATGCTCAGAGATTTCACTGATATAAAAAGTGAAAAATACTACAATAATGGCCTTTTTCATATATGTAACATATTTCCCCAAATACTACTGGATTTTATTTATTTATTTATTTATTTATTTTCATCCCCTTTTCTCCCCAATTTGAAATGCCCAATTCCCACTACTTAGTAGGTCCTCGTGGTGGCGCGGTTACTCACCTCAATCCGGGTGGTGGAGGACAAGTCTCAGTTGCCTCCGCTTCTGAAACACTCAATCCGTGCATCTTATCACGTGGCTTGCTGTGCATGACACCGCGGAGACTCACAGCATGCGGAGGCTCATGCTACTCTCCGTGATCCACGCACAACTTACCACGCACCCCACTGAGAGTGAGAACCACTAATCGTGACCACGAGGAGGTTACCCCATTTGACTCTACCCTCCCTAGCAACCGGGCCAATTTGGTTGCTTAGGAGACCTGGCTGGAGTCACTCAGCACACCCTGGATTTGAACTTGCGACTCCAGGGGTGGGGATTTTGAATTTGTAGGTTATACGCTCAAAAATAGATTTCTGTATGGAAACATTGGGAAAATGATGAAGATGATAATGATAATTTTAAAAATAATAATGATAATGCACTTTATTTGTAATGTGGTTTTCTCATACCCAACAACACACATATACACATAAAAGAATAAGCCCAATAAATTAATAAAAACTATACACATAGTAAAACAAAACAGAATAAACAGAAAAAAAAAACAAACATTTACAACATAGAAGAAATAGGCAATTAAGCAACTAAATAGAAAGCCAGTAGAGTAAACTGTTATTATGATATTATAAAATGACATTAAAATTGTATGTCTAGAATTTTTTTTTACCATACAGATACTACCACACTACTAAACTGGTTTACATAAGTACTGGTACACTATTTTAGTTTTTTAGATGTTAGAAAACAATCTATTGTCAGACAGTTTAAATAAGAGCTCTGGCCTTACCTAATCACTATTACATATGGCAACATTTACTGTAATGTCAAAGAGCTGAGTATGTTTATTAAAACATCAAACTGTTGAATTGTTCTTCAAGTATCAAAAGTGCTTTCTAAATTATTTGACAGCTGTAGTAACTGGTTCTATATTACCTGAGTAGTAGGTATTGCAAAGTCATAGGTTATGGTTTCAGTATGTAATATTGCTTTGTGTAGTATCGTAATTGAAGAGAGCAGTCATAACAGTGTTCATTGACGAGGGTTACCATCTGAGTGCATTTTACAGGTGACATTTAGCATCTGTATCGGTTAATACTGCTGCTTGACTAAAATAATGAGCATTCCTCTCTAAAAATAAAAATTCAAGTGTATTAAAGTGTACACATTTTGTGCAATTAACATACAATGACACATAAGTGATACACTTCTTTTTATGTCACAGCTTCTGGATTATGTGCATGTTAATACATGAGTTTAAATCATATCTGTTTCTGTTAATTGAATTGTTCATCACCACTAGAAACAGACCGATTATCGGTTTGACCGATATTTTTAACCGATAGTCACACTTTTAATGGGTTATCCTTTTTAAATATTGAGTTTGCTGATATGTAAGATATACAAGCCCCTCGCTTAAAAAATTAAGCGAGGGGCTTTGAATAAGTGTATATCGCAACTAAAACTAGTTAAATTAATTATTTGAAGCAGGGACTAAAAACGGTTCAAGAAACGAAAACAAAAAACCGAAAACGAATGAAATTTTTAGCAGAATGTAACCGAAAACCAGAACAAAGTGATTTTCAATTGTTCCGGAGTGAGAACGATATTTTTTAATGCTGGTAACCGGTTATAACCGGTTAATTTGTTCCGAACATTTTTCATGAAACTACAGGCCAAAGGGTTTATCACAGTATATTTTTGGAACTACACCACTTCATGTTGTGCATAAAAATGAAACGTGTGCTTTGATCCTGATGGAAACTGCTGCATCATGTTGCATTCTGTAAATGAAGATCTTTTTAACAGCTATGTATAATTACATACATGCACAGCTAATCCAGATACAAGGAAAACATTATTAGAGGTAAAAAGTACATTTCTCAGTTGTTTCTGAATTATTGTTAGATATGATGCATTAATACAGATTTGATGACTCAGAAGCAGATCTGTAAATAAAATTATACTTAACTGTTAATTAACTGCTTGTTATGATTTCTATGCCAATAAATTCACCGCACAGGAAAAACTGGCATATTTTCGCTCATTTTGGTGAGGCAAGTGGCTTAGACCATGTTGACGCAACCCTTAGCGCAGAGTACTGTTATTTTTTAAAGAACATTATTAACCGTTCTTTTATTTTGTTTTAACCAGTAACCTTTTGGAAAGGAGGCTGTGGAACTTTTGAACCGGAACGAAAAAATAACGTTTTTGCTCAGAACGAACCGAAATGAAAAACATTTTGTTTTTAGTCCCTGCTTTTTAGCAGTTAACCTTCAAATGTTAGTGATTTATGGTTAAGGTGTTATTGTGCCTAAAAGCAGAAATAAAGCAAGATTTAAAAACTGGTTAGCAGACACTTAAAGAAATTAATAAATAAAAAAATCAGTGTTGTACTGGTCATTTAAAACCAATATCGGTCAATCTCTAATCACCACTGCTTGTTCTAAATTGTTCTCAGATTGTAATGCCATGTCCACACTAATACATTTTCGTTTGGAAATGCATTGATTTCGCTACACTTACACCTCTCATCACTCGTCACTTGTAACGTTTTCACTGAATACTGAATTTTTTAGACCTGATTGCAGTAAGTTTTGCACAGAGTGGCTACTCTACACATTATTAGCCTTAATTTTTTTGTATCATAAAGAGACATGCGCTCAAACGTTTGATATAATAAAACAGGATTATTATATATTCTTATGATGATCAGTAGGGATGCACCAATGTATCAGCTGCCGATAGTATAAAAAAAAAAAAAAAAAAAAAAAAACATTTGCATATCGGTTATAAGCATGAAAATGCTGATATGAAAAACTGATGATTAATTTATAATGAATTATCAACACACTTTGTTAAAATTCAATTGTGAATTCAATGCACAATCCAGAAGTAATGATTGTGCAGAATAATGCCACAGAATGTAGAAGAGTTGGCACTCCTAAGAACATGTAATATTTCATTTTTATTCTCTCTCGTTCTCATGTCAATGTGGAAAAAACGGCATAAACGGATGTGACAGTTGTGAAAGCGACGCTTACCTATACACGATACATGACACTTTGAAACCAGCAGACTTTGACTTGAGACATCAGCATAATATCCATTAATGCCGCATGATTGATTGAATTACAACTGAAATCGCAAAATGGCCTTGCACAATTACTGAACCTTAAAAGGTTATGTTTTAAAATATAGTCTGCATTCAGCGCTTCATTCAGCACTGTGTAAGCAAGCGGCGCCCTCTAGCGGTCTGGTCGGCATTATCTATTTTCCATTCTACCTATATAAAACAAAATTTAAAAGGGGTTTTTGTTTCTTAGGTTAAATCTTTTTCATTTTTACATGATGTGGTGATATTTCCATGGAATTGCCCAACACATGCATAGTATAAATTTGTAATGTTCTATCATAAACAATACATACATGTAAAATGTGAGCTCTGTTGTTTTGAAATGCAAAAACAGAAGTGCAATGATTTAGAAGTACAAAATAACCTTTATAACCTATTAACCTTTTTTTTTTTAAATTGATATCAGCCAAACATTTTCATATTGGCACATCCCTAATAATCAGACCATATTGACATATAATTTGTTTATACTTGGCCGTGCACTTAAGATTATATTTGTACCTGACCATAAAGACTTAATTTCATATGTCTGTGGTCACAGGCTATTAAAAGATGCTTTTTGCTCACAGAGCCTGTGGACTACTTAGACATTACCCAAGAGACATGGAAAGAATCAGTGCACCACACCCTGTTAGCTAGTATGTAGTACAGACGTAAAGGCACATTGCCCAAAAAGAACATGTGGAAGCCTAATGCATTGAAGCAAAGAAGCCATCAGCCCAGTATTGTGAGGTTAACCTCAGGACAAGAAAAGCCTTCTTCTACTGCAGAAACATTGCGTAGTCATCGAACATTCTCTCAGTTCATGAAGTAGTGAGGTTAGTTCATGATTACTTTAATGTGCTATTGGCTGGATGCCCTTCAGTCTCCGCAACTTCAGTTGGTACAAACTGCTGAAGTCAGAGTTCTTGATTTATATTTACATTTATTCATTTGGCAGATGGTTTTTTTTTTCCAAAGTGACTTGCAAATGAGAAATAGAACCTTGCTTTGAAGAAGTGAGCTTTGACAGAGTGAAAGAGTAGTAAAATAGCTTTTTTTTTTTAAGTCAGTGGTTTAATGTTAAACAGCATTTGCAATACATTTGACCTCCATTATGTGATGTATTTGTGCTTGAAACAGAATATTCAATGAAATAAATAAATAAATAAATAAATTGTGTACAAAATATGCATCGAGTACATACTGTAAATAGGTTCAATTTTGATTTCATGTAGACTCATAATCATCACATTTATTCACTCTTACTTCACAGTTCTCAGTGATTGGTTGACAATGACAGACGCTGTGATGGGCACTAAAGGTGTCCACGTGCAGTCTGGACCCGGTCTTGGCGCTGAGCTGACTGATGAGGAGAAGGAGATTATCAACAGCGTAATCGCCCGTGCTGAAAAGATGGAGGCGATGGAGCAAGAGAGGATCGGGTAAGATGAGAGATCACATGTTTATTGATTGTCACAATGCTGTCTGTCAGCCTTGTAGTGATTTAGTTTTGGGGAGGCTAGCTTGAAACTCAAGTTTGTCAGGCAAGCTAATCAGACATTGAAGTAGACGACTACAGTCAATCGACTCTTTTAACCCTTAAACACATACCTCGGGTCTTTAGTGATCCAGGACCTCATTCCACCCCCTGTACCTCATCCATTTTTTGGAGTTGTGCTCACACCTCTTTAGTATTCCTCAATCTTTCTCCTATAAATAGTGTAACACCAATAAATAAATAAATAAATGCAAAAATTGCCAACAAAAAAGAAGAAGATTTTTTTAATGGCTTAAGTGCCCAAAGTGTATAGGGTCATTAGAGACCCTTAGTATGTAAAAGTTGATTTTTTTACTTTTTTAAATTATATTTTTAGGATTATTTTATATCCATGTAAATTTACCAGATACAGGATACAGGATTTACTATATTTACTATATATGATTTACTTTACAGGATATCTATTAATTTGTTTATTACAAGACAAAGCAGGATTATATTCATACAAATAAATACTATATCATGTTGATTTTCTGTGCAACAACGGTGAATAATCAGCATCCCATATACGTGTACGCATACATATTATATTTCTTACTCAAGGTGGCGCTGTTGTTTCATTGATTGACTTGATTTACATTTGACATTGCTATTTGACGAAGCAGCAACATGGAAGTAAACTATAGCAAGTTTAACACATGAACAGTATGATACAGTATGACTATTGTCATGTGGGTGTACTACTGAAAATATGCAAGTTGTGCAACTATTTAGACTCAAAAAATGCCTGAGGAAATACATATGTGTATCTTATGTGTTATGTGTTGCTTAATATGTTTTTGACAGCCAGTTGCGTCTCATGAAATATCAGTGTGAAAGTAATGAATCCTGATCTATAACTGTCCTGATATGTTACATCATGTCTTTGATATATGAAAAATAAAACATCAATATATATATCAAAATATTACACTATCTGGGCATTTTGTAGATCCTTTTGTGATAAATATAGGTGCCAGGTATCGAAAGATCCAAATATGTGAGTGTTTGGTGAAATTCCCATGCATTTATGGGTTAAACAAGTAGATTCACTCAAAATAAAAAAATAAAAAAATAAATAAATAAAAAATACTTTTAAGATTTATGCATTTCAATTTCATAACAAAATTGAATTGAGTAATGAATTGAGTCATCTTTAATAGAATAATTTAAAAAAACCCTACATTTTTTAAGTTTTATTAATTTAATTTTGTTAAACATTATACAATTCAATTTGATGGAATTTTGTTAATACGCATACTGAAATTAGTAAATATTTTTTTCTTCTTCTAATTTTTATCCCCTTTTCTCCCCAATTTGGAATGCCCATTTCCCACTACTTAGAAGGTGCTCATGGTGGCGCGGTTACTCACCTCAATCCGGGTGGCGGAGGACAAGTCTCAGTTGCCTCCGCTTCTGAGACCGTCAGTCCGCGCATCTTATCATGTGGCTGGTTGTGCATGACACAGCGGAGACTCACAGCATGTGGAGGCTCATGCTACTCTCTGCAATCCACACACAACTTACCACACACCCCACTGAGAGTGAGAACCACTAATCACAACCACAAGGAGGTTACCCCATGTGACTCTACCCTCCCTAGGAACCGGGCCAATTTGGTTGCTTAGGAGACCTGGCTGGAGTCACTCAGCACACCTTGGATGCGAACTCGCGACTCCAGGTGTGGTAGTCAGCAAAATGCGCAATTCTTAAAAATAGGCAAAAAACTTTATGAGTGCCGTTACAAACTACTAACAAAATGTAGATTACACAAAATTGAAGATATTTTAAGGAGGTAATACTTTTTTAATACTTTTTTAATTGCACTTAATATGTGCTAGGCTTATACATTTAAAATTACATTAAACAATAAAGTACAGTATAAAAGAATTTATAATGTACAAAAATGATTAAAAAAAAGATGACAAAAGTTTACAGAAATGATGACTTCAACAAGAGTGACAGCATTAAACTTGAAAAAAATGACACTAAAACATTAAATAAACTAATTTCACCCTAACTGATATAAAACATAGTGACGAGTTACTACATACTGATACATAAAATGTCACGCAGGGACTTGAATGAATTGAAATGAACCGTCCGTCTTGTTACTGGAAAAACGACACTGTTGAGCTACATCTGAGCTTTTGTCACTTTACTAAAAAATGTAGTTAAGGTATTATTTTTGCTTATTTTACATAGTGAGTTATTGCATCAGTTTTGTGATACTCATTGTAAGCTAAGCTTACAAGTCTATGCAGGGCCGTAGCTGGGTATTCTGGGGCCCCTGGCTGTATATTGCTTTGGGCCCCTTTCCTACAGTTTAGAATTTGTTGTGATGTCCCCCCTGGACCTGTGGGCCCCTAGAATCATTACCACCTTTAACCCCTCTAGCTACGGCTCTGGTCCTACGCACCTACCAATGATTTTTCAGGTGTGCGAGGTTATTTGGTTATTATTCAACAATTAAGTGAAATTCAGCTTAATGGAATTTTGTTATGAAATTGAAATGCGTACATTCAAAAAACTGGCTAAAATAGTTTCTGAGTGTATAATGTTTGAATCAAAACTGTGAATTAAAAATAGATGAATTTAATAGGTGAATTTAAATACATTTAAAGAAAATACAGGCCATAAAAATAAAATCTGTACATTTTATAGATTTCATTGAAAAGGTTTAAAGAAAAACATCATTGTCAGGCTTACGTTAATTTTCATCTGAATACTTCATCCACACTCTGTTTTATTTATGTTAGACGTCTGGTGAATCGTCTGGACAACATGAAGAAAACAGTATGTGGAGATGGAGTTTCACGCTGTCTGTTGTGTGGAGAGCAGTTGGGTGCAGTTGGTGTGAGCTCAGTGGTTTGTGAGGACTGCAAAAAGGTGAGAAACATTATCTAAATCGTATCACATCCAAATCGTATCTAAATCATATTTAAGCGGAGTGACTATTTTGCACTAGGTGTAACTAGCGTGGCTATTTGCACTTCAGTAGTTTGGTGGAAACACAGAAATTGAAGACAAACTGTGTCTCAAGTGTCGCAGCAGTGGCGTGGGGCGTAAAGACGTTGAGAGAGTGTTTTTTTTTTGTGTAATGCAATTAACAATGGTGTTACTAACTATGTTTAATTTTGTGGTTACTATGATTTTACTACAAAATACCATAGTGATACTATTGTTACTGTAGTAAAACCATGGTTAATTTTTGTAAGGGAAGTTTAGGGTTAGGTTAGGTTTAGGGGTTGGTGTAGGGTGTCTGTGGGACTCTAAATAAACACAATAAACACGCTGCCGTGATGCCCCTATAATGTATGTTAGTATTTAATTAAGGGTGCAAATAAGCATCCAACTCTGTTTGCACTTAGTGCTAGTATAGTGCAAATAGTTTCTTCCATGTTTTTGACATAGACTCCTAGTTACCTACGTAGGCAGCATTTTAAGGCATCATAAGTGCACTCCCAACAAAGGTCTGTTCCAAACTGTAGGCCAAAATGTTCCAAACTATTGTCTGAAAATTATCAATAAATTAGTTGAAACCTCTTTAAAAGCACCCAATATTGCGTGCTATGTGCTGTATTTCAATGCTTATTAGAGTGATGTGACTTCAGCGCTTCAAAATGATAACGGCAAACTATAGAAATCAATTTTGAATGGTTGAATAGTACTTCATAGTCATTTAAAGGGACGCAGAATGTTACAACAACTTTCATTGTACAGAAAAAAAGACAGTCTGAAAATGAATAGTGACTGAGACTAGCATTCTTCCTAGACAACATCAGGGTGAGTAAATTATGACAGAATTGTCATTTTTGGGGAGGCCTGGGTAGCTCAGCGTGTAAAGACGCTGACTACCACCCCTGGAGTCACGAGTTCAAATCCAGGGTGTGCTGAGTGACTCCAGCCAGGTCTCCTAAGCAACCAAATTGGCCCGGTTGCTAGGGAGGGTAGAGTCACATGGGGTAACCTCCTCATGGTCGCTATAATGTGTGGTTCTCGCTCTCGGTGGGGCACGTGGTGAGTTGTGCGTGGATGCCGCAGAGAATATCGTGAAGCCTCCATGCGTGCTATGTCTCCACGGTAAGACGCTCAACAAGCCACGTGATAAGATGCGCAGATTGATGGTCTCAGGCGCGGAGGAAACTGAGATTCGTCCTCTGTCACCCGGATTGAGGCGAGTCACTACGCCACCATGAGGATTTAGAGCACATTGGGAATTGGGCATTCCAAATTGGGAGAAAAGAAGAAAAAAAGAAAAACAAATTGTCATTTTTGGCTGTTTTCCCCCCTCAGAACATGTGCACTAAGTGTGGAGTGCAGACTAACGCTCGGCCGCGGTCCGTGTGGCTCTGTAAGATCTGCGGTGAACAGAGAGAGGTGGGGAACTGCAAGTATCATTATATCTTTAAGGAGGTGAACTAAACTGACCCTTCTCTAAGCCATTTGTCATTTAACAATTTTTTTAAAGAAATACAACAGATAAAGAATGCTTTGTAATGTCACACGTCACTCCAGCCCATGTCAAGAGTAATATCCATTCAATTTGAAGCTTTATAAGCACATTTGACTGAAAATGGCTCTGTTCATGGAATGTCTAATTCATTCAAATGGGACGTTCTGTGAAGCTTATCTGAGCGAGCACATATCAGTGATGTTATTTGCATCTTTTTCCACTCAAGGTATGGAAGCGATCTGGAGCCTGGTTCTTTAAAGGTCTCCCGAAACAGTTCTTACCCTCACCGATGCCCATATCCAGAGCCAAAGAGCCCAGTCCACAGCGGACTCCTGCTGCTCATCCAGCTGCTATGCAATCTCAAGCACAGGTCGCAGGTCAGGTGGACAACCAGTGATTTTAACCTTTCAACCATCTATAACAAACCTCTTTGCAAATACACTTTGTCAACCACAGAAGTTTGATATAAACCTGCTGATGTTTTAAGGTTCAATGGAGAGTCAGCCAACTGCTCGAGAGTCACAGATTGCAAGTAAGAGAACTTTCTTTGTTCATTTCGTGATTGATAGTACATGTAGGATTTAGGATATAAACTACCAGTCAAAAGTAAAATAAATAAATAAATAAATAAATAATGTTCATTCTTAATTATTGCTTTTAAAATGATAAAGACATGAAAATATGAAATAACACAAATGGAGATGTATGTAGTGACCAATAAATGTTGAGTATAAAATGACCAAAATCAAATCAAATCTTATGTTTTTTTGTTTATTTGTTTTTTGTCGTTCTGATCATTCTCTCATTCTCTCTCTTTTTCTGGGATGCTTTTTAAACACCAATAAAGGAGTTGCATGTACTACTTCCTTCGCAATCCACTCTCAGCTTTGTTTAACAAAATTTTACATGTTTAAATCTATTCCACAGAATTCCACAGATTTGACCAAAAAATCGGCACAGAATAAGTCCAAACGTTTGACTGGTAGTGCGTTATAGTTATTCATTACCATTACTTAAAGGGACAGTTCACAAAGATGTAAAAATCTCACATCATTTACTCACCCTCATGGCATCCCAGATGTGTTTGACTTTCTTTCTTCTGCAGAACACAAATGAAGATTTTTAGGGAGAACATTTCGGCTCTGTAGGTCCATACAATGCAAGTGAATGGTGACCAGAACTTTGAAGCTCCAAAAAGCACATAAAGGCAGCATAAAATAATCCATACGACTCCAGTGGTTTAATCCATGTCTTCAGAAGTGATAAGATAGATGTGGATGAGAAACAGATCAATATTTCAGTCATGTTTTTTACTATCAATCTCCATCTTTGAGCAGCCCCAACCAGTAGGTGACTTAATGTGAAAGTGAAAGTGTAGATATTCAGTAAAAACACTTAAATATTGATCTGTTTCTGTCATATTGCTTCTGAAGACATGGATTTAAACACTGGAGTGGTATGGATTACTTTAGTGTTTATGTTCAGCAGAAAAAAAGTCATACACATCTGGGCTGGCATGAGGGTGAGTAAATGATGAGAGAATGTTCATTTTTGGGTGAACTATTATTTTGTCATGAGGTTTCTAATGTGAACTATTTAATCACCTCAACCTTTCTAATAATTTTCAGTTAGAGCAGATTCCTAATTTTCTGAGTCTAATATGGCCAAACCACTTGACAAAGGGCAGGCATAGTGATTTTGCCTCTCCCTTTAAAAAAGCAACAATGCATTTAGTGGAATGACAAGATTAGTACCATATTTGTTGAAGATGAATGCTGGAAATATACACATTAAAGAAAATAAATACATTTGCTTATTTATAAGATTTACCCATTTCAATTTCATAACAAAATTCCATAAAATTGAAGTGTGTAAAGTTAATTTATTTAAATTAATTTAATAACACTTAAAAGTTTTTTTTTTAATGTAATTTATTAAAGATTAATTAATTCAATTTGATGGAATTTTGTTATGGAATTATTTTATATTATTTATTGAGTGTAATTTTTTTCTCACAAAAACCTTTAAAAACACTGTTTAGGCAGCTTGATTTGATGTATGGGGTTCAAAAAAAGGCTAGCTTAAAATGGGTCTCTTCAAAATGGGTGAACACTCGTGAACAATTCACACGTTTATCTGTACTCAAATAAACCATCAGTCTTCATAAATGATAATTTGAAAGCTTAAAAACTCAAGATGCAGCCTATGAAATCCGTTTTCAATCAAAACATCATAGCAGAAATGGTACTTTAAAATGCACAAGGAGCAGACATTTAGACATTACATATAAACAGCAGTACTTCTCTTTTATTTCCACTGCTCATAATCAGATCCGATAAATCAAGAGTCCACTAAACAAAATGCATTTGACCATATAATGATAAACATCAAGAAGAAGAAAGAAAGAAAGAAAAAAAAAATACACAATGTCAGAGAAAGTAATCAGTACAGGTACAGTATGTCCATTTTCAATAAATGTGAAAAAAATAATAATATTTATATATTAAATATAATTTTAAATAAAGTGTCGAACACCATAAAATAATACAAATACAGTAAATACTTTGGACCCACTTTATATAAAGTGTCTTTAACTGCTATGTGCTGAAACATTTGAAACAATGTAATTATAATATACATACATGTTGTTGCATGATATTTGCATTTAAAGTACATCTGTAGTTACACTAGTTAACCCTAAACCTAAACCATACCCTAAAATCTACCTAACCATAACCTAACCCATACCCTAAAACCTACCTAAACCTAACCTAACACTTACCCTAAAACCTACCTAACCATATCCCAACACTTACCATAAAAACTACATAAACCTAACCTAACACATACCCTAAAATCTATCTAACCCTAAACCAACACTTACCCTAAAACCAACCTAACCCTAACCTAACCCTTACCCAAAACCTACCTAAGCCTAACGTAACACTTACCCTAAAACCTACCTAACCATAACCCAAAACATAACCTAAAAACTACATAAATCTAAACTAACACTTACCCTAAAACCTACCTAACCCTAACTCATCCCATATATCAAAACCTATCTAAACCTAACCCAACCCTTACACGAAAACATGCCTAAGCGCAAACCAACCCTTACCCTAAAACCTACATAACCCTAACCCAACCCTTACACTAAAACCAACCAAACACTAACATAACCCTTACCCTAAAAACGACCTATGCCTAACCTAACCCTTACCCTAAAACCTACCTATCCCTAAACTAACCCTTACCCTAAAACCTACCTAACACTAACCTAACCCTTACCCTAAAACCAACCTAACCCTAACCTAACCCTTACCCTAAAACCTACCTAACCCTAACCTAACCCTTACCCTAAAACCTACCTAACCCTAACCCAACCCTTACCCTAAAACCAACCTAACCCTAACATAACCCTTACCCTAAAAACTACCTATCCCTAACCTAACCCTTACCCTAAAACCTACCTAACCCTAACCTAACCCTTACCCTAAAACCTACCTAACCCTAACCTAACCCTTACCCTAAAACCAACCTAACCCTAACCTAACACTTACCCTAAAACCTATCTAACCCTAACCCAACCCTTACCCTAAAACCAACCTAACCCTAACATAACCCTTACTCTAAAAACTACCTAACCCTAACCTAACCCTTACCCTAAAACCTACCTAACCCTAACCTAACCCTTGCCAGAAAACCTACCTAAACATAACCCAACCAGTACCCTAAGACCTACCTAACCCAACCCTAACCTTAAAAGCAACCTAATCCTAACCCAACCCTTACCCTAAAACCTACCTAAACCTAACCTAACCTAACTCTTACCCTAAAACCTACCTCACACTAACCCAACCCTTACCCTAAAACCTAATCCTAATCCTAACCGCACCTCAACCTCAGAAGCAGCAAATGTGAATCAAATGTAAATTAATTTTGCAGAACAACATGTAGTTATACAATAAATACATTGTACTGTATGCATTTTAATACATAGTGGTTTAAAACACCTAATATAAAATGGGACCTGAACTTTGACCACACACTTGCTGTAATTGCCACTATATCACCCGAGACTTTTGCTATTTAAAATATTTATTTGGAACTAATCAAAGCTGAATGTTTTTGCAATATGCACTATATGCTTCAATGACATCCATGATATATATACAGTACACCATGTGCCTAAATGAGTATGTTTGTCATATAGCTCCAGAGCCAACAAGGAATCAAGCACTTGCTCCAAAACCACCCGTGGCTCCAAAACCTGCCAACCTTCCGTCCCACTGTTCCTCAGAGGCTGATGGAAGCTGCCAGAACTCTCCAGTGGTGATGAAGAAGACTGTGAATGTTCATGCAGCCAGACCGCTGTCATCAGCCACATACCAGCCAGGTGAGATCAAACCTGTATTGGTTTTGGCTGGTATGGTTTGCTGGCTTGCAAATGGATGTTTTTATTGTTATTTCAGTTAATTAACTTATTTTAATTTAGTTTTTGTTTTAGCTTTTGTAAGTTTTGATTTCGGCCTCTCCTAATGATGACTCAAGGTGAATATATTTTAAATATTCCAGGAAGAATCAAAAGGGATATTCATTTTTTTTGTCCAGCAGTTCAGGAAGCAGAGAGAGCGACCTACCAGTCCAGTATTGTGCAGGATAGAGCGTCCCTTGTAGACAGAGAGGAGCAGCGGTCTGCTGTCTACAACCCTGCACCTGCCCAACATCAGAGCGCTCCACCAGTGGACAATGATGAAGAGGCCAACAGCTATGACTCCGATGAAGCAAGTAAGACAAGCAGGTCTCTTCACTGACTTCATTGACTTCCTGTTCTCTTTCTGGAAGTAGCATGCTTTTGATATTACATTTCTAGTTTTATTGTTTCGTCATCATTTGGCGATGCTGTTGCTGTCCATTTCATGTTGCTTGGTGAAATAAAAGTGTGATTGTTTGGTGTCGGAGAGGCCAGCTTCTTTCACAATTTCTTGACTTTATGCAACTGCCTTCTGAATGTGGTTTGAGTGATCAAAAAACATTTTGGATCGTGTTTGCACCTGTATTTGCACTGCGGATCACCTGACACAGATGTTGGTACCAGGTGTAAACTGCGGCCAATAACCACCACTCTACTCAGTTTATAGTCTCAGTTTATGTTTTTGACATTTCACAGCTTAACTACTGCAGCATCCTCCTTACCTGACAATGTTTTCAAGCTTTTTCTATGTAAAGTAGATCTGTCTGCCTGGCTCTCTTAATGAATGCAGGTGGTAAATGGAATTTTATTTAAAAGAGATGTTTGTTTATGGTTTCTATAGATGATGTGTGTTTTCAAAACAATGTCAGTGGATTGTGCCCCACTTTAAAACTTAAAGGAATATTCCGGGTTCAATACAAGTTAAGCTCAATCAATAGCAATTGTGGCATAATGTTGATTACCACAAAATTAATTTCCACTCGTCCCTCCTTTTCTTTAAAAAATGTAAAAATCAAGATTCCAGTGAGGCACATACAATGGAACAATGAACGGCATTGTTTGTCACAAATATGCAAGGAAAAAAATGAATTAAAACAGTTTAATGGCTGGTAAGAAATATTTATGGCCGGTACATTTTCTCATTTTACTTGCTATTAGAAGTCATGGGCTAACATTGAGGAATTCAGTAGATCTTGAGTCTGTTGTTCAGATATTGCTATAGTCCCAGGGGCGCAGCTACCCATTTCTGAGTGTGCATGCAAAAATTAATTTTGCGCCCCATGTATCTGTGGAGTGTTGTCCATGTATCTGTCGAGCCCTTTGTGTTGCATACCTTGCATATATAGTTTTTGCGCCTCTGTATAGTCCCTCTTACTTCCAACCAATATTTTTCAATTCAACATCACTGCTTCTTTTCACTACTTTTTTGGGTAGTCTGCACCATTTCAGTGTGGTGAGTCCCTTGCCTGGAATTTCAATTAGAAAACATGTGCAGCTATAAATAGCTTTGGTTATTCACTTCAGTTTTATCTCCCTGCACTGCTGAGCACAAGATGGCTTTGATCTTATCTAGTCCTCTGCAGTTCACTATGATGCAGCAGTGCATCTGTATACAGACCACAGAACTGCATACATTTACAAATGCATTGAGGACGCAGTGCCTAAATACACAGTCTGCACACAGCCATATCACACACTGTGAATTAATGAAATAATTATAGTCACACTATCAAACCAGTAACAGTGGAATTCACACTATCACAAACTATAGTCTGCAACTGCATCACATGACAGCCTTTCTATTACAAAAGCTAATTTCACTCTAATCTGGATTTGAAGAATATGAAGTGATCCAGAACCTGCCAGGTGGATCAGCCTTACTGCCTCACAGCCAGTCAATGACATCACAGACAGCATATATATAAATATATATATATATAAAATATATAAAAAAAAAAAAAATAAAATAAAAAAAATTAGCCTATTTTTCAGATAGGCATTTCACGCATACAATTTCATAACAAAATTCCATCAAATTATATTCTGTCATTTTAATTCGATAAAAATAATTATAAATATAATACAATAATAAATATAAATAAATTATATATATTTAATTAAATATAAATTTCAAGTAAAAATATTTAGTTTTTTATTTTTATCATATTTTGGTTAAAGGTTACTCAGTGCAATTTGATGGAATTTTGTTATGAAATTGAAATGCTCAAATCTTAAAATTATTTTTATTATTATTATTATTTGAGTGTATAAAACTCATAAGGACACTGTTTTAGGCAGTTTTCCAATGCATCATAGAGTGATTATCATGAATCATGTCAAGAAAATGTCCTGGTCATTTGTTACCCAAAATCAATAAAAAAAGAAAAAGAAAAAAAGGGTTATATTTTGCAAGAAAGATAAATGAATCCTAAATTTAGAACCATTATGTTTTTCATTTTGTGTCATTATTTTCTCGGACAATCGAGCACATTTCAGAGTTTCTGTTTAATTTGTACTTTTCCCATTGTTTTCAATGATGATTCTCATTACCGTAACAGTCCATTTAAACTCTATTACAGTAAAAAAAAATATGCCATTGTTCAATTATATTTTTAATTAAAATGTGTGTGACTGTCATGAAAATAACGTATATAAAATAAATATATAAAATAAATATAGACATTTATAAAATAAATACTTTTCAAATCTGATGAACTTCTGAACTGCTAAATCATATAGTGGTAAGAAATTTGATCAAAAGAAGATATAAACGTAACATATTTACCTTTTAGCTGAATTCAAAGAACACACACTTTGAAGCTGCTTGATTTGCGTGTTGCAGAGAATGAAGTACAGTAATTTACATGCTCAAAGTCTAGTGTGACCGCAGCATTCTGTGATGAGTGTAAATGGGGTGCAGGTGTACTGCGCATCCCTTTCCTGGCACACAAACAGTTACCCACGGTGGGTATATGGGACTGCACTGCCCCACTTTCAGTTGTATTATTGGTTTAATATTCAATTTTTCTTTTGGGGTTTCAGGAACGGTTGTCTGACTGGTCAGAAATTGAAAATCATAGTCCCATTTCCCTGTAGCAGCTGTGGGATTATCTGTATAATCCTGCTTCTCTGGATTTTGGAGAGTTTTTGGCACTTTTTTGTTTTCATTTCTCAACAGTAATTAACTGTAAATATGACATCATACAACATATGGAGTGTTTCCAGAATAAAAAAATAAATAAAAAATGATATTAATAATCAATGTTTGAAATGCCACATATAGGAATTTCTATTTCTCTATATTTAATTATATTTAATAAATATATTTGAGAAAAACACACTTCCACAGAATGCTGTAATCTACTCAATATAATGTGTACTGTATATACTGTACATACAGTATGTGTGTGTTTGTGGTGTGTGTAATATAATTTGTGGTTTTCACACTCGAAAAAATAATTTTAAGATTTACACATTTTTATTTCATCACAAAATTCCATCAAATTAATCTTTAATAAAAATACAAATGAAATATTAATATTAATATAAATATTAATATATATATATATATATATATATATATATATATATATATATATATATATATATATATATATATATATATATTATTATTATTATTATTATTATTATTATTTTTTTCATTACAGTTCAGTTTGATGGATTTTTAAAAAATGAAATCAAAATGTGTAAATCTTAAAAATAGGCTAAACTATTTTTTGAGTTTATGGTGGTATATGGCAAAATTTACATTTTAATATTTAAAAAAAAAAAAATGTGTTTCTTTATTTGTAAATGTTTTAACAGTATTGAACATCGATAAACTCTATTTATATTTAGTTGCAAAACTTATGTTGGACTAATGAAATTCATCTGCTTTGTGACTGTGTCAATTCTTCAATTCTCAAATTCTGAATTTTGCCCAACCCTGATATGTACACATTATATGTATACTAAAATGATGGGTATTGCAAAATCTTTATTCTTCAACGTAATGTCTATATTGTGTTTGTTTAGCAACTCTTGGAGCGCTGGAGTTCAGTTTACTTTATGATCAAGGCAACAACAGCCTCCACTGCAGCATTATCAGAGGAAAGGTAACTTCAGAACAAATCCTTCTCTAAAACACAAGTCTTTTGAACACTATATTCTTGTCTGTTGTCTTTGTGGGCTAAACAGACTGTAGATTCTGTAAGTTATTGTTTATATAATATGATAACGTTTCATCATTATGTTATGTTATATAATATAAATGATATTATAGGATGTATTAAACATGCTCTGTACCCTCTTTTTAACTAACGCTTTTTGACTAAAGCAAGTGTTCTGAAAGGTCAGAAGTGTATGTTTCATATGTATTTGAAAGTCTAAACTCCTTCATAATGACAGCCCAAGTCAAATTGTATGTATATAGTTATAAATGTTTTCAAAATGCAGAATTTGAGATTGTTAGGAACAGTTCACCCTGAAATGAAAATGATGTCATCATTTACTCACCCTCATGTCATTTCAGAGCTGTTTACAGTAACTTTTCTTCTTCTGTTGAACAACAAAAAGGTTGAATATCCGTTTCCGTATAGTAACAACAGATGTGGTGTAGGTCTGTTAAGCTCCAAAATGAAAAAGAAAGCACCATCAAAGTATCACAAAAGTAGTTGATATAACTTGTGTGCTATATTCTAAGTCTTCTGAAGTCATATGGTAGCTTTGTGTGAGGAAAATAGCCAAATTTAAGTCGTTATTCACTGATAATCGTTTCAGTCCCCATTCACTTTCAAATGGAAAAAGCAGTCAGGACATTATTTTTTTGGGTGAACTCTTCCTTTAATTATATTACACTATGCATAATCTCTGTTATCACATCAAATGTTGATAAAAATATATCTTTTTTTTTTTGTTTTCTGTTAGGGTTTAAAGCCAATGGATTCCAATGGACTAGCAGATCCATATGTTAAACTGCATCTGTTACCCGGTGCAAGTAAGGTGAGACAGAGCGCCTTTAATGTAGTTCTAATGTAAGACTCTTTCTATACTCCAGCATTATCAAATATTAATCATTTAAAATCATATATATAACGTTTATTACAGTTATAATTCAAAAGTGCTTAACAGTAAGTTTATCACCATTTTTGATCACATTGTTTTGCCTTCACTGTCCTGCTGCATATTCAGTGTAGTCTCTCAATTAATATGAGGTCATAAAAATGACATCCATAATAATTATAATAAAGCAAAATGTTAAATAGTTTTAGATGAAGATTAGCACACTCAATGGTTCAGTTTTACTTAACAGCATCACTATTCTACATAGTTCATTAACGATGTGCTTTGTTTTCAATGCAGTCAAATAAATTACGCACTAAGACTCTTCGGAACACTCGTAATCCGGCCTGGAATGAGACGCTGGTTTATCACGGACTGACAGATGATGATATGCAGCGCAAGACCCTCAGGTTTAAGACTACTTTAATACAGACACCTCCTGTACCCCCATCAGTAAGACTTAAGTACTCCTTCATTAACACCAACCCAGAAATATGCTCCTTTTAACTCATATTATACTAGATATCATTGAACATCTTCATTAATATTATTAAAGTCACATTTAAGCTAAAAATAATCAATACTGCAAGTGACAACAGATTCAACAAGCGGCACAAACTGAAGGTACCTGACCAATACGGTACGCAGCAGTAAAACTGTAAATTCAAATTCAAATCACAACCAGGTTGTGCAAAAAGACACTTTTTGAACCTTTGTTAAGTGTGAAGAAAGTTAGAGTTGTTACTATTATTAACATTGTTAATACACTCAAAAATATGTTTGCATATTTTAAAGAGTCACACGTTCCAATTTAATAATCACCTTTTAAAATGATCTAAAGCAAATTTTGTTATGAAATTGAAGTGTGCTTTTTTTTGTGTGTATTATTATTTTATTTTGGTTTGTAAATGGAGATCAAACAATGCAATGAATTAGTGGCAGCATTAAAAATGTAGTTTATGAATTAGCAAAACTCTAAAGTAGCAAACTGCTTCTCATAAGAATGAGCTTTGATGCGTTTGGCTCCCGCCTATCGAAATAGTATGGTTATAGCACCACTGAGCAGTTAAACTTTATGGATGCACCAGTGGGTCTGTGGGCGGGGCCAAACGTGAATAATAAGTTTCCCTTAAATTGTAAAAATCCCTGGATGCATAAGTCACTCATATTTGGTATCATTTCAAAGCTTAGAATCTGAACTTTTCAGACAAAACCATATTTTACATAAAATAACAAAATAAGCCGATGCGTCGCAAATGAGCACCACCTAGAGGTGATGATGTAGAAATATGCGTATGAATATAAAAGTTTTTCACATAGCACTGAAATAGACAACTCATATATCAAATGAAAGCTCTCATTCTCAGGAATGTGACTGTACAGTTTATTTGTTGACCTAATACCACATTTTGAATGATTATTAAAAAAATCATGAAGTGAAATATGATTTCTGTAAGCCTAAAAACGGGAAGCGTCTTATGTCTGCTCCAATAAGTGCTTCTGTAAGCCCCTAACAGCCACAGACTCTATATCAACTCGTACCTTTGGTTGTTTACTTTAAAATAAGCCATTTTTACTTGTCTGGGAGCTTGCTTGGTTAAATACTCCAAAGTTATCTCTCAGATATACAGCAGAAATGTGCAGTCCAGCAGAAAAAGAATGATAAACAAATCATCTGTAAAAATATGAATATATCAATATCAACTATTGATGATGAAATGCAAAGCTGAGGATCTCATCTTTCCAACGCCACCTAGACTGAGCTTCTAGTCCACTCAGAGGCCGAGATATTTGATGCAACATTGGAGAACATGCATGTGATCCAAAATCGAATGGATGTCTATGGTGAGAGTGCTCAGCTGCATTAGAGCGCCACCAACATTTCAGATCTGTATATTGTGATGGAAGGTGATGGGGGGAAATATCTTTTCCTAGTACTTGCTGACATCTAGTGGAGTCAAATACGACTCTTTGCAGTTTGATAAAGCAAACAGAACCAGAATTACATGCTTACAAATTTAGGAAAAAAAATATGTTTATCATTGCAGGCGTTAGCCAAAAGTTAATATATATAAGTCAGAATTTCTGCTTTCTAGGTTTTACAATACAAAATCTAAACATTTCCAAGTAGCTCCTAAAATAAATAAGTGATTTCAAATTTAATTTTGTTATTATTTATGTTGGTGCAGATTATCAGTCTGCGATGAGGACAAGTTTGGTCACAACGAGTTTATCGGAGAGACCAGAGTTGCCTTGAAGAAACTCAAGTTCAATCAGAAAAAAAACTTTAACGTGTGTCTAGAGAGAGTCGTCCAGGTGAGTGCTTCACACTTATACACATACATGTGTACACGGAAATACCGATTACAGCAGGTGAACATATATTCATATCAACTATGTAGGCAAACTGTTCTGCCTCTTTTTCCATAGACAAAGAGAACATCGACTGCTAGTGGTGCCCGAGGAATCGCCCTCTATGAGGATGAGGTAAATGTTTATATCCTTAAATTCATCCAGTATTTATAGGGCAAGAGCAAAATAATGTAAACAACTAATAGTAAGAAAGCATCTACGCATTGTAAGTGTGCGGTCCCATTGAAAGCTCTTGGCAGTATAAAACCTCAGTACTCAAGAGGGTGATAGAGAAACCAGATGCATTGCCCATCATGTCAGTAATTGACCTGAAAGACAAAACCGACTGTGGAAGAACATTTTAAGCTAACGTCCAATATACCATCCATTGTGTAATGTATTGCAGCGCACACAATCCAAATTTGCATACACATACTTGAATATGCTTCAGGCCCTGTCCTCCACAACTGTGTTTTTTTGCACGTTTATCTCTCTAGTCGGGGAAGGATGGCGGTGAGCTGGAAGAGAGAGGTCGTATCCTGATATCCCTCATGTATAACACTCAGCTGAGTCGTCTCATTGTTGGTGTTATACGCTGTGTGCACTTAGCTGCGATGGATGCGAATGGATACTCTGATCCTTTTGTCAAAATGTGAGTCTCTCTTTATCAAACCCAATGTTTGGATTGCACTTTTTATAACTTTCCTTATTTAATAAGACTTTAGGACATTAGAGTATTCAACAGTATTACATTTTCAAATAGCTAGAAATCATAAACAGCTTCACATAAGCACTACCAGTCAAACGTTTGGACACACCTAACCCCATTATGACTATTTTACACATTTTAGAATAATTGTAAAGTCATAACACAAATAGAAGTATGGGACTGTGGGCTGTGAATGGATTACATCTTTGTTAACTGATTAATTGCATTTTTCTGTGATTAATTGCGATTAATCGTGGTACATTAAAACAAACATTAAAATATAATTATAAATAGATTTCCTTTATCTTAAAAAAATTGGTTAGACATAATTTATTTTAATTATTTAAATATGAACATGTTTAAATGTTATATTTTTGCGGATAAAGTTAATTACACACATTTTTAAAGGTATTAATCTTTGATACAAATATATGTTCACATGCCATAAAGTCAGTGGACTTGCTGTAAATACAATTTGGGCAAAATCTTCTGCCGTTTTCCAGTTGACCTTTTTAAGAATAGGATCAAATGGGCAGATTCAATTAATAAAAAAAAGCTTTATTGGCAAGATAAGTGGACAGCGGCCGTTCCCTGCGTCCGGGTGGTCGGGCTACTCCGTCCCCCGTCGGATGGCAGCGGCGCTCCCCTGGGTGGACGGCAGTGTCGAGGACACTGTGACGGGAATCCCTCCTCCGTGTGTAAAATATTAATTCAGTCAAGTGTGTCCAAACTTTTGACTTTAAAGGGGTCATGACACGAGGAATAAAATGTTCCTTGATCTTTTGACATATAAGAGGTCATTGTACTATAAAAACATACTGTAAGTTTCAGAACTCAAAACTTCCTCCTCACTACAAAAAGAGCATTTGTTGAAATCAAGCCACCAAAATGACTCGTTTCTCGACTTCCTCCACATTGTGATTAGGGGTGTAAATCGGACGTTTCATCACGATACGATCTCACATCGATTCTCTTCGCCTGTGATCTGATATTTGCAGATACTTCAAAGTCTGCCGCGATACTATTTCGATTTGATTTGATTCAGGGCCCTGCGATCGATATTCTGATATTATGTGCCTATTTTACACAATCAATTAAAAATATTTTGCCCTCAAATGCAACCAAAATATAATTTGAACATTTTTTTGCGCTCTCTGAAAAGTGCAAATTTAGTATCCACGTTGGGACATCCACAACAAAATTAGGTACCTCATATATTGAAAAAATTATACAGATAATAATATAAAAAATAACATCACACACAAGTGATCATTACTCGTTTGATGACAGCTTATTTTTCAGTTTAATCCAATTCAAAGTACTTATATACCCATGACTTGTTTCCAACTATCCGTGCTATCTGAGGTTTTCTTGGCTACAACTTCCACAGTTGTAGTGAAAAATTCTGTTACAGTTAACTGGGATAAATGTTAGTAAGGGTGTTGATGTGTAGATGTGTAAAGTCTTATATCTGATGTTGGAGCTGAGTAGGTGTTTCTCTTTCCCTCGTTAGTGCTGTTCAGAATGTCGGCGCTGTCAAGACATTTCATATGATGGTTGAACTTCTCCATGGTACATTTAAATAGCAAATTCTCATGTAAATTTCTATTGGGTTGTATGCGCAACGATATCGATGGAAGCCCGAAGTAATCGCTCTGTGTTTGTCACGAGAGCTCGCATTTTAAGGAGCACCCGGTTTTCGCACGTGCACTGATCCTGTCATAGGTCTAGAGCTCACTTTTCGTGGGAAGCCTGGTTGACGTGCATGCACAGATAGCAGAACGCAAATTGGCTTCACGGACCCCGCGCACATCCTTATCCCACATGAAAAGCTTATTTAGCACTCATAAAGTGAAATGAATGTAATAAGGTTGCTTCATCATGGAAATGTGTAAGGACGTTACTGACATTAGAGTATTAAAATAAAGGTGCACATTAAAAAAAAAGTCTATATCGATATTTACACGCTGTATCGATAACGTTGGATCGTTGGTTATTGCATCGATCCAGATCAATGGATCGTTACACCCCTAATTGTGATGTCACACTGTGGTAGACATTTGCATCTGAACGCCTGCACAACAACACATCAACGCCTACTTTACCTTATCACATACGTAGCCCCGCCAAGTGGTGAGCAGTGAGATGGCAAGGAGAGAGCATGTCAGTCAAGAGCAGAGAGCCAATCAGAACAATGGGTGTTTACTGTCAAGTCTTAAAGGAGAAGCAGCACCAAAACCGAGCGTTTCTGACAGTGAGTCAGAATGAGGGTGGAAAATGATCAAGTTTTACAAAGTATTTTTTTATTTTATTTTTTTGCTAAAAACTTACTAAGTGAACCTCAATGAACATATTAAAATAATAAAAAAAGGCATGTCATGACCCCTTTAATATACTGATCGGTTTAGTTTTTTATAACTTATTTTGGGAAAAGTTTACAAATGAGAACAAATGAGGACAAGAATTTGAATCTGGAAAGTATTGTAGTCTATTAATAATGATAATATATATATATATATTTAATCTGTTTGAGAATGCTACAAACAAATGCATGAACATGCAAAGACAACATAATTGAAATGTAACAGTGATGAATATATTATTGTTTGGATGTGAATATGTTTTCATGTCTGATGGATGTAGATGTCTGAAGCCTGATATGGGGAAGAAAGCGAAAAACAAGACACAGATTAAGAAGAAAACGCTAAACCCAGAGTTTAACGAGGTATGAAATGTGTGGTGCTGTTTACACATCCGGAGCATTCTCCTCTGTGCTTGTTGCCTGTATGCCGTTATCATGTTTCTTGGATGACTCCTGCTCTGTCTTGTGAACTCTTTCTTCTGCAGGAATTCAGCTATGAAATTAAGCATGCAGAGCTGGCCAAAAAGACTCTCGATATCTCAGTATGGGACTATGACATTGGCAAATCCAATGATTATATAGGTAGGACCGTTGTTACATTTTGTTTATTATGTTTCATGGACAAACATGTGTTGTAATAAAATATCACTTCTGTAGCCTCTTTTTGTCCCATGACTAAAGAACCAATGCATGATGCTTCAAATCGACCTTATTGTCAAGAAGCAGATCTTTATCACTGATTTTCAATTCAAAATCACAAATTTAAGAAGCATTTTAAATGTGAATGATAAGAATTCTGCATTCTATCTGTCC